>NW_023425449.1:41196751-41796751 GCF_014108245.1 Pipistrellus kuhlii | reverse complement strand
CAATAAGAATATATTTAAAAAAGAAACATCACTCCCTATGTAAAGGGTGCCATTGCTAAGCTTCATTCCCCTGGGACTGTGCAGTAAAGAACCCTCAGATTTAAGGAAGCACTTTGTCTTTATCATCCAGGAAGGCCTCATGAAAGTCATCTCCAGGAGAAACTAAACCACCATTAACGGGTTCGTCCTTCCTCTCTCAGTTAGAAATGCACTCAATGGAAACAGTAACTGTTCAAATAAAGGTTATGTTTCTTGTTTTCAAGCCAAATGATTTCCAACTGTTGATTTCATGAAATGCTCTACAAGATCATGTGAATATTTATTTCAGTGAACACATTCTGCTGCATTTCCATCGCCTCAGTCACCAGGCGTTACAGCACAGTGGCGTCACAGGGAAGCAGCCCTACCTTCCAGTCGAAGGAAGGCTCCTTGACGAACACGTCCATGGTGGTGGTGAGCAGGCCGGGGTGCGCGCGGAAGGCTCTCAGGGCGTGCACCATGACGCTGAACATGGCTCCTGTTTCTCTCATGGGCAACATCAGGTTGGTGAACTGGCGAGTCAGGCGAAAAGGCATCAGCTCAGGGACTGGCAGAAACTGAAGTGGAAAACATACACACAAGAAACAGAATATATTCGCTAGAAATCTAAAAGTAACAGGCACAAACCCAGCATCTTCCCACGGTTACTATTCTCATTTAGTGAGAGTATGAACTCCTCTTTTCTCAAAATCAGATCACAGATACGAATGTACGTGCCCACGAGCAGCCAACAGTCATCCCTGCAATGCAACCCCCTCCACGCAGTCCACGCGGCCTGAGACCTAGGAGTGCGGATTAGGACAGAGTTCACGCCGGAGGAAGCACTGGCATCATGTCCTGCACAAGACATGCCGCCTCTGCAGCTTCATGAAACTCCCTCAGACTCCTCCCTTTTTATAGGAGCACATTTTATCCTTAGTTCTGATGACAATTTGTCGCCACACTTTGCCTAACCTGTCGGCACCAGGTTGAGAACATCCCTTTCTCCAAGGAAGCGGAGAGTAATGTTCACGACAAAGCTGACCCCTGACCCAGCGGTCACCGCTTCTGTGAAAACGATCCATTCCCAGAGGCGGTCCCAGCCCTGAGCCACCGGGAGGTCAGCCAGGAGCAGGGAGAGCGGGGGGAGCCCACCTGCGTAGCGGATCCAAAGGCATGTCCAAAGTCAATTCCGACCATGCCACCTGTCTCCATGTTCACCATGAAATTGTTCAGATGTCTGTCTCCGATGCCCAGAATCCAGTGGCTGATGCACACCAGGGCGTGAGAGCTGGCAAAGTGGGAGCGGAGCGCCAGGAAGGCCTCCGGGCCCGTGCTCATCTTCAGAAAGGCGCGCCTGGGAGAGAAACACAGCTGGGGCCCCCGCTGTGCTGCCAGCGCCTGGGAGGGGGCCCCCGCTGTGCTGCCAGCGCCTGGGAGGGGGACACAGCTGTGCTGCCAGCGCCTGGGAGGGGGACACAGCTGTGCTGCCAGCGCCTGGGAGGGGGACACAGCTGGGGGGGCGGTCCCCACTGTGCTGCCAGCGCCTGGGAGAGGGACACAGCTGGGGGGGCGGTCCCCACTGTGCTGCCAGCGCCTGGGAGAGGGACACAGCTGGGGGGGCGGTCCCCGCTGTGCTGCCAGCGCCTGGGAGGGGGACACAGCTGGGGGGGCGGTCCCCACTGTGCTGCCAGCGCCTGGGAGAGGGACACAGCTGGGGGGGCGGTCCCCGCTGTGCTGCCAGCGCCTGGGAGGGGGACACAGCTGTGCTGCCAGCGCCTGGGAGGGGGACACAGCTGGGGGGGGTCCCCGCTGTGCTGCCAGCGCCTGGGAGGGGACACAGCTGTGCTGCCAGCGCCTGGGAGGGGGACACAGCTGGGGGGGGTCCCCGCTGTGCTGCCAGCGCCTGGGAGGGGACACAGCTGTGCTGCCAGCGCCTGGGAGGGGGACACAGCTGGGGGGGGGGGTCCCCGCTGTCTGCCAGCAGGGGATACAGCTGGAAGTATACTTACTTCAAGAGAGCAGCAGGCACTTTACTTTCTCTTTTTCTGAAAGATGTGACTGTCTCAGTATGACTGGCTCTCCTAAGATTGAACAAAAGAAAACATCTGAGTAGAACAAACTTCTTGTAATGGGAAATTTAAAATTCTTGGTTTACACTGAAGATCAGATATCAGGTAACCAGATTCTGATGATTTCTCTGAGGTAAAACCTCCGAAGGAACAAAGGTATACATGCAGCTTGGAGAAGCACGCACCAGTCACGAAAGGAAAGCCGCACTTACTTGTACATGAGCACGTAGGCGCCCGGACCCCGCCTCCCGGACGTCTTGGCCAGCCAGTCCCTGTACTCGCACGGCGGGGCTCGGGGGTCACTAGCAGACAGGAAACAGGGTCAGCGTGGGGGAGAGTCAGCATTATGTGCTTTTAGAGGCAAAGACTACCATGAATCCATTGAGAAACAAGAGGCAGGGAAAATTAATATGATTTTTAATCATATTTAATATTAACACAACCCATGTTACTCTGGATCTAGAATGTCAATGTCATTATTCATCCTTAATTTCTAAAGAACCCTGCCGGGACCGGTTTGGCTCAGTGGATAGAGCGTCGGCCTGGGGACTGAAAAGTCCCGGGTTCGATTCCAGTCAAGGGCATGTACCTTGGTTGCGGGCGCATCCCCAGTAGGGGGTGTGCAAGAGGCAGCTGATCGATGATTCTCTCTCATCGATATTTCTAACTCTCTATCCCCTCTCTCTTCCTCTCTGTGAAAAATCAATAAAATGTATATTAAAAAAAAATTTTTTTTTCTAAATAACCCAAGCTATTTCCTGTGTAAAAGTTTAGGCACCAAAACAAACAAACAAACAAACAAACAAAAACCAAATACAATAATTTTCCACATCATACAGAGCGAAACAAGATGACCTCAACGTAAGTGTCTATGACCTTGGCATGTGTTCTAGAATCCTGTCCTGGAAAAGCACCGTAACAACAGGGGACGGTACCGCATGCAACTTATTAACACAGGCAGCCATGTTACATGTCAAACAAAACAGCACAAACCACGTGAAGGCAGGAGAGTCTGTTGTCGTCATTTAAAACCTGCCTCATGCTTTCACCATTCCCAGATCCATATGAAACCCACACTAAGAACAATAAAGTATTTTCTTAGAAGACAATGGATTTGAATTGAACGTGAAAAGCTGTCTTCAATGCTTCCTTGGCAAAAGGCAGCATCGGGCAGCTGGAAATCATGAGATATTTGTATGTTTAGCCACTTGGGGGGGGGGGGGTTTGTGTCAAAAGTTTTAACAAATTTTCCTAAAAAATACCTAAAGATAGAATGATTTTGCAACGTATTACTTAATAGTTCGATCACTTAAGTTGAATCTTTTCTGAATTGCTACTAAGTTAATTTCATAAATGGACACTTCATTTTCAACTCAGTGCTCTCCTAGTTGCAGCTGGGGTGAAAATCCTGTTTGGAAAACCTGTAACATGTAAAGAAAAGATAGCAATGGTTTTTAGTAATGGCGGTGGACATGCCTTGTTTTAAAAGGGAGAGGAAAGGAGTTTACACATTTCCTATTTGAAAAGCACTCTGAACTCTGTTGATGCTTCCCTTGCACACATCCATCACTGTCCCACCTCTCGAAGGAGGCGTGGGAATAGGAAAAGTGGGTTTGAAACACGGCCCGTCAGTACCTGGGCCAACTCTGGAAAGTACTGCTCACAGCTTTCCTGTCTTCTAGATAGACAATTCCAGACAAAGGACTCAAAGGATGGGAATTAAAAGTTGGTAAACACTGTCCTGTGTAGCGACTGTTACCCACAAGTAAGAGTTTGATCAAAATGATTCATTTTACAGGAACTATTCCTGCCTAGTGACACTATTGCTCCTCTCAATATACTTTCAGGAAAGAATGAGAGTACAATGAAGAAAAACAGGTCTGTTTCTTCTTCCTTCATTCTACAGCTTGTCATCAGGGAGAAGGTTATGTCCGGGGAGCAGCAGCTGGCTGGGGGCACCAGGGCAGGGCTAGGAAATACTGAGATTCCCCGTTACCTTGTATAAGCTGCTTTCTCCTCTGGTGACATGCTACTCAAAAGAAGTTCCTTTAAGGTAAAAGTATTTTCAATCCATTCAATTAATCCTAACCTGTAAAGGAGAATAAAAGGTTTATGAATACAAACCAAACCGTGCTTTCTTTACTAGAAAAAAAGTTCTATAGAATTAAAGCAAAACAGCTGTATTTTTCTTTCACATCAATTCTTCACTTACTTTCTCCACATTAAGATAAAAATCATAGGTTTAGAGGTGTTTACTAGTTCTGGCTACGTTTCTGACTATGTGAAATCTAAAACACTGAATTGTCCATCTCAGCCAATGGAAGCAAGCACCTGGCTCCGTGCCGAGTTCCCATGTACACAGATCTCCTCTGGAGTGACCACCCCAGCGGTCCTACCTGGAGGTCATGGGTATGACGTGGTACGTCTGCAGCTGCAGGTTCCTCTGACTGCAGGCAGCGTCTCGGCAGAGGATGACGTTCATGACCTCAAACAGCTGCTCGACGCGCTGGTCCTGCCGCAGGTCCTCGCCGCCCTTCACCAGGAAAGGGTAGTCTCGCTCGTCGTGGCCTCGGATGATGATGCGCTTTGGTTTTCTGATAGAAGCCATAGTTTTCACCTTCAAAAAGTAAGAAAATACTTTATTTTATTTTATTTATTTATTTATTTTTTAAAATATATTTTTATTGATTTTGTACAGAGAGGAAGGGAGAGAGATAGAGAGCCAGAAACATCGATGAGAGAGAGTCATCGATCAGCTGCCTCTTGCACACCCCCTACTGGGGATATGCCCGCAACCAAAGCACATGCCCTTGACCGGAATCGAACCCGGGTCCCCTCAGTCCCCAAGCCGACGCTCTATCCATTGAGCCAAACCGGTCTCGGCTATTTTATTTTATTTTATTTTTTAAAAATATATTTTATTGATTTTGTACAGAAAAGAAGGGAGAGAGATAGAGAGCTAGAAACATGGATGAGAGAGAGTCATCGATCAGCGGCCTCTTGCACAACCCCGTACTGGGGATGTGCCTGCAGCCAAGGTACATGCCCTTGACCGGAATCGAACCTGGGTCCCTTCAGTCCCCAAGCCGATGCTCTATCCATTGAGCCAAACCGGTCTCGGCTAAAAAGTAAGAAAATACTTTAGGTGCAGTCTACACCATTGAGGGACCAGCACATCACATCATCATCAAAGGGAAAAAGTGCTCGCTGGTGTGGCTCATGGCTGAATATCGCCCCAGGAACCAGAACCAAGAGGTCAGGGTTCAGTTCCGGGTCAGGGCGCATGCCTGGTCTGCGGGCTGGATCCTCAGTAGGGGGCGTGCAAGAGGCAGCCGATCAATGAGTCTCTGTCATCATTGATGTTTCTATCTCTCTGTCCCTCTCCCTTCCTCTCTGACATCAATAAAAACATATTTAAGAATGGGGCTGGGGAAGGTAAGGCTGGTAGGCACACATTGCTCAGAGAGGTCTCTATAAAAAGAGATAATCAAGGGTCAGTAAAATATCTGTTACCTGTTCACACCATACTACTGTACCCACATAATTTCATATTCCTCGTTAAAAGAATGTCCTCAGTAACAAGCAAGACAAAACTTTCTACAATTACTTAAATCACATATATTTTTAAATGGTGGATACACATATACAGTTTACCCTTCAAGTTTATTATGTCCTTAAATATTATTGCATTAAAACATTGGACACATTACGAAATTCAGTAAAGAATAGGATCAGAAAAACTACATACATTTTAGACCAACATAGGACATTAATTGTCTTTTCTCTGGTACACATAAATCTTCTCAAATCTGAAGGACTAACCGCACACACTAACAAGCCTCACTCTGGTGACTGGCCCCCAGCACCGGCACCTACCCGCTCATCGAACCCCGCGATCCGCGCGTGGTACTCCGGCATCGGCTTCCCTTTGCCGTCGTACTGACCTGGGACAAAGCAAGAAAGCCTGATTTAGATGGCGCTTGTTACAGATCCCTGTATCTGAAAACAGCTGCTGCCCTGCCAGTGTGGCTCAGTACTGAGCATCGTCCCGTGCACTAAAAGGCTGCCAGTTTGATTCCTGGTCAGGGTGCATGCCCAGGTTGCGGGTTGATTCCTGGTAGGAGGTGTGCAGGAGAAAGTCAATCTCTGTCTTGCTCTCACATGGGTGTTTCTCTCTTCCTTTCCCTCCCTCTCTCTCTCTAAAAATCAATAAAATAAAAAAAACAAAAACAACTTTAAAAATAGTTGTGATCTAAGTAGAAAGTTAACAAAATTTCTTACTAAATGTTTTTATTTAAAGAAAATAAATCAGTTTGGCTCAGTAGATAGAGTGCTGGCCTGTGTGATAGAGTGCAGACTCCAGGGCCCCAGGTTTGATTCTGGTCAAGGGCACATCCCCCACAGGGAGTGTGCAGGAGGCAGCTGATCGATGTTTCTAAATCTCCATCCCTCTCCCTTTCTCACTGTAAAAAATTAATAAAATATATTTTTTTTAAAAGAAAGAAAATGGATTTTAAAACTCTATTATAGGGGTAAACAAAAGTAGGTTTACAGTTGTGCAGTATGCAGTTTATTTTGTGTTATTACTTATTATTTTATTACTTATTTGTATTACCACTAGAAACCTACTTTTGCCCAACCCTGCATTTCTGATTTTGACTAAGGGAAGAACTTCAAACAGGAAAAATGATGCACTGCGATAGAGCACTGTATAATTTCAATGAGAATCAAGTTGCATACTAAGAGGCTTTCGTCTCAATTTTCTTGAAACTGCCTGTCTGCAATACATAGCTGTTAATAAATAACAAAGAAAAGTATTTCTCCAAATTTTTTAATATTCAATGGATATAACCATATTAAAACATTTTTTTTTTTTTTGGTCTGGTGAATTCCAGGACAAAAAACATGAAATGTACAAAAATTGTCTTTGAAAAATGCTGTGTTCACATCTGACCAACTTGTCTTTATCCTCAATGTCACAATTCTTCTTCTCAAAGGTAAGTTATTTATTATTATCTTGCCACTTTGAATGGGTCCAGCATGTACATCCCAAGAATGGATTTGCATTTATAACTAGATTCTATTTCTGAGGAAAAGGAATTCAGAAGCACAGCATGGGTAGGTTTAGAAGAAAGTACATTATCATTATTATTAGATAGGAATCTGAACACTTGTCATAACCAGGAATGTAAGAAAACTATAATCTAATTAGACACTGAATAAAGTATACCGATTCATAGTCATGCTAAAAATACAAGAAGTTAAAATAAAAATCACCGTCACAGGTTCTTGCTAACCAACACTCTTCTCCGTGGAGTAGCTGTGCCCTTCCGGAGCCCGCTTACCAGGAATCTCCAGCTCGTTTCGGAGGAACTCGGCTCTGAAGTCACTCATCCAGGGTGAGCACTCTTTCAGGTTCCCGGGGGGCTTGGAGTCGTCGCGCATCTTTGAAAGCAGAGCGTTGGTGATGTCACTGAAATCATGAGGCTTCATTCCCGGAAGCTTAGAGCCTCCGCTCCCAAAGTGCTTATCAAATTCTCTTCCAAAAGCCTGAAGGGAACAATAACGTCTCTTGAATATACTGGAAGGGAAATCTGAACACTGAGACAGGCCAGGCCATGCACCTGCACAGCTAAGATCAGGACCGCACCGGCACAGACGGCAGGGAGAGAACCTGACACATAGAGAAAGCACAGACCGCTCAATAGTGACCATTTCCACCTGCTCCCACGTGCCCAGGGACTTACAGAAAGTTCTCTCCGTTTTCACCAAGAGCCTATGTGGGGCTTGAGGTAGCCTATCCACTGGCTGGAATGAGGATTAGGGATTTGGTAGAAAAATACCCAGCTTCTGATTTTTAAAAAAGGTAGGGTTATAAATCTCTGTATTTGATTATATGACCTATATTACTAGGTTTCACACCGTATCAAATCTTCCTGTCTCACAGTACTGCACTAACTGTCCTATCCCCCGTCACTCCTTGGCTTTATAACCTCTTCTGAGGAAAAGGAATTCAGAAGCAAAGCATGGGTATGTTTAGAAGAAATTACATTATCGTTATTATTAGACAAGAATCTGAACACTTGTCATAATCAGGAATATAAGAAAACTATAATCTAATTAGACATGGTATAAAGTATACTGATTCATAGTAATGATGAAAATATGACAAGAATTTAAAACAAAAATAACTGTCAAAATCCTGACATTAAGTTAGTGCAGTACTGTTTGACGTACTGCACTAATTGTCCTACCTCCATGTCACTCTATTGTTTTATAACCTAGCACGGTATGCTTTCAATTTATAACGCTCCAAGAACAGCTGAAAAGATCTGAATTTAATTCTTCAAACCTTGAGTGCCTACTATGCGCTGGGCATAGTGCCTACTATGCGCTGGGCGGTGATTCTGCTGGATCGGAGATACATGAATGGTGCTACTGAGGGGAGTTTTCCTTCCAAGTGGCAGGAGGGTGTTTGCTGGGGATAAAGAGAACCAGTTTCTCCTCTACTCCTACCTCCTGGGGTAGGTATGGAACCCGGGCCCTGAGAACAGAAGCCGTGTCTCTTCTGACAAGGACTGCCAAAAGCATTTTCTAAATACTGGAACCTGTTCCACAATCCACATAGTGATTTGTCTTCAAGGAGACATGTGGCCAATATGAGAGATGCTAACTGAAGTTCTCATGAAGATCACTATTGTACCCCTGGGCGCTGGGCAATGTGCAGAATACAACAGGAAAACGGCCGTCCACCTCTGCCTGCACTGTCCCACTCCCCAGCTGCTCGCTCCAAGGTCGAGTGAGGGAGACGTTAGCTGTCACATGTGACCCAACCACTGTGCTCACACACTGAACCTGGCTGGACAGGCTGGCCACTGCCACAGAATAGAGGTGGGAGTCCCTGATCTCAGGGGGGCCTAGACGGTAAGGATTACAAGGGAGCTCTGCTTATTAAATGGGACTTCCATCTCTTGGATGCTGTCGTGGTCCACAAGGACTGAATTTGGAAATGGGAAGGGAATCACTAACCCAAATGCCAGGACACAGAGCAGGACAGACATGAGGACATACTGCTTGGTCCTCGGAGCGCACAATCTCTGGTCACTGTGGGGTCAAAGCCACCAGCTCATTTCCTTGCTCTGCTGGAGGTAGCCTGTCCCTGGGCACGAGGGGCAGGGCATGCTGTCCGCCCAGTGAGCTCCACGTATGGGAACTGTTCCCCCAGCATACCCTCTGTCAGCTTTCAGCTGCTTGTAGGAAGCAGGCTGAGCAGAGGCCGAATGCAGGGACGTTGGAAGCCGCCCATTGTCCTCACTAGCAGAGAGGTGCCGACAAGGAACTCAGAAGGCTGGAGACCTTGAGCTCTGAAAGGTCAGAGCTCTGCACCCACTGTTTGGCTGAGACAATGGGAGCTGAAGCAACTTCCACCTTTTAGTTTTATGTAAATTCTTGCTGACTGGCTGTTATTGGAATTGCCTGCCTAAGGGCTATTGGTGTATCCCAAAACTTGAATGAAAGGATGGCAAGGCCAGAGGGAAGCAGAGTCCTTCCTCTTAAGCTGGGCTCCCGCTGGCCCCCAATATTTCCAAAATAATATTTTCTAGTCTCTTTCATTTGCGTATGGCCTCCTCCAGCACCCGAACCCTGAACCACGTGGGAGGGGGAGGGAGGAGGGGAGGACACGACACTTACACAGAGACCCATGACTGGGATGTGCCACCTGTCCGTCCTGCCTTTTGGGTCCTCAGAGCATGTATGATTTCATCTTGACTTTAAGGAGATAAACCCCTGGTCACATTTAGACAATGATAGTCCTGTAGATTCTTACATTCATTCATAACTTTAACTAAAACTACCCAAAGTAGGAATGACCCACCAAAATCTACCTCTACTTACCAGAACTATCCCATTCCTGCATCTAATTAAAGATGCCTATTTCACACACACAACAGTACTATAGGAAGTGAAAAGATGAAAATCTCTGTCCACAAGTCTAATTTGAGAGACATAAATTAAAGAATTAAAGATACATATGGCTGTAGCCAGTTTGTCTCAGTGGATAGAGTGTAAGCCTGTGCACTGAAGGGTCCCAAGTTGAATTCTGATCGAGGACACATATTTGGGTTATGGGCCCAATCCCTAGTAGAGGGGTGTGCAGGAGGCAGCCAACAGATGGTTCTCTCTTCACTGATGTTTCTGTCTCTCTCTCCCTCTACTTTCTGAAATCAATAAAAAAATATATTTTTTAAAGATAAATATGATTTTCCACTCCTGAGGAATTTTCCAAAAGAACCTGTGTACTGATGTACACAGTAGCACTATTCCTAAGAACTAAGAACTGGGAAAAAACTAAATGTCCATCAGTTGATGAAAGGATAAACAAAATGTGGCATAAAGTGGAATAATATTCAGCAATAAAAAAGAGTGAAGTACTGCCCAGCTCATTTGGCTCAGTGGACAGAGCATCAGCCTGTGGACTGAAGGGTCCCGGGTTTGATTCTGTCAAGGGTACATGCCCAATCACAGGCTTGATCCCCAGTAGGGGTGTGCAGGAGGCAGCCGGTCAATGATTCTCATCTTTGATGTTTCTATCTCTCTCTCTCCCTCTCCTTACCTTTCTGAAATAAAAACATAAATAAAATTTAAAAAGGAGTGAAGTACTGACACATGCTACAACATGGACGATTGCTAAGAGATGTGCATGTAGGTGGTTCAGGCAGCAGAGAGGAAGGAACACCTACCTCTTGGGGACAGCAAAAGAAGGAGGTTCAGAGACGGGCTCTGAAGGAGAAATGATGCAGACACATCTCTCAGGGTGAGCTGTCCAGCTGGATGGGTAGGTGAGAAACTCATGCAGAGGGATCAACAGGCACAAGGCATGTGGTGAGGAATCTGGACATGGCAAGGCTCTTTATCTCCACTTGTTCTAAGAGGAATTTTCTAATTCACTCCAAACTGAGGTGGGAAGGTTCTCTTTCTTTAAACTCTAAACATCTTTAGAAATAGGTCTCACATATCGCATCTGTCCTTAGGCTACAGTTCTTTACATACAGTATCTGCCAACAATCCCTTTGAATTGTTGAGAAAAATGGGGTCAATCTTCTCTTTGTATCTCCCATAGCACCCAATGGAGTGCCTTGAACAAAGGTAAGTCTCACTAATGGTTAACCTATATAAAATACAAATACTTATTGATCCAATATTCAAACCATTCTGAGACTTAAAAATATTAAACTGCATGTAACCTTCATATCTAAGAATCTGAGCATGAAGAACACAATGTAATCAAAACCCCAAAATTTTACCTACTGACCCCCTTTGCTTTATATGACCTAAAAATATGCCATTAATATTTCAGAGAAAGCATCGGATCTAAAGACAGTTTACAAATTCAACTGACATTTTAAAGCCAGAATTGCTAACAAACCAGCAAACCTAAGTACTGATCTTCACAATGATTCTATCATAAAGGTGGGCTGCATTACCCATACCTGAACAAATTTCCTTCTAAAAGCGCCGAGGCCTGGAGCCTTTGAGTCTCCCAAGGCCGCATACATCCTTTCATACATCTTTTCAATGTTTTTTTTATTTACGGGGCTTTTTGATAATTCCACTTTGATATCATCAGTCCAGTCCTGTGCAAGGGAAAGAAAAAAAAAAAAAAGAGACAAATCAAGCTGGATTGTTAGATTTTATCTACGTAAGTTCTATGTTTTATGTGTTAGAAGATGTAATATTACCTTAAAGATCATTTCTGGATTAGAGAGTTGTTCTAGTGCATTAATAAAATCTTGAATCACTCCTCCTTGATCCAACTTACTTTTAATCCTATAAAAAAAATTACCAAGTTTAGGTAATCAAACATCTCCCATAGATCAAGGTCTATAATTTATAATTATTTTTACTTACATATAAAACTTAGTAGAACTAGGGAACAAGCAATTTACACATTCTATCTAATCTACAATAATAAAAGTGTAATATGCTAATTAGACCGAACAGCTGAATGACTTCATGATGTCATTCTAGAGATCCTACCAGATGAAGCTGTGGAGATGGGCCCAAAGCAGAGGTGATTAGGGGTGATCAGGCAAGCAGTTAGGGGCGATCACGTAGGGAGGTGAGCAGTTGGGGAGGATGGGGCAGGCAGGTGAGTGGTTAGGAGACAGCGGTCCCTCCCTGGAGGGGTCCCGGATTGCGAGAGGATGCAGGCCAGGCTGAGGGACGCCCCCACTCCCTGTGCACAATTTTTGTACACCAGGCCTCTAGTATTAGATAAAGAACAAAGTATGTACCATAGTCCCCTCTTATCCACAATTTCTGTGGTATCAGTTTTCCAGGGTTATCAGTGGTCCAAAAATATTAAGTGGGAAAATGCAGAAACAAATCATACGTTTTACATCGCATGGCATTCTAGTAGTGATGAAATCTGGTGCTATCCCACCTGGAACATGAATCATCTCTTTGTCCAGCATATTCACCCACTTCATCTCATCACTTAGGCCCTGTATCATCTCAGATTATCACCAAAAAGGTGACTACAGTACAATAACATATTTGTGAGAGAGATCACATTCACATACATTTGTTACCATATGCTATTATAATTGTCGTTTCATTATTATTGTTGTCAATCTCTTAACGTACCTAATTTATAAATTAAACTTTACATAGTTATGTATCTATAGGACAAAACAAAGTATACATAGGGTTTGGAATAACTGCAATTTCAGGCAGCCACTGAGGGTCTTGGAACATATCCCTCATGAATAAAGGAGGACCAATGCATTCTATAAAGAGTTGAGATTCTTAGATAAGATAAAATTAAATTGTCTAGCAAATAATGTCAACATTTTGATGAATACAATTTGATATATACAGTTCTGAAGTTATGTTAGGAAAAAAAAGGCCACTTTCTCAAAATTTTAAAACATTTTCCTTTCTTTCTTTTAAACTAATCATGTTGCAGCTGACTCTGCTGAGAGGGCGGGGGGGGGGGGGGGCACCAGCAGTGGTAGATGGTGTGTGCAGAGCCAACCCATTGACTAACCATGACAAAAGCTGTGCCTAACTCTACTGTCTTCTCAGAAACAAAACACTAAATAATATAGCAAGTCAGCTCCTGACAACAAAAAAGCTTTTGATAGGGACTGTCTACTAAGATACCATGCATTTATAACATACTAGTGGCCCAATGCACAAAATTCATGCACTGGGGCGGGGGGGGGGGGGGCTGTTTCCCTCAGCCTAGCCTGCAACCTATCCAATCTGGGACCCCTCGGGGGATGTCCGACTGTCTGTGGAATCAGGCCTACACCAGCAGTCGGACATCCCTCTCACAATCCAGGACTGCTGGCCACAACCTCTCACCTGCCTGCCTGCCTGCCTGCACCTAATGGCTTCTGCCTGCCTGCCTGATCACCCCTAACCACTCCCCTGCCAGCCTGACTGATGCCTAATTACTCCCCTGCTGGCTTGATTTCCCTTAATTGCTCTCCCCTGCCAGCCAATTGCCCCCAACTGCCCTCCCCTGTTGGCCTGGTCACCCCTAACTGCTCTCCCCTGCTAGCCTGATCATCCACAATTGCCTTCCTCTGCCACCCATTTTGTGGTGGCCATCTTGTGCAAGGGCACGACAGTCAATTTGCATATTACCTCTTTATTACATAGGATTCTTGCAAAAGTATTACACCATTGCTAATTATATCTCCACTTATAATCAACCGAAGAAGTGGAAGGAATGACACTGCAGACAGCCTACTGAGTCCTAATTAAGAAGAGGGGCTTCCTGGATATTTTCAATTAAAGAAGAATTTCAAGAACTGATTTCAAAAGCATTTCATTCTACCCTAATAGCATAAGGGTAGAATGATCTATGAATAATATTCTAAATTGAAATGTATTTTAAAACAGAAATTCTAACAAACAACATACCCAGGGTAGGTACATTTAACAAAGATCTCTAAGATTTTCTATTCTTCAGTGAAAGCTCTAATTAATTTGAAGACAAATATAAGCTTCCATGTGTTTGCTTTCACCATACACATCCTAATAAAAAAGTAACATGCAAATTAATCATCACTCTGTGACAAAATGGCGGCACCCATAGCAGCCAGGGCAGATGCTGGCAACGTCACACCGGCAACGCAAACCCAGAGTCCGCTCCTTGGTCGTGGAGGGAGGAGAGGGTCCTCTGTCCAGAGCCCAGACAGAGGAGGGAGGGAGGGAGGGAGGGACCTCCAGACTGAGGCTGGGCAAGCGATGCTGGGCTCACAGTAACAAAGCCCAGCATCCCCGCCCAGCTGCACAGAGGGAGGGGAGGAGGGACCTCCAGACTGAGGCTGGGCGAGCGATGCTGGGCTCACAGTAACAAAGCCCAGCATCCCCGCCCAGCTGCACAGAGGGCGGGGAGGACCTAGAAAAATGGATCTCCCCAGGTCCTGACACTGTGGGAGCCCTATGGGTGCCGGGGTCCTCTGCTTGCAGCCCCCGGTCAGCCTGGTAGCCCGTCACAGACTGGAAGCCCCCGGGCCGCAGTGTGGATGCGGCCAGCGTGGTGCTGCGGTGGGAGGAAGGGCGACGCCTGAAGCGCAGCTCCCATGGCAGCTGATGCGCACCGCGCGGGCAGGGAAGCGGCATCTGGGAGCCCAAGCACCCACGTACCTGAGCTGCCAGGTGTGGTGGGCTGGGGCCCCGAGGAGACCCAGCACAGCACCTTCCCAGAGACGCGCAGAGGGCGGGGAGGGGCTCTGGCTAGAGGCCTGGTCAGTAATGCTGGTCTTTGCAGGCCGTGCTGAGGGACACCTCCCCCTCCTTGCACCCCCTGTGCACTGGGCCTCTAATGCCAACCCAATTTCTCTGCAATGTCACCTTGCCACAAACTCCTTATTCCTATGGCCAGTAGAAGTGTCTCTGAAGGAATAGCTTTCACTGCTTATTATGAACGGGTAGACGATGGCCTGGGGGTAGTGATCGGCGATCTCCTCCACGGTGTGCTGGATGGCTACGGCCTCCTCCTTGTCCAGCAAGGCCAGCATGTGGCTGATCCAGCCAATGAACTGCCAGCAAGGAATGGAAGAGATCTGAAACACAGAGAGCTGTAACTTAATGAGGAATAAAAATTAAACCCCTTATTAAAAAGCAATGTGTCCAATGTAAGAAGTATATATACTTATAGTGAGAAGCATCAAAACAGACAAATATAAAATACAGTCCTCTCCCCTCAGCTCTCTCTGTTCCTGTTCCACTGAGAACCATTCGATTCTCCCAGATATTTATAGGTATGTGGACACACATATCCTTTCCTTACAAGCCTGGAATCAGACTAGGCATACTGTTGCTGGTTTTTCTTAGATTTACTTCATTCCTTTTAACTGCAACATAGTATTCCATTTCATTTAGCTACTGCCCTAAAATGAATTTTTAAAGTATTTTCTAGTTTTTGCTATTACAAATAATGCTACAGTGGACATCCCCATTGTATGTGCACTACATATCAATAGAATAAAATTCCTAGAAGTAAAATTACTGTGTGAACATTAACAATGTAAACAACATTGCTAGCTCTCTCTCCAAAAAGACTTTTCAAATCTGCACTTCTAAACGTGAATTATGCCATGTTGTTTTGATCACTATGGCCAGCTGGTACTGGAAGTATCAGGGGGACACTTTATAAAGTGTTGATTGTCTAAACCACTATGCTGTACACCTGGAACTAATACAAAATATTACTGAATGTAAACTATACTGGAAAAAACTTCGGACACAATCCATTTTTTAAAAAATTCATTATTAATCTGAGAAGGGAAAAATCTAATTTTCATTTTCATGTTTCATTACTGATAAGGCAAATCAGCTCATAACAACAAAAAAGCTTTAACAGCCTGTCTATGTGTGTTGCCTCAATAATCACGTGTGCATTTCCTGTAAACCACTCTCGACTGTTCTATTTATGGTGTCGAGTGGGCACCTCAACCTTGTCTCTAATACGTACTGAAAACATTTCCTCCCAGTTTTTTAAACTTTGGATATGGAATATTTTCTTTTCCTGCATAGAAGTGTCATATCATTTTTCTTCATGGCTTCTGGTTTTTGTTTCTTTGCACCAAGACTATTTTCAAAATTTATTCAAAATTAAAATGCTTTTTAAGGTGTTAATTTTAAGATAAAATCTGACATACTTGGCATATTGGCATGAGTGAATGTGGGCAAGCTCCCTAACTTTACCATAAGTGAGGGAAGAGCAGGGTGTGTGAGCATAAAACGTGTCAGAATACACAGCCCTGGGAGCGCACAGCGGAGGTGAGCTGCCCATCTCACGTGTATCTCCAGTGTCATAGCATTGGCGTAATCCTTCATTTTCTCAAAAAGTGAAAATGCTATCTTCATTACATATGTAAATAAAATAATTTAAAATGAAATTACAACTTATTCCTTCACTTGTCTTTAGGAAAAGCACAGCTGTAGTGCATTTCTAGAGCTAATCCGCTGTTTAAGACCCACTGACTCAAGCCCACAGCCCCCACAAGCCCACCGCTCCCCACCCACAGGGCCGGAGTGGGGAAGCCCTGACCGGCCTGCGTCTCAGCTCAGAGGCCTCACTGTTAAAACCCCACTAAGATGGCTAGTATTGTATCAGTGTTTCAGTTATCAGCTCATAAGTTCCCTATTTTCAGTTAAACGTCTATAAAGGTCAGCAAGGAGCCCTCCTTTTACAGAGGTGCCTAACAGACAGGAAGGCAGCAGGATGACGAAGCCCAGTATGGGGTGCGGACAGCAGGGACATACAAGCTGGTGACGAGAACATGTGTGGGACTGCAGGCTGCTTCTGTGCGCCCACACACGCGAGCTGCACTCGGTGAACTGGATGCCCCTGGGTCCCTCTGGACTCGGTGCTACTGCAGGCACCACAGTCACCTGGGATGGGATGCAGCTGAAATGGAGTCCTTTCTCCTTGGACTAAGTAATGCACTGAGCACAGGCACTAACAGGTATAAGACCACAACTTTGTCTTTACCGACAGTGAACTGTACTCCAGAACATTCCCATCTCTGTCCCAGATATACCTACCTCCTCCTCTATTTCTTGGGGTCCTTGTTCAGAGTTATCACCATCCACTAAGGAAAATGGGTAAATGTGAATACTCCTTTATACAGTTTTAAATTACCCATGTTCTTGGAATGCAGCAAAATTAGATGCTTGTTAGGAAAAGCTAAAATATATGCATTATACACATTAATGTGCTTGGATAGAAATAGGAATATGTCTTGAGGGTCCACAGACTAAGACACTCACCTCTTTTGCCATCAGGCTCAGCGTCTCCTCTGGGTGCTGCTCTACAATCTGCAGCAGCCTGGGGAACTTCAGCCTGGCCTCGTTGGAATGTAACTTTAAAGCTTTCAGCATTTTGTCCACCACCAGGGCAGGATACGTCTGCAGTTCTGCGGACTCAGTAACTAACATGGACAGGGATAAAAACAGCCCTGGTCAATATATCCACTTACACACAGGTTACAAATGTAACATGTGATTCTAGTTTCCCTTTTGGCTTATATTCTGTAGTATGTCATTTTTCCTCCCTAACTTCTGTAAAAGACTGGAAGCAATTTTGGACTACACATACAAGTTCCCACCTCAAAACTGAATTTCCTATGACATTCCCTTCTGCAGGAAGCACTGTCTGCTTCCGGGGCTGGAAACATCGGGGGCAGCTGCCGAATCCTGAATTAATTCCAGGAATACATAAGGCCAATAATACCAAACAAGCAGAACATGCCAGTGGAAGTGAAGTAAATGGAGAGCTGGAAGGCAGCTTGACCCCAGGATGGAAGATGAACAGGTCATGGTGCTTGGAGATGTCATTCCCTCTTAAATAGGCAAGACTTTCCTCATTAAAAAAAAACCCCACACACAAATAGGAAACCAAAAGTCTGTACAAAGTTCTAAAGACTTTACAGTAACCTAATGGGACACAATGTTCTTTTCTTTGTGAGTCACCTGAGGCAGTCTCTTCCTCCTCCCGGAGCCGCTGGTCACAGAAATCCACCAGCGCCATGTACGCATCTACGACCCCAGCTGCGGGCTGCGGGCCCCGGCCGGAAGGGGTTTCCTCCTCAGCTGTCCTTGTGGCCTCGGAAAGGTGATGAAACGCTCTCTGGTGCAGCGCTGTGACCACCTAGAATTCACAGAGGTCTCAGAAAACCTGCCAGCGGGACTCAAATTCTGTGGACAAAGTCTACTTCCTACTTGTGATGATAAAGGTAGAATACTTGTAATTTATTAGTCATCTATCCTATACATAAAAGCATAATATGTTAAGTGTCTGATCGTCCAGTTGTCCATCCAACAAATCAAGCATAATAGGCTAATGATAAGCTAAGGTGACTCAACTGCTCACTATGACGTGCACTGACTACCAGGGGGTAGTCAGTCGACCAATCAGTTTCAATGATATGCACTGACCATCAGGGGGCAGATGCTCCAACCAGTAGGTTAGCTTGCTGCTGGGGTCCAGCCAATCCGGACTGAACAAGACGGGCCGGACACGCCCTGGAGCCCTCCCTCAGCCCCTCCTTGGCTGGCCAACCTCCTGCATCTTTCCCCAGCCCCTCTCATGCACTGGTGGGGTCCCTCGCCCTGGCCTGAACTCTCTCACAATCTGGGACCCCTCAAGGGATATCAGAGTAACTGTTTTGGCCTGATCCCGCAGGCCAGGCTGAGGGACCCCATTGGTGCACAAATTCGTGCACCAGGCATCTAGTGTATGTATGTGTGTGTGTGTGTGTATATAAATAAATCTAAATGACTGTTATGACTGGACAACAGGCTTGTTGCTATGGCCCACACTGACCACCAGGAGGCAGATGCTCAATGCAGGAGCTGCCCCCTGGTGATCAGTATGCTCCCACAGCCGGCCAACATCCTGTGGTGCCTCCCCCTGTTGGCCAACCTCTCACGGTCCCTCCCTTCGGCCTGCCCCGATTGGCCCTGATTGCTGGCCAGGCCGAGGGACCCCAACAATGTATGAATTCATCACCAGGCCTCTAGTAAAATAATAAATATAAAAAATTGGCTAAATAGAAAAGGGAGAGTCTGCCCTGTGAAAGAGGAAGCAATTCCAGTAAGATCCCGAATATTTAAAAAACTTCCGAATAAAAAAGAATAAGCCATGTGTGAGCCAGATTGTCCCGTCACATGGAGTGGGCACTCAAAGTCCATGTGGATCACACAGCTCGTCAGGAATTGAAGAGATGGGAGTTGGCTCCTGTGGCCAATGTCCTGCACAGATGTTGGTAACACTGACAGAAGGCGGCAAGGCTACACAACTAAAATGAGGTGGCTCCTGGTGAGATGAGAGGCTGATAACTATGAAAATACGAAGTGATTTTAAAAAGCAGGCACTAAGTAAAAAAGTGAAAGGGGCTGGTTGTCCCACAAACTAGTAGGAAACCTGAGTGGGGACAGGTAGTGAAACTCCATTAACAAAGTCACGGAAGAACCATCCAAATCATTTTAACACAAATATCCTATTTTTAGCCGAAACCGGTTTGGCTCAGTGGATAGAGCATCGGTCTGCGGACTGAAAGGTCCCAGGTTCGATTCCGGTCAAGGGCATGTACATTGGTTGTGGGCACATCCCCAGCATGAGGTGTGCAGGAGGCAGCTGGTCAATGATTCTCGTAGACGTTTCTAACTCTCTATCCCTCTTTTTTCCTCTCTGTAAAAACTCAATAAAAAATATATTTTTAAAAAATCCTATTTTTAATGTTGAAAAAAGTGAATCCTATATAATAAAGAGGTAATATGCAAACTAACCCTCACATGATGGCTGCCTATGACCATGCCTGCAGGCGGTTACTGAGGGATGACCAAACAAATGAACAGCAGGCTGCGTGGGGCAACCAGGCCGGTGGGGTGTGTGTGTGTGCAGTTAGGGGCAACCAGACCAGCAGTGGGGGGCAGCTGGGTGCGATTAAGCTGGCAGGGGGGGTCATTGTGGGGCAACTAGGCTAGCAGGAAGGGCAGTTATGGGTGACCAGGCTGGCAGGGGGAGGCAGTTAGGGGTGATCAGGCTGGCAGGGAGGGCAATTTAGGCAATCAGGCAGGCAAGCAGGTGAGCAATTAGGAGCCAGTGGTCCAGGATTGTGAGAGGGATGTCTGATGACCTGTTTAGGCCCGATCCCTGGTTAAAAATTTATCCCTCAATATTTTATTCTTTTTGATGCAATTGTAAATGGGACTTTCTTAATTTCTCTGATAGTATGTTATTGGTATATGAAAGTGCAATTATTTCTAAATATTAATTTAAAATCTTCCTACTTTATGGATTTCATTAATTAGTTTTAATGCTTTAGGGTTCTCTAGATAGTATCAGGTCATGTGAAAATAATGAGAGTTTACTTCTTCCTTTCCAAGTTGTTATCATTTAATTACTTTTTCTAATCTGATTGCTGTAGTTAGGACTTTCAATACTGTGTTGAATAAAAGTGATGAAAGGAGACTCCTTTTCCTGTTCCTGATATTAAGAAAAAAACTTCTAGTTTTTCACCACAGAGTATGATATTAGCTGTGGGTCATATATGGCCTTTGTTATGTTGAGGTATGTACCCTCTATCCCCGGTTTTCTGAGGGTTTTTATCCTTCTGTTGCTGTGGAGTAGCACCTTAATTTGCAGATATTAAACAAACTTTGCACTTCTGGAATAAAACTCAATTGGTCAAAGTATATATCCTTTTAATATATCATTAAATTTGGATTGCTAATAGTTTGATTAGGATTTTTGCCTGTCTATTCATCATGGATATTAACTGGTAATTTTATTTTTATTTATTTATTTTTTGAAGTGTTGTTTTTTTTTATTTTATGTACAAAGATAGCATTGTCGTAAGGTAGAGAGATGTCTTCAATGACCCATTCACAGAAGTTCCCTTAGTCCAACTTAATGAAGCCGATGTCCTTCGCGTACTGGCGGAAACACTGGCGGCACATGTTGAGGCCGTACTTCCGGATCAGGCCGTGGCGGTTGGAGCAGACGCGGCAAGAGCGAGAGCCCTGGCCGAATTTCCTCGGGTGGCTCCAGTAGAGTTGCTGGTGACCCATCTTACTCACTCGGTAGCAACGAGGCAAAAGGAAAGAAGCAGCGCACGCATGCGTTCTTGATATTTTGGGAACCTATTTTTATTTTATTTTTTAATGTCTAGTTTTGGTATCAGGGTAATGCTGGCTTTGTAAAATGAGTTTGGGAACATTTTCTTTTTTAATTTTTTGGAATAATTAGAGAGTAGGCATTAATTTTACTTTGAATATTGGTAGAATTCACTTATGAAGCCATCTGGTCAAACACTTTTTTTTTTTAATATATATATATATATTTTAATTTTATTTTATTGATTTTGTACAGAGAGGAAGGGGGAGAGAGAGAGCTAGAAACATGGATGAGAGTCATCGATCAGCTGCCTCTTGCACAACCCCTACTGGGGATATGCCCGCAACCAAGGTACATGCCCGCAACCAAGGTACAAGCCCTTGACCAGAATCGAACCAGGGACCTTTCCATCCCCAAGCTGACGCTCTATCCATTGAGCCAAACCAGTTTCAGCGTGGTCAAACACTTTTAATTTAGTGGGTGTTTTATGATAATTGATTCAATTTCATTACTAGTTATGATTCTGTTTAAATTTTGTTTCTTCTTGATTTATATAATTTGTTGGCATATAACTGCAGAATTTTCTTATAAACCTATGTATTTCTTTGGTGTTGGTTGTCACTTCTCCCCTTTCATTAGTGATTTATTTGGGTCCTTTTTTTCTTGGTGGGTCTAATGAAAGATTTGTCAATTTTGTCTTTTCAAGAGCCAGCTCTCGTTTTTATTGATCTTGTCTGGTTGTTGTTTTTTTTTAAGACTCATTTATTTCTGCTATGATCTTCATTGTTTCCTTCTTTCTACTCACTTTGGGCTTTGTTTGCTCTTCTTTTTCTAGTTTCTTTGGATATTAACTTTAGATTATTTGACATTTTTCTTGTTTCTTGAGGTAGGCTTATATTACTATAGATTTCCTGCTTAGAAATACTTTGGTTATTCTCATACTTTGGCTCACTGTTTTCATTTTCATTTGTCTCAATATATCTTGATTCCTCCTTGATCTCATAGTTAACCCATTTACTAATTAGTAGCATGTTGTTTATCTTCCATGTGTTTGTGTATTTCCCAGTTTTCTACTTGAATTTCATTTCTAGTTTTATATCATTGGGATCACTGAACATGCTATGATATGATTTCATCCCCTTACATTTATTAAATCTTGTTTTGTGGCTTTGCATATGGTCTATTCTGGATAATGTCCCATGTATATTCTGTTTTGGGGTGAAATGTCTAAAAATAGCAATTAAGTCCCCATCTGCTATAATGTGTCATTTGAGGCCATGGTTTCCTTGTTGATTTTCTGTTCTCCCTCTTCTCCCCCAGTTTTTGTCATTATATTTTACCTCTCTGTGTATGTATATTCCTTACTGTTATATTTACACATTAAGTTCACACTTTTGACTTTTTTATTGATTTACTGTTCTTACTAAGTGTTTGCCTTTGTGAGATTTTTTTTTCTGTTCTACATTTTAATTTTTATCTTTTTGATTTTTCTACTTATAGAAGTCCAGTCAAGATTTCATGTACTGCTAATTTGGTAGTGATGGATTCCTTAATCTTTTGCTTGTCTGGGAAAATACCTTTCCTACAATTCTAAAAGATAACCTTGCTGGATAGAATAATCTTGGTTATAGGTTTTATCTTGTGTCACTTTTAACAGAATATATAATTGATCTTTGGGCTTGCAAAGCTTCTGTTGAAAAATCAACTGATGGTCTTATGGGAAATTCCTTGCATGTAAGATGATGATTTTGGCTTGATACTTTTTGTATTCTCTTTGTCTTTAATCTTAGGCATTTTAGTAGTCTCTTTGGGTTCATGTTTTCCCCCTCACGTAAGGATATGTTCTCCATTGCTTCTTCAGAGAGAGGGGAAGAGAGGAAGGGAGATGGGGGTTGGGGAGAGACAGAGTAAAACATCAATGAGAGAGAGACACATCAACTGGCTGTGTCCTGCTCGCTCACCAACTGGGGGAAGGGCGCGAACCGAAACCCAGGCATGTACTCTTGAGCAGGAATTGAACCCGCAACCCTTCAGTGCGTGGGCGAACGCTCTAACCATTGAGAAACACCAACTAGGGCTAGAGCTCTTGGGTTCATCTGATTTGGGACTCTCCACACTTCCTGTACCTGGAAGTGTATGTCCTTCAAGAGTTTAGAAAATTTTTCAGTCATTATTTCTTCAAATAGTATTTAATCACTGTCTTTCTCTCTTCTCTGGGACTGCTAAAATGTAAATATTAGTGCAATTAATATTGTCCCCAAAGGTCCCTTATTCAACTATCCTCATTATTTAAATTACTTTTTCTTTTTATTTAGCTGTCCTGGTGTTTTCTGCTACCTTGTCTCCCAAAAACTGCTGATTTGATTCTCTGCTTCATTTAATCTGCATATTCTTCATTGCAGTTATTGTAGCCTTAAACGCTGATTGGTTCTTTATTATCTTTTCCATCTCTTTAAGTTCTCCTTGAGTTCTTCTCCCATGTTCACTGAGCATAATTATAACCAGCGCTTTGAACTCTTTACCTAGCAGATTGCTTGTCTCTATTTCACTTATATTTTTCCCTGAACTTTTGTCCTGTTTTATAGCTTGGGGCCTGTTTGTCTCCTCCTTTTTGCTCACTCTCTGGGTTTGTTTCCATGCTTTAGATATATTTGTTCCATCTCTCATTCTTGAAAGTGTGGCCTTTCGTAGGAGGTGTCCTGTGGGATCCAGTGGCAGTCTTCCTTATCTCCTGAGCCAGGTGCTAGTGGTGACTGAGTGGGAGTTATATGTGCCCTCCTGATGTAGTTGGGCCTCAATTGCTGCTGGAATGGCAGTGGGTGGGGCTGGCACTCAGAGTGACTGGCTGTAAGAGCCATCTGTGACTTCAGTGTGTGAGCTGTTGAGCAGGGGCTGACCACAAAATGGGAGTTGCCCTATGGGCTCTGGTGCCAGCTGAGACTGTCCAATGGGTGTTTTGTGTCTGGATTCTCTTGAGAGGGGTTTGGTATGGGTTAGGGTCAGCACAGCTTGTGCCTCATCTGTGGTCACTTGGTAGGAGCTACAAATTGATCTGCAGTTGGTAGCTGCTTGTGCTGGGCTTGGAAGTGCATGAAAGAACCAAGCCAGCTATTGCTTGTGCTGGGCTTGGCACCCTTTGGTGGGCACTATGATGTAAACTGAGGCTGGCCGCTGCTTGTGCTGGGCTTGTGGCTGCTCAATTGGATCTAAGACTGACCAACACTTACGCAAAGTTGGGCCCACCTAGTGGGAAATATTTCCCACTAGGTGGGCCCAACTTTGCGTAAGCTGAAGCCAATGGCTATTGTGCTGGGCCACTTGGCAGAAGCTACAATGCACACTGATGCTGGCTATTGCTGGTGTGAAGCTTGTGGACTTCTGAGAGAGTCTGATGCATGAGCCAAGGTTAGACAATACTCTTGTGAGGTGTGTGGATTTTTGGAGCGTTTGCAATATAAGCTAGGCAGGCTGCTCATGGAGACAAGATGGAAGAGGCTAGGGAGGGCCCAGTGATCAAGGGCTTGGGTTTTCAGGGAAATACTGGGGTAGGGCAAATGTTTGCCAGGTTCATGGAGAGCACAGATGTGGTACCCAGTGGTGCTGGTACAGTTGGCTGGGAAAAGGAGTTCAACGAAGGAACAATGGCATGCCTAATAGTGTTTCCATTACCTGAGAGGGTTACCCAGTTCCCTAACCCTGCAGCCCTCTCCCTGAAGTTATTCAATTTAGTTTCTCTCTATGTATCTCAGGCATTTTCTGAGCTGCTGCCCCTGAGTTGGAGCTTAGAGCAAGTGAATTTCTGCATGGGCCCTTTAGAAGCGGCAATTCAGTCTCACAGAGCCATCAACATCATCTCTGCTGGCTTTCAAAGCCAGATGTTATGGAGACTCCTCTTTCCGGCTCAGGTGCCCTGGCCTAGGGAGGCTGGTGTGGGGCTGAGACCCCCTTGCTCCTCAGAAGGAGCCAATCTATTCCTCTCATTTCTAAATTGCCACACAGTGCATGTAAAATCTACCTGCTCCACATCTTTGCCCCCCTACCTGTCGTGATGTGGCTTTTTCCTTATATCTTTAGTCATAGGCATTCTGTTCAGCAAAGGTTCAGGTGGTTCATTCTATCACTGAGTCATAATTACGATGTGATCTCAGGAGGTGTCAAGTTCAGTTGACCTACTCCACCATCTTGACTTTGCCCTCTACCATTTCTTCCATGCAACCAAAAGGTCGCACATTAAAGACATACAACATGCAAACATGAAAAGTTCATCCTTGTAATAAACATTACCTTTTCTATATTCTTTGAAGTGGATCCAGAAAGTTCCAAGATTCTTCTAGCCTTGCTTTCCTCAATATAAGCAAGGCAGCTAGGTTCACTGCTGAGGGCATTAGCTATGATCCGGTAAGTTGTACCCAAGAGAACATTATGGTCACGGAAAGCCAAAATATTTTTGCTTAAGTAACTTGATGTGTTCTCACCTATTGGATTAAAAACACACATACACACACAAACTCACACAGGATTTCTTTCAGAAGTAAATGAATATTATAAAGTTAAAAAAAAAGTTTATAGTATATAAAAGTTGTTTTCTACTAAGAAATTAACTAAAATAAATCTTGATGTTATAAGAAACTAACTTCAAACACTGATTAGGTAGTCTTGAACTAATATTAATGAAAAATGTTCTCTGTTAGCAGTGACCATATCTAAGTACACAGAGGCTAAACAAATAAAATACTTTTATTCAAGTATCATCATTCTGCATTTTGTCAAAGCACCTAATTCTATCTGTTACAAAGAATAAGAAATGCATTTATGCATATCCATGAATAACCCATAGCTGTTGTTTTTTGTCTGTTTTTCCCTTTTTTTAAAAAAATATTTTTTTATTGATTCCAGAGAGGAAAGGAGAGGGAGAGAGATAGAAACATCAATGATTCAAAGTCAGCCAAACTATAACTACAAAAACAGTAAAATTATTTTTTTAAGTACCAATTTTTATTTTCATATCAGCATACTCCTCCTATCTCTCCTCCCCCTCAAAAACAAAACAAAACAAAACATTTAAACCACCGTAAGGATGATTTTCTGATCCTGGGACCAATATAGAAAGACTGTTTTTCTTGTCTGCACATTTACTGAGGCAAGTACTCTGATATTATACCCTGTCCTGCTAAAAAGTCAAATTTGGGAATATAATTGGGAGCATGTTCCATAATGGTGCTCCTATGTACCTTTGGATATATGGTAACCGAGCTAGAATACCAGGTCCAAAAAATAATTAAGAGAAAGGTTTTCTCCCCTGAGTCTTAACAGGTATATTGTTATGAAAAGAAGACCTGAAGAAAAGAAAAGCTTTTTAATGTCCTCATTTACAAAGTAATTATTTTATGTAAACATAAAGACTCATAATTTAACTAAATATGAAAAAGCCTTTTCCTTTCAATTCCATGTTATAGAGAAATAAAAGCTCCAAATGTCATATTCACTTGCAATACTAAACTACAAAGTACCTTGGCTCCAAATATTTAGTAAAATTATAAATACTTAATTCCCAATATCAGAAAAATCAACACAAATAATAGTTTTAGAGACTACAGAGATGTAATATAAAATAGCATTCTTAAACTTGTAATGATAGAGCAGTTTCATACCCAACAAAGAGACTGTTTTCAACACAGAAAGAATCTGCTCAGGACGATTCTGGGTCTGGCTCTGGCTGTGTCTGAGCCGACAGTAGCTATGCACCCATCTCACCAGCCACTCATCTCTTGTTTTTGATTCTTTATGCAGGTCCTTCAATAGCTTCAAGGCAAGGGAGAAATTGTTCTATATAATAGAAGAGAGAAAGGAGTACAATGACATAAGTGTAAGTTTAGAAATAAAAGTATTTTACAAAAGATGTTTTTCATTAACTGGCCTGGTTTCCTTTATGTATGCCACAATTCACCTTAGAGCAGCTAATCCATCTCCTTAGCTTACACTGAATGTCTTTTTATTTATCACGTGTATATAATTCACATTCACAGTATGCAATTCAGTGTCTTTTAATATATTCAAAAGTTGGGCAATCACCACCACTGTGTAATTCAGACCATTTTCATCAGCCCCAAAAGAAACGTTTGCTGTCAGAGGAATTGTGGCAAGAGAGGTCCCCTTGATCTCTCCCTTGAAGTTAAAACAATTTGAACTGTTACCAGTTTAAAGATGACTATGCTGCTCAACACAGAAACACATATGAGAGATCCGTGTGTTGAAACACTGTAAGGTGAGTGGGAAGGGAGAACTGCTCAGACGGTGCCAGGAGGCAGCCTGGAGGTCGTTGCTGGTCTCAGGAGGGGAAGAATCAGGCTGCCACTGGCACTCCCTCCAGCCAGGACCAGGAGAGGGAAACAGTGAGCACTCCTGTGGGAGTGGTTGCTATGCACTGCAGCTAAACCCAGTGGCCTGGGCAGGGAGGAAGGACAGAGCTGTCTGGCAACTGCCAACCAGGGCAGAGAAACAAAGCCATCAGGCCCGGTCATCTCGCCCCAAGCTCTCAGAGCTAACCGGACGGAGAAGCTGCAGCAGTGAGTGCTGGGACAGAACACGTTATCAACAAACCTGAGAAGGGGAACCAGAGACATTTCCCCTGAGGACAGGTGCACTCTGTGGCTAATACCAGGGATGGATGGATATACAGAGCAGAGGCTGTATATCAGTCACCATTACTGAAAAAACAAAGCCTCAAAGGGCCCCGCCAACCTCTGCCAGCTCACCCTAGCACACCCATCGTGGCTGCACTGCTGGCAGCGTTGGGATGTAGGGGACAGCACCAGCATTTCATGGATTTGAAATCAGACTGCCCACATTCCCACACAGGGTTGGTGTCTTGAGACTGAGGCAACTTGGTCACAGAGCAGATGCTGACTCCCCAGGGAACACGGGACTTCTTTTCCTGCCCCACAAAGACCTGAAAAGCCGCAGACATACAAAAATAAAACACTAGTGGCTTCAGTGCCACCTTCTGGGAAACAATAGAAAGACTTCTTATCAATCTATTGAAGTAGTGATTTTCAAACATTTTTTATCTCATGGCACACATCAACCAAATTACTAAAATTCTATGGCACACCAAAAAATATGTTATATTTTTGTCACTGTGATTAAAAAAAGGTAGAGGAGAATCCAAGATGGCTGCCCAGGTAAACACCTAGCCGCAGCCGCACACAACAATTCCAATAAAATACAACTAAAATATAAAATGGACATTACCCAGAACTTCAGGAAAGTCGACTGACTGGAAATTCTACGAGAAGCAAGGAGAAAACCAGAGGAAGCGCGGAGGAGCTGTAAAAGCCTGAGGTACGGAGACACGCCGCGCGCAGAGAGGACGGAGCCGGAGAGGAGGGCTGCTGAGTGCCTGGCTGGCGTTCCCTAGTGGGAAGGAGATAAAAGCTCTGACTGTGCTGGGCCCCAGTTCTGACTGCTCTGAACCCCAGTTCTAGGCCAGACCCCGGGGACCCAGGCTCATCCAGAGGGAGCTGGGCTGTAAGGCGAAAGGAGGTCCCGGCAGCGCGCACATTGCGCGCAGAGAAGGGACGGTTGGCTGTGCAGTGGGATTACCCTGGCGGGAAGGAGACAGGGGCTCCAGACTGCTCTGCACACCACCTCCAACCCCACTTCCAAATGAACTGAACCCCAGTTCCGGGCCCATTGGGGGAGAGCCTACACCAGGCGTCTTCAAACTACGGCCCGCGGGCCACATGCGGCCCGCAGAGGAGTCTGATCCGGCCCGCCAGGTTTTTTGGGCAGTGAGCGCAGCCGAGGTGTTACAATAGGAATTAGTAGTTCATATAGTCCGGCCCTCCAGCTCTCTGAGGGACCGTGATCTGGCCCCCACTTTAAAAAGTTTGAGGACCCCTGGCCTAGACTGTTGGTAGCAGGCGAAAATCGAGGGCACCTTTCTCTCAGAGGCACTTGCAGCAAGTACTGAAGGACCCTGAGACCCAGGAACCACATAGGGCAGGGCTGACGGAAGCCAAGGCTGTTGGCTCCACCCTGAAACCCCGCCCCATCAGGAAAGCTGCGAAAATGCGACAACGAAATAGATCACAAACAAAAGAAATAGAGGACAAAAAGCAACTGGATATAGAGTTCAAATCTACGCTTATAAGGTTTTTCAAGAATTTCCTAGAAAAGATTGATAAGACGTATGAGGATATGAAAAGAGATCAACTAGAATTAATAAGGAATCAACAAGAAATAAAGAATACATTGTCTGAAATAAAAATATAATAAAAAATATACAGAGTCCTAAAAACAGAATGGAAGATCGCAAGAATCAAGTAAAAGATTGGGAACATAAAGAGCCAGAAGACACTCCTCCACAGAAGCTAGAAGGCAAGAGAATCCAGAAAATTGAAGATAATGTAAGAAACCTCTGGGACAACCTCAAGCGAACCAACATCAGAATTATGGGGGTCCCAGAAGATGAGAGAGAGCAAGATATGGAAAACATACTGAAAGAAATAGTGACAGAAAACTTCCCCCACCTGGTGAAAGAATTAGACTTACAAGTCCAGGAAGCGCACAGAACTCCAAACAAAAGGAATCCAAAGAGGACCACACCAAGACAAATCATAATTAAAATTCCAAGAGCAAAAGACAAAGAGAGAATATTAAAAGCAGCAAGAGCAAAGAAGGTAGTTACCTGTAAAGGAGCACCTATATGATTGTCAGCTGATTTCTCAACAGAAACCATGCAGGCCAGACGGGAATGGCAAGAAATAATTCAAGATGATGAATAGTAAGAACCTACAGCCAAAGATAATCTATCCAGCAAAGCTATCACTCAGAATCGAAGGTCAGATAAAGAGCTTCACTAATAAAAAAAAGCTAAAGGAGTTCATCAACACCAAACCAGAATTATATGAATTGCTGAAGGGGGTTCTTTCAGAAGAGAAAGTAAACAAAGATAAAAATTATGAACAACAAATACGTAACTATCAACAAGTGAATCTAAAAACCAAGGAAATTAAAAAAAAAAATCTGATAACAATATTAACTGGTGAATATAATAGAATCAGAGGTATGGAAGGGGAGTGAACTGACAATTCTTGGGGAAAAGGGGAGAGGGGGATGTGGGAAGAGACTGAACATAAACTGTGCACCTATGGATGAGGACAATGGGGAGTGGGGAAAGGGCAGAGGGTGGGGTGGGAACCTGGTGGAGGAGAGCAATGGTGTGTGTGTGTGGGGGGGAGGAACATTTGTAATAATATGAACAATATAAATTTATTTAAAAAACAAAAAAAAAGAATTAAAAAAAAAAATCTCTCCCAGTCTGTTCAACTATGATTTGATACACTTAAATAGTTTTATATGGCCCTAGCTGGTGTGGCTCAGTGGATAGAGCATCCGCCTACGGACTGAAGGGTCCCCGGTTGGATTCCGGTCAAGGGCACATGCCTGGGTTGTGGGCTCGATCCCCAGAGTGGGGCAGCAGAAGGTGTTCAATCAATAATTCTCTCTCAACATTTAATGTTTCTGTATCTCTCTCCTCTCCCTTCCTCTCTGAAATAAATAAAAATACATTTAAAAAAAAATAGTTTAGCCGGGACCGGTTTGGCTCAGTGGATAGAGCATTGGCCTGCGGACTGAAAGGTCCCGGGTTCAATTCCGGTCAAGGGCATATACCTTGGTTGCAGGCACATCCCCTGTGGGGGGTGTGCAAGAGGCGGCTGGTCGATGTTTGTCTCTCATTGACGTTTCTAACTCTCTGTCCCTCTCAATTCCTCTCTGTGTAAAATCAATAAAATATATTTTTTTAAAATAAATAAAACGCTTCGACAGATGACACCCTTTAAAAAAAATAAAATAAAAAAATAAAAATAAAAAAATAGTTTATATGCAACTTTTTTTTTTAAGTTACTTAAAAAAAATAGTTTATGATAAGGAGAGATAAAAAAATAAAGAAGATGGAAATTTTGATCCTTAGCAAGTCTCACAAAGACTGGAATGTGGTCTGGGTACAACAAGGTGGTTCATTTCAGGTCTAGAACCTTACTTCTTGTTCCCTTGACAGCCCAATAACCACATGACACAGGGAAAGTACCAGAAATTGCTAGTTGTCTCTTCAATGTCCACTCCTCTTTTTTAGTAACAAGAGCCCTTGTTTTATCTGGACTGGTGCCGTGCCCAGCTAATGGCTGCATTACACAGCCTTGTTTGCATCAAGATGCAGGTCGACAGCCACAGGTGGAACTTCAGGAAATCTAAAAGGGGACTGAAACAACAGGGAAGAGTGTCTTCTTCGACTCCTTTCTTTCTGGAATTTGGAATTCTGGTAGCCTCTTTGAGCTTGGCAGCCATGTTCAAAAGAGGTTGAAGCAGAGAAATCAAAGGAACCTTGATGCCTGCTCACTTTGAGGATTTTCTGCACCAGCTCTGGATTCCTTTCTTCTGTTTTTTCATCTTTTATGATAGATAATAACTCTTTATGTGCATGAGCTGTTGTCCTTAGGTTGTAGTTACAAACAGCTGAATGTAATTCCTCCTATATGCAACTTTTAAGTAAAGCATAATTACATATTTAAAAAGGGTGGAATTATCAAATGAATTCTACAAACTAAATGTAAATATAATTTGTAACTGCCAAGCATTTGTTTTGCTAAAGCTCAAACCTGATATTATGCTTATTGCCTTGTTCAATAAGAGAAAATAATTATTTTGGTTATTTGTTTTTTTAATCCTCACCCGAGGATATTTTTCCATTTAGAGAGTGGAAGAGAGAGCAAAAGATAGAGGGTATTATCGATATGAGAGAAACACATCAATTGGTTGCCTCATGCAAGCACCCCCCGACCAGGGCCCAGGAGGAGCCTGCAACTGGAGGTACGGGCCCTTGACCAGAATCGAACCTGGGACCCCTCACTCTGCAGGCCAACGTACTATCCACTGAGCCAAACCAGCTAGGGTGAAAATAATTATGTTGAAATGGTTAACAAGTATATAAAATTTAGAGGCTTTCTGGAAATTTCTGGAAAAAGAAGCTAACTTAAGGAAATTCTGTGATACGATAGAGGACATAAATCTGAGTACCTACCTGCTTTCTTGCACTCTCTATCATCTTCATTTTCATGGAAAACTTACAGCTCCTAACCAGAGAGCAAATGTCTTCTTCCTGCTCCCGACCCTCCATCCTGTCACTGGAATCAGCATCCTCATCCACGTCCATACTGTGATCATCTGGAAGAGTAAGTTTCTCCTCTATTTTGCTGAGAAAGAAACATCTACACAAAACAAAGAAAAATGAGAATATACACCTCATGAAAGAAATCTTTGACATATACCCTGTTTCCCCGAAAATAAGACAGTGTCTTATATTAATTTTTTCTCCCAAAGTTGCGCTAGGTCTTATTTTCAGGGGATGTCTTATCTTTCCATGAGCTAATAGGTCTTATTTTCGGAAGATGTCTTATTTTTGGGGAAACACGGTAAGACACTACTGGATAGCATTCACAGACAAAATTTTTTTATCACATTTTTGCTCATTTTCAGGACTGTATTTGTACACTCTAGGTACTGGATTTAATCTCCATCTTAATTAACTCTTTAAACATCACCAAGGATATTTCACAGAATTTTCCAGGTATCATTCATTGTATCCACCTCCACAAAAATAAAGCATTTAAACTCACAATCTTCTCTCTTAAAGGACAATACATCCTGTGTTGAGCCAAAAGTCATTTTCTCCTTATATCTCCCAATCTAAAGTTCTACCCTCAAAGGTGAAAAATGTAAAGCACCAAACAGGTTATAGTCACTGAAAATATTAAAAGATAATACTGTATTGCTATAAAATTATTTTTATTTGTATCACAGTTTACATATTTGACTTTGTTTTTTTGTTTTTGTTTTTTTTTTTAATATATTTTATTGATTTTGTAGAGAGGAAGGGAGAGAGATAGAGAGTTAGAAACATCGATGAGAGAGAGTCATCTATCAGCTGCCTCTTGCACACCCCCTACTGGGGATATGCCCGCAACCAAGGTACATGCCCTTGACCGGATTCGAACCCGGGACCCCTCAGTCCCCAAGCCGACGCTCTATCCATTGAGCCAAACCGGTCCCGGCCATATTTGACTTTGTTCTTGTGATTTTATTTTCATTATTAGCAATACTTGCAAACATACAAAATTCACCACTGCTCAAATATCAACTAATTTCCTCTTCATCCAGGAATTAAGTTCAATTTTCTTAGAAAAACTGTGACCAGATAAAGTAGTATGTCTCATAAATACCTTTCTTTTGTCTCTTAGGTTATTCCAAAGACACAAGCCTCTCCAATCATCTCTCTGCTTCTGAGCTCTTTGGCTCCCACCCAAGACAAGGGCATTCCCTCCCTCCTAAGAGCTGCTACTGTTTTTCTAAGTTTCAAATTTTTAATTATAAGAATAAGCAAGTAAAAGTAATGGAAGAATCCCACTGGTGTAATCCAATAACAACACCATTACAAAAATTCTCTTTCACTGGTTCACAGATCTAAATGTAAGAACAACCTAAATTGTAACATTTCTAGAAGAAAAAAAGACATAGGGGAATAATTTTGCACAATGAGCCTGGGATATCAGCTTGAAGGGGCTCTTGCTAGTCAAATGTGACACACTTTGAACATGAAAAAATAAGGACAATAATGGATTACACTCCATTAAATAAAACTGGAGCCCTAACTGGTTTGGCTCAGTGGATAGAGTGTCAGCCTGTGGACTGATGGGTCTCAGGTTCAATTCTGGTCAAGAGCACATGCCCAAGTTGCAGGCTTAATCCCCAGTAGGGGGCAGGCAGGAGGCAGCCGATCAATGATACTCGCTCATCATTGATGTTTCTGTCTCTCTCTCCCTCTCTCTTCCTCTATGAAATCAATTTTCAAAAAATTAAAAATGAATGAATGAATGAATGAATAAATAAATAAAAGTGGAGTCCACGTTTCTATATTGATAATTAAAATGTAAGTAAACAAACAAACGAACTGATGAGGGAGAAGGGAGGCTCCTCCTTATAACAGGAAGTAGACCGATGAACATGGAACAACTAGTGGGAAAATGATCACCTTGCAGCTAATATTGTCAAGACTGGCTTGAGCTAAGAGCAATGCCCAGGTATGAAAGTAGAGGGTTAAGTCTTATGAGAAGCAGGATATATGCAAGTCTCAAAGTTCTCCCACATTGCTTATAAGCTTCAAAGGAAATAAATAGGCATTTACACTGGAGAGACCAGACAATATTTTAACTTGGGAATCAACATTGCTATTATCAGTGAAAGGCAGATGTGGGAGCCTCTGCCACCTCCACGGCAGCATTAAGGACGTCTGACTGCAGCTCAGGCCCACTCCCAGGGATGCGAGGGGGGCGGGGGGCGGGGGGGGGGGGCGCGCGTGCAGCACAGTGGGCCTAAGCTGCAGAAGGGTTCAGGCCAGGTTAAGGGGACCCCGCCCCTCCCCGCTGCAAAGCACAAATGTTGTGTATGGGCCTCTAGTACATATACTAATATATAAAATTATGTAATAGAGTTGGTAGCAGGAGGCAAGAAAGTTATGAAAATAGAATAATAAAAAATCATTAAGCAGCATTCTCTTGTTGCCACATCACTACCTAATACTTAGCCCTAATACAGAAGCACATGGACTACTCCCCTGCTGCTTCCTGGCCTTCTCTCATTGACAGAGATGATGCTTATAACCAACCGCCTAGCACAAGATGAATTCAAAGGGAGCGGCAGCAATTCCCCACAGGGGACAAATGAAGGCAAAGGACATATTGCTAACATGGAGAACTTTGTTAGAACAACTTAAGTGGAAAACTGAATGATGACAGATATCCACACTAGACTCAAACCCCACATTTTTCTAAACCACAGTCTTGGAGAAAAACAGTACTGGCAATTTCAGAAAATAATCCATATTCAACTCAAAAGGATCACATATTACCGATTTGTGATGATGTCATCCCAGATGTTCATTGGGTCCATCTTAGCATCTGGGTATCTGTTTGTCCAGGTTTTCAGAAGTCTCTTAAGGGGAACTGGAGATGACAAATTACCTAAAAATAATATTATAGGCTGATTATATCTACAGCTCAATGACAAGACAAACTTACAATGTTGGTAAAAAACTTAACTGTCCCAATTTTTATTGTCCCAATTAAAAAAGTTTGTCTCTTCTTTCACAACAGGAACACAAAGTTACCATATTAAATCTAACATATTCTGACATTAAAACTCAACCTCTTAAGAATATAGAATAGCTGAAGCCGGTTCGGTCTGCGGACTGAAAGGTCCCAGGTTCGATTCTGGTCAAGGGCATGTACCTTGGTTGAGGGCACATCCCCCGGTAAGGGGTGTGCAAGAGGCAGCTGGTCGATATTTCTCTCTCATCGATGTTTCTAGCTCTCTATCTCTCTCCCTTTCTCTCTGTTAAAAATCAATAAAATGTATTAAAAAAAGAAAAGAAAAAAGAATATAGAATAAAGTGGGGAAATAAACATACCATTTAGTAAACATCTACTTCATTCACAATTCCAAAATCAAAAAAGTACTGAAAGTTAAAAAGGTTTTCACGAAGTTGCAGCCAATTAATTGTCTTGGCAAAATCAGACCAGAATTGGTATATGGCTACTTATAGGTCTTTGTTTATGCCATTCATGCGAATATTCACCACTTACGGTATATATGCATGATTGTATTTAATTATGGAATATTGCCCCTGGCTCTAGTGTGTGCAGAAGGTTACATAATAATAATATCTGCAACTATCTGGCTTCAAGGTGTGGCAAGATAGTAAGAAAAAGCTAAAGTGGCAGATTTAAACCTCAGTCCAGGGCAGATTCTGTCATCTAGTTTCCTATGCCCACCTCCACCTCAGCCTATTAAAATTACTCCACTATTGTGAATGCTTCTTCAAGCTGGGCAGTCTGTTTCATTTGGCTCTATATCCCCAATGTCTAGAATAGTGTTTGACCATCTTAATATTCATTTCAATATCAAAATACATATTTGTAGAATGAACTTAAAGTAGTTTCTAACCCATATATTAAAATATATATACTTCCAGTAAGCAAAAATAATTTTTAAATCAGATAATAAAATTCTTCCATAAGTATAAAAAATGTTAGATTTAAAAAATTACCTTGTTTGCTTATAAAGTTGATGAATTCCTGAATTTCAATTAAAGTTTGTACAGACTGCAATTTGGTAAGTCTACTTCTGTGTAAAAGCACATCAATACTAGAATAGCTCTAGAAAAAAAGGCATTTAACATTGTTTACAAAACAATTTAAGACTTTAAGCTTTAATACAGTTCTATAAAATGTAAAATATAGCAACTACCATATAAATACATCCCACAATGTGGCTCAGAGTGGTTAATAATGAGGTCATACAAGAAATTAGCAGGTAATATAATTTTTGAAACTAATTTAGGTTGAAAACCCCTTTTGGTTCATTGAAATCAATAAAATCAATATAAATGATCTATCATTGCCTCTACTTACACTTTTTAAAAATCACAACAGCCTGTCCTGCTCACTGCTCAGAGTGTTGGCCTGCACACTGAAGGGTCAAGAGTTTGATTCCCAGTCAAGGGCAGGTACCTGGGCTGTAGGATAGATCCCTGGCCCTGGTCAGGGCATGTATAGTATAAGAGGCAGGCAATTGATGTGTCTCTCACATTAATGTTTCTCCCTCCCCCTTCCCTTCCTCCCTTCCACTCTCTAGAAATCAATGGAGGTGAGAATTAACAACAAAAAATCACAACATCCACCCAGGCAGCATAGCTCAGAGGTTGAGCATCGACCTATAAACCAGGAGGTCACAGATCAAGTCCCAGTCAGGGCATATGCTAAATCCCCATAGGGGGCCTTCAGGAGGCAACCGATTAATGATTGTCTCTCATTGATGTTTCTATCACTTCCTCATCCTTCGTCTCTGAAATCAATAAAAACATATTTCTAAAAATCACAAAATCCTCTAATATAAATTGCTAAGTACAGAGCCAATTCTTTCTTCAATAAAATTTCCTGAGTGTATTAATCAACTTTTAAAGTTTAAAAATAAAAGACAATTGCTCTGGTCAGTATGGCTCAGTTGGCTGGGTGTCATGCCATGCACTGAAAGGTTGTGGGCTTGATCCCCAGTAGTGGGTATGCAGGAGGCAGCCAATTGATGTTTCACTCTCACATTAATGCTTTTCTCTCTCCCTCTCTCCCTTCCTCACTCTAAAAAACCAATTTAAAATATTTTTTAAAACTCAGGAAAGAATAAAAGACAACAAATGACTTTGCTTCTAATGATCATTGTGTGCCAATGATAAATGTTAATAGACTCTATACAAGGCACTGACTTTAAAAATAAACAAACATCAGAGGAAGATTCTCTGACAAGCAAAAAGGCAAAATGGCAGAAAATAAACAGGGAAGATTCATATTCTTCCCCACCCAGCAACCAAACTTCTATTCACCTATTCCAACTATAAAAGTTGACTCGCAAATGTTTCTTTTTTTATTAGCAGTGTGAGAAAAATAAAAACTTAAGGTAAACAAAAAAATAGAACTTCTAAAACAGGAAAAAAAAAAACTTTTTAAAAGCATTAAGACAAAAAAAAGAGTAAAGAGAGCTATCAGAAGAAAATAGTAGAAAAAAGAAAATGGGTGGTATTAAATAGTACATAAAAAAATTTATTTTTTTATTCACTAGATTACTGACTTTAAAAATATCACAGCCCTAGCCTATTTTTCTCAGTGGTTAGAACATCAGCCCTGAGACTGAAGAGTCCCAGGTTCAATTCCAGTCAAGGCTCCATCTCCACCTGGGCTAGGGCGTGTGCAGGAGGCAACGAATTAATATGTCTCTTTCATATCGATGTTGCTCTCTGTCTCTCCCCTCCTCCCCCACCTTCCACTCTCAAAAATCAGTCCTCAGGTGAGAATGAACAAAAATAAATAAATCACAGTAATGGTACATTTCACATTAGTGTATCTGTGTTACCTGTATAAAAGTTTGAATGCATTTTTCAATATAATACTTGGCTCTGTCAATATCATTTTGTAAGATATAAAGAAGACTCAATTCCTGACTATAATTAAGCTCTATAATGGACTTTTGGAGCTCCTTATTTACAGCCTCATCAATAAATGTCAGCAGGGACTGGTCATTCTCTCCTTGAAGCAGTAACTTCAGCTTGCTGCGGATCATGTAAGGTAGATAGGTCTCCTACAAAAGATCAGGAAGACAATGTGAGCTATGCTTAATCATTTTATTACTACAGTATAAATTTATAATTTTTACAGTTCAAGATTTAGAGACAAAGTGATTATGCTCGATACTTCAAACCTAAAAACTATAATTTTTAAGACATGCTCATGTAAACTTGCTCATTATGTAACCACAAAATATATAGGAACATGTTCTATAGAAAGTAGGAACTGTGCACTGTTAGCTGAAATTCAGCAGATGTTACAAAGTGAGCAATTTTTAAGCATAGCCAGGACAACAGCATTGTGAGAGGGGCCAGGAGAGCAGCCTTGTTCAAGAATTGGGGTGATCCTGTGAGGGGAGCCATCTTGCTCTGGAAATTGGGGCAGGGTCATGTGTTGCCTGTGACCCAGTGCAAAGAGAACAGAATATATTCTTCCATCTCATCATACCAGGGATGTTATATTATTACTATGCTGGGAACCAATTCCAGCTTATAATAATTACAAGAGTTCCGTCAAAAGGTTGATGGGACTTAGGAGGCTCAACAAGGGTGAGCCACATATGTAGTTTACCTGTTGGAAAGGTTAAACGGCACTTCCCTCAAACCTGAATAGGATTATTGCTTGCTGCCAGACAGCTCAGGCATTTTATTGCCTCATATTGGCCAAACGCCTGAACAGCTGTAGGCTATTCCCCAAACTGATAATGCTTCTGTATTCTACTCTTTGAAACTCTATCCTCTGAATTATGTATTTCCACCTTGCCTTAGGACTAATTGTGTTAAATAAATACCACAGGGTCCTTAGACAAAGGTGAATCTTTAGCTCCTTTAGCTGAAGATCCACTAACCCTAATGCCTTTCAAAATTATCTTTCATCTTTGGACTCCTTCTTAATCATCTACAAGCAGCCCCTTTCTCCAGAATGCTGAACCCTTTGTAAGGCTGGGAAAAGAACCCTGGCATCAATATTTACTTTTATTATTAGTTTTTAATATATTTTTTATTGATTTCAGAGAGGAAGGGAGAGGGAGAGGGAGAGATACTTAGAAACATCGATGAAAGATAATCATTGATGGGCTGCCTCCTGCACGCCCCCTACTGGGGATCAAGTCCGCAACCAGAGCATGTGCTCTTGTTCAGACCCTTTAGTACACAGGCCTGCGCTCTATTCACTGAGCAAACCAGCTAAGGCGATATTTATTTTTAAACTCATGCCATTTCTTCTGAAGGAGTTAACTGAAAGTGACAAATGATTTAACAATACTATGGAGTTTGTGGGGAAATATAAATATCTTAATGCTTCCCAAGTATTTTTGAGAAGTTTTAAGCAACTTAATTACTTAGAGAACACCTGACCATCTAAAATATTTATTTCAGCAACTTCTAAAATTATTCTACCCACCTGATAAAACGGGTCACTCCACATTTTATTTAGATCTGGAGGGCTCTCACTGTCGACACTGACTATAGAACAATATGCCAATGATTTCCACTCAGCAAGTTGGTTATAACAATCAAGGGATGCAAGTTCCCAAAAATCCTTCTCGGCTTCTGTGGGCTCACCATCCTCCCACTCTTGTTTATTGAGAGCCTGGCCAAGAAAAGTTCCCAAGATTATGTTACAACGTTCAAAAGCAGACAAATGAAATAATGTAGGTAGTATAACATTCATTTTCAGATTTATGACAGTGGTAAAGAAAAGGGAAAAGAAAGTAACACTGAATGGGAAAATAAAACACACAAAAGGAATTTATAGTAACAAATTAATATAAAAACCCTGACCAAGAGAAAGCCATTTTTCTGAGAAACTTACCAATGAAGCCAATTAATAAAATGAAGACTTTAAGTGTCCCATAACTAGATTTAAATTGATACTGTGGGTTCTTTACCAGTTATAAAATTCTTGGGATGAAAATTACAATAGGACATTTACATAAAATTGCAGAGAATTTTACAACCTGAATTGATTATTCAAGAGTCTCACAGGTCACAGACCCTGAATTTCAAATATCTGCTGGGCATCTACACTTGGGACAGCCACTGGCAACTCAAACAGAAAATAGAACTAAAGTCATTTTCCCAAAACCAATCTCACTTACCTATTCATACATTTTTATTGTCAAAAAAAAGCAATCTATTATACAGAAATTAAATATTCTAGCAGATATTGAAATAACTTAAAGAGTATTTGTTAATTTATGAAATGCTTTATCTGTTATTCAATGATGTTTTCTTAAAAAGAGTAAGAGAAACAGCAATATTTTTGGTTATTATGAAACCATTCTCTGCAATTTGTGTAAAAATATACTAAGGCATAAAGCTGAAACATTATGAAGCTCTAAAATTTAAAACTAACAGTTTTCCATCCAGAGAACAAAAGTGTTTAATCAACTGACATTTGCTAAAAATCAATTTTACCTCATTATACTGCTTAGCAGCTGCAGAATAATCACTTCTGGCTTCTTCTAATAATGCATTCTGCGTGACTTGCTTTGTTCCGATCTCACTGCTAAAAATGCCACGGAGGACATCATATTCTCCAATTGATCTATACAGTCTATAAAGCAAACCAAAGGGGGAAATGTTCAAATTAATAAATGCCCCAATATTTTAAAGTATTTACTATAATAAAATGATATTAAATCAAGATGTCATATATTATATTAACTAAAATCTTACTTTTGTTTTATAAAATCTTTAAAATTTTGAAGTTGCCATTAAGTTTTGCTGCTTTAATCATAGAGAAGACAGAAATTATTCTAAGGTGCATTTGAAAATATGAACATGTAGGTTAACAATATGTTAATTATGTCATTAAATAAATTTCTTCCATGTTAATGGTACCATTACAGTAACATTGCACATATCTGTAGGTGATCTATTTAGAATCCTTGTCTTGGTCTAAAATTCAGAAGGTAGTCAAGAACCCAGAGGTGAGTAAAAAATTAACCCAGGTTTTACTGGTGCCATGCTTTAATCTGAGTTCTATGGACAATCTCAATGTTATTGATAAGTAATTTCTTATAGCTTTAATATTTGCTTGAGCATTCTTTATCTTTTCAACACATTAGCACAAATCTTCTTGATCCCACCAACCAAGCTTCCCCTTTTAAGGTATTCTAAGCTATATGTTTAGTAAGCTTGTTCCCTTTCCCCTGTAACTCCCCCCCAGCCCCCCATCTTTTAAGTCTCAACACAAATGTCACTCTTCCTGAATCAGCAGTCACCTGACCAGCAAGGCAAGGATGGCTTCCTCCTTGGTTTTCCTCCAGTACAGTCCCTTCACAGGTATGACATCTCATCATGTACATCAAAAGAGCCCATGAGCTGTCTCTCTCAAAGCCCACTGTTACAAATTTAGATTAAAACTTTACACATATGCTGGCTCTCTTATTTCCACATCCAAAAAATGGTTAAAGGTACAAAAAAAGTAAAGGTAAACTTTAAACTTTAATAGCTCATGGCCCAAGAACCCAAAAGGAGATGAAGCTATAAACATTTTTCAGGAACTCATAAAAGAGGCTACCCTACACTGGCCCCAAAATCTCTAGATTATGTATACTACAACATGGGCAAAACCAGGGCTGCAACATATCAAGAAAAGGCTAAATTGTATTCCCAAAAGTGTTCGAAAGAAATGCAAAATTAATACATATAACAGTATGAGAAAGTATTAAATAAAATTACAAAAAGTGCTTAAAAGTGCTTCATTTACCCAGTATATGCACATTAGATGAGTTCTCACTCCCTGGAAATACTAATGCACAAAGTGTTAATTACTGTTCCTATAAGGGTGAGGCAAAAGCAGGTTTACAGTTTGTATGGAAAATAATACAATCATCCTATATAATAAAAGCCTAATATGCAAATTGACTGAACAGCAGAATGACCGGTTGGGAGGGAGAAGGGGGGCAAAGAGCGGGCAACGCCAGGCCAGCCAAGGAGGGTGCCAGCAGGCAGAGGGAGAGGACAGTGATCAGGGGGGAGGCAGCGACCTGCAGCGGCAGGGCAGCACCATCCCCAAATAGAGAGGCCACTAGCAGCGGTGGGGCAATGGGAGTTGGGACCAGCAGCTTACTGGCTGGCGTCATCTCCAGATCTGCCCTCTGGTCACCTGCTGCAGAGGCCACTGGTGGTGGCGGTGGGGTGATGGGGGGTGGGGCCGTCCCCCGATCTGCCTGCTGGTCTCCTCCTGCTTCATATTATGGTTAGTCATGTGTATATATATATGTGTGTGTGTGTGTGTGTGTGTGTGTGTGTGTGTGTGTATATATATATATATATATATATATATATATATATATATATATGGCTAGTTTTGTGAGCCTGTGAGAAATGTCTAATTCCTATTTTAATTCTTCTCAGCACCTGAAAATGACTTATTTAATCAGAGTCCCAACTGAAAAAGAATGACTATGAAATAGTTAAAAGGTAAGGAGTCTGAGCCCTTACTTTTACTTTCTTTTACCCTAGAACTTGGAGATCTAAATATCAGTGCTATGAAATAGAAGTTCAAATTAAAATTCAACCTAAACCAAGAGATGTCTCAGAACTGCTGACTCTTATGATGAAACCAAAATTAATGAAACAGATATAATACAAACACAATAAGGACACAACAAAACCCCCCCCCCCCCAAATAAAATAATTGGAATAAATTGTTCCTAAAAATGTGAATCCTGCTGAAAATAACAAATCACCCTCTATTCAGTATAGCAAAGCAGCAAACACATTCAAAATACTGGGAACTGTAAGTTACAGCCACACTTATAGGAAATAAAACTTAGTGCATAAATATCCTGAGTCCAAAAAGATTGTATAATGAAATAAATTATCAGGTTTAATTAACCTATTTCCTTGGGCAAGATATTCCTTGTCATCTCATGGAATGGAACTCATATAACAGTGTATACTATCAACTTTACTTGTTCATTTTCTGCCAAACTGAAATTCACTGTTCTCTCAACAGCGTCTGGATCACAGGGCTTACTTAGCAAGTTCCATCCATCTGAGAACATCAGGGGGGAGGCGGGGCCTCCCCCGAACCCGCTTGGGCGGTGGCTCTTCCGGTGCCAAGTGGAGCAAGGCCTCCTCCAACAGGCAGATGCCCACAGGCTGCTGAAGGCTGGCCAGGCAGCCAGCGCCGACAGAAGCTGGGTCAAGGCTCAGCAAGTCCGTGTGTTGGCAACTGATTTCCTGTGAGACCACAAACATATAGAGCTGTTTAGCTTGCAGTATGTTGACCATGCCTTTACAAGTGAATAAATTCATTCTAGTAGACATTAAAAAAAGTTTTGATGTAAGTAGTGATATAACTAAAAGTTTCTCTGTGTAATTCTATTAAATTTTCCTCAACATCCAGTTTGCTCAAAGGAGGAAATGACCTTTTTATTTTTACATTTATTTTTTAATTTAAAGTGGAAATAACACCCACTAGAAAAACTGAAGATATTTAAGTATATTCTAGAGAGACAAATAACAATTGCAGTTGCCAGGAATATTTAGGCTGAATTGATGAGAAAAGCAGCTAAGTGCTGGCCAGGTGGCTCAGTTGGTTGGAGTATTACTGTACACCAAAAGGTTGTGGGTTTGATTCCTTGTCAGGGCACATACCTAAGTCTTGAGTTCTATCCCTAGTCGGCGCCCATGGGAGGCAACTGTTCGATATTTCTCTCACAGCTATGTCTTTCTCTCTCTCTCAATTTCTCTAATAATCAATAAAAAACAAACAAACATATCCTCAGGTGAGGCTTAAGAATTAAAAGAAAAAAATCAGCTGAAACAGATTTGATATCTGATAAAAAAGTAGGCACACTCAGCTCCAATATTCTATTCAAAACCTTTTCCACACCCATCCTTTTCACTCATGAATTACTATATTGACCTTTACTTCGTAACTTTCTATTTGAGTGTCCTATGTTCACCAAAATCATGAGAAATAAACCCCAAATCAATATAGAGAACAATATGAACAGCTCCTCCCCATCCTCTTCCCAACCAAACCGGAGTACATTTCCTCTGTTAAATGTCTTGAGTTTGAACCTGGGAAACAAATGAAGTTTGTTTTTCTAATTTAAATTTTATATTGTTGAGATTCTTGCAGATGTCCCCCATTCTTCCCCCAGCAAAAGAAGTCTTATGGCATAGTCATGCAAAGTAGAGAATGCATCCTATGAAGTGTGTGTAGACTTTTACCTGGATACAGGCGACGAAAGGTGGAAAGAAAGAGTACGTGGTGGTGAGAAAATGATTGAAGTCCTGAAGCAACTTTTGAGTAATATTGTTTTTCTCAGATGTGGTCTTGTATTTATCCATTTCTTTTATAATTGCAGAAAACAAGCTGCCAAAAAGTTGCTTTGCAATTATTGGGTCTCTCTGTGAAATGTGCACAAGGAAAAGAAATTAGGAACTGAAGTAAAAATTCCTTAATTTACCAACTATCAAAGCTTTATTGGAAAATACAAACTGTTGCAAACCTATCGACTGAAGATTTCATTTCTATTTAGAAACGTTTAGACATTGGCAAGAGGAGAATTTGGAATTTAACCAAAGATATGTGCCTTAGAAAAGACCTGACAGCGCAGATTTTGGACCCAGAGATATGAATTTAAAAGCTGGAACAATATATCTTAACTTCTGTGTGAGTCTGGGCCTTCAGATTCCTCATAATTAAAATGGGGATAACAGGACACATTACTGCAGTCTAACATAGTTGGTAAGAAAATTAGATATCATTCTCTGACATCATGGATAAAAACATGACTGCTCAGAGCACTCAATGTCTTGACAAGGACTCCAACTGCAGGGATTCCTTCCAGATGACAGGTCAGAGCCTCACCACGTGAAGAGAAGTTTCAGCCTCAGGAAATGGCATAGCCAACACTTGGACCAAGATCTTTTACTCAAGTCCATTGTTTCAGACAAATCAACACTTCATTTATGAAAGTGTGGCCTCAACTATCTCTCTTGTACACAGTAGACCCCTGGAACAGTTATACCGGCTTTCACACATCCACAGAAAATGCAGTTCTCAAGGACAAACCTGGGCCACAGCCTGCAAGGGGGTGATCAGGCTGCTGTATTTAATCTGGATGTCGGGAAGGTCTCCTTGACGGTAACTTCTGTACAAAACGACCTGGGCATCGTGCTTCATTTTGAACTCACTCTTGATCTCCTATAATCATTAGAACCAAAGAAGATTTGAAATTTGAATTGTATTGATAATTAAGAAAATCAGTAGTACATGAGTTATGAAACTGAGAGTACCCATCATTAACATAAAGGTGAATCAGTGACAATTTGTATCCAAAATGGTTTAGTCACTATTTTGTACCAGATGGTAAATCCAAAAGAAAAATCACTATGGTGAAAAGATTATTTAAATATTTACTATACGTAATCTGAATAATTGTAAAATCAGAGAATCTGACTGAAAACATCTTACAGCCGTAAATCAGAGAGCTGTATTTCCTTAATTCCCCTGAGAATAAACCTTGGCCGAAGGCCCAGGTGATCACGACAGCCCCTCCTGCAATCGCCCAGGTCCTCTAGGCCTGCTCACCCACAAAGGCCAGTTTGGGCCGTTCAATTAATCCCTAATCACCCCAAGCCCAACTGTCCCCCCCGCAGGGCCATGGGTCCCTGCTCGTCTCTTTGTCTAGAATGTCTTTCTGTAGCTTTTCACTCATCCCTTGGCTGTCATCTCAGATACCACCTTTCAAAAAGGCTTTCCTCACTCCTCCTCTCCAGACATGCTTGTTTCTTGGTTAACTTGCGGCATCACGCATGTTACACTCACCTCTGTGCCCCTGGCATTAGTAGAGCCAGATACTGAGCACACACTCCAACAAACAAATGAACACAGTGCATGGCTCTCCATGCCTGACTTCCCATGCGGTTCCTAACGAGTGGTTGGCCACTGCAGATGAGACACCTATTATATATCAGAGGGCAGGTGTGGCCTCACACAGCAGGCCATCCTATGTTTCCTCACTACTAAAAAGGCCTTTTCTCCCTGCGATTTATCCAGCCATCCTGTTTTCTCTCTTCCTTCTGCTGTCTAGATATTGTTACTTCCTTCAGGCATGCCTGGTGAGGTTTCCGGTTTCATTAGGAGCCCATAGCCACTTCTGTGAGTGGGCGAAACAAAAGGCCCTCCAGATGTGACGGGGGCAGTGAGAAGGAGCAAGAGGGAGATAAACTTAAGACAATGATTTTGGACCCCAGTCCTCAAAAGAATAGTTATAGTTATAGAGGTAAGAGGAAAAAGAAAAGTATATTTACTTTCCACTTCATACTCAGATGTGGAAGTTAATTAAGTGATTAAGGATTTTAACTGAATTAAAACAAAGATGGGATTTTTAAATTCATAATCTTAAAAATTTTATCATAATTACTGATTTATAAGATTAAAGTTATAGCTAAAAAAATAAATTTCATTATTTTCACATTTTTTAAAATGTTTATTAACTCGTGCCACAATTATGCCTGAAATCACTACTTTCAGCAGAGAGCTCTGAGCTGTCTGCCCAGCCCTGCCCACCCCTTCCTCTGGGCCCACCTTTCCCTCCCCACCCATGTTCCTCCAGGAAGTACCAGGTTGTAACATGGCCTCAACCTCCAACCCTCTGACCATAGATTAGTGGTCCCCAAATGGCCCCTGACCTGAGGTGGGTCAAGACTCTGGCCTTGAGGCACAGAGGGGGGCAATCCCTTCTTAGCAGCTACAGTCATAATGTGTAAGATTCAGGAGTAACTGGTGGCCATGGTTCCACCACACAGAGAAGGTCCATCTGTTCAGAGAACAAACCAAACTGAGGAGAGGCTGGAAGAAGAGCAGTGATGGGGCCCTGACAGGCCTGTGAGCCAGGAAACACCACAGGTTTGGGGGAAACCCACACACTCCAAGATACCACAGCTCCTCAGTGAGCCTGAACGCCCTTCCATTCACATAGTCAGAGGAGACTTCCGTTCACAAACTACTTCAAGTCAGACACTGCTGCTTCTCTGATTGTGGTTTATAGACCAATATTAGAACCAATATCCAGCAGGAAGCTTCTTTCCTTAGTATGCATATATAAAACAGGTAATCCAAACCAATCAAATAAATGAGAAAGATACAAACCTTCTTTCGTTTTTGCTCAGCAATACCTTTTTTCGCATAAATCAAACTGATCTTTTCTTGGTCCTTTAAGAATCGTCTGCGTAATCTTAATATATCTACCCGACTGTCTGTGCCTGAAGAATAAAAAGCAGGTTGTTATAATTGGTTACTTCAACACTTGCCTCGTCCCCAGAATCTCCTAAAATAAACGTGAGGTTGTTTGCTTACCTCCATTTGTTATTTTATTTAGTTTTTCTTTTCTTTCTTTCTCTCTCTTTTTTTAAAGATGATTAACTAGTTTTGGAAGCTATAGAACAGAAAATTCAAGTAACTCGGTCCTAGTGCTGCAGCAGAACAATGATGGGGAAAAGGACTTGGAAGACGTGGCCCCTGCAGCACCAGGCGTCCAGGGAAGGGGTAGAGGCTGAAGCAGGTGTGGTGTGAAAGTGCAGCCTCCTGGTGTTGGTGTGAGGCCGGGGTAATGAACATAGGGTCTCTGAGTAAAAAGAGCCAGCCAGGCTGGTCGCAGAGGGAACAGTGACAGTAAGTCACAGGAATAGCCCGAAGGTAAGACATTCAAGGTTTTGCCCCTGGATAACCAACCAGCACAGAAGAGCAGAGATAGGGAGACATGTTTTAATGGCCCAGTCCAGCCGGACGTTGCTGAGTGAAGACCACAGTCAGCATGCACGCCCTTTTGTAAGCTATTCCAAATGCCTTTTTAGTGCCCTACTTGGGAACACATTAAAAAAGGAAAACATCCTCGAGTATTTTGAGGAAAGCTTCAAATATAAAAGACAGAAGCCAAAATAAACAGGGATGAGCAGTTGCTGAAATCAGATCATTCAGGCAAAATTTTTCAAAAATTATCATTTATCATCAAGGTAAGAATAGATAGTGCATCCATGGATCGAGGACTTAAGGGATGTTCAGGGAACAAAAATAGCTTATGGGAATTAAAAATATGATATTATAACATAAAAGCAAGGGATAGAATATAGAAGAAATTTCTCAGAATATAGAACAAAAAGGACAAAACAGCAAGAAAAAAATTAGAAGGATAATCTGTAAGATCTGACATGCAGATTTCAAAAAGAGAACAGTGAGATGAAGAAATCATCAACAAAATCACCCAAGAATATTCCAGAACTAGAATATATGAGTTAGCAGCCTGACAGGGGCCTAGAAAAATGAACTAAAATAGACCAAAGAACACTTGTGTGAAATTTCCTAAAACTGGAATATCCTAAGAGTGTTCACAGAGAAAAGATCAAGTTCTTAGAAAGGATCAACAAAGAGATGACATCAGGTTTCTCAACCACAGCCCCGTGGAACAGGAAACTTTGACGAGTTCACACTCAGAATTCTATAGCTAAGTTTCCCATGAGGTGTGAGTGCTACCAAAAGCAATGTATGGCATCAAAGTATCAACAAGCAGCATCTGCTTCTGACTCCCTTTCTCAAGAGGCTGCTTGACAAGTGTTAGACCAAAAAAGGGAAGGAGGATCAGGAAGGTGGACAGACCTTCAGGCTGTGGAGGTGGTCTCTAGACAACAGCTAAGCAGAAACCTCACCGAGGTAGCTCAGAGGCTCCTGGAGAGATTTAAGAATTTGAGACATTTATATGTTGGGATACAATAAAACTATACAACTCAGGGGAAATTTGGTGATAAATATGTAGAAATCTGAGCATCTCAAACAAAATAATTATTAATGCCCATGAAAAATTGTGTGAAAAGTTAAAGTAATGATAGAATCACTCATGGTTCAGTCACAAATACTATTTATATAGTCAAGATAAAAGGAAATCGAATATCGATGCAACAAAGATTGCTGTATTGTCAATCAGCAAGCTAGATTCAAGACACCTTAACAAGCCAATTAATTAGGAGCCGTTAATTGTGCGCAGGTTCAGAGCAGAATATCTCTGTCAAATTCTGAACAAACATATTTTTTGTTATTTTCTTTTTATCCTTCCAGGTCTTTGTGTAAATTATTTTTGTAGACAGCTTGTAATCTTGAGTATATATCACATTTAACAAACATCTGTCATATCTATACAGACAACTTGTAGCCTTGAGTACATATCATACCTATACAGACACCAGTAACCTTTGATACGTAATGAACAAACACTTGGCATGAGACTATGGGTATTATTATCAGAATCAGCCCCTTTAGATGGCGAGCTTGCAAGGTCAGTTAATTTTATCCTCTCTATTATTTAAGTTAAAAACAAAGTTAATTTTACAGAATAAGAGACAGTCTAAAAATAACAAAGCTCCCTTATGGAACAAGGGACTAGCAAGAAATAGCAGAGAACTTCAAAACAGCAGTTTCAAACAGTTTTCCCAAAGGAGGGATCATTACTATGCTTCAACGTAATTATATCAGAAGATGAAGGCACAGGAAGAATTCATCATGTGTTTGTGATAGATGGGGGAGAGAGACAAGAGGGAGACAAATTCTAATGCCTATAACATGAAGTCAAAACCATGACTAATACTGAAAAAAAGAAAGGTGGCAATATAAAAACGACTGGAGAGATGGAAGCAAATAGCAAAAACTTGACTAAAAGAATGTAAGTGGCCGAAACTGGTTTGGCTCAGTGGTAGAGTGTTGGTCTGCGGACTGATGGGTCCCGGGTTCGATTCCGGTCAAGGGCATGTACATTGGTTGCGGGCACATCCCCAGTGGGGGGTGTGCAAGAGGCAGCTGGTCGATGTTTGTCTCTCATCGACATTTCTAGCTCTCTATCCCTCTCTCTTCCTCTCTGTAAAAAATCAATAAAATATATTTTAAAAAAAGAAAAGAAAAAAGAATGTAAGTGGTTGTATCTATCACTTCTAACAAGCTGTGGAAAAGTATTTGACTCTTTAAACGAGATGCATGGCCGAAACCAGTTTGGCTCAGAAAGGTTCTGGGTTCGATTACGGTCAAGGGCATGTATAATACTTTGGTTGCGGGCACATCCCCAGTAGGGGGTGTGCAAGAGGCAGCTGATCGATGATTCTCTCTCATCGATGTTTCTAACTCTCTATTCCTCTCTCTTTATCTCTGTAAAAAATCAATAAAATATATTTTTTTAAAAATAAAAAAATAAACTATATGCATGTATTACTCTGATACAAATAACTGAAGGAAACTAAAATAAAAAATAAAATGATAGAAAAGTAATATTTTAATTAAATTACAACTTTAAGTTTTTAAACTGCATTCCCTTTTAATGATAATATACAGTAACACAGTAAATACTAACTCACTATATATTATGAACCTCCAAATGTTCCTCTTCAGGCAAAAAAATACATAAACTGCCACAAAGACAAAATATGAAATATTTGAAATCGATCAAAGTACGTAGGGAGATTCAAGTATATTAGTTTAATTAATTATTAGTTTAATTAAGCATTTATTTACCTACTCAGTTCTATGGCTGAGTTTTTTCAAACTCATATATAAAATGTCTATGGGAAAGTTTAAAAATTAGATTTCACCTCTTACTTTTATTATTTTATATACATGGTTCCTCAATTCTACCTACATCATCCATGACATATTTTCACTCTAAAAATGTAGAAAGGGAAAAACTGTGCAACAATTTGAATCGTGGACAGTAACTCCTATCATCTTAGCAATTGCATTTGTTTCTGAGCCTCATCCCTCTTCTATAAAGAAATCAGTTTAGTTGGTCACCAGCAGTCACCACACATACATGGAACTGCAGACTGTCGCAAATGCACACCAACTTTTCACAATTCTACAGAAAGCTGAACATGCCCACGGGTTTAAGATAAGCAATCGTAAAGGGTCAGAGAGATAACTTACAAGCAATGGGAAGGTGATAGTCACTTTGGTAATTCATTTTAACTTTGGGGTTTTTCATAATCAAAGTTACAGGAAGGACTGAGAGCCATGTACTCTTACTGGATCTTATACTGGTTTGATGGAAAAACGGAGAGAAAAGACTAAGTAAAAAAGACTGGCTGGAAATGGTCAAGTGTGAAGGAAAAGACAGGAATGGTTCATTGGCCCTCTGTCAAATGCACAGTTAAGAACTAAAAGAAGACTAGATAGATTTACCTTTCTATATTAAATTTAGAGAATGGTCCATAGCCACAAGTTTGCTACATGAAAGTGTAAAAAAAGAGTAGTTGGGAATAAGGGAAGTATTTTGTGTATTTTTATGTTCCTACAATTAAGTAAATTTAACTTTGCTAATTTGACTTCTATTTATCTAAATCCATTAAGTTGGCATTTTCCCAGGGTTCTGTCTTGGGACCTTTTCTCTCTTCGTATTTTCTTCCTTTGGGTTTTCACTCAGTCCCAGCGCTATAGTTCTCGTAAGGAGCTAACCTTACTGACCTCTCTCTCAGCCCTCTCAGCACTAGGTCTGTGAGCCCTGCCAGCATTTTCCACTCAGCTGTCTTAGCATCACCCATGGGCTCGCCCTGTCTCTCCAACCCCACCCTCTTCCTTTCTGAACCAGAGACTTAGCTTACAATCCAGGTCAAGGTGTGGCTGCCTTTGACCTCCACCTCTCAGTATCCCTCAGGCACTCCACACGCTGTCCCACAAACCACCCCAAGAGGTCATTCGGAGACCCTGTGTCTGTCTCTGCTGGGTTCACTCCCTGAAGTTGTGGCTCATTCCTAAAACCACACCCCCCCCTCTCAAGCCTGCTTTCTCAGCATTCTTTACTCCCCTCCCAGCGTGCGGAAGCATCTGCTTCACTGGGCTGCTACAGTGCACGCTAGAGTGGGCTCTCACTCAGTGTTCACTGAGCTGATCGGAGTCTCTCCCACTGCCCAACACATTCCCTACTTCTCCCTCTCCAGCCCCATCCTTTCCCTCCCAATATCTCCATCCCCAAGGCTGGTCTCAAAGGCTACCTCCTCCACAGCCTTTCCTGAGGCTCCCTCCACTGTCTGCCTGGGCTTAAATCGGAGACTTAGCTTACTGAGCCTGCCTCAACTCTTGATTGCCTACCCAACCCTATTGCTCTGGAAAGTCACTAAGTAAATGGATTGAGTTTAATTTATCCAACAGCTTTTCTGGAACACATAAAACTACAATTTCAACATGGTAAATACTCAAATTTACTGAATTAAATTTTAATGGTATTTATTACAGGTTATAAGGATACCTGAATACAATCAAAAATTGTATGTCCTTTCTTTATCTAAGCCTCTGCATTGATTTAGAGGGCAGGTCATTTTTTTTTTAATGTGGTTTTTCCCTTTTTTTAAAAAAAACTGTATTTTATTGAATTTTTATAGAGAGGAAGGGAGAGGAAAAGAGAGTTAGAAACATCAATGAGAGAGAAACATCAGTCAGCTGCCTCCTGCAAACCCCCTACTGGGGATGTGCCCACAACCAACGTACATGCCCTTAACTGGAATCGAACGTGGGACCCTTGAGTCTACAGGCTGACACTATATCCACTGAGCCAAACCGGTTAGGGCGAGGGCAGGTCATTTTAAACACATCAATAATCTTACTTTACCTTTTGCTTTGTTATCCACCATGTCCCCTGGGAGGGCCAGCCTTTTTTCCCCAAAATCAGGTCCCACTGACTTCGAGGGTGCGGTCTTTAATTTCTCACTCCTCTTGTGAGCAAAGAGTAAGGAGGAAGACAAGGAATCAGATGAAGAAGAAACCGTATAATCCATCAGCGGGTCAATACTGCTTCCAGTCAGCCAGTTAAAGGAGCTTCTTCCATCTGCAAAAGGCGCAACCAGGGCATTTCTCAGCAGCTCAGAACGGCACACCCTGCAAACTCCCCCCCGCCCCCCCTACTGCACCGGACAGCTCCAACCGCCACAGCACACCGGCGAGACAGAGGGATCATCCTGGTGGCAGCTGGGGCCTCCGCGTGCTCACCTCGACAGCACTGGGCACAGCCTCTCCGGAGACAATCATGTCAGAGCAGGAGACATGGCGTGGGCGGTCACGCGTGGACAACCTGAGGCAGCTCAGGCGACTGGGCCTCAGTGTCCTCACTGAGTACTGAACATATCACCTGTTCTTTCAAGTTGCTGTGACCATTCCAGAAAGGTTTTGTAACTACTATAAATTACTAAGATCCTTGATTTCTATTATTAGTGTCATAAAATTTCCATTATTCAAATCAGTCCTATTTCTAGAACCAATAGAATGTGAAAAAAATTCATATAAAGGAAGAATATTGTAGTGTTTCTATGAAATACAATAGTTTAGATATTTTACTCTAAACGTGCACTTTAATGATCACAAAAAGTTAAACCATTTAAGAAAAAAAAGCTTAATATACTATAAACATAGTAAATAAAGATGGTTTGCCTCTACTTTGCTTCTGAGATATAAGGTTTTAAATTTGATGCACTAAACAGATTTTTCGGGGGGAAAAACAAAATATAATGTACTAAAACTTTTCCTTTTTTTTAGTCAGAAATAATCCTTTTCCCCTTTTCAAAAATATTGCGGTTATATTATTTATAATATAAAATCGACTATTTTAACCACGTTTAAGTCTAAATCATGTACTTGACACCAAGTTCATTTACCTAGTTGGGTAACCATCACACCACTGTTTCCAGAACTTGTTCATCGTTTAAAACTGAAGTGCCACATCCATTAAACAAACACTAACTCCCTGCAGTCCCCTTCCCAGGCTCTGGAAACCACCCTTCTACTCTCTGTCTCTAAGAACTTGACTACTTTAGGGACTTCAGTCCTTTTCTCCTTTGATGGACATATCTTTTTTTGTGGTTCTCATCTCTTTTTAAAAAATATTTTTATTGATTTTTTACAGAGAGGAAGGGGGAAGAGAGAGAGAGCTAGAAACATCGATGAGAGAGAGAGACATCGACCAGCTGCCTCCTGCACAACCCCCACCGAGGGTGTGCCCGCAACCAAGGTACATGCCCTTGACTGGAATCCAACCTGGAACCTTTCAGTCTGCAGACCGACGCTCTATCAACTGAGCCAAACCGGTTTCGGCAGTTCTCATAACTTTTTCCCATTATCTTTTCACTGCTCACAAATGGTCAGTGTTCTTAGGTAACAGTGCGTGGTGCACAAGAGGCAGGCATTCAGATGGAAGGTTACCTGTGCTCTGTGTTGGTGTGAAATCAGACTGCTGTTGCGTGGCCCGTATCTGCCGGGCCACAGCCCCTTGACTAGAGAGGGATCCTTCCTGCGTCTGGAGAGCACTCTGAGAAGTCTGAGTCTCGACAAACATAGGCGTGAGGACGGTACTTCGAAAACGCCAGTCAGAATCAATGGTGTATTCCTGCATGTGAGAGAACGTCAAATACAGTGACGGTCCTTCTTTAGCAACTGGGAAATACTGATTTAAAATCCAACGGTACTATTAGCAAGTATGTACTCTAACTTCGTATCTCTGTGGGAAGCAGCAGAAGAATCTTTTCTGATCTAAAACTTTTAACTAAATAACCACTAGAAAAACTAATTGGTACTGGGGGAGAAAAACAATTTTCCTACTCTTTAATATTCAATGCCGTACTCAATAATATCACAACACAGCTGCAACAAGTTAAATGACTCAACTCCTTCCTAAATACTCACCACGTGCCCAGCACTGGGCACGATATTAGGAATACAAGTGCGAGTAGCACAGATCAGGCTCTGCTGCCCAGGAGCCAGAGAGAGGTAAAGTGAACTCTTTGTTTATAAATCACAGTTGTAAAGGCTGCCAGGAGACAGCATAAACTCCACATGTACAGGGTGGATAGGAGTGATGAAAGGGAGAGAAGCTATTGAGAAAGGAAAATTTAAATGGAGGTTGAAATGAGAAGTGTGAGCTGTGTGCAGGGAGTGTAGGCAGAGGTGGGTAGAATAACCGTGTTTCAGAAAGGAACGTGTGAGTATTCCAAGAATAAAAAAAAGCCAACATCACTAATCATCAGGGAAATGCAAATCAAAACCACAAGATATCCCAATTGTTATAATGGCTAGTATCAGGAAGACACATAACAAGTGTTGGCATGACTGTGGAGAAAAGGGAACCCTTGTGCACTGTTGGTAGGAATGTAAACTGGTGCAGCCCTTATGGAAAACAGTGAGGCAATTCTTCAAAATATTAGAAATAGATCTATCATATTACCAAGTAATCCCCTTCTGGGTATTCTTCTGAAGGAAACAAAAACACTAAATTAAAAAAATATTGCATTCCCATAGTCATTGTAGCATTATTTACAACTAGAGGCCCAGTGCCCAAATTTGTGCATGGGTGGGGTCTGTCAGACTGGCCAGCGATAAGGACCAATCAGGGCCATCTAACCCAGTCCCAATCAGGGCGATCAGGGCTGGCCGATGGTGGTGGTGGTGGGATGTGAGGTTGGCTGGCCAGCCTGCCAGAGGCTGACAGTGGGAGGTTGACTGTGGGAGTGTACTGACCACAAGGGGGAAGCTCCTGCACTGAGTGTCTACTCTCTGGTGGTCAATGTGCATCATAGCAACCAGATGACTGGTTATTTGGTCATTCTATCACTTGGGCATTTATATATATAGATAGCCAAGACATGGAAGAAGCAACCTAAGTGTCCACTGATAAAGCACATGTGGTGTATGTGCTTTATCAGTGGTACAATGGAATATTATTCATCCATAAAAAGAAGAAAATCTTGCCATTTGCAACATGAATGAACCTTAAGAACATTATGTTAAATGTAGTAGTCAGACAGAAGAGGACACATATAATCACATGTGGAATCTAAACAAACAAACAAAAACAAAACACAAAACCAGGTGGGGGTCAGGGATGGCAAAATGGATCAAGGGGGTCAAAAGGCACAAATTCCAGTTATAAATAAATAAGCCATGAAAAGTAATGTACAACATTGTGACTATCAATATATATAAAAGACTAAGCGACCATTACGACTGAATGATTGGTTGACTGGTCGCTATGATGTGCACTCCCAGGGCCAACCTCCTCTAGTCTCCCCCCGCTCAAGCTGGCCAACCTTCCACAGGCTTTCCTTTGTGTACCTGCCTGCTGGCAGGCCCCAATCAAAACTGGTTGAGACAGCCCCGATCGGCCCTGATCACTGGCCAGGTCTAGGGACCCCCCGCCATGCACAAATTCGTGCACCAGGCCTCTAGTAGTTTTACATACTGTATAAATTTGAGAGTTGCTAAGAGAGTAGATCTTAAAAGGTCTCAAGAAAGAAAATTTGTATTGTGATGGATGTTAACTAGACTTAATATGATCATTTTGCTATATACAAATATCAAATCATTATGTTGTATACTTGAAACTAATATGTTACATGCCAATTATATGTGTATATATGTGTGTGTGTGTGTGTATAGTCCTAATATGCAAATAGACCAAACGGCAGAACAACAGAACAAGTGGTTGCTGTGATGTGTGTTAACCTCCAGGGGATGCGCGCAAAACATGACAGGTGTTGGCTGTGGCTGGATGGTGGAGCAGGTGAGCAAGGACACCAGACCAAGGCAGGGCGCTAGTCGCTGTCATCGGGGCAAGCCTCTGCTAGTTACTGAAATTTCTTTGCTCCTGCGTGCCATGGTCCCACCTGGTGCTTGCACCTGCTGTTGACGCCAGCCCCAATTGCTCAGTGCCATCAGCAGGTGCAAGTGGCAGCTCCCAGTCACAATGTCCCCTCAGGGCTTCTCCACCTGCCCTGCTCCTGAGGGGTAATCAGGCCTGGCAGCCACTACTCACACCTACTGCCGGCAGAGAGGGAACCAGGAGCCTCAGCGGGAGGGGCCAGGCAGGGGCATGGAGGATGGGCCAAGACCTGCGGCCCACAGTTCCTTTCAAGGTGCATGAATTCATGAACTGGGCCCCTAGTGTCTCCATAAAAAAGAAAGCCAAGTTCACACTATTAGAAACATTTGTTGATTAACAGACAGGGAAAGCTTATAATATTTATTATTACAGAGACGAGCACTTCACCTGAAATTTGCATTCCGACAGAGGATGCTCAAACATAGGGTTTAGGTAGTCTGGGCTCATGCTGGTCATTTCAAGGAGAAAATCCGTTGCTAAACTTAAAAAGTGTGTCTCTATCTTAGGAGTATATAAGGAATTTAGTGCCAACAACCGGTCCAAGGTATTTGAAGGTAACCTAGTTTCATGGCTCCAGAAATTTCGAATAATTAATCTGAAAAGCAGAGAAGAAAAAAAAAAAAAGACATATTGCTCAAATTGGCAAATGAAACTGGAGAAGACACAGTTTTTCATTTAAATAAAGCTTAACACAGAGGGAAACCACATTCAAAATTGTATAAACAGTATAATCTGAGTTAAGAAAAATAATATGCATTAAAGGAAGAAAATATTCTAAAACCTTAGCATATTTAACAAAAGAAACTGGGTGATATTATTCTCATCTCTATTACCTGAGAAGATTTTAATGATAAGTATTATAATATTAACTATTTTGAAACTGAGAAAACATCTTAAGAAATTATATATAATTTTTTACTGCCTTGCTAAAACAATTGGCTCTAAAAATTAGTGCCAAAATGCCCTTGCCGGCTTGGCTCAGTGGATAGAGCGTCGGCCTGTGACTGAAGAGTCCTAGGTTTGATTCCTATCAAAGGCACATGCCTGTGTTTCGGCTTGATCCCCAATAGGAGCGTGCAGGAGGCAGACAATCAATGATTCTCTTTCATCACTGATATTTCTATCTCTCTCTCTCCCTTTCCCTTCCTCTCTGAAATCAATAAAAATATATGTTTTAAAAATTAATGCCATAAAATATTCAAAATTTAATCTAGTTAAACAAAAGTTTAGGCTTTATAATTTATAAACTCTTACAAAATACAAATACAATTTTTAAAGGCTCAATGAACTTAAAATTGCATCAGAATAGAAAATTAACTGATATATAGAATCACAAAAAAAAATTATGCTCCTTTTTATATAACTAGTACTTGACAAAACACTCAGAATAACTGACTTAGGTAAGCATTTTAAAGAATAATCATCACTCATATTTCCATGTATAATTAATATTATAGTTTCCTCTTATCTCTAAGGTCTCAAATATTTCATTAGATATTAATATGCATTGTATGATTGCAATGATGGGAGTTAAGTGGAAAACGGTAACTGTCACTAGATTTCCCTTTTATTTTGAAATGCTTTAATTCACTGCACAGCAGACACAGCTTTACCACAACACTTTTTCAAGAGATTTATGTTGAATAACTTGTCGGGATTTTTAAGTCTCATGTGATTTAAAATACATTTTTATTTAACATTATGAATGCAAGAGGCAGAGAAAATGCCAATACTGCAAACAAAAATGCTGAAAACTATACTATGGTAGTCTAGGAAAAAATACCCCAAAATTTTTTTGTCCTGGCCCAATTATTTAGGAGGAGCACATACTGAAGCCCGAGGTTCTCATCCATTAATCCCTGAATCAATACATCTTTTGCCAACTTAAATATTTCCCGGGAGTCATCATCTGCTTGGCTTTCTGGATCTCTGAGAAAAATGATAAAATGATAAAATATTAATACTCTCTTGTATCACTTTTGTTCAAACCCAGTAACATTGTCAAGAAGTAAAAAAAGAAGAAGAAAAAAAAGGAGAAGAAAAAAAAAAGATCTGGCTTTTCCATGGAACTTAAGTTCCAAAATAACACAGAACCTATCCCATGCCAATGTGCCCCAACTCCCTCCTTCGGTGCCTCTGCGAGGCCTTCAAGCGGCTCTTCTCTCTCAAGTGCAGGAGAGGAGGGGTTGGTGGCGGGAGAGGAGGGGTTGGTGGCAGGAGAGGGCTTCGGCCGAAGTCCCCTGGGAAGGGATGTGTGGGACTCGAAGAATGAAGACATCTGTCAAGTTCATTTCTTTTATCTTGTCAGATCTTAAAGGGACAAATTACACTTTTACTCCCACCCCCCCCGCCTTAAAATAGAGAAAGTGCTCATGGACATGGACGACAGTGTGGTGACTGGGTGGGAAGGGCGCGGGAGGGGGCAAAGGTAGGAGAGGGTATATGGAAGATAAATGGTGATGGGGAAAAAATTATAAAAAAATGAAAACAAATTACTCTTTTATCTCACCAACAATTTCATGCACCAAATATTTCCCACAAATACATAATATGAGTTGAAATAAGAATACATTTCCGTATACAAAAATAAACTTGTTTTATTAATCATGTTTAAAATGTTTTTTATACTTATTATAATCTTTTCCAGATTACTAAAGGCACCCAAATTCTCCCTTAAGAAATGTAATACAAAATGTGTCAATGTAGAACTTACCGATAATTATCATGAATCCACATGAGAATATTATACATTTGTTCCCTACACACCGGAGAAGGATGAGAAATGAATTCTACAACAGGATTCAGAAGTTCTCGAAGTTCTACTGGCTTCAATTTTGCCATCATCTTATAAATTATGTCTAAACACACTTTTTGCCTTTCGTCATCTCTATAAAAAGAGAGATTTATAGAAACACAATTTTAATAGTTTTTAATATTGTATTTTCAGATATAATAGGTTAACTTTTTTGTGCTATTCTGTATTTCAAAATTTGTTATAATAGACAATACTACACATATAAAAATTACTCTTTTTTAAACAAAATATTTATTCTCTTAAATCCAATACATTCACAGAGCGTTAACACTTTAAATGTTTATCATTTCCACCAAATGCAGCATTATCTAAGTAAACCAAAATAAGCACTTTATCATAGACAGGTAGTTGTAATTGTTTATTTCAGTTCTAGATGATTTTAAAAGACAGTGTGTAGAAATTATTCTTTTTCACTTAAATGTATTATGTTATCAATCCATCAAATCAAAATCAAAAGCATTTGCCAAGCTGAATAAGTTACAAAGAAATAGTAAATCTTGCTTGTACAAAAGTGTACAGTGTTTTCAAAGCTAAGAAAAGTTGCCTACCAATACAATTCTTCACACTTACCTTAAAGTTGGAAGATGAGTTTTACGGTAATGTAGTTTTAACCTCCATTTACATTCATGTTAATATATTACTAAGATGTTACTCTATATCACAATGGTGCTTTCCACTGTTCACAATTTACAGTTTCAAATTATACAAGTCATTCTCTAACATAAGGGACAGTTATTACTTCTACAAACTATCCCTAAAAACACAAAACCCCACCATACATAGAACTCTGAAAATTGTATGACTTAAAACATATTAATTCAACATGATTTTTAATATTTTAGCCATCTTCTAAACACCAGCATGTAAACTTGCCTATTTAATATGAGAGGTATAACTTGATTCACTGAGAGATTATGTAATAATTTTCTTCAACTATCTTTCTCACCTTAACTCAAAAATCTCCTGACTTGCTGGCTCTGTTTCTGTGAATTTCAAACTGATTTACTTTATTTTAACTTTTTAGAGAAAGGGAAGAAGGCAGGTTATGATAAATATACTGTAAACAGAAAAAACTGCACCCAAATTTAGGTCTTTAAATTTTTTTTTCTCTACACTATTTAACACTTTGAGAGTCAATTACAATGTTTCATCTTTAACACTAACACAAATAAATTACAGTCTGCTCTACCATTCTGGAATCTAAACATCTAAATACACGAGCAGAACAGTAAAATACTTCACTGTCCAATGCAGAAGTTTAGAACAGTTATATGCTTTGACTAGACTGGTCAAGGTGGTTAGAAACATACCATTATGTAGGTAGTTGGTTAAAGGGTGTAGGGTGTAGTAGTCAAAGAACAGAGAGCAGCAAATGAAGTAACACAAAAACTATTTCCTATTTGGGGGAAAAGGGGAATTCACAGGCCAGATTAAACCTCTGAAGGCCTTTTGACCTACCTCCTCAGATCTAAGACAGATCTTTCAATATCTGAATAACCCCATTCTTTCCGTGAGTATCAAACTGACTGGTAGTCACATCTCCACGTACAATCAAAAGTTTGTTGAATGAAATATTAGTAAGGTCAAAAGGAGACTACATATCAAACTGGAAAAGTAATCTACTAAAGTACATAGTACATTCAGTTTTCAAATCATTTACTAACAATACAACAGATTTGAACACACACACACACACACACACACACAAAACAAGCATCCCAGCCACTCATCTCCTTTGCAACACAGGCCATAAAGGCAGAGATGGAATTCTCTAAGCCAAATAGAAAAAAAGAAGCAATTCCTAATTTCACAAAAATGCTTCTTCAAAAAATATTTTCTCTCACTCCCTCACCTCCTATACTGAAGGATGTGTAATATGTTTTTTCCCAAGCTAAATCTGAACCCTCAAAATTGATTCCAGGCAGATCTCTGCAAATTAAAATGAAAAATAAAAATAGAAGAATTATATTTTTATGTATGTACACATCCTATATAATAAAAAGGTAATATGCAAATCGACCAAAGTGAATAACCAGTCGCTATGATGCACACTGACCACCAGGGAGGGGCAGACATTCAACACAGGAGCTGGCCCCTGGTTGGTAAGTGCGCTCCCACAGGGGGAGCATTGCTCAGCCAGCAGCTGGCTGATGGCTGGCAAGCAAAGCACACTAAGGATATGGCTTAGGCCCACTCCCTAAACCAGCAGTCAGACATCCCCCGAGGGCTCCCAGACTGCGAAAGGGCACAGGCTGGGCTGAGGGACCATTCTCCCCATCTCCCCCTCCCTTTTTCCCCCAGGACACGAATATCATGCACCGGGCTTCTAGTATATATATATATGACTGTAATCCTCCAGCATTTTAAAATCACTTTAGAGATGAGTTTTGGGATTCTATGCTCACAACTCCAAAATCTATAATGATTTAAGGATATACTTCATTTTTTCCTATTCACTCTCTTCCTCTCCAAACAGTTCAACATAGCCTCGGCTCAAGTTAAATGGGAAGGGGGAAAAGTTTTTGAGTAACTTTTGTGTGTTTGTTTTACTTTGGTGATCTGGGTGGCACATTGTGTACAATGTGCTCTTTGCCATTAAGTCGAGTCACTCCCTGTGGCCAAATTGGCATCTCTGCTCTGATTTTTCCAGTTGTTTCCTCCCCTAGGAATGGTATTGCCTTGGAGGCCAGAATAATCCTTACGAGTCCTTGCTTATGGCTTCTCACGTGGTTTCTCAATGGGCTTCTCAGGAGCTCCATTCTCTTCATTTTTGGTGGGAAACACTACATTGGAGCAAAGTTCTCATAGCGACTGCACAGGAATTGGACATGGCTCTTTAGGAGGCTGCTGGCACACTTCAGCATAACTTGGCTTTCAGTGTTCCTGTAGAGCCACGGTTACAGCTACATTTATGTTATCATCACATAGTGAAGCAGTATTTGTCCTTGATGGCTTTGCGGGATTTGGGGGAGAAACTGATAGTAGTCAGGTTGAGAAAATCCTTCCGAACAGTGGAATCCTCACCAGATCCTTTTCTGAGTTGTGCTCAATGCAGGGGGCTCAGCTGTGCGTGAAGGACAGGTAATATTGAGTAGCTGGGCAGCAGTGCAGTCAGTCTGTTCATCCTCTGCAGCATTGGGCAACTATCCCCTTATCTTAACTCTTCACTATCCTTTTTGTTGTAGACACCTCTAACAACATCAGACATCCTGCTCTCCAAAACAAGCTCACCTGGTATTCTTCCAGGTAAAGGAGGAAAATTTGAGGCTAAGAAGTCAAATTTTGGTATTGGGGCCTTTGCTTCAGGTGTCAAGGTTGGGGTCTTGGGATTCTGTCATCTTCAACCTCTGAAGAGCATTCTCCTCCCCCTACCTTAATCCCTACAATGTTCAATCTGTGAAGGTGGAGTCTCTTTTGGAAGGTTGCTTTGCTCCTGATGCCATAGGGTTATGCTGTTCGGTTGGAAAGTTCCTTGAACCACATCAGTTTACTGGTCCCTCCCCCAATGATACAGATGCCTCTGTTGAGGGTTCTGTACCTCTTGATGACTTAAAATGAGGCTTCATGCAGTTTTGTTTTTGTTTTGGAATGGTCGACCCATATTCATAGCAGCAGCTGTTATTTTATAAAATACTGGAGAATTAAAGCCATTTACAAAACTATGTTTGGAAAGGGAGCCAGTGAGGTTTCAAAGGGGTTTCAAAGTAAGACGCAGAATTTGGAGACCAGTCTGAGGCAGAATACTATAGATGTACCGTTGGTGAGGACTATATGCAGGCTACATAAAGCTGGTGAGGCATACTGTGCTTGAGTTTGAATGGGCCGACTATACATACTAGAATCCATTAATCGATAAGCATTCTTAGCAAAGAATGTATTGATGGTGTTTATCCTTGCCATGATTGGCTTGTCCTAAAATGTTTTAACTTTTTCTCTTAAATATTTAAAACCTGTTGTGCGCCTGTCTCTCCCTGGAAAGCGATATACCAACAGGCATCTTGTGCAAACTCACAGCTTATCACCCTGGGGCAGTTTTCATTCTTGAACAAAGCTTTCAATTCCTGTATCGGTGTTGTTCCAGGAATCTCTCTAAGAATCACATTACAATGCTCATGACTTGGTCTGACTTCCTCACCCTTCTCATCAACTTGTACCATGGGAGAAGATCTCAATACTTCAAGAGTTATAATATATCGAGGTCTGTGGTTAATTTTTTTATTTCTTCCATGTTGGTAACGGTCCAAATTGGAATGAATTGATCACTGTCCATTTGAGATATCAGGTAAAGATCCTTTCTCAAAATTTCTTGTGAGAAACAGAATTCTAATTGTTTCTTCAGGCATTCTTATAGGTCTTCTATAGAAATGCTGAATTGCTTTTTGTCTGGAAATGTCATATATTTGGTAACTCAGATCTTCATATTCCTTACACATATCATCTGAAAGCTATGTATTACCCTCAGGATGATGTGGCTGCTATTTCATGCCAAGAGTTTTCAGCTTCATGAGTTACTGGTGTGGCATCAGTATTTCCATGAGGAATTTCTTGCCACCCTCCGGCACTAGGATTTAAACCAGTTCCGTTAGATGTTACCTGTTCCAAAGCCATGGCTCTAAGTGTCTTCCCTATCTGGAAAGCCTTCATTAATCTATCAACCTTCTCTCTCCATAAGATTTTCCCCAAAACAGTGCTTCATTTCTCTTGTTAGCACTCAAATATTCTAAAAATTGCATTCTTAAAAATAATTATCATGGACTAGATTATTAAAAATAAATTAATTCAATGTGGAATCTTGGACTGATCCTGGAATAGAAAAATTAGTGGAACCCAAATAAAGTCTAGCTTAGTTACTAGTAATGAACTAATATTCATTTCTTAGTTTTCACAAATGTATCACAATTAGGTAAGATGAAAAAAATTGAATAAAGGGTATATGGGAGCTATGTGTACTATCTTTTAACTTTTCTGTAAATATAAGATTATTCCAAAATTAAGAGTTCATTTAAAAAAACATACACACACACACAAAAAAAAAAGCAAGCAAAATAAGCTAAGTATAAAACAATTTCATGATTTGAAAACTTGATTTCAAGTGTTAGACCACCTGCCATGGATTAAGTGTAGGCTGGGTCCCAGATACAGTACATCTGGGTCCCAGATACAGTGTATCATTTCTTCCTTAAAATGCTTTACATGCAATAGGTACTCAGCATGTTTAATATTTACGTAAGTATTAAATATTTAATATTTACATAAATATTACATTTTCGTAAATACATTCACGATAATACATTCCCTTCTTGCTGGCACAGCACACATTTACCAGTAATTTATCACCATGCAAAGATAACATCACATACAAGACAGGGAAAAGAGTACAGGGAAATAAGAATATTCTAAGTCATCAACAGCATTCTCTTTTAACATTTATAGAGAGATTGCAATTTTGAAAATAAACAATTTTAACAAACCAATAAAAATAAAAAACAACTCTTACCTGGCAAGATAGGTACAAAAACTCAACACCATGCATTTCACATCGGAAAAGAGCCTTGGACAGTGCCTGTGGAGTCTCCACCAGGTGCCAGGTGTGAGGAGGCCAATGACCAGCCCCCCCCCCCCCAACCTTTCTTCTCAGATTCAAGTGTAACAGTACGTATTTCATGGAAACTACAAGCTCTTTCTGAGCTGAAGGAAATAGCTGGACAAATCAACATTTTATGAGCCTGCTGCACCAGCAACATGAAGCTGGTTTCCCACTCACCTGTGTCTCATGACTTGAATGAAATCCTTGCTCTTCAGCTGTAAGTACAGATCTGTTATTGCCTCTGAGCGACAGAGCACCACTTCCAGACAGAGAGTCTTCATCACTCCATGAAATTTTGGCAGCAGGAAGAACACGGTGCTCATGAACCTAACAGCGGACACGGCCAGTGAGTGGCAGGGCAGACTCAACCATCCCTGCCACAGGTCATTCGCCACCTCAGCATCTTACCTATCGGCCAGTGGAGGGAAGTTTTTCACAGCTTTGTTCAAGCACACGATAAATTTGTCCTCCATTGTATTCTGATGCTGCTTCAGCTGCTTTACAATCAGTTCACACACAGACTCCTCCAGTATCTGAAATACACACAGTGGAAACTTAGGCTACCTTTCTGAAGACAGGTTTATCTGAACAGCTGAGAGTCCAGTGCTGTCATCTCCAGTGCTCACCAGGTGAAGCCAGGAGCACTTGCGGGCTTACCCTGACCACCGAGAACCAGGAGAGGCGTAAGTTTGGGTGAACCAGGCTACGTCCAGCTTGTGCTGCGAGCACTTGGCAGTGTCAGCTCGTCAGCTCATGTCGTATGTCAGATCAATAAAAAAAATTAGTGCTGCCCCAACCAGTTTGGCTCAGTGGATAGAGCATCAACCTGCAGAGTCAAGGATCCCAGGTTAGATTCCGGTCAAGGGCATATATCTTGGTTGTAGGCACATCCCCAGTGGGGGGGAGGGGGTGCAGAAGGCAGCTGATCAATGTTTCTCTCCCATCGATGTTTCTAACTCTCTCTTTCCCTTCCTCTCTGTAAAAAGAAATATATATATATATATATTAAAAAAAAAAAAAAAAATGAGTGCTGCCCTAGCCACTGGATAAGAGCGGCAGCCTGCAGACTGAAGGATCCTGAGTCGATTCCGATCAAAACACATGCCCAGGTTGCAGGCTTGATCCCAGTAGGGGGCGTGCAGGAGACAGCCAATCAATGATTCTCTTGCATCACTGATGTTTCTATTTCTCTCACCCTCTCCCTACCTCTCTAATATCAATAAATTTAAAAAATGTAAAAAAAAAGAGAGAAATGGGCAAAATATCAATAACTGAAAAGATTAAAAAAAATATTAGTGCTTCTTCTGACCATGAAACATGCCAATAAGTCATTTTAGAAGCGGAACGAAAACTTGTGATTAAATATGTTTAAGACACATTTTATGGTGCCAGTGCTCATGTCTGTCATTAAATATTCTCACAAACCACAATTTTCAAGCAATTCTATCTCAACTATCACTGTCTATTTCCCTATACCTTGCTTTCTCATGATCACATACTACAACCTACTGTGATAGACTCGATTCTGAGTTATCTGTCTCCCCTCACCGCATGCCAGCTCCCTGAGGGTTGGACTTAAAAGAGCCTAGAGCCAACCAGTAAGTACCTAATATACAGAGGTGAGCAAAAGTAGGTTTTCAGTTCTGAGTATGCAACATTCAGTTTATTCTTGCATTATTACTTATTAATGTTTATATTATTTATTTGTATTACAACTATAAACCTACTTTTGCCCACTCCTATATATAAGTAACCAACATATAAGTGCCAAAGTTATAAAACAATGTGAACCTAACAATATGGGGAAAACAGGAGAAGACAAGACTGGAGTCTACATCTCAGGTGCCAAGAGTAAGTTAGTGGTTAGAATATGAGTGACTCTTACTTATTTCTTTTTTTTTTTCTTACTTACTTCTTTATATTGGATATTATACTATACTAATTCTACACAAAAATCAATGTCACTTTATACTCAGGATATGTAAAACAAAAGTGTTTCTCATTCCTATTGAAATTTAAGTCAAGAGAGATTGAACCTGGAATATGTTATCATTTGCTTCATCCAATATTGCTATCCAATATTAAGCATTTTATATAAACTGCTACCAAATATTTAGTGACATTAGAATCATGTCTTAACAAGTTATTCTGAATTTTTATAATTGTTTCTTTTACTAAAATAACTAGGTATCCTTAAATAAACAAGTTTGATCTTCCCAAAGGGGTCTATTTGCTTTTAGCTTAATGATATTTTATTTTATTAGCACCACACTCTACCCAACTGAACTAACCGGCCAGCTTGATATTTTATTTTAAATCCAAATACATGACTAATCGGTAAATGGGCAGGGGGTCCAATGTGCTCTTTGTGGGTAACCTGGGCATCTTGAGGACCTCCTAACTTTCCCAAAGCTTCTCATCCTGGCTGACAATGCATGTAGCCCAGACTCCACCCTACCTTTTCTTTTAGGAGAGGGAATGGACTGGAGATACGAATTTGGGAATCATGAACACAGAGGCAGTTTTTAAAGTCACAAGGCCATATAATCCGGCAGGGAAGCAGTAAAACAGAAGGCTAAAATCAGAGCTGTGGAGGTGGCCCAGGAAACACGCAGCTAAGAAAGGGAGAAGCTGCTGCCAAGAAAGTAGAGAGACAGGCAAGAGTGTCCCAGAACCAGTGAAAAAGGGAACTCAAGGAGGACAAACTGTGCTGCTGTGGACAGGCTGAAACAGAGAGACCTGGTACGAGCAGCTGAGCACAAGTGACAAGGCTCCAAAAACATGCAGCACCGCACTCTACTAGCACGTGGGAGGACAGCAATGTAGCAGTAAGCATCACCTGCTACACTCTTTTCAAGTAAGTTATAGCATGTAATTTCCATGCAGTTATACCTATGTATCTTTAATAATTATATTTATTGGAGATTATAGTACTCTGAATGTATGCTATGTGTAAAAATTCAACAAGGCTCTTCTTACAATACAGTCAAGTGGGAAGGGCACATAAGACTGGAAAAGGCTCCCAAGAAAGTGCTTTTTCCTGTGTAATAGTTGTATTATGTCAAAAACTGTAGGTGAGAATTTTATTTTATTATATTTTTAAAATATATTTTATTGATTTTCTACAGAGAGGAAGAAAGAGGGACAGAGAGTTAGAAACATTGATAAGAGAGAACCTACTGGGGATGTGCCCGCAACCAAGGCACATGCCCTTGACCGGAATCGAACCTGAGACCCTCCAGTCCGCAGGCCGAGGCTCTATCCACTGAGCCAAACCAGCTTTGGCAGAATTTTATTTTATTTTAAAAATATATTTCTTTATTGATTTCAGAGAGAAAGGGCGAGGAAGAGAGATAGAAACATCAATGATGAGAGAGAATCATTGCTTGGCTGGCTCCTGCACACCTGCTACTGGGGATCAAGCCTACAACCCGGCATGCGCCCTTGGCTAGAATCGAACCTGGGACCCTTAGTCCGCAAGCCGATGCGCTATCCACTGAGGCAAACCAGCTAGGGCAGGAGAGGATTTTAATAGCTTAACAGCCTAACATTAGCAGGTATCTGCAAAATGCCCACTTGGTTTCTTACAGTACAGAGGATATAAGTATCAAGTGTAATGACAAATCAAAATTGAAAAAGCATTTGTTTAAAATTGCATAACACACTTACATCTTTTCTCTCAGTAATATATTGGAGAACAAGTCCCAGAACTTCTGCTGCAGCTGCATACACCTCTTTATATTTTACAAAGGACATATTATTGACCAAAGCTTGGAAGTATCTGTAACAAATATAGAAGATAAATATGCATAAAATAATCCATTCTGTTGACATAAAATTGTAACGATTTTACTCTTTGTTGTACCATATTAATAGCACACATTGAGAAACCATGAAGCCCAAAACATGATCCAAATTACTGATGTGAAGACACATGTGAAGATGTCTTGAAGGTGCTGACATCACCACCTCAGGGAGGCACATTCATGTTGGTTCCATTACACTGAACCTGCTACAGTTAAAGGAAACGATGCTGGAGAGGGGAGCTGACTCCAGCTGGAGAGGAGCAGGCAGAATGAGGGCCTGTGGGGTTCCCAGGCACTGAGTTACTCCTTTTGTTCAACTGCAGGAACCCAGTGACTGAAAAATAGAAACTTCCAGACAGACAATGACCTCTGGCGCTATGTCTGGGAGGCACCGTCTACAGCCTGAACTGCCTGGCTGGGCTTCCGAGACTAAGCAGCCTGTAAAATCAGGGACCAGAACAAACATCAATAAATGTGCTGGCTTCTTGGGGAACCCCTCCCCCAAAAAACTATAGTGGAAAAAAAAAGCTATTATTTAAGATTGTGGCTTACTGACAGCCTGTTAAAGCCATCTACTCTGACAGAGAAGATCAATAAAATAATGAGAAAAAGAGTGAGCGTGAATACATTGCCCCCAGACTTCACGGGCAAAGGGGCTTTTAATTTTCAGCCCAACACTGGCTCTGTAAAGTTGTCACTGGAGAAAACCATAGCTCAAAAAACTCCACAAAAAACAACTTGTCGAAAAGTAAGCTATTTCCTGTTGAATCTGTGCTGAGCAACATATTTTAGAGGACCAACGAGACTGAGTGAGATACTACCAAAGAAATGGCAAAAGCACGAAAGGGAGCCCAGCTGATGTGGTTCAGTAGTTGAGTATCGACCCATGAACCAAGAGGTCACTGGTTCCATTCCCTGTCAAGGCACATGACCAGGCTGCAGGTTCGATCCCAGGTAAGGGGTGTGCAGGAGGCATCGGATCAATGTTTCTCTCTCATCAATGTTTCTATTTCTCTATCCCCCTCCCTTACTCTCTCTGGAATCAATAAAGGCAAATTAAAAAAAAAAAAAAAAAAAAAAAAGCATGGAAGGGACACGCTGAGACCTATAATGTAATCGTGACTTTAAGCCCCCCCACTGCATATGTTGGGTGATGTCCATCCTCACCATGAAGGGTCCCGATGGGAGGGGAGCAGTGTGGCTACAACTATGCCAACAGCACACAGACAGGGAAGGCCGCACGAAGCCAGCCGCACCCCTTCATAGTCACCTCTTATGTTAAATGGTTCACAGAGCTCATGTTGCTCTCAGGGATAAATGCTAAAAATGCCACTTTAGAAAATAAGGAAAAAAACTTAATACCTCTTATTTAACAAAATGTACATGAAAAATAACACTAATTTTTAAACACTTACCTTCTTCATTTACTTCATTAACACATTCTTCTCTCAAATGGCCTCTAAAGCCAACTATTTAAATTATGGGAGAAATATTTAACATGTGTTCTCGCCCTTAAATTTATCAAAATTAAACCAGTCTATTTCCAATTCAGGAATACTTTAACCTAAAAATAAAAAGGAAAGCAAAACTATGATACTTACTTTGTACTCTCTATGCCACATTTTGGGTCATAAGGAGGGAAGTTATTGGCCATTACAATGCCTAATAATTGAATTCCTACTGAATTGTCTTTAGAATTAGGATCTTTCCTGGAAAACTTTTCAAATATTAACCTGAAACAGAAGTATAAAAATATAGATTATCATATAAATAAGAAGAAGACAACATAACATTTTCTAAGGAGAATATTCAAGGTAAGGAATACTCTCCCCCACCCACCCACAACTAATACCCTTCTTGCTAATACCCTGTTTGTTCACATCCAGGTTATTCTAGCTTTGGAATACAAGCAGTTTTATATCTTCCTATAATTACTTGCCCTTTTGAAACTGTTAGCTTACCTCAGGCAGTGCTAAAAGGAATCAAAGCAAAGTCCTACATTCTAACTTGGGCTGAGCAGATTGCTCTAGTATCAACTTTGGAAGCTGTGGTTTTATGAGTAACAATATCATATTCATATACATGAATTCTAATTCAAATTACAGTACTCCTTCAAGTAATTAAATTTCATTGTACTCACTATTTGAAACATACTACATTTTTAAAAATTCTAAACAGCATTGCAAATTCTACAATAATAAATCAATACCTGTAAGGGATGGATAAACAATCCTTCCAGCATTCAACAAGAGTTTTTATAATTTCAAGGTTGTGACTAAACACGGCTCTTTTTTGATGAAAAACATGTGTCATTAGGAAATTAAGCAATCGATTGGCTAACACTTCATCTCTGGGAACCCCCTGAAATGGTATAAAAATTATATGTTAATATGTAGCATTCCATTCTGAAAAAGCATTTTTTAATCCAAAAGTCCATTTATAAAAGAAATGTGACATTCTACCAGCTCCTAAAAACCTAAGTGTGATTTTTCAGGTCCAACCACAGCAATTACTAATTGATCCCGGGTAAGGGGTATGCGGATAGGCCTCCAGGGGAAAGCTGCCCGCCCTGCCACAGGCGGGTAATACAGCAGGTAGACTGCAGTCTCTAAGGGCAGCTGCAGTCAGACCCTGAGGCCTAAGTCTGGTCATGCTCTTTCACTGCCTGCATTCCTGGCCCAGGCGCCTTCTCTCCTAGACTCCCTCTTCTGTAACCCTCAGCGGGAACCTCCTTCTGGAGGGAGGGAGGGAAAACTTGAAGACACTCTGACTCAGTACTCTGTGCTTGCCAACTCCTAGGCCTTCTCCCTCACATTCTTTCCAACTCCAGAGCCCTACAAAAGTGATGAGGTCTTTAATTAGTGGAACTTCAAAAGGGAAATGACCTCCAGGTCACTATTGAGCCACCTGACCCTTGACCAATGTGCTGGCTGCAGGAGGTAAAATGGAACAAGAGAGGCAAGGCTTCCTCTAGTTTTAGCTTTTTGCATATACTATTGCAATGAAGTTTTTTTTAAAATAAAGGGCTTCACTTCACTTTCAGTTTGGCTCTCTGTTGCTTTTATCAGTATTCTGACACCTATGTAATTCAGGTCTTTAAAGATTAGCTGAGCTCCTAACAGTTAAATCAATCTTTCTCAATGATTTAAGTTAAAACAGATAATTTCTTAATTTTTTCATGTTAGTAAGCAGACTACAAGTTATTTTATCATATTAAAGATAAGAAATCTAAAATTTAGTTTACTTTGAAATGAGAGAGGCACACTTAGACACATGTATAAACTCTATATACATTACTATCCTATCTAATTATTATCTAATAAAAGAATAATATGCAAATTGACCATCACTCCAACACACAATATGGCTGCCCCCTTGTGGATCCAAGATGGCTGCCACAAGATGGCCAGCAGGGGAGGGCAGTTGTGGGTGATCAGGCCAGCAGAAGAGGGCAGTTGGGAGGGACCAGGCCTGCAGGAGAGGGCAGTTGGGAAGGGGGGGAAGGCTAGCAAGGGAGGGCAGTTGGGGGAGACCAGGCCTGCAGGGGAGGGTAGTTAGGGGTGACTGGGCCTGCAGGGGAGGGTATTTGGGAGGACCAGGCCTGCAGTTGGGGCGACTAAGCTGGTAAGGGAGAGTAGTTAGGGGTTACCGGGCTAGCAGGGGAGGGAAGTTGGGGGCGATCAGGCTGCCAGGGGAGGGCAGTTAGGGGTGACCGGGTCAGCAGGGGAGGACAGTTGGGGGGCAACCAAGCTGGCAGGGGAGGACAGTTAGGGTTACCAGGCTAGCAGGAAAGGGCAGTTAGGGGTAATCAGGCGGCAGGGGAGCAGTTAGGTGTTGATCAGGCTGGCAGGGGAGTGGTTAGGAAATGATCAGGCTGGCAGACAGAAGTGGTTAGGGGCAATCAGGCAGGCAGGCAGGCAGGCAGGCGAGCGGTTGGGAGCCAACAATCCTGGGTTGTGAGAGGGATGTCCTGGATTGTGAGAAGGATGTCCTGGATTGTAAGAGGGATGTCCCAGATTGGAGAGGGTGCAGTCTGAGCTGAGGGTCACACACTCCTGTGCATGAATTTCGTGCACCAGACCTCTAGTATTTAATGTAAGTGCTGTTTTCAGGATAGCCTTACATGAAAACTCTTATAAATTTTAGTGTCAATGTTTTCAAATGAATGGGCAGTTTTCAAATGTGGGTGCAGAGCTCCAGCACCCACAAATCTGCTGAATGCCACAGGCTGCAGTATAAAACTGCCATTCATCTCGCAGTCACTTGTTGAGCCATCTCAGCCATTGTAAGTCACAGTTAACACTCGGGAAACAGACAGACTGGCAAAACAAGTGCCAGAAGATTCAGGGCCTTTCATCACAGAAGAAGTCTACTGACATTTACTTCTCATACTTTTAATAAACCAATTATCTAGTTTCCAAACTCCTTGCAGATAAAAGCAACAAACAAAACAAACATCTGATAGCTTCAAAGTAAAAGATCAGAGGAATGCCGGAACCGGTTTGGCTCAGTGGATAGAGCGTCGGCCTGCGGACTGAAAAGTTCCGGGTTCGATTCCGGTCAAGGGCATGTACCTTAGTTGAGGGCACATCCCCAGTAGGGGGTGTGCAGGAGGCAGCTGATCGATGATTCTCTCTCATTGATGTTTCTAACTCTTTATCACTCTCTCTTCCTGTGAAAAATAAAAAATGAAAAAATAAAAGAGATCAGAGGAATATCAAAAGTAGACAAAAAAAAAAAAGAGAGAGAACGAAAACAGGATGAGGCCATTTAGTATAGCAGTACAACAATTAACGCTAAAAATTATGACTAAGTCATTAAGGGGAGCCTGAATTACTTACTACATGCTCTATTTAAGATATCAACAAAGAACTGATATATTACTATAAGGATGTATCCATTCTTACTATAGGAGTAGCTATTCCTGTCCATGACAGAACTGTAACCACTATTTCAACCACCATATAGTGAATTCCTTCTCCTCCATTATTTTCAGAAACAATGAGCTGCAGCAAGGGGCTGAGCCAGTACTTCGCATACGGGCGAAAGACCTAAAAGAAAATTTAAAAGTCATATATCAAAGAATTGTTTTTAATAATAAAAATATTAATCCAGAAACATATACTCCATCAGTTAAAATTTTATATTATGACTTGACTTAAACCCAAAACAGATGTGAATTCCAACAATTACCCTGATAAACAGATCAGATTCTCTGCTGAATTCTCTTCTCATTGCCCCCTGAAACCATAATTCAATGAAGTCAATTTGCTATTAATATCTTTTAACTATGCTCAGAGAAATCAAAATGAACACGTATTCTGTATCAACCTTGTCCTATCTGAATAATATTCAGCTCTGGAGAATTATAATTTTATTTTATGCCAATGCATTGGGTATGTGGAAGATGAGATTATGCAAATTAGAAGGTAGCAGGTAATGAATCTGTGGCTAAGTTATTAATTTTGTATTTGTATTTGAGATCAGAAGAAAATCCTAATAGATTTTTTTCTCACAAAAATTTTTAGGACAGCATGAAAGAAAATATAGAAAGGAAAATATCTATTGACCTAATCTCTGATCCCAAAGACCATGAGCTGATGCATCTGTTCCAAAAACAGCTACCACTTCAAACTTCTGGCCTTACCTTAGACCTGGAAATTACCTAGTACCTTTAGTCCTTTGAACCTTGAGGTCAGATCAGAGCACCAATCGCTGGTACTCCTTACATTTATAATCCTGATAAAGTCTGAAAGAGACTGGGCTGAGGATAGTATAAATGTAGCTAGCTCACAAAACAAAAGAACTAGTTTCCCTAACTTAGATGACCAGATGCATTTTACAACATGAAACTTAACTTTGAAAATGTCCACTTAATATATAATTTTCATAGATTGAAATGACTATAATAGCTACACAGAAATGAGTCTATAATTTCTAGTTGAATGGAAAAGAATACTGTTAAGGGAAACTTCTACATTAAACATGGAGTACATTTTAAGCCTGTTTCCTATTATTTACTGTATCTGTCCTTTAAAAAAATATGATTTCAGTTAAAAGGAAGCTGGCACTAGAACACAAAATATTTTATTATAAAAAAAAGAAAAAAGGCTGAAACCGGTTTGGCTCAGTGGATAGAGCGTCGGCCTGCGGACTGAAAAGTTCCGGGTTCGATTCCGGTCAAGGGCATGTACATCGGTTGCGGGCACATCCCCGGTGGGGGGTGTACAGGAGGCAGCTGGTCGATGTATCTCTCTCATTGATGTTTCTAGCTCTCTATCCCTCTCCCTTCCTCTCTGTGAAAAATCAATAAAATAGCCGAAACTGGTTTGGCTCAGTGGTAGAGCGTCGGTCTGCGGACTGAGGGGTCCCAGGTTTGATTCTGGTCAAGGGCATGTACCCGAGTTGCGGGCACATCCCCAGTGGGGGGTGTGCAAGAGGCAGCTGGTCGATGTTTCTCTCTCATCGACATTTCTAGCTCTCTCTATCTCTCCCTTCCTCTCTGTAAAAAATCAATAAAATATATTTTAAAAAATCAATAAAATATATTAAAAAAAGAAAAGAAAAATCAATAAAATATATTTTTTAAAAAAAGAAAAAAGAAATCAACCTTACCAACACTCTGATCATGAACTCCGGCTTTCGGTTTCTGCTGTTTAAGCCATCGTTTTGTGGCACCTGTTATGGCAGCCCCAGGAGCTTAAAATTAAGACGACCCTGAGGACCAGGTGGGCCTTCTCTGCCACCTCCCCACAGCCCCACGGCCCTCACAGCTGCTAGAAGGACTTTCTGTGGGGCCACATGGACCAAGTCAGCTACTTAGCACCCTTCAGTAGCTCCTTACCACTCAACAAATGAGCGAGGTCCTTGCAGGGACCTGAAGGCTTGCCTGCCGCTCAGACCTGGAACCATGCAACTCATATGTCCCATGTGCCCCTAGTCTGTGCGTTAGGGCAGACGTGCTTGGCTCTCTCAGGGGCTATCTCTGCTCATACTGCTGCTTCTAAGCAGAATGTAAACTCCCATTGCTACTTTACAACACTTAACTCAAGGGTTCTCTTAAAAATCTCACCTAACTCCCACTGGTAGAAGATGCTCCTCCCTAACATAGTGCTACTTGCAGATCAAATGTCAAATTGAGCAACTATCTAAGAGTCTCAGTTGTTTTTTGTTTTTTTTTAAATATATTGTATTGATTTTTTACAGAGAGGAAGAGAGATGGATAGATAGCTAGAAACGTCGATGAGAAACATCGACCAGCTGCCTCTTGCACACCCCCTACTAGAGATGTGCCCGCAACCAATGTACATGCCCTTGACTGGAATCGAACCCAGGACCTTTCAGTCCGCAGGCCGACGCTCTATCCACTGAGCCAAACCAGTTTCGGCCTCAGTTGTTTTTCACATAAGAGTTATTAACAGGAATAATTTTACCACCTTCTTTGCTCTTACAAAAAAGGCTGGCAGCCATAAGAAAGTTGTCCACACATGTATTTATAAAAAGATCACTTCTATCATTTAGAAGTTAACTTACACATTTAAAAAGAAAATCATGAAAGAATAATATTGAGCAATAAGGAAATATGGTTGATTAATTTATTCAGAGAACATCTTTCTTTGTTGAGGGCTTTTAAAAAAATTTTTTTTTTAATATGTTTTTTATTGGTTTTTGGAGAGAGGAAGGGAAAGGAAGCAATAGAAAACATCAATGCGAGAAACATACATTGGCAGGCTCCTGAACATCACATACTGGGACCAGGGGTGGAGTCTATATGCTCTAACTGGGATTTAAACCAGAGACCTGTTGGTACATGGGTCAATGCTCAAACACAGAGCCACACTGGCTGGGCTGTTATGGGCTTATTATTTCTACTAATATATATATTTACTAATATATATATATATATATATATATATATATATATATTTACATATATATGTATATATTTATTTAATTTATTTATTTATGTGAATCATTGATTGGCTGCCTCCTGTAACCCCCCACTGGGGATCGACCCTACAACCTGGGCATATGCCCTGAGCAGAACAAACCACAATCTCCCAGTTCATAGGTTAAATCTCAACCACTAAGCAATGCCAGCTGGGCTGTTGTGGGCTTTTTAAATAAGATTCATATAAGTGCAAAGAATATTTAAAGAAATAATAAATGACTTACTTCTTCTGAATTAATAATAAGCTTAGCTAAGAAGAGACGAATATTCAATGATAACGATGGATTTCCTAGTTTGTCATGAAGAAATTTCATCCAAGGAAGAAGTGTTGGCACTGAACCCTGAAATGATACATTCACAATTACCTTCAAAAGTAGACTAAAATAACTAAAATAACTTTATATTTTGATATTATGAGACAACTATGACAAAATAAAAGATGAACAGCAAAAATCATGTTTATTTGATATGGAATTTGGTTTTAGTCTATATTAAATTTTCTTTTTTCTTTTTTTTAAATTTTCACCTGAGGACATGCTTTTACTGATTTTAGAGAGGAAAGGAGGAGAGGAAGAGAGAGAAAGAAACATCGCTGTAAAAGAGAAATTTCAACTGGTTGCCTCTCTTGCACACCCCAACCAGGAATCAAACCCACAACTTAATATGCACCCTGACTGGGAATCAAACCCATGAAAGGACAACACTCCAACCAACTATGCCACACTGGCCAGGGCTAAATGTCCATTCTTAATGTGATACCAATGAATATAATTAAGCAAGACAATGTAAGATTACTGAAGAAAGACAGACCTCTTCTACTTTAGGTAGGATCTGGTTTTTCTGCATGTGCTTAATCATGGCTGTCATGGCTGCCATGCATTCGTGCTGATTGAGTTCATCCATCTCTAACTCCAGGATATCATCTTGGATCGTGGGGTCTTTATGCTCCTACAAAAACGTAAGAATCCGATTATGTAGAACACTGCTAAAATTTCAGTGTACGAGACATTCTGATTTTTGGGGTAATACCATGAAATACACACTTAGGGTAACAATGATAATTTGGTAATAATGTCAAATACACTTGGTATGTTTTCTGATTAAACAACTAAAGAATAAACAGAACCTCATGTCTTCCTTACATTCTATTTCCCTTCTATCCCTTGTCTATGTGGTCACTCCCTTAGAGTCATAGGTCACAGTGTGTATACAGACATGTGCTGCTTTGTAGAAACACCAAGATTTTTACAAATATGTGTGTACTGGAGGCCCCAGAATCCTCACCACCTTGAGAGCAACAGTCTCATGATAAAGTGTCACTTTAGGGAGAAAGTGAAGCTATTAAATATTAAAGTATCATTAAGATAATGTTTACCTATTTTTTCTTCAATAATCTGAAAAATAGTTTTTCTCTAAAAATCTTTTTCTCAATTCACCTTGAAACTGTAATCAGTGAAGAAAACTTTTAATCCATTCTTTTTTTTTTTTTAATCCTCACCCTAGGATATATTTTTTATTGACTTTAGAGAGAGAAAGAGAGAGAAACATTGATCATTTGCCTCCCATACATGCACCAACCAGGGATCAAACCAGTAATCTAGTTATGTGCCCTAACCAGGAATAGAACCAGCAAACTTTTGGTGTATGGGACGATGCTCCAACCAACCAAGCCCCCCACTGGGGCTTAAGCCATTATTGATCATAAAACCTGAGAAAATACAGCAGTGATAATCATTTTTTACATATAATGATGAATTGAAGTTTGGCATACAGATTCAGTAAATTTCATTCACTCACACACGTGTACACACATACACGCATGCTGAGGGGAAACAATCTGGGTGGATGTTTTCCAGCACAGATCACTTCCAGGAAAAAACACTTAAGAAATCCTGAGAGGACATTCTGAACAGTTAGAAGTCAGCTTAAGGCTAAGTGCTTACAGAGATTGAGAGGAAAGAGAAATAAAAATGGCCCTAGACAAATGTAATGCTGTCTGTCCTGGTGGCAGGAACTATCCCAAAATGTCACTCTCCAAGATAGAGAGTATTTGGAAATGTGCTCCCCTTACAGCCATTGAGTCCACTGTCTACTTCTTCCCAAAGACAATGGCTATTTTTTATAAATTGAGGTTTTAGAAGTGATAGGGAGTAGTATTTTATTTCAGAAACAGGAGTAAACAACATTGTAATAGAAAATTTTACACACAATTGGAGTTAACATGAAACAAGAAAAAGAGTTTACTCTAAGAATAAGCTACAGCCGAATAAAATATATATGTATTTTTAAAAGAATTAAGCTACCATTTGTATCAATGCATCAGTTTGTTTGGTGACATTAAATATTGGAAGAGCTTCTTCAGTCTCCCCAGAGGGAGATGGCAATAGTCATATCAACACGAACATTTGAGTCTCTATGGCAGTTAGCTAGCTCTCTTACTGGACATCCTTAAATTTGGTTCAATTTAAAACATTGACCGCAGAGACTGGCTAAGGTGAGTCAGCCTGGGAGAGCCTTCCTTGCTGCGGTGATGAAGTCAAATTGCTGAGTATGCAGGAAGACAGGCTGGGCTTTAGATCTTAGAAAAGTCTCCAAACTAATACTATTCTCTGAGGGCTACTGATGAAGAGCAGCTTCCTATGTTAACAACAAAGCCTCTCTTCCTTTACAAATGCTATCAATGCTGTTTGATACATAAAATGTGATCACCTGTCTTCGAAAATGACCAATGGTAGACTTAGGGTCTAGGGAGCTGTATGTGTAGCTCTGAACTCCAGTTGAGAAGTCAAATTGACTCATTTCCTCACTCAGAGTACTGTTCGCCAAATATGACAAGGAAGATATGTACTGAGGACCACCTGAAAATAAGTAAAAACACATTTATTCATTTTAGCAAGAAATGCATCTTTTGAAGCTCAGTTAATATTAAGAGATACTGTAAACTAAAGCTTTCATCACCCCTATGATTCTCAACTCATTATCCAGATTAACAAAGCAAAAAGGAAATGGGACAAAGATTCCTTTTGCTTTTTCTCATTATTGACTAGTTACCTTCTGTCATGGACAAAGCAATTAAGTTAAACTAGATCCAATGTTTAGCTATATTAAGCTTAGTTGCATTTAAAATTTTAATGTACATTTGCCCATGAAAGGTAGTATAAATGTGTGAAAAGATACTAGTGAAAAATAACTAATCCTAAATATGTAAGAAATTTGGGAAACTGGTCCAAATTTTATCCTTAAGTCAAAAAAACAAAGTTGTGCAGGTTCATTAAGCAGAAAATTGAAACAAAGTTTATGTGGAGGAAGAGAGGGTTCATCTTAAATAGGGAGGCCAGGGAGAATTTCCTTCAGGAGTTGGCATTTAAAAAAAGGTAATAATTGCCGAAACCGGTTTGGCTCAGTGGATAGAGCGTCGGTCTGCGGACTGAAAGGTCCCAAGTTCGATTCCTGTCAAGGGCATGTACCTTGGTTGCGGGCACATCCCCAGTAGGGGCTGTGCAAGAAGCAACTGATCGATGTTTCTCTCTCATCAATGTTTCTGACTATTTCTGACTATCTCTCTCCCTTCCTCTCTGTAAAAAGTCAATAAAATATATTTTAAAAAAAGGTCATAATCCAGGTAGATGTCCTGGGCCAAGGTTATTTCAGGCTGAGGAAACATACAAGCAAATGCCCTGAGGTAAAAGTGAGCCCAGTGCCCACAGGCAGGGGGTCAGGCTGCTAGAGTGGGATGAGCAGAAAGTAGAGTGGCAAGGAAGTCGGGGGGCCTTGGGTAGCTCTGTCCTGAGGGTGGCCGGAGCTAACATGAGGTGTGGCAGGATGGAACTTGTATTTTACACAGAACAGAGATTTATAAATATAGCTAAATAATATAATCCACATTCAAACAAATATCAAGTTAATCCTGCACTAAAGTGTACCATATCTGAACTTTCTGAGGCCATTAGAGATCTACTGAGTTAAAGTTTAGTTTAATTGCATTTATTTCAAGAGATACAATTCACTCACCACTTAAAATTTTTTTCAAACTGAATGTCAATGTTTTGGGGTACTTAAAGTATTTTTCTATTATGTAACAAATATCAACCATTAGAATCTTTCTCCTTATTTTGAAAACATCCTACCTGAATCCCCATTTTCTGCTTCCCTGGCTTCTTTCCTAATTTCAATGTACTTTTTCTTTCTTTCCATAGGAACCTGTTAAGACAAATCAAATACACAATTTAAGACTTTTTTAGAAACATGTCCACTTGTTTTCTATGTTAGCAGCAATCTAGCAAAAAAGTAATTTTTAAACAAAACTTTTATCAAATTTAAAGTATTAAACAATATCCACAAAGTAAGACGGGTAAGTACCCCTTTAGGAAAGCTTTTCCTACAGATTCCCACAGAGCCCCCGAGAAGCACATGCCTTTTGGGCTCTGGGAGAGTGTTTGCTCAGCTCTTAGAGCCACAGGCCTGATTGCCAATAGTCTGTACTTGACTTGTGAGCCTGTCTCCTCAACGGTTCTGATATGTCATAGCACCTTACAGTGGTTGTCAAGTTCACAAGTCATATGCACCAGAGTCTGCTTAATAAACTAGTGCCGTTATTTTTTTGTTTTAGCTCTTAGAACATATTTCTAGAAAAAAGTTTCCAGTCTTATTCCAAAAGGGCACAAGGCAGGAAGCAACTATTTATGTGAACTCGTGACCCCTAAGACATGGGTGCGGTCAGCAGCTGTGAAGAGATGCGATGACAGCTCCTGGCACAGCTCTGTTCTTTAGCGTGCAGTGTATAAGCTTGGGTTCCGTGCCCAACTTCACATTTCCTCAGAGGGCTGGGAAAGACTGCAGCTACCGCCTTCCATCAGTGCTTAAGGGGGTGCATCAAACTCAGCGCATCAAAACCAAGCTGATCGTGTTGACCAGAGCAAATGGTGCAATTATCCCCATGACTTCTCATGGCACCCTCATTATATTACCAAATAAACACAAGCAGGGCCAGGGGGTCATAATTCTATATCCAGATGGATTTCAATTTCATTGACCAGAGGAATTTACTCAGAAAACAACCTCTAGGATATGTTCTAAGAGCTTTTATTGGCATTGTCTTTCTTTTACAAGATGAGAAAGGGAAAGATAAGTTTGATGAATTTCGTTGTAGCTGCCTGAGACTGTACCTCAGGTTGAACTACTTGAAAATGCCAGTTTTTGTAGTTCCAAGTGGATCTGACTACTGGCAATTTAATATGTTCAGCATAATTCATCTTTTCCTGAATAAGCATTTGGTAAGTTCTTTAACTTAGAAACACCATTGAAAAACTGCACTCAGCCGAGACCGGTTTGGCTCAATGGATAGAGCGTCGGCTTGGGGACCTGAAGGGTCCCGGGTTCAATTCTGGTCAAGGGCATGGACCTTGGTTGAGGGCATATCCCCAGTAGGGGGTGTGCAAGAGGCAGCTGGTCGATGACACTCTCTCATCGATGTTTCCAACTATCTCTCTCCCTTCCTCTCTGTACAAAATCAATAAAATATATTTTAAAAAAAAGAAAAAGAAAAACTGCACTCAGCAGAGAGCCTCCTTGGAAGGCACCTGAGCATTCTATATTGGCCGGTCTTGCCCTTTTGGCCAAAAATGACCCTCTTCTCGTGATCCAGGTGACCACAACTGTTACCTGACCTTTCAGCTCATGCCAAGGCTGAAGCACCATGGTGGCTGGTACCATGGGTCTTTCTCCTGCCCAGTGGGGGGAGCTGGAACCTCTCTGGAGAAGAAACATGGGTTCCCAAAAATATGAGATCAATGCCTGGGCCTCGCCAGCAGGTGAGGGGTTCCCGAGGCAGGTGTTGGGTGTGGAGCCCATGGGGGCATAGGCTACCAAGGAGACAGAACTAAACCTCACATCACCCTGCTTGGCCCCGGAGGATGGCTGGTTAGCCAGAGACGGGTAAGATTCCTCAGGGAAGGAACAACCTAAGACAGGCACAGTCGCAGAGGGGCCATCAGGAGAGAACTTGGGGGTCAACAGAGGTGGGGCACAGACCCTTACCACCCCCACCCCGTCTGCAACGTGACAGGCGCCCGAACCTTCTCCCATTCTGAGGGAGGTCTCCTGCCCGCAGGGCTGCTTCGCTTCCCATGCACAGCTCAAAGTGGGACCGGGTAACAGACAGAGACTTGGCTGACAGCAGCTGCCCTCTCACTGCAACAAGACTTGTTTGAGAGGTCTGGTACCCATGGTGTGGAAAAGAGGGTTTTTAATACCTAAATCCAGCCTAGTACCAGGAATGCTCAGGCTCTTCTCAAGAAGGCAAATATTATACATAATCAATTCCACTAATACACACATGTTAAATAAGATTGTTGCTAGAGTGTTGAGTTTGACAAATGAATAGTAGCCAATTTCTCAGAGGAAATTAATGTGGCTAATGGAAATAAATGAATATTCTAGAAAAACATTGTATTGTACAAAAAGCCGTTCCTAAAGTGTTAACAAAAATTCTTATTGGCAGAGCGTCTCATGGTAAAATTGCAAACATGTTAGGAACCTAAAGCAGTCATAGTTTAGCACAAATAATTAAAATGTAAAAGCTATCAAGACAACATTATAAAATTTCCAAAAGTCTCTTATTATTTAAATTTAAAAAGGGGGTGACAGTGGAAGAATATCATGTAAGGAAAAATATCCTGCAAATAATTTACATCTAAAAAATTTGTACTTTAGAAAATTAACCTTCATTTGAAACGCTAACAGAAAGATACCCATGAAAATACACACATGGTGCCAAAACAAGCCAGAAGAAAATCATTTGGGGGGGAAAAAAGAAAAAAAAGAAAAAGGATCCCAAGTCTAATTTATAGAAAATATCCCTTTATTAACTTTTGATCGAGAATATGTTTGTATATTTTCAGAAAACAACTCCGAGACCATCTGGAATCCTGTAACAGAGAGGAATAGACAGAAGTGCTCCAGCCATGAAGACAGAAGAGAAACAGTTCAGAGATGGAAGATGCTGACGACGCCTCGCCATACCAGCAGACAGCAGCTGTGTGTTGCTGAAGGATGCCCAGGACCAAACCAGAGACAGTCGGACCTGCATCACCACCGTTTGGCCACCAAGCAGATCTGAAATAGCATGGCTGACATGTACACATAACGAACTGTTTGACATTGAAATTGGGGCTCAAAAGAACTGTTGGTCCGGAAAGGAACTCACTACAGACGGATTCATTTGCCTCTCAGCATAAACCATTATGGCTTTTCTCAGTTTAGGTTCTTACAAGGGTATTTCTTAGATTACAGGATCTCACACATCTAGAGGAAATGATGAACAACATAGACTGATGAACAAAAACAGACTCAAAGAGAAGCACCGAACAGACTTTCAAACCTCAGAGGGAAAGTAGGGGAGGGTGGGAGTAAAGGGGAAGAGATCAACCAAAGGACTTGTTTGCATGCATATGGGCCTGGCCAGTGGCCATGGACAACGGGGAGGGGGGGAGGGGGGAGGTTTACAGGGAGGGGTTTGGGATGGGATTGGGGGGATGAGGACAATTGTGAGATACCATCATCAATAAAAAAAAAAGGGGGGGGGGGAGAAAAAAGAAAAACTGCACTAACCTCCACTTCCACGGGAAACGTATAGCGGCGGTTCAGGTCTATCAGATTTTCAAAGATAAGCAAGTTCTGTGAATTCAAAGGATCATAGGAAAATATCTGAATGGTCAAGATTCTTACTACTGATGGCACTACCAAATTAGAAACTCTTGGAGAAGCACTTCAGCTTTATATATTGGAGAAGCACTTCAGCTTTATATACAATATATGAGGAACTAAAAGAATTACATCTACATTATTATAAGAAGGTACAAATTATGATATAACTTTAATCGATATAATCTAACTTTTGAAATCCTATAATGAGAGCAGTGTTAAAACACATCTGGAAAGGCCTACCTTTTCTGGTCTTTCACTAAACAGAAAACCTTGATAAAATTTTAATTCCTTAAAGACACAGCAGATAAGAGAAATGGCACAGTTGTAGGCAGCACAATGGTACAGTCTTCTCCTCTCCAGCAATTGAGTCTCACCAGCCATGTTCTCTACAAATGCATCATAGCACAGTCTGTAGAGGAGAGCCAGGTTAAAAATTAATTCATGTCACAGGGAAATCATTGCTCAAGTCCAATAATCCCAGACAATGGGACTTCAATTCAGTTGTTTTTGCCCAATAGAGTACTAGGCCCTGGGACTAGAAAACTAACTAGCTGGTCACTATCCCAGGATTTCACTACACTGCATTAAGCACAGAGAGCAACAAGCACAGTAAGGTAAGAAATGGAAGTAAGGAGGACAGAAAGCAGTCCAGCAAAAGAAGCCAAGAAGAAAGGTTTAAAGAAAAAATAGATGAGTTTCAAATTATCAATTAGCCAAAGGAAAACATACACACTTCCCCCCCCCCCCCCTTTTTTGCATTAGGAGCAGAAACAAGTGTCACTTATAACAAGAGATAAACTGCATGGTGTGTTCAAAGAACAGAATGTACCCAGTGGCTAGTAGCAAATGAAAGGTGCATCCTAGAAGAGCTCACTGCCATAAAGAGCTTTATTGGAACACAACCATGCCCATTAGTTTGCATGCTATTTATGGTTGATTTGGGGTAGTAGTTGCAACTGATGGTCCGCTAAGCAAAAAATAGTTACTATCAGGCACTTTGCAAAACAGTTTGTCAACCCTGCTACTGAAGATGACATTCCTTAAGAGGGTTTTAGGCAGGGAAGTTCAACAATCAGAGCTGAGAGAGACCATCCTAGGAGCAGAGAGAATAATTATGAAGGAGACTAGAGTGTTCACCAAGGAACAGCAGACCCAACAAGGCTGCTCAAAGGGAAGGAAATAAAGGCAGTGGTTCTGGGAATACTGAGTAGACAAAAATCCACTGATGACTGATAGGATGTGCCTGGAAGTTGCAGAGATGAAGATGAAGGAAGAATATACTACCATTCCCACGTCTTGTTTTTGCAAATGAGACTTGGGATGGGCCTCTCATAAACTGAGAAGATACAGAAAGGATGCTGTGTTTGCTCTGAATATGCAAAATTGGACATGTAAATCAATGTGTGTGCCATATTTACTAAGAAGTAACTTCATTAGAAGGCTGTTTGTTTTTAAAGAAAATGTATTTGATTACTTTGTGTTCTATAAAATGCTTAAAAAATAATTTAACACTCCTTTAATTTCAAGTAATAGAAAATAATAAAATATACCAAATTGCTTCTTACTGTATATAACGCTACTGAGATGTAAAATTGGAAGAAAAAAAGTTAAAAAAAAAAGATTTTTTTCTTTATAAAAGATAAGTACCGTATGTTATGCAACAAACGAAAGTCAATTGAAGTAGGTTGTACATAAGAAAAAATAAGAAAACTATAAAATTCAGTATTTAAACAAACTTGAAACACTTATTCATATTACGTACATGAATAAAAACATATCAAAAATGTCAAATACAACATAGAAGTAGCTAAAACCTTACTTAAGCAGTGTCTTTGTAAGTTCATTCCCTTCTGTAATATGAAAGCCATAAAAAACTTCATTAATTTTGGATTCCTTAGAGTGAACATCATCTTTTGGAAGACGAGAATACATCACCTCAAATATTTTATAATAGCCCATCTTCTTGGTGATTTGAGTATCAAAGGCAGATTCATTTAGCTAAGGACAGGAAACAAATAATTATCTTTGATCTTATCAAACATGAAAAACACTTTATAGACTATATCAAATTTAATACTTAATGCCCTTTATATAGAAAGTAGTTCTAGCAAAGATGTTAAATCACTTCAATAAGAGTCAGCCCAGGGTCTAAAACATGGATATAAATATTGATGTGTTATATTCAGTGCAGCACAAAATAACGCACAATGTCCTAATAGTGAGCTTAGGGTATGACTATACAACTTTTGCATAAAATTCTAAGGAAGGTATAATAATAGCAGCAGAAAATTCAACTATTAGAAAACAAAATTTTCAACTATGTATATTAACAACTTTCCATTTGGGTATTTACAACATTCTAAACAGTATTCTGTAAACTAAATGTCTCCCACCCCCAAACGTTATCCACACTCCAATCCCTGAAGTCTGTGACTAAACCTCTTAAGGCAAAAAAAGGAGTTTGCAAATGTGATTAAGTTAAGGATCTTAGGATGGGGATATGATTCTGTACTTTTCATGTGGACCCCAAATAAAACCACATGTAGTAAAAGGGATCTAGAAGGAGGTAAGACAGACAGGAAAAGCAAAGGGACAATAGAGATAGAGACTAGAGTAGTACAGTCACAAGTCAAGCTGGAAGAGGCAAGGAATGAATACTCAGAGCTGCTGGGGGAAGTGTGGCCCTTGCTACACCTTGATTTTGTTTCAGTGAAACTGATTTTGGACTTTTGGGCTCCAAAACTGTGGGAGAATAAATTCCTATTTTCTCAGGCTCCAAGTTTATGGTAATTTGCTATAGCAGATTTAACTCTTATAAAACTAAACTCTCACAAAACTAAAACATCCTTTGGGCCCTAACCAGTTTGGTTCAGTGGATAAAGCATCAGCCTGTGGACTGAAAGGCCCCAGGTTCGATTCTGGTTAAGGGCATGCACCTTGGTTGCGGGAGCATCCCCAGTACGAGGTGGGCAGGAGGCAGCTGATCAATGTTTCTCTCCCATCGATATTTCTAGCTCTCTCTCTCTCTCCCTTCCTCTCTGTAAAAAAGTCAATAAAATATATATATTTTAAAATAACAGAACACATTTTGGTACGAAGAGTTGAGGGCTGCTGTAAGAAATGCCCAAAATATCAATGGGGTATTGGAATGGGAAGGTGGGTAAAAGCATTAGTGGTAAGGGCTTAAAAGGAAGTGAAGAGATGGGAAAGAAAGCCAATGTTGTCTTAGAGAATGTCTCAGTCATGATAAACTATTTTTGGTAGAAATAAGAACATTAAGTAGTTGCTAGTGAGGTCTCAAAAGAAAATAAGGAACATATTTTTGCTAACTGAAGGAAACGAGATCCTGGTTATGTAGTGGCAGAAAACTTAGTCGAATACTAGTCTATAGTTGTGCAGAAAGCAGAACTTACAAGCTATGCAACTGAGTATTTAACACATTGCTGACCAGTAGTTTTATTGCTAGCTTTACCCGGTGGCCTAATATGTTTCTATTGAACAAGTACAAAAAACTTTTTACATAAATGTCAAAGGCAAGCTTTAAGATTAAATATCCATTGCATTTTGAAGTTATTTATTACATGTTCTTACAAACTAATATCTCCTTAATATCATGATTGGCCACAAGCCTTAGAACAGAAAGCATGAGAATTCTCGTGATCCGTACAAAATGTGTTAACCGAGAAGCTTTACAAACAAATTTGCTGAAGGTACTGCCAAGTTCCTTCTTTGATGCTTCTAATAAAATGTGAGGTCCAAGACATAAATTGAGGTAAGAACTGTAAAGTAGCTGAAACCGGTTTGGCTCAGTGGTAAGAGCGTTGGTCTATGAACTGAAGGGTCCCAGGTTCGATTCCGGTCAGGGGCATGTACGTTGGTTGCGGGCACATCCCCGGTGTGGGGGGTGCAGGAGGCAGCTGGTCGATGTTTCTCTCTCATCGACGTTTCTCTCTCATCGACGTTTCTAGCTCTCTCTCTCTTTCCCTTCCTCTCTGTAAAAAATCAATAAAATATATTTTAAAAAAGAAAAAAAAAAAGGACTGTTAAGTAAAAAAACACAGAACTTGATAAGTTGGGAAATTCTCTGCCTATTCAGATTGTGAAAGATGCTAACAATAGCAGATTCGCTGCTAGGAAAGTGTGCGCTGGAGAAAAGACTAAGGACGATCTTTGACTAAAGCTGAAAAAATTAAGCAAGTGACTCATGGACCAGGAAAAGAGATGAGATTACCCTGCAAATATCTGTGGAGTAAATCTCCACACATATTAAGGCAGCCCTAGGTTTTTGAGTGTATACCAGAGGAAACACCGAGATGAAGTGAGAAAAAGAAAAACTACAAGCAAGAAAACACATTGATAAAACTACTCGGCTGTGAATATATGCTACCCTTCATGAAAAATAATAATAATAATAATAATTCTAAGATGGAGCCTTTGGTCCAGAGAGAAGAGGGACAGGCCACAGAGCAGTATTTCTGGTCTAGAAATCTAATAGAATTTGGCTTGCTGACTTTTGAGATTGTTTTCAAACACTCCTTTCTTATGTATATTTTCTGTTCTTGGAAAATGAATATCTGTAATTAACATACTATGCCGGTCCCACCACTGTATTATGGAAGCAAACTGTTGTCTAGTTTCACAGATCCACAGACAGAATTTTGCCCCACAGGGGGATCAGACCCAGAATCCCACCCATACCTGACTTATATGATGAGGTTTTGAACTTTGAGCTGATAATATTTAAATGAGATTTTGCACTTAAGAGTTGATGCAGTAATGAGTTTAGACTTTGGGGGATGTTGGGATGGAATAAACTTATTTGGCAAGTGGAAACATTTGGGCAGGTGGATAGTATTAGGGTGAATAATAGCCCCTAAAAGATATCCATGTTCCATCCATAGAACCTGTAAATGATACTTTACAGTAGAAAAAAGGATTATACAGATGAAATTAAGTAAAGGACTCTGATATAAGAGATTATCTGGTTGGGCCCTAAATGCAATGATATATTTATAAGACGGAGGTGAGAGTCTCTGGACAAAAGAGGAGGCAATGTGACCATATAAGCAGAGATAGGAGTGATGAAGCCTCAAGCCAAAGATGGAAGAGGCAAGGAATAGATTTTCTAAAGCAAGCACAGCCCTGGCCAGACCTTGATTTCAACCGATAAAACTGATTTCTTGTTTATGGCTTCCAAAACTAAGAGAATAAATTCTGTTGTTCTAAGCCACGTTTGTGGTGATTTGTTACCACAGGAAACAAATAGAGATCTGATTCAACCACAGATTGTTATCTAAATACAACAGAAATCCTCTGACTAAACACATGGCAGTTATTTTAAATAATATTTTCTTTTTCAATTACACTTGATGTGCAATATTATATTAGTTACAGGTATACAAGCCAGTGAATTAGATATTTATATAACTTATGAAGTGATCACTCCAATAAATCTAATACCCATCTGACACCATACATAGTTATCACAATATTATTGCCTATATTCCCTTGGCTATACTTTACATCCCCATGACTAGTCTCTAACTACCAATTTGTACTTCTTTTTTAAAAAAAAGTATATTTTATTGATTTTTTTACAGAGAGGAAGGGAGGAGGATAGAGAGTTAGAAACATCGATGAGAGAGAAGTATCGATCAGGTGCCTTCTGCACACTCCCTACCCGCAACCAAAGTACATGCCCTTGAACAGAATCAAACCTGGGACTCTTGAATCCGCAGGCCGTGCTTTATCCACTGAGCCAAAACGGTTAGGGCCCAATTTGTTCTTCTATTTTTTTTAATACATTTTATTGATTTTTTACAGAGAGGAAGAGTGAGTGATAGAGAGTTAGAAACATTGATCAGCTGCCTCTTGCACACCCCATACTGGGGATATGCCCGAAACCAAGGTACATGCCCTTGACCGTAATAGAACCTGGGACCTTTCAGTCCACAGACTGACTCTCTATCTACTGAGCCAAACCGGTTTCGGCCCAATTTGTATTTCTTAATCCCATCTCCTTTTCAACCATCATCTAACCCCTTTCCCCTCTGGCAACAATCAGAAGTGCTCTGCATTTATGAGTCTGATTCTGATCTGCTTGTTTGTGTTTATGGTGTTTTTTTGTTGTTGTTTTTTATTCCACATAAGAGTGAAATCATATGGTCTTATTTCACTCAACACAATAGCCTCTAGGTCCATCCATGTTGTTAAATATGGCGAGATTTCTTTCTTTTTTTTATGGCTGAGTCATATTCCACTGTATATATGCACCAATTCACCTTTATCCATTTGTTTATTGATGAACACTTAGGTTGCTTCCATATCTTGACTATCATAAATAATGCTTCAATGAACATAGGGCTGCAGTAGTCTTTTCAATTTAGTGTTCTGGGTTTCTTTAGATTTGTGGGATTGCTCAATCCTTTTTTTGTCTTTTGTTATAAACTTTATTTTTTTCCCCTTTTTTTTAAATTTCTTTATTGATTATGGTATCACATAATTGTCCTCATCCCCCCATTCCCATCCCAAACCCCTTGTCATGTAGATCCTCACCCCCCTGTTATCCATGACCGCTGGTTAGGCTTATATTATAAACTTTATTTTAAAGTATATTTTGCCTGGTATAAGTATTGCTAAAGCAGCTTTTGGTTTGTTTCCATTTTTATGTAATACTACAGGCCCAGTTCATGGGTTCATGCACCAGTGGAGTTCCTCAGCCTGGCCTGAGCCCTCTCACAATCTGGGTCCCCTTGGGGGATGTCAGACTGCTGGTTCTGGCCCGATTCCCGGAGGCCAGAAACCAGCAGTGTGACATCCCCCGATGGATGGAGTAGTGTACGAAGCGGCGGGAGGCCAGAAAGGAGCCCAAGCCCAGGCCGGGCTCCCCACCACTGCCACCAGGAGCGTGCTGCCGTGGAGGTGAGGCTCGCATCCCTGCAGCTGCACTCGCCAGCCATGAGCCCGGCATCTGGCACCCGCCACTCAGCTGAGCACCACTCCCACTGTGGGAGTGCACTGACCACCAGGGGGCAGGTCTTGCATTGATGGTCTACCCCCTGGTGGTTACTGTGCATCGTAACAACTGGTCAAATGGTCGTTCGGTCACTCAGTTGCTTAGGCTTTTATATACATGGATCTTTTTCCGTATCTTTATTTTCAGTGTGTGTGTGTCTTTCAATCTGAAGTCAGTCTCTTGTAAATATTAGTATATGTAAGGGTCTTAATTCATTATCCAGTCAGTCCCCATATATTTTTTGATTGAAACAATGATTCCATTTGAATTTAAAATTGTTGATATGTATTTGTTACCTTTTATTATTCATATTTTTAATCTTTTTTTCTTCTTTTTTCTTATTTTATGTATTATTGGTAAGTGCTTATACACTCCTCTGGAAAACTTATTATCTGCTCTTTGATTCTAAATGATAGCTTTGCTGGATGAAGCAGTCTTCGTTGTAGGTGCCTGCTTTTCATCACTTTGAATATTTCTTGCCAATCTCCTCTGGCCTGCAAAGTTTATGTTCAGAAATAAGCTGACTTTTTCTCTTCCTGCTTTTAAGATTCTCTTTTTGGCCCTTGTCAGTAAGGCTCAGTTGGTGCAGCACTGCCCCAGGCAACTGAAGGTTGCTGGTCCTATTCTAAGTCAGGGCACATGCCTAGGTTGCAGGTTCAATCCCCAGTAACAGGCATGCAAGAAGTAGCTGATCAATGTTTCTCTCATTATGTTTCTCTCCCTTTCGCTCTCTAAAATGAATAAAAACATTTTTTAAAGATTCTCTCTTTGTCTTTAACCATTAGGATTTTAATTATGATGTGTCTTAGTGTGGGCCTCTTTGTGTTCATCTTGTTTGGGACTCACTATGCTTCCTGGATTTGTATTGTCTATTTCCTTCACCAGGTTAAGGAAGGTTTCCATCACTTTTTAAAAAAAATAGGTTTTCAATTACTTGCTATCTTTCTTCTCCTTGAGGTCACTGGAAAATGTTCACGTCTTAAATTGTCCCCAAAGCTGCTTACACTATTCTTTTTTTCTTTTTTTTTAATTCCTTTTCCTTTTCTTTTTCGCTGTTCTGATTGGGTGTTTTCTGCTTTCTTATCTTCCAAATAGCTGATTTGATTCTCTGCTTCCTGTGTCAGGGCCAACCCCACAGAGCAGTACTCTCTTCAGCAGGGTCCTGGTGTCCACTGAATTGCCCTTGAGTATGTCAATCACAGAGGTGTTTCTGCATGGTCTAAAGCTATCCACCAGGTGTTCTGGCTCTTAGACTTCCTGGGAGGTGCAGCAAAGGTCAGCTGGTGCCTTGCCCTGTCTGAGGCCACCCAACAAGAGATACAAAGTGATCTGCAGATGGCTGCAAATTGTGCTGGGCTTAGAATTGCCCTGGAGAGGCCAAACTGCAAACAAAGTCTGGCTGCAGCTAATGCTAGCCTGGAGGCTACTTAGCAAGAGGTATGGGGCATGCCAAGGACAGAGGCTGCTTTTCTGAGAAACTTTAGGAAATCCAAAGCCTGAGCCAAGACAAGTTATTTGTATGGAAAAGCCACTGGAAACAGCTGTATGGTCACACAAGTTGGGTGGGACAGGGTCTCAGGAAATGACCAAGGTGGGGCAAACAGTGAGAGCCAGATTGATAGTCTCTCTGATATGTCACCCACCAGTCAGCTCTTGGGGAAAAGGCTCCTCAAAGGAACAATGGCCTCTGCCAGCATTTCTATCTGAGAGAAAGCTGCCCTAAAGCCCTTGCCCTGATACTATGCCTCCCCCGAATGTCCCTGGCACCTTTCAAGCTGCTGCCTTGGGACTACGGCAGCCCTTTGTTTCACTCTGTCACAATCCTTCCTGGTTTTCACAGCCAAAAGTTATGGAGTCGTCTCTTCCTGGCAATGGAACTCTCAGCTGGGGAGCCTGGTGTGGAGCTGAGACCCATCGTTCCTCTGAAGAGACCTCCACAGCTGAGATATCCCTCCTAATATTTAACCAGCACATGTAGATATCCCTCCTAATATTTAACCAGCACATGTAGATATCCCTCCTAATATTTAACCAGCACATGTAGATATCCTTCCTAATATTTAACCAGCACATGCCAGTTCCATGACTCCATTGGAGGAGACCTATTCTGCATATCCTTAGTTATAGGACTTCTGTTCAGCTAGATTTCAGGCAGTTCTCAATGTGGCTGTTCTGTAGGTTAGTTGTAATTTTGATGTAGTTATGGGAGGATGCAAGGACCACATTTATCTATATCACCATCTTGATCAGAAGCCCCTACATGGCAGATTTTAATGCTATTGATCAAAGAGATCTGCCAATTCTTATTAACATTTCATTAATAATAAATGTATGATACCTTTATAAATCTGGACTTCAAAACATCAATGGCCTCCACCACAATTTTGCAAATAAATTCACTCAAAGCATCCAGGCTACAGTGCCATAGTAGAGTGAGAAGAGAACGGTCTACATATGCTTGGCGAGTGTTACTTGAAAGTAGGTTCTCCTTCTTGAACATTTGGTATACACTTTCCAGAAGGCTGGATTGTGTGGCAAGTGAACTCCTATGAAAAAAAGAAAATTATATAAACAGTTATGCTTTGAACAAATACTTAGTGAGTGTCTACTACACAATAAGCAAAGTAATTGCCAATGATTACAAAGTAGGAAAATATTTTAAGATCATTTGTGTTTTTTTAAGTAGTAAAAGAGCATTTGTACATAAATCATATTATTTTACTCATACCAGGAAATCTTCATGACAAATTTAGGGCATTAGGAAAAAGATTTTTTTTCATTTACTCTCATATCTGGTCTTCTTTAGGGAACATCTAAAAGAATCTGAGAAAGTCTAGACCTAAAGATGATCACATTTACAGAATCTAAAACTCATGAATTATGATTTTAAAATTCTAGTCTCTTCCTCATAATGAAATACCATTCTTATTTGCTATATAGAGATATATTTAGCTGGCTTTTTTGTTTTCTAATGTTGGAAATAAGATATTTGAATGATCTCCTATAAGGATTTATCTATAAATCTATAAAATTAAAGACTACAGAGTTAGTTTCCTCACCTATAAAAATATGAGGTTAGGAGCAGGAAGAAACCACCTAAACTGCTGCCTCGCATAATAATTTCAAAACTACAACTAGAAGACAAAATGGACATCATCCAGAACCACAGGAAGGCTGGCTGAGTGGAAATTCTACAACTAGAAGGAAAGAGAAAAGGACACTGAGACTCAGAGGAGCTGCAGGAGGCAGAGGTACTGAGACATGCATACAAAGAGGACTGGCCACTGAGTACACGGCTGGCTTTCTCAACCAGGAGGGAGAAAAAAAGCACAGACTCTGAACTCCAGTTCCGGGCAAGACTCTGGGGACCCAGACTCATTCGGGGAGAAACGAGACTGGGCAGGAAAGAGAAAAGCACACTGAGACTCAGAGGAACTGCGTCCAAAAAGGGCTAGCAACTGAGTATGTGGCAGGCTTTTTCAATTGGGCTTTCTCAACAGGGAGGAGACAAAAGCTCCCAATAGCTCTGAACTCCAGTTTTGGGCAAGACTCGGGGGACCCAGACTAATTTGGAGAGAAATGGGACTGTCAGGAAAGAGAAAAGGACACTGAGACTCAGAGGAACTGAAGAAGGCAGAGGTACTGAGGCATGCACTGAGAGGGCTGGCAACTGAGTACGTGGCTGGCTTCTCAGCTAGGAGGGAGACAAAAGCTCCCAATGACTCTGAATTCCATGTTTCTGGGTGAGATTCTGGGGACCAAGACTCATTTGGGAAAAACTGGAATGTCTGGCAGCGGGCAAAACTTGAGGGTGCCTTTCTCTCAGAGGTGCTTGCAGTAATTACCCTGGGACACTGAAACACAGGGGCCTCTTAGGACAGGGCTGAAGGGAAGCCAATACTGTCTGCTCCGCCCAAAGACCTGCACCATCCAAGCTGAGCACAGAGGCTTTTGCAAGTCTTATCTCATAAGGGTGTCTCCAGCACAGAAGTTCTCCCAGTGTAGACACAGCTGATCCTCACACTCACTTGGCCTAGAGGTCAATTCCCCCCAGTGATACCAACAACAATCAAGGCTTAACTACGAGACTGTGCACACAGCCCACAAAGGGGTGCATCAAGAGTGTCTACCTCTGGTAACTGGGGAGGCTGACTCACTGCACACAAAGCCACTCTATCAACTCAGGGAAACAGCCAAAATGCGGAGACAAAGAATTAGGTCACAAATGAAAGAAATGGGGGAAAGCAAACGACTGGATATAGAGTTCAAAACCACGTTTATAAGGTATTTCAAAATATTTCTAGAAAAAGCTGATAAATTTAGTGAGACTCTCAGGATATGAAAAAGGACCAACTAGAAATTAAGCATACAGCAAACACTGTGACTGAAATAAAAAATATTATACAGAGATCTAAGAGCAGACTAGAGGATCCTAAGAATCAAGTCAAAGATTTGAAATACAAAGAAGTAAAAATCACCCAACCAGAAAAACAAAAAGGAAAAAGAATCCAAAAATATGAAGATAGTGTAGGGAGCCTCTGTGACTACTTCAAGCGAACCAACATCCAAATTATGGGGGTGCCAGAAGAAGAGAGAGAGCAAGACACTGAAAACCTATTTGAAGAAATAATGACCAAAAACTTCCCCTACCTGATGAAAGAAATAGACTTACAAGTCCAGGAAGCACATAGAACCCCAAACAAAAGGAATCCAAAGAGGACCACACCAAGACACATCATAATTAAAATGCCAAGAGCAAAAGACAAAGAGAGAATATGAAAAGCAGCAAGAGGAAAACAGTTACCTACAAGGGAGCACTCATACAATTGTCAGCTAATTTCTCAAGAGAAACTGTGCGGGCCAAACAGGAATGGCAAGAAATATTCAAAGTGAAGAATAAGAACCTACAACCAAGAGTACTCTATCCAGCAAAGCTATCATTCAGAATGGAAGGTCAGATAAAGAGCTTCACAGACATGAAAAAGCTAAAGGAATTCATCACCGCCAAACCAGTATTATATAAAAAGCTGAAAGGGAGAGGGGCGGGGCCGAGATGCTGGAAAGCAGACGCGGAGTCTCAGGGTCCCAAGTGGCTGGTCACCTCCCCGCCGACCAGGTCACCTCCCCGGCGCCGCGCCGGCCTCGGGGCGACGCCCAGCCTGTTTTGATTGGGGTGGATGTCGACGAGCCTCCGTGGTGGCTCCTCTGCCTGCCTCAAGTTCTAAATTGGTAAAATGGGGATATAGTACCCGTTCGTAGGAGAGTGGCGAGGAATTGTGAGACATCACGGGGATGGGAGACAGGACACGCTTTCGTGTGGGAATAATGAAAGACCTGGCCGGTGTGGCTCAATGGATAGAGCGTCAGCCTGTGGACCGAAGGGTCCCAGGTTGCGGGCTCGGTCTCCAGTAAGGGACGTGCAGGAGGCAGCCAATCAATAATTCTCTCTCATTATTGACGTTTCTATTTCTCGCTCCCTCTGCCTTCCTCCTGAACTCAATAAAAATACATTTTAAAAAAGAAAAAAATAATAATAATAAAATAAAATAAAATAAAAAGCTGAAAGGTATTCTTTAAGAAGAGGAAGAAGAAGAAAAAAGTAAAAATTATGAACAACAAATACATATGTATCAACAAGTGAATCTAAAAATCAAGAGAATAAAAAATCTTGCCAAAACCGGTTTGGCTCAGTGGATCGAGTGTCGGCCTGCGGACTGAAAAGTCCCAGTTTTGATTCCAGGAGAAGGCATGTACCTTGGTTGTGGGCACATCCCCAGTGGGGGGTGTGCAGTAGGTAGCTGATCAATGTTTCTCTCTCATTGATGTTTCTAACTCTCTATCTAACTCTTCCTTCCTCTTTGTAAAAAATCAATAAAATATATATATTTAAAAATCTGATGAACAGAATAAACTGGTGAATAGAATCAGAGGCACAGAAAGGAAGTGAACTGACAATTCTCGGGGAGAAAGCAGTGTGGGGGGTGCAGGAAGAGAATAGACAAAAATCTTACACCTATGGATGAGGACAGTGGGGAGGGGGTAAGGGCAGAGGGTGGGGTGGGAACCAGATGGAGGGGAGTTCTTGGGGGGGAGGGGAAGAGGAACAATTGTAATAACCTGAACAATAAAGATTTTTTTTAAGAGGTTAGGAGCAAACAAACATTACAATTCTTTCCAATCCTAAAATCCCAATGCCCAGAAGTTAGATATGAATCAGAGCAAAAATATTAGATTCAGAAGGCAATCCAATCATAAAATTTTAAGGTTGAAGGACACTACTAGTTGCAACATGGGATTCTGTTAAACTCATATGGTCACTGTCTTAAATTCTCTTGAGGCTCTTCCTATATTGAGCACAGTAGAGATGCACAGCCTTAAAACACCCAAATCATACAGACAAAAAAATTTGATTTAAGAAAGGGGCTAATATTTCAGATTATTTACTGAAATATAAATGCAAAGAAACATTAAATATATAAATATATGCTCTATTCACATATAAGATGAATTAGAGCAACATTGAGTTTTTCTAAAATAAAAAATTGGAAAAAATCTAAGTATTTGACAATATACTCTACTGTCAAAACTGTGATAAAATAAGCATTCTCATACATTGTTGTAGAGAATACAAATATAGCCCCAAAAGAAGGTATGTGATAATGTCTAGCAAAATTACAGATGCATTTAACTTCTGACTATGATAAGGAATCTTATTCCAAAAAATCATTGGCAAAATACAAAATGACAGACACTGGGTGATTAACTGTGTCATTTACATTTTTTTCCATTAGTTTACATTTAACATTGTTTTATTGGTTTCATATGTACAGCATGAAACTCATTAAACAATCAAATACTTTACAGTAGGGTCCATCAATATTTCAAGTACCCACAGGACATTGTACAGTTATTACAATATTGAGTATATTCCTCATGTGCACTTTACCTCTTGGGACAATTATGTGACTACCTACTTGTAGTTCTTAATCCCTATACCTCTTCATGCAGTGCTCCAAACGCCAACGCTCTGGCAGAGATCAGTCTGTTTCCTGTGTATCTGTAAGTCTGTTTCCATTTTTTTTAAGCTTATTTTGCTCTTTAGATTCCACATATAAGTGAAATCATATGGTATTGGTCTTATATCTAACTTATTTCACTTACTATAAGACCTTCCAGGTCCATCCATGTTGTTGCAAATAATAATATTTCATTTTTTATGGCTTAATCGTATTTCATTGATATTCTATTGATATGCACTTGGGTTGTGTCTATATTATGGCTATATGCTGCTATGAACATAGGGGTGTATATATGCTATGAACCTAAGGATGTATATATTCTTTCAAATTAATATTTTTTATTTCTTCAGATATATATCCCAAAGTGGAATCGCTGGGTCATAAGGCAGTTCCATTTTTAAATTTTGATGAACTTCCACACTGTTGTCCATAGTGGCCACACAAATTTGCATTCTTACCGAAAATGCATGAGGGTTTGCTTTTCTCCACATACTCACTAATACTTGTTTGTTGATTTATTGATTATAGCAATTCTGACAGGTGTAAAGTGAAATTTGTGGGCTGAATTTGCATTTTTTTGATGATTAGTGAGATTTAGCATGTTTTCATGTCTGTTAGCCATCTGTATGCCCTCTCTGGAGAAATGTGTATTTATCTCCTCTGCCCATTTTTAAATTAGACTGTTTTGGGGTTTTTGTGTTGTTGTTTTGTTTTGTTTTATTTTTAGTTCAGTTGATTGCATTTTTTATAATTTTTTTTTTTTTTTTTAAAGACAGATAGGCTCAGTTAAGGTAAAGATTGACCTTGTCAGTGATGATACCAGCCTAGGACACAACTGCCCACCATAACTGCCTTTTTTTTTTTTTTTTTTAATTGCTTTTTAGAGAGGAAGGGAGAGGGAGAGTTAGAAGCCATGATGAGAGAGAAACACCAATCAGCTGACTCCTGCACACCCCTCCACTGGGGATGTGCCTGCAACCAAGGTACATAACCTTGACTGGAACCAAACCCAGGACCCTTTAGTCCACAGGCTGACGCTCTGTCAACAGAGCCAAACCGGTCAGGGCTAGATATTAACTTCTTATGAGATGCAGCATTGGTGAGTTTCTTCTGCTATTCAGTAGGTTGTCATTTTGTTTTGTTGGTTTCCTTTGCTGTGCAAAAACTTTTTAGTTTGATGGGGTCCCAGTTGTTTATGGTATTCTTATTACCATTGTTTTAACCCCTGAATCTAGTAATTCAGTTCTGTTTCTGAAGATTTGTCCTATTCTTTCATTAGATAGAAATTTCTGTATCTTCATTTTGAGCTGTGTCCATGATTATTTCTATTTTTTGGTAGTCTGCTAGGTCTACCAGTCTTGACAAAGTGGCATTATGCAGATGTCTTGTGTGGCCAAGTGGTGCATTCTTCCTGGTTGCCTGCCAGGTGCTCTAGGGGTGTCTACTATGTGGGTCTGTTTCCTCCTGTTGTAGCTGAGCCTCAACTGCTGTTGGCATATCAGTAGGTTGGGTTGAACCTCAGGGTGACCACGATCAGGGCTGGTTGTATCTAGAGCAGCTGGGCGGTTGTATGGAGACTGGCCCGACAGAATAGGAACGGCTTTACCATGCTCTGGTGCAATCAAGTCTGCTTTTTGGGTGTGTCATTGGTAAAGCTGGTTGGGTGGTGCCCTGGTGTGGTCTGAAGTGGGCCACTGCATGTGCTCATTCTAATCTAAAGCCTTTTGGGAGATGCTTCAGTGCAGGCCCAGGTCACCCACTGCTTGATCTGGGCTAGAGCTTCTTGGTAAGAGCTACAGAGTCATCTGCAGTTGGTTGCTGCTCTTCCTTGTCTTGGAAGTGCCTGTGAGAGGCTACCCAGGCAACCCTGATCACTGCCACTTGTGCTGGGTTTGGGCCCTTTTGGTGTGCACCATGATGTGAGCTGAGGCCAGCTGCCACTTGTGCCAGGCTTGTGGCTGCTTTGCAGAAGCTTCGTTCCTGGCCCAGACTGGCTATTGCTTGTACCAGGGTTGGGGCCACCTGATGGGAGTTACAATGCAAACTGAGGGCGGCTGCTCCTTGTGCTGGGCTTTGGCTGCTTAGCAAGTTACAGTGCCAGTAACCGTGAGATTTAGGGAAAGTGTGCAGAGCTAAGGCAGGCCACTTGTATAAAGGAGATGGTGGAAAGGGCTCAGGCCAAGCGAACAATATGGGTTGGGCAGGGTGTTAGGAAATGACCAGGGAAGGGTGAACAGTGTTAGCAAGGTTAATGGAGAGCTGAGATTTAGTGCCTGCCTGTACCAGCACAGTGGGGTGGGAGGGTAGCTCTCCAAAGAAACAATGGTGCCAATGCTTTTGTCCCAGAGGGAACTGCTCTTACCCCTACCCCTCCAGCCCTCACCCTGAAGTTAGTTAATTTAGTACCTCCCGAAATACTCCCGCCACTCTGCATGCTCTCCTAGAGATCTAAGTCTTAGTCTCCCAGAAGTCCTTAGTCTTTCTTAGATGCAATCCTATTGGTTTTCACAGCCAGATATCATGGGGACTCCTCAGCAATGACACCCTGGGTTGGAGAACTGAGTGTGGGGCTGGAACCCCTCACCTCCTCAGGGGGACCTCCACATCAGAGATACGCCTCCTGTCTTAACCACCACACCATGGGTGTGGGACCTGCCCAGGTAAACACCTAGCCGCAGCCGCACACAACTATTTCAACAAAATACAACTAAAATATAAAATGGACATTACCCAAAACTACAGGAAAGTCGACTGACTGGAAATTCTACAAGAAGCAAGGAGAAAACCAGAAGGAAGCGCGGAGGAGCTGTAAAAGCCCAAGGTACGGAGACACGCAGCGCGCGGAGAGGACAGAGCCGGAGAGGAGGGAGGCCAAGTGCCTGGCTGGCGGTCCCAAGCGGGAAGGAGAGAAAAGCTCCGACTGTGCTGGGCCCAGCTCCAACTGCTCTGAACCCCAATTCTAGGCCAGACCCCGGGGACCCAGGCTCATCCATAGGGAGCCAGGCTGTAAGGCGGGACTCCGGGGAAGCGGCGAAAGGAGGTCCCAGAGGCGCTCACACTGCGCACAGAGAAGGGCCGGCCGGCTGTGCCGTGGGATTGCCCTGACGGGAAGGAGACAGGGGCTCCAGACTGCTCTGAACGCCACCTCCAATCCCACTACCAACTGAACTGAACCTCAATACCAGACTCATTAGGGGAGAGCATAGACAGTTTGGCAGCAGGCGAAAATCGAGGGCACCTTTCTCTCAGAGGTGCTCGCAACAAGTACTGAAGGACCCTGAGTCTCAGGAGTTGCATAGGGCGGGGCTGACGGAAGCCAAGGCTGTAGACTCCACCCTGAAACCCCGCCCCATCAGGAAAGCTGCCTGCGAAAATGCCTAAACCAAATAGATCACAAACGAAAGAAATGGAGGACAAAAAGCGTCTGGATATAGAGTTCAAAACCACACTTATAAGGTTGTTCAAGAATCTCCTAGAAAAGGCCGATAAAATAAACAAGACCTATGAGGATATGAAAAGGGATCAACTATAATAGAAATAATAAGGGATCAACAAGAAATAAAGAATACATTGTCTGAAATAAAAAATATTTTATGGAGTCCCAAAAACAGAATGAAAGATCGCAAGAATCAAGTCAAAGATCTGGAACATAAAGAGCCAGAAGACACTCCTCCGCAGACGCAAGAAGGCCAGAGAATCCAGAAAGTTGAAGATAATGTAAGAGACCTCTGGGACAACTTCAAGCGAACCAACATCAGAATTATGGGGGTCCCAGAAGATGAGAGAGAGCAAGATATCGAAAACATACTGAAAGAAATAGTGACAGAAAACTTTCCCCACCTGGTGAAAGAATTAGACTCACAAGTCCAGGAAGCGCACAGAACTCCAAACAAAAGGAATCCAGAAAAGACCACACCAAGACACATCATACTTAAAATTCCAAGAGCAAAAGACAAAGAGAGAATATTAAAAGAAGCAAGAGCAAAGAAGGTAGTTACCTATAAAGGAGCATCTATACAATTGTCAGCTTATTTCTCAACAGATACCATGCAGGCCAGACGGGAATGGCAAGAAATATTCAAGGTGATGAATAGCAAGAACCTACAGCCAAAGATAATCTATCCAGCAAAGCTATCATTCAGATTCCAAGGTCAGATAAAGAGCTTCACTAATAAAAAAAAAGCTAAAGGAGTTCATTACCACCAAACCAGAATTATATGAATTGCTGAAGGGGGTTCTTTCGGAAGAGAAAGTAAATAAAGATAAAAATTATGAACAACAAATATGTAACTATCAACAAGTGAATCTAAAAACCAAGGAAACTAAAAAAAAAAAAATCTGAAGAACAATATTAACTGTTGAATATAATAGAATCAGAGGTATGGAAGGGGAGTGAATTGTTTATTCTTGGGGAAAAGGGGAGAGGGGGATGTGGGAAGAGACTGAACATAAACTGTGCACCTATGGATGAGGACAATGGGGGTGGGGAAAGGGCAGAGGGTGGGGTGAGAAGGGGGGGAAAGGAACATTTGTAATAATATGAACAATAAAAATTTATTTAAAAAAACAAAAAAAAAGAAATAAGTTACTAATTCATGCTACATCATGGATGAATCTCAAAAACATACTGAATTAAGAAGCCCAGGCATAGAAGAGGTGATGAAGCTGAGAAATGCTGATGCTTCTTTAATCTGAAGATTCATTTATACTTTTACTTTCAACTCTGAGTATGTCTGAAACTTTCAAGATAAAAATCTTTTTATTTCTTACGAAAAAACGAAAAAAAATTTAGTTGTAAGAATTGAGTGTAATTGTCACTCAGCTTTTTTTTAAACAGAGAAGATAAATTTTCCTCAGAAACATAATGTAGGATGGCTGCTCGGGTAGACATCTAACCACAGCAGCACACAACAATTTCAATGGAATACAACTAAAATGTAGAGTGGACATCGCCCAGAGCTACAGGTAGTCGACTGACTGAAAATTCTACAACAAGAAGGAAAGAGAAAACCAGAAGGAAAATCAGAGGAGCTGAAAAAAAGCCTAAGGTACGGAGACATGCTGCACGCGCGCATGCACCCGCGCGCGGAGAGGAGGAGAGGGCTGGGTGCTGCCTGGCGTTCCCTAGCAGGAAGGAAATAAAACCCCCAGCCTGGGCTAAACCCCCGAACCGGCAGCGCTGACCCCCAGTTATGAGCCAGACCCTGGGGACCCAGGCTCCGGCAGGGGAGACGGGGCTGTGAGGCGGAATCCCAAGCCAGCTGCGAAAAGCAGGCCCCCGGACTCACGTGCACATTGTGCGCAGAGGACTGAATGTTGACTTTGATGCTGGATTACCCTAACGTGAAGAAACAAAGCCTCCGGTGGTGCTGTGCCTCAGTCCGGACTGCTCTGAACCCCCGTCCTGGACCAGACCCTGGGGACCCAGGCTCGGGCAGGGGGAGACGGGGCTGTGAGGCGGAATCCCAGGGGAGTGGTGAAAAGCGGAGCCCCCAGAGTTGTGCGCACTGCGCGCAGAGGACAGTCTGTTGACTCTGATCCTGGACTCCCCTAGCGGGAAGGAGAAAAAAAAAAAGCTCCAGACTGGAGGAATGCGACAGGGAGCAGGAGCCCCTGCCGGACACCAGCCAGCCGGGTGCCGGCAGGGAGCCGGGCGACGGGGGCCCCGGGGGGGGGGGGGGGTGCCCCTGAGCCATCGACCTCTGAGCGCGGGCAACGGAGCCAAGGCCGGGGGCTGCTTCCTGGGCGGCGCCGACCCCAGCAAAAGACTGGAGCAGCGCGGGAGCCCGCGGAGAACAAAGGGGTGCCACAGGCCAACCTGCTGAGCTCCCAGGACAGGAGGAAGAAACCAAAGTTCTCAATGTGAGACATCAAGTGAGAGCAAAAGATAGTAAAATTACTTAAGAAAGAATACAAAGAAGATCTTGAAAATTCAAAGACTAAGTTAGAACTCAACTCACCAGCCAACATTGCAACATAAATGCGTTTAAAAAAAAAAAAAAAAAAAAAGGACAGAATGTTGGAACAGCGGCGGCCAGGCCTAGAGTGGCCAGGCACAAGGCAGTGGCAGCCGGGCCCGGAGCAGCAACGGCCAGGCCCCAGAGCAGCAGCAGCCAGAACCAGAGCAGCAACAGCCAGCACTGGAGCAGCCAGACCTGGGGCAGTGGCAGCCAGGCCTGAGGTGGAGGCAGCCAAGCCCAGGGAGGCCAGTCCAGGAACACCCAGACCTGGAGTGGCCGGGCCCGAAGAAGCCGGGCCCAGAACAGCCGGGTTGGGAGCAGCCAGGTCCAGAACAGCAGTAGCCAAGCCCGGAGCATCCAGGCTGGGAGCGGCCAGACTCGGAGTGGCCGGGCCCGGGGAAGCCGGGCCCAGAGCAGCCGGGTCTGGTGCGGCCAGGCCCGGAGCAGTGGCTGCCAGGCTGGGAGCGGCCAGGCCCGGAGCAGCCGGGTCTGGTGCGGCCAGGCCCGGAGCAGCGGCTGCCAGGCTGGGAGCTGCCAGGCCCGGAGCAGCCGGGTCGGGTGCGGCCAGGCCCGGAGCAGCAGTAGCCAGGTCCAGAGCAACTAGGTCGGGAGCGGCGGTGACCAGACCCGGAGCAGCTGGTTGTGGAACAAACCAGAGCAACAGAGGCCAGGCCCGGAACAGCCAGGCCCAGAACAGCTCGCCCTTCGCCTGCCCCTGCCCCACGGCTGCCTCTCAGACATGGCTGGAAACTTTTGTGGGAACTTGAGGGTCTGCTGAATCAAGTGATGAAGGCTTAGATCTGGATGTGTTGAGTTAGTATAGGGCTGGGGTGTTGATCTGTGAGTGCCTTGGGTGGGGCCTGGATGAGGCTGGTTGACCTATTTGGAAATGTCTTTTGTGTGAAGTGTATCACTGGGCATGTGGTGGTATTATTGATATGAGAAAATGCTGAGTAACTGATTTACTATCTGAAAAGGGATTTACTATCGGGGAAAGGGAGACTGAACATAAACTGCACCTATGGATGAGGACAATGGGGGATGGGGAGGGGGCGTAGGGTGGGATGGGAACCTGGTGGAGGGGGGAAGAAATGAGGAACCTTTGTAACAATTTGATCAATAAAGATTGATTTAAAAAATAAAAAAAAAGAAACATAATGTATATAGTTTCTGGCATTCCAAACTAGAATGACTTACTTTCTCGCAATCTTTTTGAAAGTGGATTGAAATAAGTCTTCCATAATGTGCCGTTGTTCTCGACAAAGAATTTCTGTCATCAACTGCAACAATGTAGGACTTTGAGATAATTCCAATGCATCTAAAAACTACAAAATATATATACATATATATCAAAATATGTAACAATAATAATGATGATAATTTTTTTCAATTTCTGTTTTGTATTTAACAGTTCTAATAAAATATAGAGAGATTATAACAGAATTTCACAGAGAATTAAGAAATACTTCTCGGCCAGCATGGCTCTCTAGTGAAAGTCGACCCACACCAGGAGGTCAAGGTTCGATTCCCAGTTAGGGCACATGCCCGGGTTGCGGGCTCAATCTCCAATGTGTGCAGGAGGCAGCCAGTCTCATTGCTTATTTCTTTTTCTCGTTCTCTTTCTCCTCTCCCCCCCCCCCCCACCCTCTCTGAAATAAATAAAAAAATATTTTTTAAAAAGAAACACTCGCCGGGACCAGTTTGGCTCAGGGGATAGAGCGTCGGCCTGCGGACCAAAGGGTCCCGGGTTCGATTCCGGGCAGGGGCATGTACCTTGGTTGCGGGCACATCCCCAGTGTGCAAGAGGCAGCTGATCGATGATTCTCTCTCATTGATGTTTCTAACTCTCTATCCCTCTCTCTTCCTCTCTGTGAAAAATCAATAAAAAATATTTTTAAAAAATAAAAATAAAAAGAAACACTAATATTTTAGTCATTTTTGCAGATATAATAAATGTTAGACATAAAGTAAATTTCTTAAATGTTTGCATTTTGATTTTGGGGTTTTGCAGGCATTTTTCCCTCTAACAACTTTTAGGATTTTATCTTTATCCTCAGGTTCTGAAATTCCATAATTATGGGCTTTCACTGAGGTTATTTCCCTTCACCATTCTAGGTACTCTGTGGTGTGGAGTCTTTTATTCTGGAGATGTGTGTTTATCAACACCATCTTAGGTTTATAGATGTCTAGGCTGCTTATATAACATTCTGCTCTTTATTCTCCCAATTTCCATCTCAATGTCTACTTGTTCCTCTTTCTAAGATATCTACTCAATTTTACCTCCTGCTCATAGAGAACTGAGGCAGTCACCACCTCAACAGGACACCACACTTGAGGCAACTAACAATGGAGCAGTGACATGATTGGCCTCCTGATGTGCTACTGTTTACTAAACGATTAGCCTGAATCTCAGGACCAATCTTTAAGCCTAACTCCAGTTTAGAGGAAATTACAGTTAGGGACAAGTTCAAGAACACCCCAAGGCCCTAACTGGTTTGGCTCAGTGGGTAGAACGTCGCCCTGCGGACTGAAGGGTCCCAGGTTCAGTTCCAGTCATGGGCATGTACCTTAGTTCCGGATACATCCCCAGTAGGGGGTGTGTAGGAGGCAGCTGATCGATGTTTCTCTCTCATTGATGTTTCTAACTCTCTATCCCTCTCTTTTTCTCTCTGTAAAAAATCAATAAAATTAATAAAAATAAAAAAAGAACACCCCAAGAAAACAATAAAACAAAGATGGGCCAACATCTAAGAGTAGTACTCTGCTTTCTTCCAAAAATTCAATGTCTTGAAAAATGGACAAGCATGCTGAAGTAACTAGGAATGAAGTATCATGATGTCTGTAACTAACTTGCAAATGTTTCAGCCAAAACACACGTACACACTCACAACAAAACAAAGCAAATATGACAGAATGCTAACTATTCGATATAGGAGATGGTAATATGAATGCTGCACTATTCTTTCAATTTTTCTGTACATTTGGGGAAAAGGATATAAAAAGGATGGGGAAGAGTGACTCTGTGTGGATGGTGGTATTTGTACACTGGTCTTTCCCCGAGGATGCCTGGCTCCTTACACCATGGAGTCTGGGCCCACACAGAAGGGCCCCAGGAAGTGGCGTTGGAAGTCATGCAGCATTACTTCCACTGCATTCTTTTGTTGAGTTTTTAAGGCCGACCCATCCACAATGGGAGGAAAGTCAGACTTTGTCTTTCAATGGAAAAGCCACATAAAATATTTCACAATTTAAAATTGGGGGAAAAGTGAATTCCAAAGGATTTAGATATGCATCTGCCTCCACAGTTACCCAGCTATCAAAATGAATTAAATTGGATTCTTAAAGTTACAACACTTTCCTAATGCTGAATATTTCATTTACTTTTCATCACAAAATGAAAAAAAATAAATAAAAATTAATGTTTTCATTTTACTAGGTGCTACTAAAAACTAACCTTTTTCATGAAGTCCACGTAATTGTTGTACTGCAGAGTTCCTGGGGCAAATTCTTCAGACTTCATAGGGAAATTAGAAATGATGATCTTTTCAAGAACATGCTTAAGGTCCTCAAGACTGCCTCCAGTCAGATTGGTGAAGAATGGAAGAAGAATTATAGCTTGACCCTGTGGAGCAATGCAGATATGAAATTACACTAGTTGTGGCTTACAGATTTTACAGCATAAATAAAATTACTGCTTCTAAAGAGTTTGCAAATAAAATGTTAGATAGATTCCAAAAAAAAAAGACTTCAGAATGCCTTCTAGATTACATTAAAAAATAATAATAATAATGAAGAAGGTAGTCTGAAAAAACATCATTTTACTACTTACTTTTTAAATTTGTTATCATTGAAAGTATTACATATGTCCCCTTTTTCACCCCTTTACTACTTACCTTTAAATGTAGACCCAACTTCGAATCAGCAAGTATACTAGTATATGTTGTAAAGACTTCAGGGAACGCGCTGTGACTTATATTAAAAGACATAGATGAATCAATCTAAAGGGGAGGAAATAAAAACATGATACACTACTATATCATGTCTGTAATTTCCTTAACACAGTTTTTAAATGTTTTGTTTTTAGAAATGACCCATAAATGTGTTACTGGGCTCCAATAATATGTCAGCAATTCTTGTTCTAAAATACTTTAAAACTATCTGGTAAGACAATGCATGGAAAGGTATAACAAAAACAAAGTATAAGAAATCACAATGAAGTAAGATAATATAAGTTAAACGTATAAGATATTCACCAATTGTCCAGTTAAAACATTTTTATCAAACCTCTATCAAATTTTTTAAAATACAAATAGGAGTCCAAAACAACAAACACAATTGTATTTTTAAGGTCTCTCAAAATACCTGCAGGATTTTTGCCAGTAAGGTAAGCACGGCCATTTTACTGTCAGGAGCAGAATCCTTGGCCCACCACAAATCACACTTCTTCCAGTTTTGCAGAATGACAGTCACAAGTTTCAATGCTTGGTCTTTCCGACTGGCCCGTTCCCTGAAGCTCTGATCTAACATTCCATTCAAAACAGTGCTCACCTAAAACAATTGTGTGGTGATTGAAGACAAATTCTTAACATTAAGACCGACATATATAACAAAATTTACTTTCACTTCAAAGCTATTCTTGGAAAATAATGATGTTAATTTTATAATAGCTATTCATTTCACAACTCTTCAAATTTGAGAACAGGGCTTTAACATATAAATTTTCCCATAAAAGTATAAGCTGTCTCATTTACAAAATCATGTTCACACGGCTATTTCCTATTACTCAGGGGCATTCTTGATGGGCAGAGGAGTAGCTTTCTTCTGTCACCATCACTACCATGTGCACATGCACACTACCATCCTCACACCTGCACGTGAGTACACATGCACACAGAATTGTATGCATACATTTCCTTTCTATCACCTTTTCAACAGTGTTTCCTATTTGGCTGAGAAAATATTCAATATTTCTATCATTATGGCAATGTGAACATTTTCACAGATGATCCAAGTCATAGACTACCAATACTTTTCCTTTCTTGCACATTTTGATGTCACTGAAGTTAATACTTGTTTACTTTCTTTGCTGTTTTCCATGTGTCCACTATTATTCGTCATCAAATTTTCTCAATTCAATCTCCACAGGACAGTATCAGGAAGCCCATCAGGTCATCTCTGGGTGCCAGCCTCACTCCGGAAATGCTGGTGCCCACCGCCCTCTGAGTCTCACTCTGAGGCCCTCTGGGAGGCCCGGGAGTGTTCTGTGTCCAGGCCAACTTCCCAGATCCAACATCCCCCCCTTTCTTGGCTGATGCCTTGCTTGGTGAAGTACTTCCTCCAGCAGCGCCTTGGAGAGAAGCGCACGGAAAACGCATTCCTTGGAGAAACGGCACACCTGAGACGTGCACGTGGATTTCACTTAACTGAATATCTGGCGGATTCAGAGCTCCATGTTGGAAATCTTTCCTGAATTGCGAGGGAAATTGGGCAAACAGTCTTCCAGCGTCCACTTTGCTGCTACAAAGATAAAAGCAACCCAATTTCTTGATCCTTTTAATGTAATCAGGCTTTCTCCCAGAGTCACGTGTCAGGATCTTTCCTGACAGTGAAACCCCCGGGTGCTGAATTTTCACACACTGTGCTGGACACTCAATGGCCTTCTTCCATCTGAAACTCAAGGTCTTCATTTCTGGGAAATTCTCCTCAGCTGTGAAAGTCTTCTTCCCCCGAGTCAGAGCCCTGCTACCAGACCTTGTACATTGATCCCAAGTTTCCTCATCTTTCTCTCCTTTTCTGTCTTGTCTTTTTTCCTCTACTCTGTGCGAGTTCCTGGATTTTATCTTCCAACCCCATTTTATTTTTAATTTCTGATGCTTATGCTTAATTCTCCCCAATTCTGTTTGTTCTCCGATGTTTCTTTTCAGTAGCAAGTCTTGTTCCATGGATACACTATCTTCTCTCATCTTTCTGAAGATTATTTTTCTTTTTACATTTCCATCTCACTGAATATACTGCTTCAAGTGTCTCGTTCCTTGCCTGTCCCTTTTAGAATCCCCTTCCTCGGGTACTTGGTATTATTTTGCTGTTGGTACATATAAAGGAATTGATCAGAAACACTATCCAGTCAGTGAGCAGGGCTCCCTGGCCATGAAGGTCACTGGAAATTGGTCTGCCTGGGCAGTGATTATATATAGGTAGTACCTTTTTCTCTAGTCTTGCTAAAATATTCTGATATCCTGCCTGAGAGCATAGTCCTAGAAGACTATTCTGGAAGCCAAACTAGGGGGGAACACCTAAGCCCTGAAGACCAGAACCGAACCCCTTCCTGACTTCTGCAGCACAACTGGCTGCCCGTCTCCGCCCTGCTGTGGTCGGTCACACTGCGGCTTTCTTGGACTCCGAAGTCTGTTAACAACGTGTGCTTTTGCCTTCGGCTTCCAAAATGTTGTCACTCTTGCCCTTTTCCCTTTCCTCTGTGTCCTTTAACACTGAATTTTTTTTTAACCCTGTTTCTGTCATTTTAGAGGTATCTGAGGTGGAGGCAAAGGCATATGATTTTTATCTATCATCACCAACAGAAGTCTGAATACTTTAAAAAACTCAAATTGTTATATTTTCTGAGTGTTGTGAGTCTACTATAATTTTATTTCTAACTTTAAAAAATACAAATCCCTAGGGCAATCTATCACAAAATATTCCCCTCAAATAGATAATAAGCACTGCATGGAATAAAAGCTTATTAACTCAGTAGGGAATTATACACTTTTCCCTTAAAATGGTCACTCTAACAGTGAACAGTTCCTGATTGTCTGCAGACCAGGTTAAATTTCAAAATTTTGTAACTTTAGCAAACCAGAGACAACTGAATATGAAGTACTGGTCTCCAAAGGTTCAACACGAGGGGACAAAGTGGGCTACAGCAGGAACGTGCAGGAAATGATCCTGGGTGAACAGGACCGGCGAGGGGCTGGAGGAGAAACAAAGGCAGGCTTGGATACACTTATGAGCTCCAATGCCAAATCCTGACAAAAAGTCATTATCCTGCATAGCTATGCCTTATAAAATTAGGCCTAGAGAGAATTTGGGGGGCGGGGGAGAGAATCAATGTTTCAACACCCATTATTAACTATTCATTAAGGTTGGGTTTTTTCCCTTTGGTTTTGTTGTTAAGCACTGGCAAGAGCTTTAAACCTTCCAGGAAGAAATCTTGTTTTGTTTTTAACAATATATTTCAGGAATACAAACAGTATATAAGAAAATGTACTTTGCGTAAAGTAAAATTTCATTACCATTTTGGGATTATCCACAGATGATTTCATAAGCTCCAGTACAGCACCATCTAGATTTTTCAACAATTCGGTGTTGACTGTGTCTGAGAACAAGCTGTAAAAATACTCTCCGTGGTGGAAGCTGACGATGTTCCTCTGGGACCCTCCTGAGGCTGGCACGGACAGCTCTGCCGTGTCCAGGAGAAGCCTCACCAGGCCCTCACACTGAGAAGACACGGGAAGGGCGATGACTGCAATACACTTCTTAAATGTTACAGAAAGACTTCTTGGGTAGCTATTAACTTTGAAAGTGGAAAATCGCACAAGAGCCTGGTATTTAAAGGTCAGGGTTCAAATTTGAATTAGACACATTTCAATGAGTCTCTACGTTCTAAGTTTCAATTTGGGAAAGAGATCTTCCCTGACTCATGTTTCTCCCAACTTTCTAGACATCTTCCTGTTGCTTTGAGGGGAGAGTCTAGTATTTTTCGGCAAAGCATGTAATCTGTTTACATGAAGTAAACCAAGGAGCAGAGGCTTCCACTGCAGGAGAAAGACAGGCACAATGAGTGGATGCCCAGTACTGGCTGCAGGTCTCCTCTGCAGCAGATGCTGAGGCCAGCCCTGCAGTTCCAACAGAATGAAGACATTTGTGTGTGGTGACTCTAAGTTATTCGGGGGCTCTCCCAAGTCAGCATCTGATGAATTACCAAGGAGAGGGGAAGGGGAGTCATTGTGCCAGCACAGTTCAGCTGTATAGTCACAAACTGTTCTCTGCCTAAAGTCCTTTTGGGAACAAAGAGGGATAGACAAAATCTTAATTTAAAAGAATGCTGTTCTACTTCTTTCATTAAAACAAAACAAAACACACCGAAGCTGAAACCAGTTTGGCTCAGTGGATGGAGCGTCAGTCTGCAGACTGAAGGGTCCCAGGTTCGATTCTGGTCAGGGCATGTCCCTTGGTTGTGGGCACATCCCCAGTGGGATGTGTGCAGGAGGCAGCTGATAGATGTTTCTCTCTCATTGATGTTTCTAACTGTCTATCCCTTTCCCATCCTCTCTGTAAAAAAAAAAATATATATATATATATATATATATATATAATTTAAAAAAACATACCAGAAAACCTTCTAGAAAGTCAGCTCATGTAAATTGATTAAAGTACTTCCGCAGCTAAGAACTTATCCAATTAATTCCAGTTTTTAAAGACACAATGCATAATAGTAACATATTCACATTATTAGGAAAGCATAGCATGTAGTGGTTTCTCCTACCAGTCCTCCAAAAGCAAAGGCCAACTCCAGAAGTCTACTGGCCAGTCGCTTACAACTGGGGTCAAGTGAAGGGAGGCACTGTCGTTCATGTCCAGGAGCGATGCTTTTATAAACCAGGGAAAGCAGCTTTGTGCCAATATAATGATGCTGATCTACAGACTGAAATAAAACCAACAACAAAATATCAAAAACACACAATTTCACACCTTTTGTTAAAAATTCTATAATTCCCATTTCAGCACCCATAAAGGAAGTTCAAAATAGAATGACAATAAATCAACTAGTTAGCTCATTGAAGCTAAGATACATGTAAAAACAAGATGTGGTTACCTGAGATGGCAAGACATCATGCAAAACCCCAGCTCGATAAAGATGTTTACAAGTTGACACGAAAGAGGACAACTTGGCCCTGTCCACGTAAGCATCGGGGCCATACAGGTCAATGCCACAGAGCTCCTCAAAGCTAGCCAAATGAGAAAAGCCAAAAGAAAACCACATGAGAGCCGATCTATTAAATTATTAAGATATACTGGAAAACGTGCGCATTGTTATAAATGTGTTTACTAACGAAATACCCAGCACTCAAATACCTTACACAGCCCTGGAAAATAAACATGGTAACACAAACCAAGGGGCCTGTGCACTAAACCAGCTACGGAAATCAACAAAGGCTAAGCGAGATGCAAGGCTTGTGTACAAGAGGTAAGAAGGCATTTGCTAAATAGATGATTTTCAAACAACTGATGAGATCCTCTGCACCCAACACCCCATTGATGAGATCCCTCACTTGAAGAAATGGAGCTAGAGCTGACCGGCACACAGCTCCGGAGCACGGTGCAATCTTTAAGTCCTCCACATCCCTGACCCTGAGCATGACCCGAATGCCCACCTCTGTGCTGTTATTTTTTCCTTGAGGCTCCTCTCTAGAATGTCTTTGTATGGAGAGTTCTTTAGTGCTTTCATCAGGTTCACACAAACATCAGGAAGGTGATTCATAATGTGGACATCACTGATATTGAAACCTATGCTCGAGGGCTCACATAAGGTTTTCACCAAGAGTTTCATAAGGTTTGTGTTACATAAATACTTTTCAAGAAGCTGTAAAAGATAAATTTGAATAAGAACACATCTATTAGTCAGAATTAGATTTTCACTGAAGTGTAAGGTCCATGAAGTTGGGAAATTTTGCCTGGATAGGGCAAGGGTTGGCAAACTTTCTCTGTAAAGGGTTGGACAATAAATGTGTTTAACTTTATGTACCATGCAGTCTCTGCTGCAGCTACTTAAAAGCCATTATAGTGTGAAAGCCACCATGAACAATATGTGAACAAATAAACCTGGATGTGTTCCAATAAAACCTTCTTTGTAAAAAATTTTATTTATTGACATTAGAGATGAGAGAGAGAGAGAGGAATCAATTTGTTGTTTGCTTTCTTTGGAACTTCCTGTATGTGCCCTGACCAGGGACTGAACTCGCAACCTTGGCATATTGGACAACACTGTAACCAACTGAGCTACCTGGCCAGGGTTAAAGCCTTCTTTACAAGAGCAAGTAGTAGGTGGTATCTGACCTAGAGCCCACAGTTTCCCAGCCACTGAGTCAGGTCAATGCTATATCCACAGGACAGAACCTGGCATACAGTAGACACTTAGTATATATTAATTAGATGGACTGACTGGGATTTGTTTATATAATAAGCCTAACAGATACATTTATATATATTTGCTAATTAAAGTTTCCTAAGGTAGATATTTGATTGTAGTATGAAAATGCAATCCTATATAATAAAAGGCTAATATGCAATTTGTCCCCTTGACAGCTCGCTATGACATGTGCTGATTACCAGGGGGCAGAGTGGAACGAAGGAAGGCCCAGCCAGCAGCCGGCAGCCGAGGGAAGGAAGGCCCCAAACGGCCCTGATCACCGGCCAGGCCTAGGGACCCTACCTGTGCAGGAATTGTGTGCATCTGGCCTCTAGTATCTAATAAAAATTTAGAAAAACTTTTGTATTTTAGTCACACAAGGAGCATCTGAAGTACATGCAGTTTTGTTATTTTCAGAAAGAGGTAACTCCTACAGCAATGAAAAGTTCTAAGACGGCCCACACCACTTCTAATAGGCACTTTTTAGGTATTCTTCCAGTGCCAAGTGTTGTCCTCAAATAGAGCAGCAGGACTGATCCTACCTTCCAGCCTCCTGGGTAGACTCTGAGCAGTGTTGTAGTAAATTCCATAATCCGAACGACAATTGTGCATTTGCTGTAATTATATCGTTCTTCCTCTTGTGGGCTGAGTCTGTTATCTGTCATCCCAGGGCCAAAGCACTTCATAGCTGCCATAGCATCATGCATAGCAATGCTTTCTAAAAAGAAAGCCACTGCTCTCCAAAGCGAAGACTGTGTCTCAGTACCTAGAAAAAATTGCATTGAAATACCAACATTTATTTTCTCTAACTCCAAGGTCCACAGTAAATTTGAGTTTAGAAAAGTGTACCTCCCTCTCTCCCTCACTCCTTTTCTTCCTTAAATATAGTCATGATGTAGTCAAAATTCAAAAGTAAAAGAAGATGTTCAATAAAAGCTAAATAAAATGGCACTAATTTCTACTCATTTCAGAATTTCAGAATTAAGACCACCCAAACAGAAATCAACTTTAACTCAGAGTAAGAACACATCTACTGTAGATTAGTAGGTCTTGCTTTTCAAACATTAGTTATGGGAATATAAATTAATATGATCTTTTTGAAGGTCAATTTGGCAAATCATATCAAAAGCTTTAAAAAAAATGTGTATTCCAAATTCTGTTAAATGTTGAGAGACTCATATGATTTGATCCAGCACTGACATTTATTCTAGTGAAAGAGTTGCAAGATATGTTTATAGGGATGTTCATTTTAGCACTGTTCTTAATAACAGAAAATAAAAACAACCTAAATGTCCTTCAAAGGGCTGACAGACCAATTATGGCAATCATCTTCAAACAGGTATACTATAGAATCAATTTCAGATCAACCAAAAGAACTTTTTCACAAAACTCATCTATCTGAAAATGATTGTGTTTGTGCTCCTTACTCATCTCCACCCCTTTAATAACTGCCCTTCTACTTAAAAGAAATAGTCCTAGCTGGTAGATCAGTGGTTAGAGCACATGTGTCAAACACAAGGCCCGCGGGCCAAATCTGTCCCGCCAGGCCTTGCAATGTGGCCCGCACCGCGCTCTCATCACTGCACTCCGCTGCGTTTCCATCACAATGACAGTGTATGACTGTTCAGTAAACCATTCGGCACGCGATTTAGGCTGGATTTTAGATTTTGGCCCCTTCTCTGATTGAGTTCGACACCCCTAGGTTAGTGTGTCGGCCTATGGACCAAAGAGTCTCAGGTTTGATTCCAGTGAAAGGCATGTACTACCTTGGTTGCAGGCTTGATCCCCAGCGCTACTCAGAGCACATGCAGGAGGCAACCAATGTTGCTTTCACATCAATGTTTCTCTCTCTGTCTCTCTCCCTGTCACTCACTCTAAAAATCAATGAAAAAAATATCCTTGGGTAAGGATGAAGAAAAAAAAGAAGAAAAAGGAAGGAAAAAAGGGAGGGAGGGAGGGAGGAACGATGGAAGGTAGGTACACCTTTCTCCTCTCCTCAATTACTGTAGACCTTTGGAGCCCCGAAAAAACAATCTATACTAATAAAAGGGTAATACGCTAATTGGACTGAGAGACCTTCCAGGAGACCTTCCGAACCTCCTTCTGGACAAAGACATGGTGGCAGGGATGAGGCAGAAGTGGTTAGGGGCGATCAAGCCAGAAAGGGAGGGCAGTAGGGGGTGATCAGGCTGGTGGGGGAGAGGGGGAGGGAGGGGACAGTTGGGGGCAAGCAGGCCAGCAGGCAGAGTAGTTAGGGGCGATCAGCAGGTAGGCAGTTGAGCAGTTAGGAGCCAGCAGTGTCAGATTGTGAGAGGGATGTCTGACTGCCGGTTTAGGCCCAATCCCTGAGGAGCCCCCAATTGGAGAGGGTGCAGGCCGGGCTGAGGGATACTCTCCCCCCATGCATGAATTTCATGCACTGGGCCACTAGTCCTACATAATAAAGATGTAATATGAAAATGGTCATTATGCCATGAAGCGTAACAACCAACCGCATAATAACCAGATCACGGATCAGCAAGCTACAAGCAGAGAGCTACAGGAGGGGGCAGGGCAGCAAGCTATGAGGGGATGGGGGCAGGTAAGCTACAGGAGGATGGGCAGTGGGCAGAGAGCTACTGGAGGGTAGCAGCGAGCTACTGTTAAGCTACTGGTGCATGGGTTCGTGCACCAGTAGCTTAACAGTAATAAAATAGTGATACATGTGTTGAAAGAGTAAATAACGGTAATGATCGAGTGACCAATTCTTTCTAAGTATAATGGTTTCCAATTCTTGTTTTCATAAAATTTAAGGAAAATAAATTATACTGTCAATCATTAAAAAATAATTTTGATGACAGGTCACTATGTATTCAAAGAAGTGAGAAATACATTAAGAATTTCATTCTCAAATATCAAGTATTCTTGACTACACAGACTATGAGCACAGATATCTTAAATGTAGGAACAAAGTCTATTTTAGAATTATTCAAATATGGGACCCGTTTATTGTGAACAAGTTGATTTAGTATTAAAATCTAAAGAAACAAAAAATATTCTAACCATATAATCTTGCTTTTTATATATAATAATTATAAAAATGCTTATTATGTTTACGTTGCGGAGGTAACGAGTATAAAGTGCCCTAGTAACAAATGTACTAGTAATGATAACTCAACACAGAAGAAACCTTTATAAAAACACACCCTTTGTTTCAAAGACAGAGGTAGAATTATACATGAAAATATAAGCATAAAAGCATAATACTTTAAGGTTTAAAAAAAAATGTAAGAAGAATGAAATAGTAATAATACAGGGATTCTGCAAAATTTCCAGTAAAAAAACTATTTTAAAGCTGATGATGTTGTCTATAAAACTCCTAGTTCCATTAAGTACAGTGAAATTTCTTTAATAAAAAACAAACAAATTACAGTAAAGCACATATAATCATCCATTAACTAAAAAATGAAAATTTTAAAAATATATATTAAAAGTTTAGAAAACACTAAACTGTTAAAATTTTTATCATTAGGAAATGTGATTAGGAAAGAGGTTTTGCATATTTTTATGCCTTATTTCCTTGCTCAAACTTTCAAAATGAGGATATATGAGAGCTCTTAAAACAATATATTTAAGGTACTATTGACATCTGCACAGCTACTATTGCTATTTTCCAAGTTTCACAACGTTCTGACCTATCACTTTGAGAATCTCATGCTAGAATCACACAAAATCTCATGCTAAAGAATCAAGACTTCCCCAGAATGGCATAAGATCTGTTTCCTTGAACCCTCGCATGTATGCATTCACGTTCATTAAACACTCCCCCCTCTGCCTGGTTCTACCATCCTCAGAAGGAAAATAACCTAAATTCCTAAATATGAACTTTACCTCTGACAAAATTAAAGAGAGAATGGTACAATAGTTCCCTTAGTTAGCCACCATCACTAGAGTAATTTTCCACCTAAATTAAAAATCATTTAAATAAAATAAATAAATAAATAATAGAACATGTTCTGAGTGTCAAGTCTGAGGTTCTCTTGAGAGGACTTAAGTGAAATCTCAGAAGATTAACATATGCTGCTCAGAGAACCAGGAAGCAGGGAACAAGCCTTCAAGCCAATAGTCAGCTCCAAATGCTCTGTCCTTTACCGCTCCACAGCCAGCTCCTGCCCTGACAGGTCCTATTAAGTCACAAAAGGATGGAGCCTGCCCACCTTCTTCTGCCTCTCCGTAAACAATAAAAAACGCTTGCAGAATATAAATAAGCAAAGCAAACACACATCATACAGAAGCATGAACAAGATCTTAAGGTCTCAAATGAGTAAGAAACCTTCAAATGCACAATCTGAAAACAAAAACCTCAAAAGGTGATTTTATAAAAGGGTCAAGAACCTATGGACAGAGCAAGAACAACAGGCTGAACAGATTTTTGCAGCCTCGGTGGTGGCATCGATACTCACACCCTCACTGTGAGTTTAAGTAAGAATACAAGTAAAGCTTTCACAGTACTGAGTGAGTGGTATGTGATCACCACTGTTGTTATTCTGTGATAGCAGCAAACTGTCTCATCAAAAAGCCCACTGAGCCTTCCCCAGAAAGACTCCCGGCAGAACTGAACAACACTAACTTAGGGGCAAGTCCCACCTACCCAGGACCTCGGATGCCTCCAAGGTCCTCTCTCCGATGAAGGTGTTGTAGCACTCCAGCGCCGCCAGCAGCATGTCCATCCACTGCAGGGCCGCCCTGAGGCTGAACGGCCCTTGCACATGGAAGAGGGTGGGCTGAGCGAGGATGCCTGACTGCTGACCGCAGCCTCCTCCCCCCTCAAATGTGTTTATGAGAAAGGAAGCATCTTTTTTCTTGATAATGTCTTTCAGCCATAAAGAAGGAGATGGGGTGCCTTAAAAAAGAAACAAAATTAAACGCACATATAAATAATTACCACTTAATTTAAATTATTTCATCTAATCACTGTTCCTAATTAGAATTTAGGCTCACTGGGATCAGGCCTAAACCGGCAGTTGGACATTCCTCTCACAATCCAGAACTGCTGGTTCCCAATCGCTTGCCTGCCTCTGCCTGATTGCCTCTAACTGCTTCTGCCTGCCAAGGTGGTCACCCCCTAACCACTCCCCTGTCAGCCTGATCAATGTCTAACTACTCCTAGCCAGCCCAATTGCCCCTAACTGTCCTCCCCTGCAGGCTTGGTCACCTCCAACTGTCCTCCCCTGCTGGCCTGGTCACCCTTAACTGCCCTCCCTTGCAGGCTTGGTTGACCCCAACTGCCTTCACCTGCAAGTCTGTCCCCCCTCAACTTCCCTCCACTGCAGGTCTGGCCCCCCCAACTGCCCTCCCCTGCGGGCCCGGTCACCCCTCAACTGCCCTCCCCTGCAGGCCTGCACCAACTGGGAATGTGCCCACAACTGCCCCCCCCCCGCCAGCCATATTGTGGTGGCCGTCTTGTGTCCATATGGGGGCAGCCATCTGTGTCTTGGAGTGATAGTCAATTTGCATATTACTCTTTTATTAGATAGGATAATACACATTCTCTAAATTAAAAATATAAATATACATTTCTAAATATAAATAAAATTATAATATGTATATTATATGTATGCCACATATAATATATAGCATGAATACAATTATTACAGTATATAATATATAGTATATAACATTATATTGTAGTATACTTCATAATATAAAAAAATTTAGAATCCTTCTAAGCTTCAGAATTACATGAATTTTTAACCTCTTCACCCATGAAGAAAAAACCCCAAAATAGTACTCCATCCATTTTCTAAAGACAACTTCTTCTCTATTATGATTGGTAGTGCACCGTCATTAATTATCTTACGTGTGTACGTACACTTTACTGGCTTAGTACATTCATTATTGAAAAGCATAGGTTCACTTTTTTCCTTTAATATCACAATGATTTGAGATCATTCAGACTTAGGACACTATCAGTTTCTTACTAATTGCATACTTAAATAAGACCATTACATTATTTCATTAACATTAATATGATTTTTAAATCTAAATTAATATCATGTTAACAGCTGCAATGGTAATCCAACTCTATTTCTTTTAAATGGGATAGAAAAGCAAAAATGTAGTGAAATAAAAAAGATGCTGGAGGATTCTAAATGTACTTCCTCTGTACCATTTGACTAACATCAAAATAGCATTTTTTCTTCCCTTCTCTAAAACTTTGAGAAATGTACACACATAATTTATCATTTGTCATACAATTGACCTGTAATGATTACTAAACATACTTATTGTTGTATTTATTAGAAACATTTTTTGTTATATTCATCTAAAAAATGGAAAGAATACATTTTAAATAAGTATACATCTCTAAACTACTGGTAAAGCAAAACCCAAGATTTATAGGGCATAAAGATCACCATACCTGGCAATAAAGGAACAAAGTCATAAAACAGTTCTATGGATTTGTGTCGACATTCTGTCTGGGGCCTCCCGCAATTGGCTAAAAGCCAGTGGACCACATCCAATAAACACAATGATGCCGCAGGTGGAAATCCTCTATATGGAGATAACACAAGGTACATAATATATATAACCTAGTATTTAAATGACCCAAGAGTCTAGGCATCAAAAACTCAAATTTTCCACACTGATACATGTAGAAACCTCATTAAAACGCATTCAGTTTATTTTTAATGTATTATCATTAGAATACAGTAAAAAAATGACACATTAAATAGTCCCTAAATGCTGCTTACCTCCCCTCCCCCTACATCCCCCCCCAGGGAGAAATTATAAAACATTTCTTTAAAAAAACAGCACCAAGTATTTTTATGTCTCCTGTACCCTGCACTTGAAAACAAAAGAGCATTTAAGATCTAAAGCAGTGCTCCTCAAATTGTGGTCCCTGGACCAAGCTGCCTCAATATTACCTGTAAATGTAGTAGAAATGCAAATTCTTGGCCCAACTTCAGACCTGTGCAACAGATTCTGAGGGCAGGGTCCAGTGACCTGTGTTTTAACTAAACCTCCAACTAATCCTGATGCATGCTCAAGCTTGAGAACCCACGGTTTAAAGAGACATTTTAATGGCAGAATGTGAAAGAATAAGTTTTAAAACAGAGGACCTATTAGTACCCAGTCTACATGGGCCAATGCCAGCAGCAGCCAGCAGCGGACACCAGAGTTCCCGCATAGGGGCTAATGCATGGCACCCCATCCTGTCGGAGATGAGGCTTGCTGGGATGGAAATGAGAGCAAAGACTAGAAACCACTCAGTAACCCAGCCTTGGCTGAGAGCAGCTTCATCTCATAAGTCTATAATTCCATGTCTGTCAAATCCTATTTCAATATTTCAGTTCTTATATTTCAAATTTACTGTAAAATAGTTCATGCATAGTCTAGGCCACATGTGTCAAACACAAGGCCCGCGGGCCAAATCCGTCCCGCCAGGCCTTGCAATGTGGCCCGCACCGCGCTGTCATCATTGCACTCCGCTGCGTTTCCATCACAATGACAGTGTATGACTGTTCAGTAAACCATTCGGCCCGCGATTTAGGCTGGATTTTAGATTTTGGCCCCTTCTCTGATTGAGTTCGACACCCCTAGTCTAGGCAAATAATTCCACATCAAATTGGTATTCAAATTAGTGCAGGTAAAATAAATTGTTACAAAACAAATTTTCAAATTATATCCACTGTCCCAACCAAGATCAAATTAATACCTTAAGCCAAGCAATTTCAAACATAAAGCTTTTTAATGTCTTTGGAAAAGTGACTCTTCATACTTCCACACATTCCTTGTTTAGAAAACTAATTCTGGCCTGGTGGGTGTAGCTCAGTGGTTGAGTGTCAACCTATAAACCAGGAGGTCATGGTTCGAATACTGGTTAGGGCATATGCTTGGGTTATGGGCTTGATCCCCAGTGTGGGAATGCAGGAGACAGCCAATCAATGTTTCTCTCTCATCATTGATGTTTCTCTCTCTCCCCCTCTCTGAAATCAATAAAAGTATTTTTTATAAAATACTAATTCTGCATATTTCCACACATTCCTCCCAACCCCTCTTTCATTAACTGAGAATTAATTTTATGGTGGGGGGGAGGGGGAAATGAAAAACTGAAGGAATATCACCTACCGTGGGCAACGTCGTTTTTTTGCTTCGTTTAAGGAAATGTGCTTCTTTTCAATGATACGACATAGGTGATCAATGGCATCATGACACTGTTGAATTGTACCTGTTCCCAAGTACAAAGACATATTTCCAAAGAAGATATATGCCGGTTATTAATAAATAAATTAGCATTATAGATTTATTGATGTAATTTTTAGAGATAAATTTACAATAGATTTAGTATCTTTTCACCCAGAATTTAAACTTTAAATAAAAGATTTACATTGTACGTCCAAAACCAAACCCCATATTTAATGCAAGATGATAGCCCTAGTCTGTATGGCTCAGTGGATAGAGTGTCGACCTGCAGACCAAAGAGTCCCGGGTTCAATTCCAAAAAGAGCATTTATCTCAGTTGCAGGATCCTCCCCAGCCAGGGCCCTGGTCAGGACATGTGCAGGAGGCAACCAATCAATGTTTTTCTCTCACATCAATATTTCTCTCTGTCTTTCCTTCTCTCACTACTAAATCAATGGAAAAATATCCTCGGGTGAGGATAAAAAAAGAAAAAAGAAGAATGCAAGATAGTTATGGAGCACACTCGCACATACAGCAATACCACACCTATTGAGACACTCCCCCACCACCCCTTTGGCCAAACAAAGCACAGCCACATCAATGGATTTGAGATGGAAGAGACTCTGGATGTATTACAAACCCACATACCACACAAGAGCCCATGCATTGCAATTTAAGGCTTTTATTTAAAGGGCATAATTTGACCTCTCCTTCTTCTTATGTACGTTAAACTATATTATAGTTTAATAATATGACCACTATAGAAGAACAGAGCTAAAATAGTAAAATGGTTATTTAGGAAAAGAGCCTTACAGAACTTCTTTTAACCTGTGACCAAAATAAAGTTTCCTTTCTGAACTTTTTAAATACGGCAGTAATTTTAAAAATGTAAAGTTTCACTTGATGAAAAAAACAACTTAAGATATAAAGATAAACAAAGCAATAGTACACTAAATTTTAAGCATTTTTGCCCATAGCAGGCTATCAACATGAAGGATAATAGAGTTCAACCTGTCTTAAAAAAATAAACAGAAACCAAAATCTGGATAAATGAACGAGAAATTCTGCCACCATGCAGCTATGGGACCTAGATCAGCTGCTTACATTCTCTGGGCACCTGAGCCTGACTAATGTGGAAACAAATGGGGCAGTCTCTAACAAGGCTTCCAGCTCAAACATTCCATGCTGTTCCTAACAGCTTCTGTCCAGAATTTAACTGTAAAGGCTATCATTTATTATTCTCTTAGCTACTTTAGCCTATTCCTGACTTTTTTATTTCTTCAACCAAGGTACATGCCCTTGACCGGAATCGAACCTCGGCCCTTTTAGTCTGAAGGCCGATGCTTTATCCACTGAGCTAAACTAGATTGCTTTGGATAATATGGCCTTTTTTATTTCTTAATTACAGTCAAAAGAGCTTCATCACAATCTGTAGTGAGAATCATGTTCTACTATCTAAATTATCATTAGTGAGCTCAGGAACATTGACCACATCTCAGTGGTTTTCACATCCAGCTTTCTTTACATTGTACAGTCAGTATACTTTCACATTTTGTGTCATCATAGCAACTGGTGGCTTCATTGAACTCACAATAAAACTGTCCCACCTGCCCTGCAGGATCTCTGACCAATCAAGGGTCAACCTCAGTGTCCATCAGGGGTACATGGTGAATCTTAGAAATGGAGGGCATGGCAAACGCTTTTACAAATTGGAATTGAGGCAATGAAGGGGTATATATCCCCTTCACATGTATCATCCTAAATGGGAGACATGAGAAAGGCATACCACCTTGTGACAGAAGCAGCTGAGGCTTAATCCCTGAGTGAAAAGGCTCTTAAAGAGTTGTAAGGCAAACAGAATTGGCATGCACAGAGAAGCTCGGATAAGACCTACCTAAGGATTTTTCATCTGCATGTGCTAAGGCCAGACTTTCCATATATGTAACCAAGGATTCAAACACGAACTGCTCTACCAGAGACTCTTCTTCCCTGTAAAATAAAGAATACAATCCTCACATAAAGAAACAAGAAAGCAGAAATGAGGACAAAAGTAATGTTACTAAACAATACATACATTAATTAAATTTATTCTTAAAATTGGCTCATGTTTTACAATATAAAACAATCTGTTGAGAGAAACAAAGATGGAAGCATAGGTAAACACCTAAACTGCTGCCTCACACAACGATTTCAAAACTACAACTAGAAGACAAAACGGACATCATCCAAAACCACAGGAAGGCTGGCTGAGTGGAAATTCTACAACTAGAAGAAAAGAGAAAAGCACACTGAGACTCAAAGGAGCTGTAGAAGGCAGAAGTACTGAGGCGCGCGCACGCAGAGAAGGTTGGCCACTGAGTACATGGCTGGCTCTCTCAACTGGGAGGGAGACAAAAGCTCCCTACAGCTCTAAACTCCAATTCTGGGCAAGACTCTGGGGAACCAGACGCATTCGGGGAGAAACTGAACCGTCAGGAAAGAGAAAAGCACACTGAGCCTCAGAGAAACTGCGGAAGGCAGAGGTACTGAGGCACGCGAGCACAGAGAGGGCTGGCAACTGAGTACATGGCAGGCTCTCTCAATAAGGAGGGAGTCAAAAGTTCCCGACCAGTTCCGGGCGAGACTCTGGGGACCCAGACTCATTCAGAGAGAAACTGGACTGTCTGTCAGTGGGTGAAACTTGAGCGTGGCTTTCTCTCAGAGGTTCTTGCAGCCATTACCGCAGGACACTGAGACCCAGGGGTCTCTTAGGGCAGGGCTGACGGGAAGCCATTGCTGCTGTCTACTCCGCTCCATCCAAGCTGAGCACAGAGGCTTTTGCAAGTCTTGTCTCATAAGAGAGTCTCCTGCACAGAAGTAGTATTATTTATTCTATTTCTGTGGAAAGTAACCATTAGTATTTTGATATGGATTGCTTTAAATTTGTAGATTGCTTTGGATAATATGGAAAATTTAATTATGTTAATTCCAATCCATAAACACATTATATATCATGATATTCCATTTATTTGTATCTATTTTTTTCCCTTCAATGTCCTAAATTTTTTTGACTACAGATCTTTTACCTCTGGTTATATGTATTCTTAGGTATTTTATTATTTTTGTTGTAATTGGATTGTCTTTTTATTATCTCTTATACTTCATAATCTATATATACAATACATATATATATACACACACACACACACACACACACACACACAGGGAATATGCTAATTAGCCAGGCATTAGGACTGCTCAGGATTTGCTGCTGTGCAGATGGGCAGGAGGGGACTGTGTGCTACCCCCAGCCTCAGCGGCCATGGGGAGGCTGGGGCTAGGGAAGGGCCAGAATGGAGACACAACACACAGGAGCACCTGTCCCCAACCCAGTGACACAACGGGGGGCTGGCGCTATGTGCGTCAGGCATGGGTCCTGGCCCCCTACAGGGTGCCTCCTCCCATGGCGGGAGGCCATGAGCCTCCTCTCGCAATTTCAGTCGAGTGCTGGGCCTCTAGTTGGTGTATAAAAATGTAACTAATTTCTGAATATTAAATTTATTTCTTGCTACTTTACTGATTTCATTAATTAGTTCATATACGTATGTGTGTGTGTGTGTGTGTGTGTGTGTGTGTGTGTGTGTGTGTATATATATATATATATATATATATATATATATATATTTTTTTTTTTTTAGAAAGCTTTGTGGAGTATGGACATTTTCACAATATTAATTTTTCCAATCCATGACCATTGAGTATCTTTCTACTTATTGTTGTATTCTTCAATATTTTTTGTTAATGTCTTATAGTTTTCAATGTATAAGTCTTTCAACTTCTTTGTTAAATTTATTCCTAGGTATTTTATTCTTTTTGCTGCAAATAAGATTGTTTTCTTAATTTTTCTTTCTTATATTTTGTTAATGTATAAGAAATACAACAAATAGTTGCATACTTGTTATCCTGCAACTTTATTAAATTTGGCTAATAGGTACAACAGTTTTTGGGGGGAGTCATTAGGATTTTCTATACATAGCATAGTATGTATCTGCAAATAGTGACAGCTTTACATATATGTTGCAAATATTCTTCTGTACCTATACGTTACAATTTTAAAATATTTAAAAAATAATGAAGTGGGTTTTTTGAACTCTAGTCATTTTGCACAGGATAGATTTCTATCAATCTATCCATCTATTATCTATCTACCTAATCATCTATTTATTTTATAATATCTCCCCTCATCTCTATCCCAACTGCCACTGAGAAGCTATGCTGACAAATGAGGTCAGGTTCCTCATTATACAATTACTTAGTAATCATGTACCACTACTTAAAAACACCAATTTCAAGTATATATTTTATATTTACCTCTGTGAATAATTATTCTCTCTCTTTCTTAAATGCAAACTTCATGAAGGGCTATATCTTTATGTCACCGGTATTTGGCACAATGTCTAGCACATAAAGTCTTTTTGAATTTTTAAATCAAATTCATTGCAGTGACACTTGTTAATTCTACTATATAAGTGTCAAGTGTATAATTCTATAATACATCATCTGTACATTGCATTGATTTTGTATCCTTCAATTTTACTGTATTTACTTCATGTTTCTACTAGGTTTTGTGTGTGTGTGTGTGTGTGTGTGTGTGTATGTGTGTATGCTTGGAGTTTTTTGTGGCCTTCAAGGTTTTCTTTATAGAGTATCATGTCACCTGCAAAAATGTCAATTTTACTTCATTCCCAATTTGAATTCCAATTTTGTCTCTCTTGCCTGACTGCTCTGGATAGGACTTCCAGAACTATGTTGAACAACAGTGCTGAGAGGGCATCCTTTTCTGTTCCTGATATTGGAGAAAAAGCTTTCCATTTTTTTGCCACTGAGTACAATATTAGCTGAGGGCTTATAATACATGACACATAAAATTTTTAATAAATAATGCTAAGTGAATGAAAAATTACTTTTGGTCAAGAACTAATTAACTTTTTTTTTAAATATATTTTATTGATTTTGTACAGAGAGGAAGGGAGAGAGAGAGAGTTAGAAACATCGATGAGAGTCATCTATCAGCTGCCTCTTGCACACCCCCTACTGGGGATATGCCCACAACCAAGGTACATGCCCTTGACCGGAATCGAACCTGGGACCTTTCAGTCCCCACGCCGATACTCTATCCATTGAGCCAAACCGGTTTCGGCTAATTAACTTTTCTTAGACTTTTCTAAGAGCTCTTTCATTGGCTGTCAGTACCACTCGGATTCACACTCTATAAGTTATTGGCAGGTATATTTTAGGAGGAAATCTAACCGTGATGCTCCATGTTCCCACTATTCCAGGGACTCAACTGAGTTAAACTATGTTTCTTAACTGGACACACAAAGGCTCCTGGCTGGCCTCACAACACTCTCTTCTAAGCTTCAAACTCCACAATCAATACAAATATAAAATATCTTTATCCCTTGTATACCATCCTATTTCATATCTGACTTGCACTAGCTCAGTGGTTGGCAAACTGCAGCTCGCAAGTCACATGCGAGTTTGCCACTCTGCTGACTAATGGATTTGCCAACCACTGGGTTAGAACATTAGTCAACACAGTAGCAAACTGCATGTGGCTTTAGCTCATCTCCATTCATCCTTTAAGTCGCATTTCAAGTATAAATGTGAGGGAAAGCCTTTCCTAACCTACTCAAGCTGGCTTAGACACCTGCCTTCTGATGCTCCAAAAGACCCTACAGTGCCGTCTGCTGCATTTATAAGACCGCTGTAGTATTTTATTGATTTTTTACAGAGAGGAAGAGAGAGGGATAGTTAGAAACATCGATGAGAGAAAATCATCGATCAGCTGCCTCTTGCACACCCCCTACTGGGGATGTGCCCGCAACCAAGGTACATGCCCTTGACCGGAATCGAACCTGGGACCCTTCAGTCTGCAGGCCGACGCTCTATCCACTGAGCCAAACCGGTTTCGACAAGACCGCTGTAGTATTGTGTGTGTACGCATTTCTCAGCAGGTCCTGAGCTTCTTGACTACAAACTGCATTTTAATTCAGTTTTTTAATGCCTAGAAACTAGAACAGCACCCAGCACACACTTATTAAATATCTGATATATGACTACATGGACACATAAACACTACGTCACTTTTCCAAATCACTACAGATAATTTAAAAACTTGTTTTACACTCTCGCCGGTCATGTGGTTTACTAACCTGAATTCTTTGTAGATATTATTAAAAGCAAGTGATGCTCCTAGCCTCTTGAAAGCACTGGGGTGAAGTGCAAAGCTATACAGTCGCTTGAAAAGTGATTTGGTGTTTACTGAACTTTTCTCCTGCTGCTGTGGTGTTGTCTGTTTAATGGACCATCTGAGGAATTCTCGAATACACCGACCACAAAAGTCTCTCAAAGTGCTGTCAATGGGGTCCACAATTCCATCCTAAAACAAAGTATAGCATGACAATTGAATACCTTATCTTCCTCTGAGCACAACCAAAGTATGTTATAAAAATTTATTTACAACACTATAAAAGAAAAAAAAATCAATATCTAGAATCTAGACTCTAATAAATTCCAACTGACATAATAACAATACTTTAAATAAATCCAGAAACTGAAAAATCCTTTTAAAAAAGGAATGCTTTAACCAGTACCAACAAAGCAGTCTTTCCCTGTAGAAACATAATAGCCACACGCTAGGAATTTTTGTTGCTGACGTGACCCTAAAACAGAATCTGAGATGCTTTTGTATTGAGGTTAAAGAGAATAAGACCCTTACAAGTTCCAAAGAAACTATACTGCTACATAAACAAAAGTCACATGGAGATGTGGTTCTAGAAATATAACTTTCTGTAAGAGTAGTCTCCACAAAGGCATAATCTCTGAATATCTGAAAAATGGCTAAGAAATTTGAATGTTTTTGTCTCCCTCTAGGCATTATTTCCTCTCAGATCAATATAGAAAAAGTTTAACTTGAAAAAAATACACTGAACACTGAAATGAGGGAGTACTTCTGCCTAAAATCCCCCATTTGTTTTTGTTTTTTTTTTTTTTTCTATTTGTGAAATCTTAGATTACAGTGTTAATGAAAATTTAAGAACGTAGTAATCTCTGGAAATAGAAGAGGTCATTAACCACTTCCCAGAGCAGAGGTATAGTGTTTGTGTTCACATAAGGAAAATAGCAATTCTTTTTTTCTTTTTTTAATATATTTTATTGATTTTTATACAGAGAGAAAGGGAGAGAGATAGTGAGTCAGAAACATCGATGGGAGTCATCGATCAGCTGCCTCCCGCACACCCCCACTAGGGACATGCCCGCAACCAAGGCACATGCCCTTGACCGGAATCGAACCCAAGACCCCTCAGTCCCCAAGCCGACGCTCCATCCATTGAGCCAAACCGGTCCAGGCAGAAAATAGCAATTCTTATTAGAAGACTGACAGATGCCCTCACTTGAGTGCTGTACTACCATTTTCACATTTCCTCCTTTACCTTTTCTTTCTTCAACTCTCTCTTCTACGTTTTCATATTCTGACCTGAATGCTTTCTGAAGCTCTTATTCAAGCTGATTTCAAGGTTCAAAAGGGAAAAAGAAATAGCTAAGATAAAAACTTCAGAATAAAAACATTAGAATAAGTTGACCTGAGTGCAAACAAACCAGAAATTTAATTTAATGTGCTTATATGAAGTTCAATATAGACAAAGCTAATCTATGATGATGGAAGTCAGAGTGATAATCTCTAGGTCAAAATAGTCTATATTGAACTTCATGTAAATGGAATCATTCTATACCTACTCTTTTTTGTTTTCACTTTTTTTTTTTTTTTTTTTTTTTAAATATATTTTATTGATTTTGTACAGAGAGGAAGGGAGAGAGAGAGAGTTAGAAACATCGATGAGAGAGAGTCATCGATCAGCTGCCTCTTGCACACCCCCTACTGGGGATATGCCCGCAACCAAGGTACATGCCCTTGACCGGAATCGAACCCGGGACCCTTCAGTCCCCAAGCCGACGCTCTATCCATTGAGCCAAACCGGTCCCGGCTATACCTACTCTTTTGTGTCTGGCTTCTTTAATCAACTTTTTTTTTTTTTTAAGTTTTTATTGTTCATATTATTACAAATGTTCCTTTTGCCCCCCACCATTGCTCTCCTCCACCAGGTTCCCACCCCACCCTCTGCCCTTTCCCCACTCCCCATTGTCCTCATCCATAGGTGCACAGTTTATGTTCAGTCTCTTCCCACGCCCCCCTCTCCCCTTTTCCCCAAGAATCGTCAGTTCACTCCTCTTCCATACCTCTGATTCTACCAATATTATATTCAACAGTTACTATTGTTCATCAGATTTTTTTTTAATTTCCTTGGTTTTTAGATTCACTTGTTGATAGTTATGTATTTGTTGTTCATAATTTTTATCTTTGTTTACTTTCTCTTCTGAAAGAACCCCCTTCAGCAATTCATATAATTCTGGTTTGGTGGTGATGAACTCCTTTAGCTTTTTTTTATTAGTGAAGCTCTTTATCTGACCTTCGATTCTGAGTGATAGCTTTGCTGGATAGATTATCTTTGGCTGTAGGTTCTTGCTATTCATCACCTTGAATATTTCTTGCCATTCCCTTCTGGCCTGCATGGTTTCTGTTGAGAAGTCAGCTGACAATCGTATAGGTAACTACCTTCTTTGCTCTTGCTTCTTTTAATATTCTCTTTTTGTCTTTTGCTCTTGGAATTTTAAGTATGATGTGTCTTGGTGTGGTCTTTTTTGGATTCCTTTTGTTTGGAGTTCTGTGCGCTTCCTGGACTTGTAAGTCTAATTCTTTCACCAGGTGGGGGAAGTTTTCTGTCACTATTTCTTTCAGTATGTTTTTGATATCTTGCTCTCTCTCATCTTCTGGGACCCCCATAATTCTGATGTTGGTTCGCTTGAGGTTGTCCCAGAGGTTTCTTACATTATCTTCAATTTTCTGGATTCTCTTGCCTTCTAGCTTCTGTGGAGGAGTGTCTTCTGGCTCTTTATGTTCCAAATCTTTGACTTGATTCTTGCGATCTTCCCTTCTGTTTTTAGGACTCTGTAAAATATTTTTTTATTTCAGACAATGTATTCTTTATTTCTTGTTGATCCCTTATCATTTCTTGATGACTCCTTATTAATTCTAGTTGATCTCTTTTCATATCCTCATAGGTCTTATCGATCTTTTCTAGGAAATTCTTGAAAAACCTTATAAGCGTAGATTTGAACTCTATATCCAGTCGCTTTTTGTCCTCCATTTCTTTCGTTTGTGATCTATTTTGTCGTCGCATTTCGCAGTTACAGATGGGACGGGGTTTCAGGCTGGAGCCTGCAGCTTTGGCTTCCGTCAGCCCCGCCCTATGCGGGTCCTTCAGTGCTCGCTGCTGCCAGCGCCTCTGAGAGAAAGGTGCCCTCGATTTTCGCCTGCTGCCAAACAGTCTATGCTTTCCCACAATGAGCCCAGTATTGGGGTTCAGTTCAGTTGGAAGTGGAGTTGGAGGTGGCGTTCAGAGCAGTCTGGAGCCCCAGTCTCCTTCCCGTCAGGGCAATCCCGCGGCACAGCCGACTGTCCCTTCTCTGCGTGCAGTGTGCGCGCCTCCGGGACCTCCTTTCGCCTCTCCCTGGGGTTCCGCCTTACAGCCCGGCTCCCTATGGCTGTGCCTGAGTCCCCGGGGTCTGGCCTAGAACTGGGGTTCGGAGCAGTCGGGGGCCCAGCACAGTCGGAGTTTTATCTCCTTTCCGCTAGGGAACGCCGGCCAGGCACTCCGCCTCCCCCTCCTCTCTGGCTCCGTCCTCTCCTCGTGCTGCGTCTCCGTACCTTGGGCTTTTCCAGCTCCTCCGCGCCTCCTTCTGGTTTTCTCCTTGCTTCTCGCTGTAGAATTTCCAGTCAGTCAACCTTCCTGTAGTTCTGGGCAATGTCCGTTTTATATTTTAGTTGTTTTTTATTGAAATTGTTGTGTGTGGCTGTGGCTAGGTGTTCACCTGGGCGCAGCCATCTTGGATCCCCCTTCTTTAATCAACTTAATGTTTTTGAGACTAATCCAGGTATTACATGTGTCACTAGTTCATTTTTTTAATATTGCAGTAAAATATGAATATAACACAGTTTATGCATTCATTACCCAGTTATTTTCAGTTCTGGGCTTATTATGAATAAAGCTGTGTCAAACTTTTTAAAATAATTTAATGTGTTTATTATAGTGCAGAGAAATGAAGCGTAGATATAATTATGTCACCATGCAAATAAGAACATTAAGCCGAAACTGGTTTGGCTCAGTGATAAGAGCATCAGCCTGTGGACTGAAAGGTCCCAGTTTCGATTCCAGGCAAGAGCATGTACCTTGGTTCTGGGCACATCCCCAGTAGGGGATGTGCAGGAGGCAGCTCATCAATGTTTCCTCTCCCTTCCTCTCTGTAAAAAATCAATAAAATCATAATAATATATATATATATATATATATATTTGGTTTTTTTACATTTTTTAAAATTATTATCTGTGTACATATTTTAACATTGCCCTTCCCCTCCTATACATACCCTCCCTCCCCAGAGTTTTGTGTCCATTGGTTGTACTTATATGCATGTATACAAGTCCTTCGGTTGATCTATTATCTCCCCCAGATCTCCCTACCCTACCTGCTGTAATTTGACAGTCTGCTTGTTGCTTTACTGTCTCTATATCTATCTTTTGGTTCATCAGTTTATAATGTTCTTTATTATCCATAAATGAGTGAGGTCATGTGGTCTGTCTCTTTCATTGACTGGCTTATTTCACTCAGCATGATGTTTTCCAATTCCATCCAGGTTGCTGCAAATGATGAGAATTCCTTCTTTTTTACGGCAGCAATAATAGCATACCTTCCTAGCTCCACTTTCTCAGCACAATGCTTCAATGCAAGCAAAACTCAAAACAGAGCTAATTCTCCACAAACACACCAAGCACCTAAACCCTTTATCTCCTCTGTCTGGATGCTCTAGTCAAATCCCCTATTTCCTCTGGCTTATTTCAAACAGAAGCAACACACAGATTCAAATCTAAATCAATTTGCAAAAGACGCAATGACAGAACTTTGTTTGGACAAACTTGCTATATGTTTAATTGGGGCTTTTGATTCCAAAGTCAGTAAATGGCAAAACAAAATTATAGGTAAATAATGGGTAAAATCAAATAACATTCAATGGATCAAATGTAAAGTTATTTGTACAAGTTCAGAAAATTATAATAAAACAAGTGTCAAAAGCACACTAAGGCTTTAGCTGAACTCATTTTCTCTGCCTTTAGTGAACCTGTGACCAAATCCTAATATCTAAAGATGAAATCAGGATAATGTTACGTAAATACTAAGCTATTGTTCTAGGGTCCTTTAGTTGTTGAATCTGAATAAGTTAAAAATAATACTTAGTTATTGCACTAGGGATACTTTTAAAAATAGGTACTACTAAAAGGGTTCTGATAAAAGAACAATTTTATTCCCGTCTTCCACCCTATACCCTACATCATAGTCTTACTATAGATCAATTTTGTCAAATTTATGACCATTCTCCCCAAAACTAGAAAACTAATTAAAATATGAATATTTACTTGCAAATATTTAAAAGTGTAACAAACAAATAAATATGGCAACCTGATTATTAAAATGGCATGTTACCAATTCTCTAAAACAAAAGAAAAAAGACAATATGATCTAGCTAAATGCTATATTGTGATATCTTGACAGGTAGCATTTCTTAAAGTACAAAATACACATCAAATATAAGTAGAAAAATAGGAACAGCAGGAAAAAAAGTCAATCCTTACTCACCAATATCGTTTCTAATAAGGCAACAGTATCCTGGCTTTCAAATTTCTTATTGTTAGTGAACCAGTGAATCAGTTGCATAACTAGTGGCTCATACAGTTGCCTTGTCACCTGAAGAGAAAATACCAAGAAAGTTTATTTTCTTCATGATGAAGTAACTTAATATTAGAGAAGAGTCCATTTAAATGACAGAAGACAGTGATAATACTGTCATGGTTTTGTTAGTTTCCTTTTCTAGTTGAATTCTATAACGAACAAGTTCTCCCTAATATACACACTAAAACTCATTATTCTTCTAATCAAGAGGGCAAGTTAGGATAAAATATTATTAGTTTTATAGTATTCATCTTTAGATATTCTGAATGTGCATTTGAGGTATTGTGGATCAGATACATTATCAATATTCAGCTAACAAGTAAATAATGACGAAGAGAAAACCAGACTTAAAGCTTGTATCACTAGAGAACACAGCTGCCTCTCCATTGCTGCCAAATGAAAGAAGAAAAATCTCGACTCCTTGGAGATGTTCAGGATCCTGAGTTCTCACTCTAACTTCCAGAATGTAAGTAAAGTCTCTGCAGGGGTCTGTGGGTCTCTGGCTTTTACAACCCAGGGTGTCTTCCAGGCCTGGGTTCCTCTCTCTAAAAGGAAATACCCAGGGAAACCGTGCCCACCTTTCTGAAACCCTCGGAGCTTAACCGAGTGGCCTCGGTGTGCCCATGTGATCATCTTGGAGAGGTAAGAGAAGTTTAATTATCCTTTTGGATCAGAGCACTTACCTAGACAAATGGTTACAAACCAATTCTCATTACATGAAGAGTAAAATGTTTGTAGCAAAGTGAAGGGACACATTCCCTATCACACATTTCTGTGCCTCACAAGGCTAGGGCGCCTACTGCAGCACTGACAAATCCCGGAGAGTTTTGTTTCCCAGCTGACACTGAGTTCAAGAAATAAGCACCTTGGTATGAACACCACCACTCAAAAACCCTGTAAAAACCGTCTGCCTTGGGGTGCAGAACAAACAACATAGAGACCTCTTGCACCTGATATTTTTCTATAAAATATATCATTCCTTTGAAGCAATTTTTAGGACTAATCAAAATAAAGGTCATACCTTACAGTTTGAACTGGTCTTAAAGCATCACTTTCTTCTTCAAAAGAATTACACTGTTTTATTCTTAGTATATCAGGTATATATGTGTATGTCTACACACATAAAACATGCATGCACACATATACACATACACCACTTATAGAAATCATAGAAAACCATCCACCTACAATCCTATCTCTGTTAACATTTAAAATTACTGTTAATTTTCAAAATATTTTATTTAGACACACTTAAACATATTAAATATACTTTTTATAAGCACTTTTCCTCTTAATTTTGAGTATTTTCCATATAAATACATAAGCTATGTCAATATGTTTATTAGCTGCCCAGACCTCACATATGGATATACCATAACCCAGTAACCCAAATCCTGTTATTATTGTAGAATTGCAGGTATATCTAATGTGTGACTAACAAGAAGTCGCAATGAAAAGTCCCATGCACACTGCTCTCAGTATATCGGCAGTGATGAAACTGCGGACTAGGGCTGTGGGTCACCCAGCCTTTTGCTCTGCCTGCAAAGAGCCTGTGCGAATCCACACTCTCAGCAGACAGAAGTTGCAGGGCCCTTTCCCTACATGCTTAGCAATATCACCATTGTCAACTTTTAAAGTGTTTGACAGAAGCTATAAACAATAACATTTAAATTTGAACTTCCTTTTCTTTACTAAAAACATTAATATTTGTAAATAGTTCACTGGCCACAAATACTTCTTTGAGTTGTCTATTTTTGTTTTTTATCCATTTGCCTATTTTTAGATCTTACACCTTCAGTATAAAGTAGCAAACACATTCCCACATTATATATATATATATTAAAATTGTGGTTTTTGTGCCATTCAGTAGTTTTAAACATTTGTAAAGTCAAATTATCACTACATTAACACATTTCTTCTGTCTTTAATATCTTATAGGAAAATTTCCCTTCCTATACAACCTTTATGAAAAGACAATTTTTTGGACACCTTTAATGTGAAAACCAAATCCATCCAAATCAAATTTTATAAACAAAAGAAAACATTTTTTAATGCTATCATCCTACATTTTACAAATAAAACGAAATATTTAGGCATATTTGTAAAATGTGTTTTTACAAAGATCTAGATATTTTTTTGCTAAGATAAAGTGCTTTTCCTGGGGAATAAGAGTGGGAAATACAAAATGGAGTTTTACTTTCAGTTTCGTATGTTCCTGTATTAATATATGTTATCAATGAAAAAAGACTACCCAATCCAAATATACAGGCAGCAACACTTACCTGATCTACATCACATGCAAGTCGAAGCAGCACAGGAAAAGTTCGCTTATAGAGTTGGTACATAGGTGGGAAACCCTGACCACCTTCAGGTATTTGAGTGGCTTTGCCCAACATAAACATAACCATGCTATGTAAAAGTTCACAAGCTGCAACCTAAAATAGGCCAGGAGTTCAAAGAAGTTTAAGTTTTCATGTTAACAAGGGAAGAATATTGTATAAAATTAATGCTTTTCTGTTTACTTTTATTTTTTTTTTATTTTTTTTTATTGATTTTTTACAGAGAGGGAGGGAGAAAGATAGCTAGAAACCTCAATGAGCGAGAAACACCGACCAGCTGCCTCTTGCACACCCCCTACCAGGGATGTGCCTGCAACCAACGTACATGCCCCGGACCGGAATCGAACCTGGGACCTTTTAGTCCACAGATCGACGCTCTACCACTGAGCCAAACCAGTTTCGGCTGTTTACTTTGATCTTTAACCAAGAGTTAAGAATTGAAATTTTAAAACTTTAGGCAATGGGACTAATACATTCATAAGAAATACACTTAAATGCGGCCATACCATTTGTTAGCACATTTTCTTATATATATATATATTTTTTTTTAATTGATTTTTTACAGAGAGGAGGAAGGATAGAGTTAGAAACATCGATCAGCTGCCTCCTGCACGCCCCCTACTGGGGATGTGCCTGCAGCCCTTGCCCAGAATCAAACATGGGACCCTTCAGTCCGCAGGCCAATGCTCTATCGACTGAGCCAAACCAATTAGGGCAGCACATTTTCAATTATCACTACAACAGTGAATATTTGAAGCATTCTGAAAATGTACAAGTTATCAGAGAAACTTGGGATTATATGTTTCTAATCTCCTACCTTGAGAAGGTAATAGAGCACATGGAAAATCGGTGTTAAATGCCCTTTTTACTATACTTTCTAATATAAAGTGTTTAGTATATTAATGTTTTGCCAGGTTATTATCTATTAAGATGATTTATGTTTGGTTTTCATTTATTAATGACATGATAATTAAGTCATTTTCTAATTATTATATTACAGAAAATATAAAATTAATAATATTGAAATGGCTAAAATATATTATCTATTCCCTAAAAAATATATGTCTTAAAATCAATAGACTCTAAATAATAGTGAAATGAAAAATAAAAGTACTTTAGTTTGTCTGTCACTGGCTGAAACAGCTAGTTCTGTGACCCGAGGCAGAAATATATCCAGGTAAATGACAGGCTTCATATCCATAAATGGTACTGGAAAACTGAGTCTTTTTTCTCTATCCCATGCTACATATTTCTTCATCATTTCATCTGAGGATGCAGCTGTTAAAAAATATTAAGAAGAGTATTTCTTTTTTTCATTCAAAGCATTCTCATACTAACTGCTCTACAGAGCAGAGTATTTTGTTATACTTTTAAGTTAAGCACTTTATTCTTTATTCCCCTTTTTGTTACTTCACACATGTAAATACAACATTACAAATCACTAATATACTAATTATGAATTTAATTTAAAGAAATATTATTTTTAAATAAGTCTAATAATCTGGGGCACTGAATTTTCACTTTCAGCAAACACGGTAATCTGTGGGAAAATTATAAGTAAATAATATTCTTATTACAAGTCTCTTTAAAGCACTTATTTTCCCAATATTGGCTGTAACTTCCTAAATAACCAAATCACTAGTATATTGAATAGGAAATTTCAAATGTAAAAATAGATGAATTTTTGCTAAACGAAATGCTAAATCTCACTAAAAACACTCTAAAAATATCCAATTAAGAATATCATGTTTAAAAAATACTGAATTCTTAAAACAACATTTAATATAAAAAAAGAATGTTAAATTAGATTGTTTCAAAATGAAAAAAAAAAATGTTTAATAACCAAACTAGAACATTTTCCGTAACTGTAAAATATTATTCAGATGGCATGGTACAATCTAAGTACTTCATTAGGCAATTATTCTTTATAATCTTATTTGAAAATGTTAATTACACATATAATAAATATGAGAATATACCATGATCAGTATACTTCTAAATTAAAGGACAAATACATCTATGTGGTTATTTTAATAAAAAGTTCATTTACCTGTTACAAGATTTTTGCTTACTTGTCCTCCTAGAGTGCCAAGCATCTGTACTACTCTAATCCTTATTTCTTCTAAGGACAGTGCTTCATTCTGCAATGGAACAATTGCATTACATGTGATGATAACTGAGTTAAAAATTAAGGAGATTTATGCAAGGAAAGAAAAACCATTTTACGACTCTCTTTATTGTTAATGCTTCCCAGTGGTCCATAGTACTACTGTTAATTTTATTGCAAAGTCATGAAAAGAAGAAACATCTCTTTCAATATTCCAGTTACATGTCCATTTTCTAGGCCAGTGGTCGGCAAACACATTAGTCAACAGAGCCAAATATCAATAGTACAGAGATTAAAATTTCTTTTGAGAGCCAAATTTTTTAAACTTAAACTTTTTCTAGCGCCACTTCTTCAAAATATTATAGCCTCACCCAGGCCATGGTATTTTGTGGAAGAGCCACACTCAAGGGGCCAAAGAGTCACATGCATTTCGCGAGCCGCAGTTTGCCGACCACGGTGGTAGGCCAGCAATTCCAAAATTTCCGCAGAACTGTCACACCCTTAAAAGTTACTAAGGATTCCACAAAGAGTTATAAGGTTGGTCGTATTTATAAATATTTATCACACCAGAAGTTAAAACTTAGAAATTATTTAAATAATTATTTTATTAAAAAAAAACTAAACCCATCACGTTAACAAATGACATTTTTAGGAAAAGTAAGTATACAGGATGGGCAAAATAGGTGTACAGTTGTGAGTATGCAACACAGTTTATTCTTGTATTATTATTTATTATTATTATATGATTTTCCATATGAACTATAAACTTACTTTTGCCCCACTGTATTTTCCAAATAAACAAACAAAAACATTAGAAATCTGGATTGTTTCACATGTGTAAATTTTTTTTTGGCTTGATTGAAGACAGCTCTTATGACATGTTAGAGCTACAGTTGGAAGCTACAGAAGGAGGGAGTCATATTTTGTTATTCCTTTTAGATAGCTATGATTATTCTTTGATAGTACACCAACACTAACAAGTGCTAGTTTCTTTTTTTTTTTCTTCTTTTTAAAAAAAAATATATTTTGTTGATTTTCTACAGAGAGGAAGGGAGAGGGATAGAGAGCTAGAAATATCGATGAAAGAGAAACATCAACCAGCTGCCTCCTGCACACCCCCTATTGGGAATGTGCCCGCAACCAATGAACATGCCCTTGACCGGAATCTAACCTGGGACCTTTCAATCCACAGACCGACACTCTATTCCCTGAGCCAAACTGGTTTTGGCAAGTACTAGTTTCTTAAAGAGTAGTTAAAATGAGGAATCAGAAACTTTATCAATAAATTTTATACACTCTATTACAGTAAAATTCATTGGTTTATCTTGCACTTTGAGTGGATTTTTACCCTTGCATGATTTAGTAACATAATATATTGTTCATCTGAAGTTACTGGTTAACTGGGTTATTGGTATCTACCAAATATTGACACATTTGATTAGATATGCAAAAAATCATTTGTTAATATTACCACAAATGTCATCAGAACATTGCCAGGGGTGATTCCTTTTGTTATAGTTGGCGTTGCCAGTATTACAGATGTCCCCCAATTTTGCCCTTCCTCAAACCCCTCCTGTCCCCTCCCCAGGCCTTCCCACACTGTCGTCTGTGTCTGTGGGTTACGTGTATATGCATAAATGTTCTTTGGTTAATCTCTTCCTGTCCCCTGCATCACCCTCCCCATTGAGGTCTGTTATTCTATCCCATACATCCATGCCTCTGGAACTATTTCGTTCATCAGTTTATTTTGTTCATTAGATTCCACATATAAGCAAGATCTTGTGAGGTTTGTCTTTCTCTGTCTTATTTCACTTAGCATAATAGTCTCAAGGTCAAATCATGCTGTCACATTCCATTGTATAAATATAGCACAGTTTTTTGTGTGTGTTGTTTTTTTTTAAAAAATATATTTTGATTTTTTACGGAGAGGAAGGGAGATATAGAGTTAGAAACATCTATGAGAGTGAGTCATCGATCAGCTGCCTCTTGCACGCCCCCTACTGGGGATGTGCCTGCAACCAAGGTACATGCCCTTGACCGGAATCAAACCTGGGACCTTTCAGTCCGCAGGCCAATGCTCTATCCACTGAGCCAAACCGGTTTCAGCATGTAGCACAGTTTTTTATCTACTCATTTACTGATGGGCACTTGGGCTGTTTTCAAATATTAGCTACTGTAAATAACGCTGCTATGAACATAAGGGTGCATATATTCTGAATGGTGTCTTGGGATTCTTAAGATATATTCTCAGAAGTGGGATCGCTGGGTCAAACAGTAGTTCCAATTTTTTATTTTTTGAGGAAAATCCATACTGTTTTCCACAGTGGCTGCACTAGCAGTTTATTAGGCTTCCCTGTTCTCCTATCCTTGTCAGCACTTACTGTTTGTTGTTGTGTTGATGGTAGCTATTCTGGCAGGTGTGAGATGATATCTCTTTATAATTTTAATTTGCCTATTTGATGATTAGTGACATTGAACATTTTTGCATGTATCTTTTGGTCATGTGTATATTGTCTTTGGAGAAATGCCTATTCAGGTCCTTTACCCATTATTTAATTGGATTAAGAAAAATATTTTAAGTATTGAAGGGCTATCAAGTTCATGTGATGGTTATAAGTCTTCCAAAATTTTAACATTCCTCTTCTTTTTTTAAAAAAAAATATATTTTTTCTTGATTTTAGAGAGGGAGGGAGAGGGAGAACGAAATAGAAACACCTATGATGAGAGAGAATCATTGATTGGCTGCCTCCTGCATGCCCCACATTGGGGATTCATACAGCAACCCGGGCATATGCCCTGACCAGGAATTGAACCATGACCTCCTGGTTCATAGGTCAACACTCAACCATTGAGCCACATGGACTGGTATGTCTGTCATTCGATCTTTCAAATAAATATGGTGTTCTTGAAAAAAAGTGGCTACATTAATTCAAAGCTCAAAGAAAGCATCACACAAGGGCTTTTCCTGAAGTCACCTGTCACACTTCACCTCGCAGCAGATTGCTTAGGCAGACTCCCTGCTTCATCACACAGAATATTTAAAAAATGTGTACTCAAGGGTCAAAACTTAATAAAGTGCTAAGGAACCAACAGTGTTACCCATCATTACACCACAGTGAAAACATCAATAAGTAAAAGTAGTATGGCCTAGCACTGAAATCACTTGGGGTCCTAAGAGAAGAGATTGTGTATCTACAAAGAGATTTTATTTGCAAAACTGAAGATAAGCTCAAATACTTTTATCCTGTTTTATCAATATGAGATCAAATAATTAAGACAACCACTTCTAAGATCATTCAAGTCTCTCAATCAAAAGCTATAAAAAATAATAAGGTGGGCCTGACTGGTTTGGCCCAGTGGATAGAGTGTTAGCCTACAGACTGAAAGGTTCCAGGTTTGATTCCCATCAAGGGCATGTACCTTGGTTGTGGGCACATCCCCAGTGGGGGGAGAAGGGAGTGCAGGAGGCATCTGATCGATGTTTCTCTCTCAATGATGTTTCTAGCTCTCTCTCCCTTTCCCTTCCTCTCTGTAAAAAAATCAATAAAATATATAAAAATAATAATAATAATAAGGTGGAAAGAGTTTACCCTGGAGTATGCATTATCAATTCTAGACAGTAATATTTTCCCAAAACTTTATACTACAAAGCAACAATAATCAAAACAGCATTATACTGACAGAAAAACAGATACACAGGCCAATGGAAAAGAACTGAGAGCCCAGAAATAAATCACATGTATATGGGCAAATAATTATTTTTCAAATCAATAAATTAGAAAGAAATGGTGGGAGAGGGAGGAGAGGTATTTATTTATGCATTCATTGGCTAACTCTTATACAAGACCCGACAGAGCATCAAACCCACAACTATGGTGTATAGGGACGACGTTCTAACCAACTGAGGTAACCTGGCAGGGCCTGGACAAATGATTTTGGGGAAAGGAGCCAAAACATGCAATGGAGAAAAGATAGATTCTTCAATAAATGGTGCTGGAAAAATGGAAAAGTCACGTGAAAAAGAATAAAACTAGACTGTATAACCATACACAAAAATTAACACAAAATGTATCAAAGATCTGATTATAAGACCTGAAACAATAAACAACAGAAGAAAACATAGATAAACTTATGGACCTTGGTCTTATAGAGGGTTTTATGAACTTGCCATCAAAGGCTGGGAAAATAAAGGCAATAGTAAATGAATGAGACTACATCAAACTAAAAAGCAGAAAAACCATCAACAAAATAAAAAGAAAACCAACCAAATAGGAGAGGATATTTATAAACAAAACATCTGGCAAGGGATTAATATCCAAAATATATAAAGAATTCATACAACTCAACAATAAAAAACAAAAAATCCAATTAAAAAACAGGCAGAGAACAGTCACTTCTCCCAAGACATACAATGGCCAATAGATATATGGAAAGATCCTCAACTTCACTAGCTATTAGGGAAATGCAAATCAAAACTAATATGATAGCCCGGCCAGTTTTGCTCAGTGGTTAAGCATCAATCAATGAACCAAGAGGTAGCTTGTCTGTATCCCAGTTAGGGCACATGCCTGAGCTATTGGCTCAATTCCTAGTAGGGGGTATTGCAGGAGGCAGTCATCAATGTTTCTCATTAATGTTTCTATCGCTCCATCTCTCTCCCTTCCTTTTTCTTTTAAATATATTTTATTGATTTTGTACAGAAAGGAAGGGAGAGAGATAGAGAGTTAGAAACATCGATGAGAGAGTCATCGATCAGCTGCCTCTTGCACACCCCCTACTGGGGATATGCCCGCAACCAAGGTACATGCCCTTGACCGGAATCGAACCTGGGACCCTTCAGTCCCCAAGCCGACGCTCTAGCCATTGAGCCAAACCGGTTTCAGTCCTTCCTCTCTTTTTCAAATTAATAAAAACACATTTAAAAAAATTACTACCATGAGATACCACCTCACACCTGTTACAATGGCTTTCATCAACAAAACAAGTAATAACAAGTGTTGGAGAGATTGTGGAGAACAAGGAATCCCTACATTGATGATGGGGATATACTAATAAACTGATATAGCCACTATAGAAAACAGTATTGAGCAGCAGTTGCCAACCGGTGGTCCGTGGACCACTGTGGTCCGTGAGGTCCAAAAAGTTGGTGTCTGCTGGTATAGAGGTTCCTCAAAAAAATAGAGAGTCACCATATGACTGGGTGTGTATCTGAAAAACTTGAAAACATTCATTAGTAAAGATACATGCAACCCTGTATTCATTGCAGCATTATTCACGGTGGCCAAGATGTAGAAACAACCAAAATATCCTTCAATAAATGACTGAATAAAGATGTGGTAAGCACAGACAATAAAATACTCTTCAGCCATAGAAAACATGAAATACTGCCATTTGCAACAATATGGATGGACTTTGAGAATATCTTGCTAAGTGAAATAAGTCAGACAGAAGTCAAGTACCATATGATTTCACGCATATGAAGGATATAAAATTTAAAACAATAGAAAAAAAACAAGATGGTGGCATAGGTAGAGCGTCGGCCTGAGGACTGAAAGGTCCCGGGTTCGATTCCGGTGGGGGTTGTGCAAGAGGCAGCTGGTCGATGTTTCTCTCATCGACGTTTCTAGCTCTCTCTCTCTCTCTCCCTTCCTCTCTGTAAAAAATCAATAAAATATATTTTTTTTAAAAAGAAAGAGTGGTAAACACACAATGCAAAATACAGATGATGTATTATAGGATTCTATACAGGAAACACATATGATTTTATTAACCCATGTCACCACAATAAATTTAATTTTAAAATATTTTCAAATTTTAATTTTTACTTTATACCTATATACTAACCCAATTTTCTCTATTTAGATCATCTTTTCCAATTACATTACATACCATATCTGAAAAATACTGTCAACAAATTAACATGATAAAAAAAATACTGACATGACTTGAACTTCACAACATTACATACTTAACACACTGCAGATGGATCATGAGAATCCTTGTGTTTTCTATTCTAAGGTTTGTGGCCAATCACAAAAATTCTTTGAAAATATATTAGCTTGTAAGAATATGTAATAAATAACTTCAAAATGCAATGGATATTTAATTTTAAAGCGTGCCTTTAACATTTATATAAAATGTTTTTTGTATTCGTTCAATAGAAACTTATCTGGCCACTGAGTAAAGTTTGCAATAAAATTACTGGTCAGCAATGTATTAAGATCCAATCAGTAAATCAATCAATCATTCATAATATCAGTATTCTCACTGTTTACTGATCTTGAACTAATTACTTTTTATTATCCACTAACTATACTTAAAGATGAAGACAAACAGGAAAACAAGATCAAGACAGTAAACTAATTTAGCTACACTTTTATTGCTAAAAATATATTGAGATTATTTCCATACCGTATTCTAATTTACATATAACACTGATTTTAAATAAAGAGTTTTACTTTTCACAAGCATTAGAATCTGATTTTTGCACTATTTAAGGTAAAGAAAATGCAAAGGATTTCTTACTGATAAGACGTTCTTTGTGTTTTTCAGATGCTTCAACACAACTTTATTAAATCCTTTCTGGGCAGCCCGAGAAAGTGCTGACACTTCCCAGTTATTCTTGTTCTCACCTATCAACAGAAAACAAAATCGAACTTTAAATAGCATTCATTCATTGACTTGATTAATATTAGGGTGAACATACTGTATTACCAAATCAAGACATTAAAACCCTAATTTTAATTACAATTAAAAATTACTAAGTTTCTAAAACAAAAATATATTAATAGTGGTTGTCTTAGTTTTAAATATCATTGTCTACACAAAGAAATATGATTCCTTGAAGAAGTGTTAATTCCAGAGATTGGGCAGGAAACACACTAAAGTAATAATGAGAGGTAGTGGAGCTTCAGAAAAGAAAAGTTTTACCCTATACATCCTAACTTTATGTAAGTTTATGAGTACTAAAAAATATTTCTCTACCTGACCACATAACTATCCAATTCAGGACATGGCCCTGGAGACATTGCCCATTATTTAATCCTTAACCCCATTCAGGATCTAACATTGATCCCATGTTCAGAACCACATTACATTTTATTGTTTGCTTCTTTAGTATCTTTTAAACTGAAACAGATCTTCAGTCTTTCCTTGCATTTCATGATTTAAATATTTTAAAATTATATGCCAGTAATTTTGTACAATGTCCCTCTATTGGAGTTTGTCTAATGTTTTCTCAGGACTAGAATTGGACGATAGAAACCAGCTGTAACATCCTAATCACTTTAATTATTGAGTTAAATAAAATCTTTGATATGTGTTCATTTATATCAGCATACTCATAATTGCATAGGTACAAAGTTACTTTTCATTGGTTCTGGCGATGCCTAGACGATTTGCTGACAGAGCCAGGTAAACCACATTGCTGAAGGATACACACTGTGAGGTGTGTATCCCACCCTATCTTCCTGGCTCCTAGAAATGAATCCCAAGTGACAATAGAACCTTACCCAGCTTTCTGCTAATGTAGTTCCTGCCTTTACATGATTTCATGCTTTTGGTTTGCTTATGCTCAATTAGCTGGTGCCTGTGGCTGGGAGTAATGTCTGAGAATTTGGGTTTAAGATCTACTGACCATTTGGTAAACTTCTGTGGGCAAGGTATATCCTAGAGATTTCTAATTGGGCCAGAGATGAAAAAGAGCTTTTGTTTTTCAGTGTCTTTTTGTTACTACTTTTTTTGTAGCTAAAATTAGTTAATTTCGCCAAAACCGGTTTGGCTCAGTGGTAGAGCGTCGGTCTGCAGACTGAAAGGTCCCAGGTTCGATTCTGGTCAAGGCATGTACATTGGTTGCAGGCACATCCCCAGTAGGGGGTGTGCAAGAGGTGGCTGGTCAATGTTTCTCTCTCATCGACATTTCTAGCTCTCTATCTCTCTCCCTTCCTCTCTTTAAAATATCAATAAAATATATTTTTTAAAAATAAATAAATAAAATTAGTTAATTTCATACATTGGGAAAAACTGAACTGCTCAGTTTTTTTGTTGATGTCTTGTGTCTCTTGAGCTATGATTCAAATTGCAGAATTAAAGCTATAAGCTCTCCATTTGCTTGTGTCTCTATTAGCCTAATTTGAGAAAGGCTTTTACTTCGTTCCTTATGAGTAGAATGTTCTCCTATATTTGGAGAGTATTAATACATTAGATTATAAAGTCTCTTAAGTTTAAAATCTGTTCTGATTTATTTATACAAATTAATAAACTTACTTAAAGTGAATATTCCTGAATTTTTCTGAAAATAAGGACACTGTGCTTATCATGTTTTAAATGAGTCATAGTTGTTGTTTTTTTAATCTTACAGAAACTAGCTCAAAGGCATTTTAAGAATCCATGTTCACATAATTCAGGCACATCTTTGGTACGTGATACAAGTTTAATAATCTGGGTTTAAAAAAAGAAATGACTTTAACAACATTCACAATATTGGGCTCACAACTATCCATCTCCAAAATTTTTCATCATCACAAAAAGTCCTACATAGTTTTAAGTTTATGAAAAGTGATACAAGTTTATGTTCAAATAAACTATCTTTATTTGGACAAATTTTTCCTCCCCAGTAATTATGTTTTATAGCATGTCAGCTAGAAGATAATATCTAAGATTTGCAGGTAACTTGAAAACTGGACTAAATGAGTTAATTAATGGATAATTACTGAATACTCAGGTAATATACAAGCAAAATACAATAACTGATTACTAAACATCACTTTTAAGTTTGTGTGCTTCTGCTTCTCGTTTTTATAGGCTATTAGGCTAGAACTTGGGATCATGTAAATGAATGTGTCAGTGGTGGTGTGTTCATAAGCTCTATGTATCTGACAGACAATTCTCAATTATCCACTCCAAGTTTTCTCAAAGAAAGACCTAAGTTTGGTAATACATTATAATTATACTAGAGGCCCAGTGCACAGATTTATGGACAGGTGGAGTCCCTTGGCCTGACCTGCAGGGATCAGGCTAAAACCGGCATCCAACATCCCCCGAGGGATGTAGTAGAGCACGAAGTGGCAGGTGGCCAGGCAGGAGCTGCTCCCATTCACAGGGCCCTGTTCATCCCAGTCCCATTCCTCTCCATCAGCTGAGTGGCACTCCCACTGTGAAAGCACACCACCAGGAGGCAGCTCCTGCATTCAGCATCTGCCCCCTGGTGGTCAGTGCACAGCACAGCGCTCAAACGGTCGCCTGGTAGCTTTGGCTTTTATATAGAGAGACCAGTGGCCTAATGCACAAAATTCATGCACGGAGGGAGGGTGTCTCTCAACCCAGCCTGCACCCTCTCCAATCTGGGCCCCTTTGAAAGATGTCCGATTGCTGGTTTAGGCCCGATCTCACAGGGACCTCACAATCTGGGACTGTTGGCTCCTAACCGCTCACCTGCCTGCCTGATCACCCCTAACCATTCTACCTGCTGGCCTGACTGCCCACAACTGTGCCCCCCCCCCCCGCTTATGGGCTGATCACCCCTAACTGTCCCCCCTCCTGGCCTGATCGCCCCCGACTGCCCCCCCACCGGCCTGCTTATTGTCAACTGCCCCCACTGGCCTAATCACCCCCAACTGCCCTTCCCTGCCAGCTTTATCACCCCCAAGTGCCCCCCGTGCCAGCATTCTCACCCCCAACTGACCCCCGCCCCTCCGCCAGCCTGCCTCTGCCTCACCCCCACCACCATGGCTTTGTCCAGAAGGATGTCTAGAGAGAGAGAGAGAAACATCAGTGATAAAAGAGAATCATTGATCGACTGCCTCCTGCATGCCCCGCACTGGGGGATGAGCCCACAACTCTGGCATGTGCCCTGACCAGGAATCAAACCATGACCTCCTGGTTCATAGGTCGATGCTCAGTCTCTGAGCCATGCCAGCCAGGCTGGTTTTAGGTACTTTAAAAGTATGTGTGATAGGCAGAATTGTAAGATAGCCTATGACCTTCCTCTGCTGTTATTCCCATAATTGTGTTCCCTTATATAACAAAAGATTAACAAGATAGGCCTAATTTAATCACAGTCTTCTCCAGCTAATAGAAGAGGAAGCCAGAAAGATTTGAAAATGGTGGGGCCATAAGCAAGGACCAGAGAGAGGACTCCAGGACCTGATCAGCCCTGACAATCAGCCAGCAAGGAAATAAGAATCTCAGATCCTGTCAACAACCTGAATAAGTCTGAAAGAAAATCCTTCCCCAGAGTTCCCAGTTAAGAGCCCAGCATGGCCAATACCTCAATGAAATGATCAGACTAAGTAGAGGACCACCTGGACTTCTGACTTACAGAACTCTGAAATAACAGATGGGTGATTTTCACTTTTTTTTTTATAGGTGTGGTTTTAAATGCTAAAATACTTTCAATTTTTGTTGAATTGAGTATTTTCTATTTGAGCCAATGGAATATAATCTCTTTATAAAATGGTTGATTTTGATGCCCAAATTAGCCCAAATTTTATCTGTGACATATTCCCATCATTCTCCAAACAATTCCTTGCTTTCTAGATATTTCAGAAAATATAATTTTCTAGGTTAAGCTTGTATTTTCCCTGTCAGTCGTTTGGTCGTCCCTCACTAATCCCCCAGGATGGCAGGGGGTTAGTGAAGGACAACAGAACTACTGAACAGTAGGCTGCTTGGGGCAACCAGGCAGGCAGGGGGGAGGGGGATGTGAGGGGCGACCAGGCCGGCAGAAGGGGGGACAGTTGGGGGCTACCAGGCCAACGGGAGGTGAGGGGGACAGTTAGGGGCAACCAGGCTGGCAGGAGAGGGCAGTAAGAGGCAACCTGGCTGCTGGGGGTGGGCAGTTGAAGGCAACCAGGCCAGCAGAGGGGGCAGTTGGGGGCGATTAGGCTGACAGGGGGGGCAGTGAAGGATGACTAGGCCAGATAGTTGGGGGTGACCAGGCTGGCATGGGGATGCAGTTAGGAGCAACCAGGCTGGCAGGGGGGAGGTAAGGGATATCAGGCTGGCAGAGCAGGAGGGCAGTTAGGAATGACAAGGCCAGCAGGGAGGGGGCAGTTGTGGGTGACCTGGCCAGCAGTGGGTGGGCAGTTAGGGGCAACCAGGCTGATGGGGGGCAATTAGGGGTGACCAGGCAGTCAGGCAGGTGAGTGATTAGGAGCCAGCGGTCCAGGATTGTGAGAGAGATGCCCAACTGCTGGTTTAAGCCCAATATCCAAGGGGTCCCAGATTGGAGAGAGTGCAGGCTGGGCTGAGGGGACTCCCAGCCCCCATGCACAAATTTCATGCACTGGGCCTCTAGTCTATAATAATAAAAGCATAATATGCTAATTAGACCAGACAGCCAAACAACCTTCCCGACTTCCTTCTTAACCACCTTCTGGACGAAGCCATGGCTGCAAGGACCAAGGCAAGATGCTGCAGCTGTGAGGGCCAAGCCCCTTGCACGAATTTCATGCATCAGGCCTCTAGCTTTTTATAAGGAAGTGAACCAAATGCTATAAGGAGTTCAAGATATTTAACTTAGCAGAATATAAGTGAATAAAATGAAAAATAAGTCTAATGCCTCAGTTATATTTCCCATGTCCCGATTTTACTAAAATGGAGAGATTACAAAAATACCAATCAAATATATTTTGAATATGTTAGGTTCATATTTCAGAAATTGCAAAACTACAAATGTAGTCCTATTAGAATTATTACATTGCCCTCTTATTTGATACACATAATTCTCGTAAACCTTACCTGGTAAGGCTGAAGTTTTCAAATACCCATCCAGACTAGGGAGAATGTCCTTATAATAGGGCTGGATTACTTGTTTACTGATGTAAGCCGACCATTCTTCTAGGGCACGCAGGCCTGCTTCTGCCAGGGGGGGGTAGCTCAGGCCCAGTTTAAAAGCCATCTATATGTTAATACAAACATGGTAAACTGAGACGCAGTAATTTAAGATTTAAAGAAAAAAACACCACCAACTAATTATGGTTTCTAATAAATTAGCCTTTCTACAGTCAGAATGTGAGATCCTGCTGGAGGAAAGAATGTGAGACCACAGGTCATTATTAGAAAACCCAGCACCACTAGTCTATATGGTTGGTGACAAGCTGCAGACTTTCAACACATCGACCTATAAGGGAAGCTCAGAGAGGACGAGACAAGTGTCCTAAGTCCCAAAACTACCAAGTAGCATAAGTCGAACTTAAAATAGGGGTGTCTATTAGCAAGCATCTCCTGTGACTGCCATGAAAAGACCTGGATATTTCCATGTTTTCTAGGAATTCATTATGTATAGGAAATTGATTTGCTCAAGACAATGAATGATCTACCTGCAACGCGGGAACGTAGGCTCTAACATCAAGTTCGATGATGTCATGTGGCAGGGATAGAATGAAGGTCAAACAGGAGGCCAAAAGTTCATCTTTGTATTGCTTCATTTTAACTGATACCTTAAAAAGAAAGGAGAGTAAAACCTCAGAGGGAAGGCAGAGGAGGTTGGGTGGGAAGAGATTAACCAATCAGGGGTCCTCAAACTTTTTAAAGTGGGGGCCAGATCATGGTCCCTCAGAGAGCTGGAGGGCCGGACTATATGAACTACTAATTCCTACTGTAACACCTCGGCTGTGCTCACTGCCCAAAAAACCTGGCGGGCCAGATCAGACTCCTCTGCGGGCCGCATGTGGCCCGCGGGCCGTAGTTTGAAGACGCCTGAGTAATCATATATGCATAACCCATGGACACAGAGAATGGGGCTATGCATATATGGGCCTGGGGTGGGTGGGAGGATGGGTGCTGTTGGAAGAAGTTAAGGGGGGGAAAAGGAGAACCTATGTAATACTTTCAACAATAAAGATTTTTTAAAAAGAAGAGAAAGACAATGCTGTACACCCGAATAGAGCCTATGCTTTGAAGTCAACTAAAAAAGTTACCTTTTCTCAAACATGAAAAATGATAATGCAGGCTTTGACATGGCCATGTTCATTTTCAAACTAAAGACTGATCTCTAGGAAAAGTTTATTTGAAGTAATTAAATCCCATTACATGCAAAAGCTAAAGAATCTATTAATTTTGAGTTTCCATCACACAAATTATTTTACGAAAACTCAAGGGACTTTTGAAGCACAATGGTCTGCCCTGTTAGTGTTTCTTAATCCTTTAATCTGGATCTGAATAAAACAAACCAATTTTTAAGTAATTAGATCATTTATGAACACTAACATTTTTTAAACATACATTCATCTTTTAAAAACCCATTTTTAAAAAACCCACTGGGTAAATCATTTTAAAATTACCTCTTTACCAAATTTTGAAAATAAAGCAAAGCAAGAATACTTTTCTGGGTTCTCAGGAGACTGTTTCTGACTCTTAGGACCAACTCCCTGTTGAATAAAACAGTAAATTAGTACAGTGAAAAATAAGCAGATATTTCTGTGTCCTGAGCCCAGTAATTCCCCTCCCTTCTTCTGAGAGGTGAACTCATATTCACTTTGCCAAGGTTCCATGCAGATGCGCAGGCAAAGGCCAGTGAAAAACGGCATGAGTGGGAGGTGGATGGCTGGTCAAGAGCCACAGGCTTGGCTAGGTCCATTCCCCTTTCCCCATCTTCCAACACATACACTTATGAGCAATGAGACCTGCTCATCCTATAATTAACCAGTCACAGTACTCATGAATGACTTAAGCCTTAGGTGCACCAATCCAATTACACTCAAACTTCACTAACACCTGAGTGGCCACCTGATGGTCTGTGAGCACGAAGTGCGAGCACTGCCCTGAGAGTTTCCCGTAGGCCTGGAGAGGGCATGAGATGCCCCGGTAACACTGGGTTGCTGGCGAAGGCCCACACTTTAAGAATCTCTGTTATGGTCCAGCTGGTGTGGCTCGGAGGTTGAGCATCAACCTATGAATCAGAAGCTCACAGTTTGATTCCACATCAGGGCACATGCCTGAACTTTGGGCTCGATTCCCAGTAGGAAGTGTGCAGGAGGCAGCTAGCTGATCAATGATTCTCTCTGATCATTGATGTTTCTCTCTCTCTCTCTCTCCCTCTCCCTTTCTCTAAAATCTATAAAAATATACTTAAAAAACAAAACAAAAAAAACCTGCTATGCCCTAACCCGTGTGGCTCAATTGGTTGAGCGTCTTCCCAAAAGGTCATTAACTGATTCCCAGGCACATGCCCAGGTTGTGGATTCAATCCCCAGTAGGGGTGTGTGCGGGAAACAATCAACTGATGTTTCTCTCTCACATCAATGTGTTTTATTTTTCTCTCTCGGGGAACAAACAAACAAACAAACAAAAATAAACACAAAACATTAAAATAAAATTTTAAAATCTTCATAAAAAGGACCTTTGTTAATCTAACACAATTAGCCAGGTGCTTGTAAATCAGAACAGAAAATACTGTTAGTTAACTTTTTTAAGTGTCATCCAATTGCCACCCACATCAGTTTCTAAAAATACAGATAATATAATTAGATTTTAGCCGAAATCAGTTTGGCTCAGTGGATAGTGTCGGCCTGCGGAATGAAGGGCCGGGTTCGATTCCGGTCAAGGGCATGTACCTTGGTTACGGGCACATCCCCAGTGGGGGGTATGCAAGAGGCAGCTGATCGATGATTCTCTCTCATCGATGTTTCTAACTCTCTATCCCTCTCTCTTCCTCTCTGTAAAAAATCAATAAAAAAATATTTTTAAAAAATTAGATTTCAAAGTGCAATATGGTACAATCTCATATTTTTATAATGTTTATATAGACACATGCAATCTAATTTTAAAAATACAGGCATATTCAATGTCCTGCAAAAACACTTACCTCAAAATACTTTATTTTCTTCGCATTACTCACAGCAATAGAAAGCAACTTGTAGAAACCACTAATTAGTGGCGACCGTGTACAATGACATATTAATTCATATGCAAATGAGTATAGCCAGGGCTCAAAAAATTCTACATGTTTCTCAGGAAGAATCTCTCTGTAAAAACAAATTAAAACCTTAATGCAGAAATTTTTGTCTTACTATTTTTATTCTGCTTTGAAATTATAAGGCACATAATTATAAGGTCTACAATTCCATTATAGAATATTTTTAGGTATATCTACAATCCTTTTTGTTTCCTACTTGAAGGTCTTTTAAATATAAAAATAGTACATTTAGAATATTTTAACAATTTATAGAAGCAATTTAGATTGCCTTTTCTATTTTATTTCTTATAGCTATGTAAGAATTTTTTCTATATTATAGCCAATAACTGACAATTTTCTCTCTTAAATAATCAGAATTTAAAAAAAAAAATACCTGCAAAATTCCACCAGGTTAATGAAAGCTGAAAAATCTTTAGGTTTAGCAGGATACAAATTAGCTGCTGGATCTGAAGTCGGAATCGCCCAAACACCAGCGGATTCATTTTCATCCTTAAAAATTGTACCAAAACAAACATTATACCAGTCAATCACACATTCATTCAACATATAACTGACCAACTGACCTCACTGTCAAGGTCTGATGATATAAGGAAGGAATGCAAAAGTGAGAAAAGTACAGATGAGTCCTCAAAGCTTACAATTTGAGAAAAATGATGAAACTCACAGAAAACACTACATCTTTTCTTTTAAAAGGTTATATGGGAAGTGATAAAATAAGTGATAAAAATTGATACGGATACAAAAATACAAAGGGAGGAGTATCATTTGTTAAAGGAGCTAGCAATGATGCCATGATAGAGGTAGAATTTCCAAACTTAAAGTTTATAGAAAGCATCAATAATAACGGACTCAGAAGTTTCAAACCGAGAAACAGGAATAATTAACAGTATTAAGTAATAGTAACTTCCTATTAAGTTACACAATGGATTTGTGTTATCAAATTCAGGCTGAAATAATTTGACATACACAAAGCATAAAAAGCAATAAAAGCCAAAACCAGTTTGGCTCAGTGGATAGAGCGTCGGACTGGGGACTGAAAGGTCCCGGGTTCGATTCCAGTCAAGGGCATATACGTTGGTTGTGGGTATATCCCCCGTAGGGGGTGTGCAAGAGGCAGCTGATCGATGATTCTCTCATTGATGTTTCTAACTCTCTAGCCCTCTCTGTAAAAAATCAATAAAATATACTTAAAAAAAAAAAAAAGCAATAAAACACACATTGGTGTTCCCATCAACCAGCAAAAAATGTGAACATTACCAGCACTATTAAGCCAATGTGACAAATGGCCTTTTTCTGTTTTATTATTCTCTGCATTATCTTATAACTTGCAGCATCACACATAGGCACTAACTCTAACAAGCATAATCTACTTTATAAAAAAAAAAAAAAATCACTGGGCCCACCATAGTGTTTTGTTGTTAAAACTCCTCAAATAAGAGCAGAGCAACTTCCAGCTAACAGTCTAAAGTAGGGGTGTCGAACTCAATCAGAGAAGGGGCCAAAATCTAAAATCCAGCCTAAATCACGGGCCGAATGGTTTACTGAACAGTCATAAACTGTCATTGTGATGGAAAAGCAGCGGAGTGCAGTGATGACAGCGCGGTGCGGGCCACATTGCAAGGCCTGGCGGGACGGATTTGGCCCGCGGGCCTTGTGTTTGACACATGTGGTCTAAAGCCATGAAAACTGGGTACAGACAACAGTCCTTTCCTGACTCTGGTCTATATCCTACTATCTTAAGAACACATTTAATACTGGGCACCTGGATTTGGAGTTTCCTTAGCTATAAGGAAGAGGAATACCAGGTTTCCTTATATTACTACAAAGTCACCTCTGCACAAAATAGGATTTGACATTTTACTATTGCTAAGGAACAAATAATAAAACAAGCCAAATACCCAACGTTTCATACAAAAAATCTTTAACATATTAAACACATAAATCACTCACTTTTGAAAAATCTAGTGGTAACGTTTGCTACACATTAGGCAATACAAAAGTACCAACAATATATATTAACTAGAGGCCTGGTGCAAGAAATGTGTGCATGGGTGGGGTCCCTAGACCTGGCCAGTGATCAGGGGCAATAAGGGCCAAGGGCCTTCTGGCTGCTGATCGGGACCTTCCTTCCCTGGCTACTGATTGCTTCTTTTGCTCTGTGCCACCCCCTGGTGGTCAATGCACATCATAGTGAGTGATTGAACTGGTCTCCTGGTAGAACTTTCAAGGAAGCAACTTGCATATTGGGCTTTTACATATATAGATGTGGAAGAAACCAATTTCCTATATACTCTACAAATATGCTATACCTACAAAGAGAGTTGGTATAAAAACGAAGTGAAATTATTAGTGACAAAAATTCTAACCTCTTGTTCTCCAACATTCTGTTTTTTTAGTGTAAGATCCAATTTGTCAATAATCTTCAAAACAGATTTTACAAATTCATCATATAGCAAGCGATTCAGTCTTTGAAGGGAGGAATTCACAAAGAAAAATGCTTCATCTGCTAAAACAGAATCCTTTAAAAAGATTTTAAAGAAAATGTTGTCCATAAAAGCATCAAAATTAGTACTAAATATGCATTAAAATATATACAGATGTACATAGGTATTATGGAAAATGCTGTATAAACTGTAACAGACTTATCTGGAAGTTTACAAGCTCAAATTGTAGACACCTTCCTAAATTATTAGGATAATATCATTTTGATCAGATATTATTATTATACAGTCATGTAGCAAATACTAGGTACATAGTAATAAATAAGAAGATTCAGGCCAATCCTTATCAAAGCATTTTCCCCAATAAATTTGTGTGTTTGTGTGTATACACTTGTATATTATACACATAACATATGTATATACACATATACATGTATCTAAATATATATCTATCCTCAGAATGGATTTAAAAGCATCATCTATCATTTATCTGAAACTATTCTTCCATTTCAAAAATATAGGCCAACTACTGAATAAAGACTCAGTCAAATATTCTATGGAACTTAACCTCAAAATATAAGACTATCTAACATCATATAAAAAAAAAATGTTTTAGGTAAAATTACTAACACTGCTATTTTACCTCAATTAGAAAACAACTAAAAACTCCTGAGATCTGTCACAGGATAGAAATCATCTACTGCCAAAAATGGTTATTTCTGTTAATGCTTTGTCAGTCTGTTAGAATGGTGGCCAGAACCTGGCTTTAAAACATGTTAGAAATATATGAGCAGAAGGTATTACTCTAATCATAGATGATATAAATAATAGCTGTGCACCAATCACCTCCATACCTATTAGGTCAATTGGATTTATCTTCATATCTAATAAATAAGAAGAGAATAGCTCATTGTATTTTTGGTTGAATTAGAAAAAAAAAAACAAACAGCATCAACTATATTACACTAATACTTAAAGTTAAAACAGTAATTAATTTTAAATGAGTTCTCTAGAATTTAGCTCCTTTTTTTATGAGCAGGAAAGCCCGTTTTTATTCTCTAATGCCTTCAGCTTCCAGGCAATCCTGCTGTGGTGGTGGTGGCAATGGCAGCGGAGGCTAACCAGGCACCCAAAACTCACCAGAGAAACTATGGGAGGATAGTCACATTGGGTATTTCCTCTCTCTCTTACTACTCGACCCTGGAAGCAAAGGTAGCTTCCATCTCTTCCTTTGGCCTTTAATTTGCAGAGAGATTAAAAGCTTCTAATCACTTTTTTCCCCCCTGAAATATTCTTCCACTTCACTGACCACCAATAATTTTGTTTCTTTTAATTTACCTTTTTCTAGTTTCATTTTATCCTCTTACACTGTTTTGATTTTTTATTACTTGTAGTACTTTTTAAATAAACGACTAAAAGTCAGAAAAAAATAGAATTCTGAAATAAATAATTCTTAAGTGTATAAACTATGCACATAATAAAGAGGAACAAGGGTATTTTTGACTAAAATTGTCATTTTTACCATTATCTGGTCACAGTTCAGAAGATTTCTAAAAAGATCCAAATAGTCTTTGTATGTGGGTACTTTCCATTTGCCAGTTCTAACTTCTCCCGAAGCACGATGGTCTTCCAATTCAGACTCGGCACCCTGGAGAGGAAGACATCACACTGATACTTACCAATGAAGTCACAAAATAAGCACTGCTGCCAGAACTTCCTGATGTTCAGGATTTTCTAAGCTAAATCAGACTATAAGTCTCCTACTATAGTAGGATTGAAGAAGAAGATAAATTATGAAAGCGTAACAAAAAGGCAAGCTGAAAATAGGTTCTTCTCATTGGGACTAAAATAGTGATGTGCTAATATTTCAAAAACAATATCCATGGGATGTGTTATAAGGCATTTACCTCACTTTCTTATACAGACCTATCTCTCATCTCATCCTATTTCCTGTAACTTCAAGTCAAGTAAGATGTGTTCCATAATAACACCTAAGTATTTTGTCCTAAAATTTTAAGAGAAAAAAAAACATTCCCTTATTGTAAAAAGTTGTGTATACCAATAAATATATTTTTAAGGAACTTCATAACTTCAGTTTATTCACCTGAAAAAATATATAGAGCTATTGATCCTAACTTTCCAAATTGTACAGCATGGCTAATAACAAAAAGGGCCACTTTTATGTATTATTATAGACTACAAAGTCCAGAAACATTTCTAACTTTCAGTGATGGAGGACTAATTTTCAAAACATTAGATTCAGAATTTACCTTTTGAAGGATCACTGCTTTAGAACATATTCTGATTAAACTCTGATGCACTGAAAAAAATAAAACAAAAACAAAACTGAAGTACAGAGGACAGAATTGAATCTATTAATTGATTATATCTTGTATTTTTCTTAGAAATATAAAGTGTTATTAATCTAAGAACTACTAAATATATTTAAATTACCAGCTCTAAAAATTCAAAGTACAAATTAAATTAGGAGAAATTATAGAGTTGTGGTGATTAAATACTTAAAGCATAAAAACTTATTTTTAAGAAAATAAAATGTTATATTTCCTCTAATAATTAGGAATTCAAAATAAGTTACTTATTATTGATCTAATTAAAAAGAGGATTAATTCTGTGATCTCAACCAAAAATTTTCTATACAAAAACTAGTCTAAATCTAATATCTTAAGATAATAATAGATAATAACAGGTATTAAAATATTTAAATCATATGTAAATATTTATTTGATGGTTTTTTCCATGTTAAAATTTCAAGGCCTTAACAAAGATGAATCTTGGAAAGCTCCAAGGGCCCGGAGTAATACAAGAAATTTACTCTCTCTTCTTATGTAGGGGTGTCGAACTCAATCAGAGAAGGGGCCAAAATCTAAAATCCAGCCTAAATCGCAGGCCGAATGGTTTACTGAACAGTCATAAACTGTCATTGTGATGGAAAAGCAGCGGAGTGCAGTGATGACAGCGCGGTGCGGGCCACATTGCAAGGCCTGGCGGGACGGATTTGGCCCGCGGGCCTTGTGTTTGACACGTGTCTTATAGGAAAACTTTTTAAAACAGATCTAATATACTTGAAATTACGCCGGGACCAGTTTGGCTCAATGGATAGAGCATCGGCTTGGGGACTGAAGGGTCCCGGGTTCGATTCCGGTCAAGGGCATGTACCTTGGTTGCGGGCATATCCCCGGTAGGGGATGTGCAAGAGGCAGCTGATCGATGACTCTCTCATCGATGTTTCTAACTCTCTATCTCTCTCCCTTCCTCTCTGTATAAAATCAATAAAATATATTTTTTAAAAAATTACATGGAAAGCCATATCAAATAAAAATTAATAGGTATATATTAAATATTATAAAGTTTTCGCCTATAAGAAAGGCAAAAACAATATATTTCTTAAATATAGCCAAATTTGTCAACAGCAATAGAATTTCAAGAAAGACAAAAGCCATGTTTTTGAATCAGACCAATAAAGTATCAAACCTGTAAGTTTTACTGAAAAAACAAAACAAAAAACAATAAAAAAAACCTGAAGTAAACAATGAAAAATACAACCAATGAAAATGATAGTCATTCTTTTTTTCTTTTTTTTTATTATAAAGATTTCTCCTTTTATTTTTTTTTAATTTATTTATTTTTAATATTTTTTTATTGATTTTGTTCAGAGAGGAAGGGAGAGAGATAGAGAGTTATAGAAACATCGATGAGAGAGAGTCATCCATCAGCTGCCTCTTGCACATCCCCTACTGGGGATATGCCCACAACCAAGGTACATGCCCTTGACCGGAATCAAACCTGGGACCCTTCAGTCCCCAAGCCGACGCTCTATCCATTCAGCCAAACCGGTCTCGGCATGATAGTCATTCTTTTTTTTAACATAACTTTACTTCTCAATTTTTTTTCTCTAAGTCTGTTAAAATCTTTAATTTTAAAATGGGTACTATTCAGATTCAGAAGCACAAGGAAGAGAGAAAAAATATTCAAAAAAAAGCATAGAAAAAGGAGATCTGGGTCCACCAACATATATGGAGTTCTCCAAGAGACATCAAAAGATACAAAAAAATTTGGGAACCTGATGTTCTTCATCTATATCATAAAACATGGTTAAGTGTTCATTATCATGAAAACAAAAGTGAATTCCAACTTACCCACAGTATTAATGCAATTCCAGTGAACTGGTCCTTTTTCTGCTAAGGCAAGGAAAACTTTCACTATGGCTTTACAACATAGCAACTGCATTTTTGGACTATACTGTGGGAAACTGTCTATCTGAATCACCAGGAGATATTCCAGAACTGAAGTATACACCTCAGGGACCTATCAGAAATGGACAGCAAACTAAAAGTTAGGGAAGGAAATGAATAAATATGGGAATAATACAAATATTCAAAGTAATTACAACCCATTAGACACTATTAGATCAATGAAAACCCTGGTTTGTTATCTACATCTACCAATAAATTTAACACTACTGTAATTACATTTTTAAAAATCAGAGAAAAACTGTCTGAATGATACTTAAGATGAAATTCCATCTTAATTAACCTTTTAGAAAGGCAGAAAGAGTAAAAAATAATTTTTCCTGCTATGGGTAACAAAAAGTGAAGTTTCATAACTATAATTCCACCGACACAAAATACTAATTAAAAAATGTCACCCTGATCATAATAGGGCCTGTTCACACAATTCTACCAAGTGATTGAAGAACTGAGATTAAATTAGTTATGCTCACTGTAATTAATTATTCCACTTACTGTGTCCAGGTAAAGCAAGACACTTGCAATAGACTGGAGGAAGCTTGGCATTTGGTAAATGTGGTCTTCAATAGTGTCTGTCTGGGTGAGGAACAGTTGCTTGCAGCGCTGAATGAGCTCTACATACATGAGGTCAACATCTTTTGCATTTATGACCTTGCAAGGCTTTAGAAAAGGTAAGTAGAAATCTTTATCAATCTTATTAATATCAAAATAATGATATTTAAGATGTCTTACTGCACCATGATTATAAACTAAATATTAAACAGCTTTTTAGGATAACAGAGATATACCATAAAATACAGTATATCTTACAAAAATGTTTTGAATAATCTGTAAATACATTCTAAATAATTTTTCATACACAAAGCATCTAGATTTTCAACTATATTCTAGACACCGTTTTGATAGTAGGTATCGAAGACAAAGACGACAAAAAAGATGCAGTCCCAGTCCCCAGGAGGCTAGGCACCCAGAAGAGACTGACAGTTACATTCAAATTGGAATACACAACCTCTCCACACTGAACACTGTACGCCATCTTTACAACTCACAGGTCTGACAATGCTACTCCCCAGCTTTAGATTTTCCAAAGGCTTCTTTAGGCTTCAGATCTAGCCCAACCTCCTGAAGGGTCTCAGTAGTTTCTCTTCCAGTCTCTCTCCTGTCTTCCTTGTCTAGCATGCTCTAGTTACACTGTGAAAATATCTAACTACATTGCACAAGTTGAAGTTGATTAAACCAGGAAGTTCAGTTCAAAATTCTATGCTCTCATTTACCTGAGCCTTCTTATATAGTTTCTTCTGCCCTAAATATTTTTAAAGGAGCTAACAGAGACAAATGGAAGCAAATGAGGAAGTATCAGGATGAAATGAATAGTAACAGTGGAAGGCTGAAAAAGGACCTCTCGTCCTCTGAAACAAGAGAGTAAACACTGAAGGATAAATCTGCAGAAAGAGAGGCAGCAAGTGACTTTCTCCATAAAAGAGAAGTCACAGAGATCCATTAAGAGGGAAATAACTATGGCTACTGTCATTATTCTTATACTAGAGGTCCGAGGCGTTAAGATTCGTCCAAGAATGGGCCTTCCTTCCCCTGGCTGCCGGCACTGCCTTTGCTCCAGGCAGAGCTGCCTTTCCGCCTTCCCATGCTGCCCAGAGCCACAGGGTCAGAGCAGAGAACGACACAAGTGTCCTGCCCCAGTTCGGTACCTGCATATGCACATTAAACCGCCATCTTTGTTGGGTTAATTTGCATACATACTCCTGGCTGGCTGATGGGTGTAGCAAAGGTATGATCAACTTGCATATTACTCTTTTATTAGTGAAGATATAACTCCTTCTGTCATTAGAATTTCTATTTTTATAATGTTGAGTACCATCAACTACAATTTTACTTTATAAATAAGAGGCAGCATAGCACAGTAAAAAAACACATGCTGTTTCTAGTTTTCACACCTAAAATTGATGTCTTGGTTTTGTCACTTATCAACTCTATGTCCTTCAGTAAGTTACCCACCTGTAAAGTGAAATAATACTCCTAAAAGCTTGGAGGGGAATTATGAGGATGTGAGATAACATACAGAATCTTCATACATAGTAGCCACTGAAAAAATAATAGTGCCCGGCCTGCGTAGCTCGGTGATTAAGCATTGACCTATGGACCAGAAAGTCATGGTTTCATGCTCAGGTTGTGGGCTCAATACCTAGTGTCAGTTGTGTAGGAGGTGTGATTCTCTCTCATCGCTGATATTTCTATTTCTCTCTCTCCCCCCCACCCCTTTCTAAAATCAATAAAAATATTTTTTAAAAAGTTAACAGTAAAGCAAATAATAACAAAATTATCTAAAATATGACATACTTTAAAAATCAATAAATTATATTTATTTAAACACTCCCAATAAAACTAAAATGTTGAGAAAAGTAATGATCCATACTCCTGCAAAAAGTCCATATCCACGAATCGCAATGGATAAATCCTTGCTGCTTGAATCCATGTTCCTGATGATTCCATAGAATTGTTCCATAAAGTACTGCAGCTTACTTTTATGCATTTCTGCATCTTTTGCCACCAGAAAAGAAACCTGCAATTGCATAATATTTACTTTTTAAAAATATAAAATGGCAAAACAATGTAATCTATACAAATGAGAAAGGCTAGAATTGGTTAAGTAGAAATAATTAGTGTGTTATAGTCCTATACAACCCCTTTTACTCATAAAGAATCACTGATTCAATTTGCTTCGTCTCCATCAAGTTCAGAAAAGACACTTCCTTAAACAAAGCTTTGTTATATGTAATGTATTTTTCCAAGAGAATGGAACTGCAAGAGACCAAAGAAATGTTGGAAGATGTATGCACAAAAGAAAAAAGTTTTGAATGAAGGCTTTCTAATGAGGCAGAAATCATGTTTAGAGCTCATCTATGGAACACAGGACAATCAACACAGATTTGTACATGCCCAATGGCCAGCAAGTTCAGAAATCAGCAACTCAAAGTTCAGAACTAAGAATCAGAAAGACAAGGCATCTCATTTTACCAAAAAAATAAGCTAAAACTGCCCTCGCTGGTTTGGCTGAGTGGATAGAGCATCAGCCTGCGTCCCAAAGGGGCCCAGGTTCGATTCCGGTCAAGGGCACATACCTCAGCTGCAGGTTCCTCCCCAGCCTGGGGCCCTGGTTAGGGCTTGTGCAAGAGGCAACCAACCAATGTGTTTCTCTCACATCAATATTTCTGTCTTCCCTCTTTCTTCCACTCTCTCTAAAAATCAATGGAAAAAATTGTCTTTATGCCCACTAGCTTAGCTCATTGTTTGAGCATTGACATATGAACCAGGAGGTCATGGTTCAATTCCCAGTTAGGGCACATGCCCAGGTTACAGGCTCGATCCCCAGTGTGGGGTGTGTAGGAGGCAGCCGATTACTACTAATGATTCTCATCACTAATGTTTCTACCTCTCTCCCCCTCTCCCTTCCTCTCTTGAAATCAATAAGAAATATGTATTTTTGCCTTAGCCGGTTTGGTTCAGTGGATAGTGTTGGCCTGTGTACCGAAGAGTCCCAGGTTCCATTCTGGTCAAGGGCACGTACCTTGGTTGCAGGCTCCTCCCTGGCCTAGCCTTGGTCAGGGCTTACACAGGAGGCAACCAACCAACATCTTTCTCTTACATCAATGTTTCTCTCTGTCTTTCCCTCTTTCTACTACTCTTCCTAAAACTCAATAGAAAAATATCCTTGAGTGATGATTAACAAAAATATATTTATAGTGTTTTTTTTTTCCAAAGCCACAAACTAAGACTTAAATACGTTAGATAAGGTAAGGGAAAAAAGTACTTTGAGAAGCAAGTACATCACTATCTACCCAACTGACAATAGCCTAAATGCAAGACCATAAATGTTCAAAAAAGCATTCTAATTTCAGCACAAAGGCTCCCAAGACAAGAATGAAAACTTGAAAACTTTTAAGTTCTTGAAAACTATCAAAGGCAGAAAAGGGATATCCACCTTTTATTTCCATGTCCCAATCCCACACAAAGTCCCAAGGGTCTTAGCATATGTCCTTCAGGGCATTTTAGTCCCTACTTATTTTGGAAGAAAGGTATAGCACACATACTACCTAATTTCTTTTTCCATAAACATATCATGAATATATTCCTCAAAAAGTAAACAAATACCATCTTTTGTTTTTCAAGTATATTTTTATTGATTTCAGAGAGGAAGGGAACAGGAGAAAGAGAGAAGTAAGAGAGAAATCAATAAGAGAATGACCGATCAGCTGCTTTCTGCCCACCACCTAGTGGGGATCGTGCCCACAACGCAGGCATCTGCCCTTGACCGGAATCGAACCTGAGACCCTTCAGTCAGCAGGCTGACGTTCTACCCACTGAGCCAAACCAGCTGGGGCCAAAAGCCATCTTACTTAATAACTAAAGTATCACATGATCTCACTCATATGTGGAATCTAATGAACAAAATAAAGTGATGAACAAAATAAATCCAGAGACATAGAAGTATAAAATAGAATGCCAAATCAGAAGGAAGGTGGGGGGTAGTGGCTGGGAAGAGATCAACCAAAGAACTTTTATGCACATATGCATAACCCATGGACTCAGACACTGGGGCAGTAAAGGCCTGAAGCAGAGGGCAGGCTAGAAGAGGTCAACTGAGGAAAAAAGAGACACATTTAATACTTTCAACAACAAAGATTTATTTTAAAAAATTAAAGCATTATATGCCTATAAAAAACTTTTTCATTTTATGAATATACTGTTGTTGAATTTAAAATTTTTCTAATTTTTTTGTACTTTCAACAAACATATTTCTTATGCATTTTTATCTAAAAGTTTTATTTATAGTAGCAAAAACTTTGAAATAATTATCAAATAGTAGAGGATAGGTAAAAATATTTTGGCTCATATATATAATAATGAGCTAATATGCAATGGCTGGGAAAAGTGGAAGACATGTAAAATATCCTGAACAATAAATTTTTTTTAAAAGGGCTAAAATTAAAAAGACCTACAATGCCAGATGTTTATAAAGATGTGGGGTGATTGAAACTATCATGCATTGCTGGTGAGAATGTAAAATGGTGCAACCAGCTTGGAGACGAGTTCAGGAGTTTCTTACCAAGTTTATAAGAAAAACCATATGACACAGCAGCTCAAGAGAAATGAAAACATATGTCCACAAAAATACTTGGTCACAAGTGTTCTTTGTTATTTTATTTAAAACAGCTCCAAACTGGAAACCATGTAATATCCATAAACAAACCATGATATATCCCTACAATGAAAAACTCTCTGTGCCAAAGTTCAAATTGGTCTTCAGGTGAATTTAACCACCACTTATAACATTCAAATTTAACCACCACTTACAGCATTGCTCCCAACAAAACTTTTATTGTGACCCTTCACGTTTTCTTCCGAGCCAACCTAAGAAATCTAATTCCGTAACAGCCAGGCTGCACAGCAGGTGTTTCCAGACACCTTCAGATGCTCTAAACCAGCGGTCGCCAACCGCCGATCCGAGGACCACTGGTGGTCCGTGAGGTCCGAAAGGTTAGCAACCACTGCTCTAAACCGCAATCCCAAGCACATTTTCTTGAGCCAACTGAGACGTTTCTAAACTTGCAGGCTCAAACACATTCTATCTATTGATAGATGGAAAACGCCAGCCTAGCTGGTGTGGCTCAGTGGTTGAACATCAATCCAACCAGGAGGTTGCCGATTCAATTCCCAGTCAGGGCACATGCCCGGGTTGTGGGTTCAATCCCTGATCAGAGGCGCTCAGGAACAGCTGATCGATGTTTCTCCCTCTGGATGTTTCTCTCTCCCCCTCTCTCTGAAATCAATAGGCGGAAACACCCAAGGGCAAATGGGCTCATCCTGTTCTTGAAGAAACACAAAGACAAGCACCTTATCTAACAGTTGACCTGCACCTCTAGGGAGATGTGTTTCCTCATCCCCACCTGGATCTCTCTGGCTCAAAGGCGGCCAGATATCCTAGTCATTCTTTCCTTCTCCTCATCACCACTGCTGAAGAACCTTGACTCTAAGGCCCTGATCACATCTGGTATCTTCCTAGCTTTCTTCCAATCCTGCTGCTATCTAGATGACTAATTAACAACCAAACTTTTTTTCCTTTAAATACTACAGAAGCTAATGAATCAACTTGTACTTATTTTTCTTTCTTTTTTAATATATTTTATTGATTTTTTACAGAGAGGAAGGGAGAGAGAGAGCTATTATAGAGACGCTGATAAGAGAGAAACATCGACCAGGTGCCTCTTGCACACCCCCTACCGGGGATGTGCCCGCAATCAATGTACATGCCCTTGACCGGAATAGAACCTGGGACCTTTCAGTCCGCAGACCGAAGCTCTACCACTGAGCCAAACCGGTTTCGGCAACTTGTACTTATTTTTCAAATGTGTTATACACAAGATAGAAATTTAATTTTTTTTGCATAGAAAAAAAATGTTTAAATGAGAGATAAATTTTAGTACCTGTTTCAGAAAAGAGTCCAGAGCTGAATGTGCAGCTTTTTTCAATTCTACGTTTGTGTAGCTACACCATTTTGACATTACTTCAAATAAAGAAACGTAGTTGTCCAGAAGGCAGGTGCTAAATTGAGATGCGTGCAGGGTAAATAAGTATAAGCCAGCTGCAAATGGAAATACCATTGTATTTGAAATAAGACCACAGGATGCACAACAAAGAACCAAGAAGACTTCAGTACATGTCAAAGTTGAAACTATCCATGAAAACCCCGTATCATTATACTATATAATGCCCTAAGGTCCTGATCAGAGTTCAAATGCCACTAACCTCCACTTGAATCAACAGGTCCATGATTTTGCCAATTACCCCTAAAGCTCAGAAGTAGGAGCAAACCATCTGTATCCCCAAAATTATGCTCTAAAGTTATTTTTTTAAATCATGTAATCTAGGTGTGATGAACTCAACCAAAATTTGTGGTAAACACAATGTCCCCCAAAACCTCCCCTCCCTCTCGTTTCCTACCTTCTCCTTCTCTGCCCTCCCCACTTCTCTCCTCTCCTCTTTTTCCTTAGAACAGTGGTCTGTAAACTCATTAGTCAACAGAGCCAAATATAAACAGTACAACGATTGAAATTTCTTTTGAGAGCCAAACTTTTTAAACTTAAACTTCTTCTAGTGCCACTTCAAAATAGACTCTCCCAGGCCGTGGTATTTTGTGGAAGAGCCACACTCAAGGGGCCAAAGAACCACATGTGGCTCATGAGCCGCAGTTTGCCAACCAGACCTTAGACCAACTGCTATGGCATGTCAGCCTCAGGCTCAGGGCATTCAGGCATCAGCCCTAGAGCCACATTTTCTTTCATTTGTAGTTTAAGTAAGTTTACTAAAGACACTAATTTAATAACAAATTATTCTATTTCATTAAATATAGAATCTTACCTAAGGGCACTGCATATCTCTTCAGATCAACCTATTTTTTAAAAAAAGAAAAAAGTACCATCAATGTTTGACAACCACAAGTCTCAACTGTAAAAGAATTCAAATAATATTAATCTCACCTGAGGATGAATTGCCTTTAATGCAAAATCAAAAATCTCCCTTGAAGTCTGGGGATCTGCGGGAAGAAAAGAAGCTGTTATAAATCATAACATTATCATCTGACAAACCTCACAAATGACTTTACAATTAACAACTTTATTTCAGAGAGCTTGACTCTATATTAACCACAGCAGTCTCTTGCGAATTCAGGAATAACAACTTCTATTGTGCCACGCCAGCACAGCCAGCCAGCACAGCCAAGGGTTCCGAGAGCCTGGGGCAGGGGGAGGGGGCGGCAACGAAGGATGGAGAAATGATAGACAAAGAGAAAAAGCTGGGTCTAGTTAAATCTTCTGTGCTTGGCTGAGGCCACAGAACAGATCCAGACTGCAAAGCTGATGCTTTATTTTATAGTCCGGATAAACAAGGTAGTTTACAATGTTCTTGTCAGTTTCACTTGTTTTGGCAGCACTTGCTGCCTCTCCCACAGCCCACTAGCTACCCAGGGAAGAAGTAGGGAGCAATCACAAGATCAAGCTTAATTATGCTTAGAGGACTGTGCCCTCCAAGCTGGGACTGGTTTGCGACTTTGCCAGAAGATCAGTCAAAAGTTTAACCCTGTAACCGCTTCCTACATTCTATCATTAAATTCAGCTAGAGAGATGCAAGTTAGTATTAATGCTGCACAATTATCATTTCAGTAAAGTAAGAAGAAAACCTGGAATAATAAAGATATGTTTATAATTCAACTTACTTGCAAACTGTTAGGTAATCTCTGCATTTCAGTGTTCTAATCTGTAAAAAGGGTCACTATATATTTTCTTTTAGAGATGTTTGGAAAATTAAAGAAGGCCAAACACATTATTTTCCCAATATTCCCAAGCATTTATTCTACACATAGTATAAGCCAACTAATTATGGAAGTTATAGTAATGAAAATATGATCTTTGACCTTAATAGTAAACATATTATCTAAAAAGGAAGATAAAACAGGCAATCAATTATATTCCGAGGCTCTAACCCTGGCCTGATTGACATCACAGTTATTTATATAACTGTTTCCCAAGAGTAGTCCCTGCAGCTGTGCAGAAATCATGCTTTATTCATCACTGAGTTCTCTGCTCCTGTAACAATGAATTGCAAACAGCGAAGGTTCAAGAATTGTGTGCTTTGATTGCCAGGATTGATGTATTTGAAAACACAGCCCAGATGTGATAGAGGGTGAAGGGGTCAGAAAGAGATGTGACAGAGGGTGAAGGGGTCAGAAGAGGCATGTTTGGAGGATAATGCCATGAAAGACATACAAAAAAAGGTACTTTGGCATACAAAACAAGGAAAGATTTCTTCTGGCAGTGAGTATTCAAGACAGGCTTTATAGGCGAAATAGCACCTGAGTTAGACCTAAAAGAACAGGTATACTAGTTGGGGAAAAGGTCATTCAGTAGAAAGTGACAGTGAACACAGAATTGTGCAGACACAGGGCAGCAGGCACTTGTCAGTGCACCGCTGGTCTAGAATGAGTGAGCTTTGTGAACACAGTGGAGCCCAGGGATTCAAGGGCCTGAGCTGTCAGTAGTGAGAATGAACGCCCCTCAGCTCCATGCCTTCTCCCAGGCTTTGCTTCCCCTGTCCACTCACCTATGCCCATCTCTCCTTTCTCATGGACTGCTTCCTCTACAAGCATCCTCAATTGAAGCTGCCCTTGTTGAGCTGGCCTGGTTGCCCCCAACTGCCCGCTCCGGCAGGCCTGACCCCTCTCCAACTGCCCTCCCCTGTAGGCCTGGGTCCCTGCCCCAAATGTCCTCCCCTGCAGGCCTGGGTCCATGCCCCAAATGTCCTCCCCTAAAGGCCTGGTCCTTCCTCCCAAACTGCCCTTCCTTGCTGGCCTGGTCTGCCCCAACTGCCCTTCTCTGCCAGCCTAGCCACCCCTAACTGCCCACAACTGCCCTCCCCTGCAGGCCATCTTGTGTCCACATGGGGGTAACCATCTTTGACCACATGGGGTGGCCATCTTGTGTCTTGGACTGACGGTCAATTTGCATATTACTCTTTTATTCAATAGCATCACTTGCCAAAACTGGATGAAGAACATACATAATCTCTCTGTATCATTTTTCACAACTGCATGTGCATCCGAAATTGGTTTAAAAGTTCAAAAAATGGGCAATTTATTTTAGATCTACAATTTCTTTTTTTTCTCTTTTTCAAATATATTTTATTGATTTTTCACAGGAAGAGAGAGAGATACAGAGTTAGAAACATCGATGAGAGAATCATTGATCAGCTGCATCTTGCACACTCCCTTACTGGGGATGTGCCCGCAACCAAGGTACATGCCCTTGACTGGAATCGAACCCAGGACCGATCAGTCCGCAGACCGACGCTCTATCCAATGAGCCAAACCGGTTTCGGCTAGATCTACAATTTCTGAATAAAGAATGAATCAAGTGAAGTCAAGCAATACCTTCTTCCATGGATTTAGTGAAGTTGCACAGAAGTGATGACAATCCCTTCAAACATCCTGCTACAACGGGTAGTTTGGGCTCTCTTACTGTTGATGTCATCTAAAAGGAAAGTTTTAAGAAGATACCATTAAAAAAGAAAAATACAACCGAATCTATGGAAGCAGAATATCATAAAGTTTACATACCTGGGTCTTAAGCTCACCCAGAAAAGCCCGGAACAGGTTCTCTGAATTATTTATCATCTCAGTAGGATGAACTTCCCCTAATACTCCTAAGAGCTCATATATTTTTTCTAAAACTGAAAAATAAATTTTAGGTAAATAAAGGTCTAAAATAACATTTAGATAAATAAAAATTTACAAGAAAATGAGAGGATGTTTAGTTCAAAGCAAAACATACAAAAATCTAGTTTTATGTACAAGAATATTTCCTGATAATTTTTATGCAAACTTAGTATCATCAACAAATTACATCTGACATGTGTTGTGAGATTTATATTTAAAGAAATCATTTTATAAAGATTAAAATTTTTATAAGTAGAAGTCTTTACACATTGCTTTTGTATGTTTTCATTTTGGTTTATTTTCAGCAAGAAAGGATTTGTTTATAAAACATATAAATACCCTGACAGAAACAAACCTAAGTTTTATACTAATAATTCTTAATGTTAACTTTTTAAAATAACATTTAAATGCATCTCACCTGTATCTGGTATTTTTGTTTTCAATGCAAGTTCTCCATAGAATTTGCTAAATAATTCTCCAACTCTAAATTCATCCATGAGTCTAGAACTTCTCAAAGTCTGAAGTAACTAAAAAAATACAAATAAGTATTGGCTCAAGAGGAAAATGATGAAAAGGCATCAACTACCTAAGTCAGTATGTATACAGCAAAGTTGCAGAATCATATGTCTCTAGGGGATTTGTGCTTGGCCTCTCCGATTATTTGCTAGGTAGGGGCTAACGAGGTGATATAAGAACAGAGGGGGGTTACAAAGGGGAATAAGGTGTAAACTTAATTTTACTGTCCCAGAAACCAGGAACATGACTAAAACCATTCTCTTGGAGGCATGTAAGGACAAACAAGGGCCAAATAGAGATGCAAAAAGAGAGAGCCATTTGAGAGAGAGAGAAACAAGTGAGAGAGAGTCCCAGTGACTACTTAAATACAATACACAGACCCATTCTCATGGCAAGGTTCTAGGAGAAAACTCAAAGATACAATGAAATATATTTTTGGAATTCTTAGTAATTTTAAGAGAAAGGGTAATGGACGCAGTGGAGGAGCAGTAAATGTCTGTTACTTTTCCCCTCCATTCTTCTCTAAACCCCAAATACTTCTTTTGCTACCCAGAGAGTCTGAAAAAAAAATATGAAAGTACTGTTTGGTGATGACTGGAAAATGTGCATTTTACCTACATAGCAATGCCATTTGAGCCTATCCTCCAATATCTATCCCAAAATTCCAATTTTCAGTTTCTTAAGTTATGTTTAATATAGAATGCATGTACTTAGAAATATAAAATTACCTTAATAAGAAGTTCTAGGGCTGGAATCTTACACTTAGCAGCTTTATCCTTTGTATAAACACTGGTACAAGTGTTCTAGGTTTTAAAAGGAGATATACCAAAAAAATCATTAAGATATAAAACTACATCTCTGAGAAGAATAATACCAATATGTGTCATAACACAATTTACTATTTAGCTGTTAAAAATAACATTAGCGTATATAAAAATAAAGAATTAAAATTACTGAAAACAGCCGGGACTGGTTTGGCTCAATGGATAGAGCGTCGGCTTGGGGACTGAAGGGTCCCGGGTTCAATTCCGGTCAAGGGCATGTACCTTGGTTGCGGGAATATCCCCAGTAGGGGGTGTGAAAGAGGCAGCTGATTGATGACTCTCTCTCATCGATGTTTCTAACTCTCTATCTCTCTCCCTTCCTCTCTGTATAAATCAATAAATAATATATTGGGGGGAAAAAAGTTTAATATTTAAAAAATAAAAATAAAAAATAAAAAAGTAAAATAAAATAAAATTACTGAAAACATTGATGCAATATGCAATGGGAATAATATTAATAACCAAAGTAACAAATCAATGGAAACCTCAGCAGGATAAAAATAAAAAAGGTAATGTTATTCCTCTTTCTGTATTTCCCACAACACTTGTTGCTATATATTAAGAAAGAAAGAATTAAAAACAAAAAAATAACTAAAGCAATTCGGAGTAGAATGGCTGGGACTCTGCAGTACAGTGCAATGAAAGAAACAGGAGCTTTGGAAGGTGGCAACCTAGCTCCAAGAACTAGGGTGAGTGTCTTAACTGATAAATTAGAGAAATGAAGTATACCATAGATTTGGTAAATATTAAGTGGCAAACTACATTAAAGGACGTTGTAAACTATAAAATACTCTATAAATGTTACTCCTACCCTTGAGACAATGTTTTTAAATATTAAGATTCCAATCCAGAAAGATTAGAAATCAAAAGAGAATAAAATCAAAACCTGCTATAAAAAGACTGATACATCATTAAAAACATTTTCTATATTAGAGCTACTTAAAATTTACTAGAAGCCCAGTGCATGGGATTCAAACACTGGTGGGGGGCGTGGCCTTCAGCGATGGGCCCACTGTGGGAGCGCCACTCATCCCTGTCAGCCAAGCAGTGCTCCCACTGTGGAAGAGCACTGACCACCTGAGGGCAGCTCCTGCGTTGAGTCTTTAGAAAAGACTAAAGAAGTCTGGTGGTCAGTGCGTGTCATAGCAACTGGTCAACCAGTCATTATTGCTGTTTGGTCGCTGAGCTTTTATTATAGGATAAGATAACTTCCTATAAATTACCATAAATTAAATACACTCTTCTTCATCAACACTGAGTATCCAAGAACAAGAAGTAAATTGGGATAAATAAAAACAACTTACCTCAAGATGTGGCACTTGTTGAAAGCTTAAATAAGTCTAATAAAGAACAACTTAATTTATGATTACTAGTTCCTTAGTTGGTTATGAGGAAACCTTAGGGAAGGCAGGTTGAAAGAGAATGGGGGGCATAAAACAGGCAAACTTTTCAGATTGCTGTCAAAGAGAACATGAACTATAGGAAATATGAATCATACCCGTGGGAAAAAAATCTTTAAAATTGTATTTTAAAGTATTCTGAGTACCCTGGATGGTTTGGCTCAGTGGATAGAGTGTCAGCCTGCGGACTAAAGGGTCCCAGGTTCGATTCCGATCAAGGGCACATGCCCGGATTGTGGGCTCGGTCCCCAGTAGGGGACATGCAGGAGGCAGCCGATCAATTATTCTCTCATCATTGATATGTCTCTCTCACTCTCCCTTCCTTTCTGAAATCAATTAAAAATATGTATTTTTTTAAAAAGTATTCTGAGATCTCCCCACAATTAAAAAATACAACTTATTTTGACTGATCCTATGTAAAAAAAATTATCAAAATAGTTCTTGGCAATGGCCTTAGCTTATTAAATCTAAAGAACACAATCAAGCAGAAATAAAAAGACACAAATCAAATAAAAATCCAAGTTGAACTTACAGCATAAATTAAAATGAATACTACTACATAATTAACTATGTTTTCTCTCGCATACCTTAATATCAAGAGAATAAGGTGTGATCTTCTGGCCAATTTTTTCTAAGAAAATACATAAAAATTTTAGGACTTCTTCTCGACAATCACGAAACTATAAAAAAAGAAATACATATTGGAGTAAATCTGAGTAGGATTATGAGTCACTTCAACATAAAGGGATATACAAGAAAAGCAAAATGAAAATGTTCAACTTACCTCATCAATGCTAAGCGATTTCCGAACAAATACAAGCAATCCGAAATCTTTGGAAAAGACTAAGGAAGTCTGTAATGCTGGACAAAAAAAAAGAAAGAAAAGAGGTAAGAGAGAGACCAAGGAGCACTCCATAAAGGGATTACACATTCTCAATTCACCTTTTTAAGTGATCAAGATGCTAACCTGTAGGAAGCAGTTATAGGGTTAAGCCTTGGAATGACCTGCTGGCAAAGTCACAAACAAATCCCAGTTGGAGGGCACAGTCCTCTAAGCATAATTAAGCTTGGTCTTGTAACTGCTCCCTAGATCTTCCCTGGGTAGCTAGTGGGCTGTGGGAGGAGCAGCAAGTGCTGCCAAAATAAGTGAAACTTACAACAACATTGTAAACTACCTTGTTTGTCCCTGACTATACATAAAGTATCAGCTTTGCAGGCTGGATCTGTTCTGTGGCCTCAGCCAGGCACAGAAGCCCCACCTAGACCCAGCTTTTTCTCTGTCTATCATTTCTCCATCCTTCACCGCCATCCCTCAGGCTCGCCGAACCCTTGGCTGTGCTGGCAGGGCACACTAACCTAAGGCTGATATGTGTAGGCAAGGAAAGTAGAATTCTAGATATCCCACCGGGATGGGTGGATATGTCACACCTGTAAATTTACTAACTTTACAGGGGGAAAGGAAATCACGGTGGCAAATAGACTTAAGGGCATATTTCACCTGACCTTAAACTGGGGAGATAAGCCTGGATTACCTGCTGGGCCTAGTGGAATCACATGAGAGCCCTTGCCCATGGAGGGAGGAAGAGTAGACGTGAGAAGACCAGAGCAGGAGGGATTCCTAGCATGGGAGTTACCTGGCCCCCTATTACTGGCTGTCAAGCTGGAGGGAGGAGGCCAGTGACAGAAGGGAGGTGGGTGGCTTCTAGAAGCAAGGAGTGTCAAGAAAAAGGGGACCTCAGGACTACACCGACAAAGACCAGAATTCTGCTTAAAAACCTGAATAAGCCCTAACCGGTTTGGCTCAGTGGATAGAGCCTGTGCCTGAGCACTGAAGGGTCCCAGGTTTGATTCCGGTCAAGGGCATGTACATGGGTTGCAGGCACATACCCAGTGGGGGTGTACAAGAGGCAGCTGATCTATGTTTCTCCCTCATCAATGTTTCTAACTCTCTATCCCTCTCTATTTCTCTCTGTAAAAAAAAAAAAACCTGAATGAAAAATAAAACGAATTCTCCCCAACAGCCTTCAAAAAGTAAAGTGGCCTTGCCTGATCCCTTGACTTTAGCTTGGTGAAACGGGTGTGGGTGGGCTTCTGATTACACAACGGTAATATTAACAAACCTGTGTTGCTTTAAACCACTCAATTTAACAGCAGCGATAGAAAACTAACACACTGCTCTATAATCTCTAAGTGAAAAGATATGCATTGAATATTCAGAGTAAACTGGCAAGATTTTTTTTTTTACCTAATTCTGATAGTTGTTAAATTTCCCCCCCATTAAAATATCCTTGACAGCCAAAACCGGTTTGGCTCAGTGGATAGAGCGTTGGTCTGCGGACTGGAAGGTCCCAGGTTCAATTCCGGTCAAGGGTATGTACATTGGTTGCGGGCACATCCCTGGTGTGGGGTGTGCAAGAGGCAGCTGGTCGATGTCTCTCTTCCATCGATGTTTCTAGCTCTCTAGCTCTCTCCTCTCCCTTCCTCTCTGTAAAAAATCAAATATATTAAAATAAATAAAATAAATAAAATAAATAAAACATCCTTGACAATATACAGATACTATTAGAGCATCTTAAGGCACTGTTTGCAATATTTCTCCACTACATTTAGCAATGGCCCCTTAGGAAGAAAATCTCAACTCTTTTCAGTAAGAGGACGCACTATGGAGTTCTGCTTTTTTTTTTTGTTTAAAGGGATATCACAGATGTTTCCAAGCAATGACGTATTTTTTAAGTGCTTTAAAAAAGCATTTTACTACAAAAAAAAAAAAAGTTCTCATCCAGGCATTACTAAAAAGTTAAAAGAACAGCATGACTTTTCAGTTCTATTTCTGTAATGCTTCTCAAAAGTAGGAACGACAAATGTAAAGGTTTGGAAACTGGTGTAGGCCAAATTATGGTGAAAGAAAATACTTTGCTCTCGTTCGTCTGTCCCACTTTGATAGCAACGGTGGGCAAATCTGGGGCATTTTCACCAACTTTTTAAAACTGGTGTTAAAAGCCTGTGACTAACGGCTGTTCACACACAACTACAGGAAGTGTGATGACCCACAGCCAAACACCTGGATTTCCCAACCCCGAGGGCGGAACGCCCCCCAGAAGCCCGCCATCCCCCCCCCGCCCGGCACCTGGCGCCGCCGGTACCCACCCAGCACAGCGGGGCCAGCACTCAGCACGCACTCCTGCCCCAGGCCCCGAATCAGCTGGTGACTGGCCAACGCGGCGCCGCAACGGTCCGCAGCGGACAAGGACTCCTGCAGCTGCAGCAGGGAGCCCTGCACGCCGCCCGCGGGGTCCGCCATGACGTCCAACCTCGAGCCTCCGGGAGCGCTCCCCGAGACCCGCCGGAAATGTAGCGGCGCAGGAGGGCGGGCTCGCGCGGCGGGGGCGGAGCTTTTAGGGATGGGGGCGGGGCTAGGGAGGCAGGGGCGGGCTAGCGAGGCGGGGGGGCGGGATTTCCGGGGTGGGGCGGGGCTCACGGGGCGGGGGCGGAGTTTCCAAAGCGGGACGGGTATCCAGGGGCGAGGGTAGGGCTCGCGGAGCGGGGGCGGGGCTCACGGTGGAGGGGGCGGAGTTTCCAGAGCGAAGCGGGGCTCCTGGGGCAGGACGGGGGTAGGGTTCGCGGGGCGGGGGCGGGACTCAAAAAGCGGGGCGAGGCTAGTGGGGCGGGGGCGGAGTTCTCGGGGTGGGGGCGGGGCTAGAAGGGCGGGGGCGGAGTTCACGGGGTGGAGGCGGGGCTAGCAAAGCGGGAGGTGGGCCCTGGCCGGCCTTGCGCCGTGAACTACTTAGGGTTCTGACAGGCAGAGGAGTGCGTGGCACGCGGCACCCTCAGAGCGTTCAGTGAAACTTAGGGAGACGGAGGAATCCCACGGCGAGCCCAAAGCTGGGTCTCTTTGGCCGAAATCTACAGCTTGTCCCTTGACAAAGAGCGGACATGCGTTTGGAGTGTCTTCAGCAATGAGAGGTTTGAGAGATAAAGGACATTTTCCGTGGCCAGCGACCCAAAGCCGATGGGGGGCAAGGTGAACTAGGTCTGGGGGACCTCCTGGATTTCCCGCGAAACTGCCGCCCTGCTCTGGGTCAGACCATCTGAGAGGAGGGGAGGCCCCGCTCGAGGCCAGCGTCTGCCTCCTGGGCGGAGCTCAGTCTCCCCCCGTGGGTGCGCAGTGGCGCCTCTCGGGGGCGGAGCCGTGCGGAAGCGCCGCTGTGATTGGTTGAGGAGCCGCCGGGAGCGGTGACGACTGCGCGGCCGGCGGGAAACCGGGTGCCAGGCTCCCGCGGTGCCGTAGCGCGGTCCTCGGAGTGCAGCCCGTCGGGTGCAGCCCGGACCCTCGTGCGTCAGGAGCGGAGCTCTCCTCCCGGAAACCCCGCCGATCGCCGCGAGGGGTCTGTGTGGCGGCAGAGTGGCCCGAAGCGCGCGCGGCACCGTGACCCCGAGTTTGTGGCGCAGGGACTGCGAGCGCCATGTCGTCCCCGGCGTCGACCCCCAGCCGCCGCGGCAGCCGCCGCAGGGCCACGCCCGCGCAGACACGTAAGTCTCCCCCGCGAGTGGGGTCAGCCGCGCGCCCTTCTGCTCGCCTCCCCCTCTCCGCCTCCGGCCCTTCCCCTCCGCCTCCCCCTCTCCGCCTCCGGCCCTTTCCCGCCGCCTCTCCCTCTCCGCCTCCCGCCCTTTCCCGCCGCCTTGTCCGTGGGCCTGGGGCGCTGCCTCCGGCCCCGCGGGGCTGTCTTGCGGACGGCGATTGTTCGCCCAGGACCTGCATGTCCCAGTGGGCAGAGACTCTCTCGCGAGGCAGACAACGCTGGGCGCCCCTTGCCCACCCTTTCCAGGGTTTTTCTGATGTCCGCAGGTTGAACATGCCCGTTCTCACTCCCCTTTCTGCTTGGCTGTGTTGGGAATCAGACTTCCCGAGAGAAGCCCACACCCGGGAAGACCCGCCGTGAGGACTGGCCACCTTCTCTTTCTGTTCTGTATGTCACCAGCTCGAAGTGAGGATGCCAGGTCCCCTCCCTCGCAGAGACGCCGAGGCGAGGACTCGACCTCCACGGGAGAGCTGCAGCCGCTGCCCACCTCGCCCGCAGCCGACCTGCAGAGCCCTGCCGCCCAGGACACGCTGTTTTCCAGCCCGCCGCCGATGCACGCTTCAGGTGGGTCCTGTGGCTCATGCACAGTGAAGCTTCCGCGTGGGGTGGTCCACGCCAGGGCTTAGTGAGCAGAGAAAGAAAGTGATGCATTTTTATTACTGATTTCAGAGAAGAAGAGAGTGGTAGAAACATCAGTGATGAGACAGAATCATTGATCGGCTGCCTCCTGTACCTTGGGGCGAGCCTGAAACCTAGGCATGTGCCCTTGACCACCCAAATGGAACCTGGGACCCTTCCCTTGGCAGGCCCATGCTCTATCCACTGAGCACCCCCGCCAGGGCTAACTGTGGTGCTTTTTATAGAACCTTCGGTGGACCTCAGAATCTTAACCAGGAGAGGTTACAATAGACAGCCAGTTTGCTATTGCATTTTTTAAATTGCTTTATTGATTAAGATATCACATATTTGTCCTCATCCCCCCCCATTCCCATCGCACAACCCTCCCCACGCATACCCCAACCCCCTGTGGTCCTTGACCACTGGTTAGGCTCATATGTGTGCAAATAAGTCCTTTGGTTGATCTCTCCCCTTTATCCCCTCCCTCCCCAACACTCCCTCTGAGGTTTGCTAATGCATTTAGATGACTTAGATCAACAGAGAGAACATGCTGTATTTCCCAGTATGCTACCAGATGTTCATTGTAAACATCCACATGTTGTTTTTCTAGCTATTCCCCTTGACTTTGATGTGAGTTCACCACTGACATATGGCACTCCCAGCTCTCGAGTGGAGGGAACCCCCAGGAGTGGTGTGAGGGGCACACCCCTGAGGCAGAGGCCTGACCTGGGGTCTGCCCGGAAGGGACTGCAGGTGGATTTGCATTCCGATGGGGTGAGTACACCATACAGTCTTCTGATAGCCTGGTTTGGGAGGATAACACGGTTCATTAACGGGGTTCTGTCATATTTTTCTGTGTAGCCAGGAGCAGAAGATACGGTAGCAAGTGAGCAGTCTTTAGGCCAAAAACTTGTGATTTGGGGAACAGATGTAAATGTGACAACATGCAAAGAAAATTTTCAGGTGAGCTATATGTATTCAAATTCATACTCTTAAAGCTGAAAGTGCTGTGGGAAAGTGTATATTTAAGTAGCCACAATACCTAGTGGTAGTTGTTTTTTTTTAATATGTTTTTACTAATTTCAGAGAGAATCATGGATGGGCTACCTCCTGCCCACCCTCACCCCTTCCCCCACTGGGGATGGAGCCATGACCTTCTGGTTCACTGATCATGCTCAACCACTGAGCCGCTGGTTCCAGGCCCTACTGTTAGATTTTTATGCGCCTTGGAATTGTTGATGTTTTCCTGCTTTGTCATAGTGACGTACTCATAACTTTGTATTTTGAATACTTGCTTATTCCTCAGTGCATTAAGCTCAATATTTTTCTCTCCACATCAAGAGATTTCTTCAGCGTTTTATTGACCCTCTGGCTAAAGAAGAAGAAAATGTTGGTATAGATATTACTGAACCTCTGTACATGCAACGACTTGGGGAGGTAATTGTATATCCTTACTTACAAATTCAAATTATGCATTTCAAAATGATCAGACTATAACTTGTTCGTTTGATCTTGTAGATTAATGTTATTGGGGAGCCATTTTTAAATGTAAACTGTGAACACATAAAATCATTTGACAAAAACCTATACAGACAGCTCATCTGCTACCCACAGGTAAGAATTTGTCTTTGATCTTGATGAATTACAATAAACATCCAGAATATCTTAAGAGTTTCTGAATAGCAGAACTTCCTCTGTGGTAACCGAGAATATGCCTCCAAAGCAAAAGAACTTTCTTTAGAAAGCAATGTTTAGTCTCCTTTAAGATAAGCCCTTTTCATACCTTTAACATTTCTGAATTGGAATGTGTATTACTGTCAGTGACGCATTATCTTTTAATTGACACTATGTTAACTATATTGACTATAGCTATAGACTTTGGAGGCAAGCAGACTCAGTTTTAAATATTGATGTTTCCTGCCTAATAGCTATGTGACCTGGGTCCAGTTGCTTATCCCCCTCAATCCCCATTCCCACCCCACCTGCCTGCCCAAAAGGCTATTTCCTCTTCCGCAGAATGGGGGACAAGTGTTGACAAATTTGAATTCATTTTGTTACTAAGTAAGAGCCTAAAATATGCCAGTACATACTGAAGGCACTGTTTATATATGACCACATTTAACCCCAATGAAAGCAAGCAGGCGTAAGATAATTGAGTGAGCCCATGATTAATAAATGGTATGAGTGTGACTAAAATAATGCTTTTGGACTATGCTATGTGTTTTTGCATTTACCCTTTGCTAATATGAAGTGCTTTAAGTTTAACCGTAAGATAGAAATACAAGCACAGCTTGGTATCCTCTCATTTTTTATAGGAGGTTATCCCAACTTTTGATATGGCTGTCAATGAGATCTTTTTTGACCGTTACCCTGACTCAATCTTAGAACATCAGATTCAAGTAAGACCATTCAATCCATTGAAGACTAAGAATATGAGGAACCTGAACCCAGAAGGTAATTTTTTTAACTGATTTTAGAGTGAGAGTTATTTACATGTTTATTGGTTGACTTTTGTATGCTGACTGGAGATGGAACCCGCAACCTTAGCGTATCAGGATAATGCTCTAACCACCTGAGAGCTGCCCAGCCAGAGCCAAAAGGTAATATTTTTAATAGCAGGAAAATACCTTACATGAAAATAAACAAAACCTTATTTTATTAAGGAACTTTAAAACAATTGGTGGTGATAGATTCCAAATTGATAAAATAATATCAGATTCAGCTAACCTATATGATTATGAACCCACCAAACCTTTTTTAACTTAACTGAAATTATATAAAAGATTATGTAACTGTTCTCTATCTTAAGGTGAACTTATCCAAATACTATAATTTTATACTTTCTCAGAAACACTGTAGAAAACAAGTACAAATATGATCCCTGCCCTAGAGCTTAAAAAATAAATCTGTTTGGGAAAGTAAATGAAAGAAGAGGTAGAGTAACTGAAGAACAGTCCGGGAGATGTCTCAGCCCGGGGAGAGAAGGAAAGTACTGGGCCCAAGTAAGAAGAACTCACAGTGAAATAGAAATTGGGATTATAGCAAGAATTTGGAAAGCAGACATGAAGGAATTCTCTCTTGACAGCAGAAAGCAGGGATATAGCCAGACACAAGGAAGCAAAACAGCTGTGTGCACAGTAAGTGATGGCTGAAGCAGGGAGTTTGGCTGGCAATGTTTGCATGGAGGTTGGAAAGCTTAGGTCCTAAAGAGCTTAGCTGAGATTTTTATTCCAAAGTCTATAGGGAGCCATTAAGGAGAAAGATTGATCACTCTTGACAAGTTCATGGTCAGTCCAGTGTACAAAGTATGTTGAGGTTCGATTAGGAGGCGAACAGTAGCTTATATATAGGGCAACCGGATCTTAAACTGGACAGCGGCTATCAGAGTAAAAATACAGGACAAACATATTTGCCATGTATAAAGATTGAGGTATAAAAGTTATTGGCAATTAATGAACACTGCTTCAAGTAAAATACAAAAGACATAAATTTCAGTCAAAGAAAATAAGATAGCAATGAACATGAGCAAGTGTTGGACTTCACTACTTATGAAATCAGCACCTGGCATCTCTGATCGGAATTCTGGTTGGGACATTGGAAGGCCTAAGGGATAGGACAATCTATAAGACCAGCAATAGCTGGCTACGCTATTTTGTTGACTAGAAATGACAGTGTAACTCGATTAGAGCCAGCAGTGGGAAATAGTTGAGGAAAAAGTTGTCGGTGAAGGTCCAAATTGTAGAGTGCGAAGTAATCTATAGAGGGCCTTAAGATTGGCTAAGATATATAGTGCTTATCTCTGTCAGGTGCTGTTCTTTAGGCTTGTATTATATGAACCAACTCTTAATCCTCAACAACTCTATGAGATACATGTGTCCCCAGGGTCCAGGCCAGGTGGCTCTAAAGCCCATGCTTTGTCCATACACTGAGGCAGCAGGACTTGTACGTGGCACAATGCGTGAGAGGAAGGCCGAGGGCCAAAATAGGCAAAAGCGTAGATTCTCATGAAACTCGGAAGTGGAACCAGACAGGAGGCAGCTGAGAAAAGGGTGGTCAGATGCCTATGGATAGGAGACTCGAGAAGAGAGAGCCAGAGGTTCGTTGGGGTTGAGAGGAAGGCAGACAAGACACAGGATGGGCATTCTAGGCCAGACCTGAAGGTAGTCAGTGAGATGTTCGTGCCCTGGCCACAGTGCCTACCTGTTACCCCAGCCATCACCAGGTCCCTCTGCACCTCCAGACAGGAATCTTCTGTGCTTAACAGAGACAGACCTGCCTGGGCAGGAATCCAGCCCGGGGAGACGCCACAGCTGACGGAGCTGAGGGCAGTGGCTAATGGACAAGCCGGTCTCTCTCTCCTTCTTGCAGACATCGACCAGCTCATCTCCATCAGTGGCATGGTGATCAGAACATCCCAGCTCATTCCGGAGATGCAGGAGGCCTTCTTCCAGTGCCAGGTGTGTGCCCACACCGCCCAGGTGGAGATGGACCGCGGCCGAATCGCCGAGCCCTGCGTGTGCGAGCGCTGCCACACCACCCACAGCATGGCGCTGATCCACAACCGCTCCGTGTTCTCCGACAAGCAGATGGTGCGTGGCCTGGGTGCGCTGGGTGGCCCTCCCTTTGGCGTGTTCTGTCTTTTTTGTCTGCTTTGATCCGGATCCTCAAAACACCTAAAGTGAAGCCTTAAAACCCTGCTTCCTAAGGAGTTCAGCTACTTCAGTTCTTTCTCCCTGTGGGATTTGTTACAGGGTTGTGGGCTGGGAACTGGGAGCATGTGTAAGGCTTCTACTTTGGGATGGCAGTGTCTCTGCTCTATTGCCAGTGAGCATCCGTTCATTCTATATTTCACATTCTCATCCATAAAATACTTTATAACAAGAGATAGGGTGCATTCTTCCACCATACACATCTTAAATTTAGTTAGTCTCTTTGATTTATTAAATCAAATATAACGAGACATTTCTATGGGAACTATTTAAGATTATAAAATATTTTTAGTGTTTTAAATAAGATAAAATATTTAAGATTAGTACAAATTATTTGGTTAAATTCTGTCATTTTTGCAAGTGTTCCACTGATTAAAAAAAAATGGGTTGAGAGATTTCTCTAAAGCTCTCACAGATTTTATTATATAAGAAGTTTGACCTTTTACCTCTCTAATCATGAAATTTTTAAGATGAAGTTTTTAAAATGACAAAAATTAGGGGAGCAATGCAGAAAAATTGTTTACTATTATTGTAATGGTGTAAAAAATATGCACTAGGACTTAAATTTTATTTTGTTGCAGTGTTTAAATGTAATGTTAAGAGAATGTGTTCAAAATACTACAAAAGGTAATTCTCTTATTGAGAGTCAATAAAAAGTATTAATAAATGTGAAAAATAATTATCAAATAATGGAAGATTAAGTTGTAAATTGTATCTAATATTGGTACAAATTATTGGAGCAAATGTCCCTCAGCTCACACCAGCATGGTGTTAAGAGCTAGAGGTACAAAGATGGAATAAAGGGGCTCCCAAAGAGCTTTCGTGTATATTCGTAGAATGTTTCAAAGGTTCCCAAACCAACTTAGAATAAAACCTAATGTCTTAAACTCATCATCAGCCACAGCACACCTTTGTACCCATAGACTTCATTGCTGACAGTGTCTCACCTAGATCATCAACCAGGCTCAAACCTGCTGCAGGACCTTTGCATTAGCTGCCTTTTTTTTTTTTTTTTAACATGTTTTTATTAATTTTAGAGAAAGGAAAGGAGAGAGAAACATCAGTCAGCTGCCTCCTGCACACCCCCTACTGCAGAACGAGCCTGCAACCTGGGCATACAAACTAGTGACCTCTTGGTGCATGGAACTATGCTCCACAAACTGCGCCACACCTGCCATGGCTGCACTTGCTGTTCTTTACATTGAGAGCACATACTTCCTCCCTAATATCCTTAATCTCTGCCCAGAGGTCACCTGATTTGAGAAAGGCCTTTCCACCTAGGAAATCTACTAGAAGTAGCTTCTAAAAATATAATCAGAAATATAGACAAATATAAAATATTTGCAAAAATATTTTTGCAAAGGGATACCCACTAAACCTTAAAATGGTAAAATAAATAAATAAATAAATAAATAAATAAATAAATAAATAAATAAAATAGTCACCTAAATTGCTGCCTTCCTGTTCCCCCAAATAGTGGAATATTTTGAGGCATAGTAATCCCTCCTTTGGAAAACTGCTGTTTGAACTATACTGTTATTCTTAGTCTCTTATTCTGTATGTCAACTCTGTTATTTTTAGACTGTAAAATAACTTTGTTTTTTGCTTGAATAGAAAAGATAAACTTAATTCTCTGACCTTGCAAGCTAGCCATCTAACTGATAACGCTGATATTGATGCCAGGTGCCTGTATAGATATGATATTCAAGGTTACAGGTGTTTGTTAGATACAATATGTTCTCAGAGTTACAAGTTGTCTGTATAGATATGACAGGTGTTTGTTAGATATTATATGTACTCAAGGTTACAAATTGTCTATAAAATTAACTTACACAAGGACTTAAAAAAGATTTTTAAAAAAGAGAATGCTTCCTCTTGGGGGTGTTCAGAATTTGACAGAGGTAATCTGCTCTGAACCTGCATGCAATAAAGATGACTCCTACCCTATTTCCCCGAAAATAAGACAGTGTCTTATATTAATTTTTGCTCCCAAAGATGCGCTAGGTCTTATTTTCAGGGAATGTCTTATATTTCCATGAAGAAGAATAGGGTACACATTTATTGTTAAATGAAAATAAAGGAAATTTATTACCTGTATACAGTACAGTAGTATGGTAGTTGTCAACACAAACCAGACAAACCGTGAATCCTATAGTATCAAGAATTTACTCATTTATTCAATGACAGTCATGTCATCATCTTCTGGAACATCATCATAACAATCCAATTTCTGAATTTCCTGGTGAATTTCTTGTGACTCCATTTCTTTCAGAATCAGTGGACCAAATCTCTCATGTTTAGCCTAGGGGAGGCCTTATTTTCAGGGGGATGCCTTACATTTCACTCAGAAGGAAACCTGTAAGTAGGTCTTATTTTCGGGGAAACACGGTAATTGGCTCATTAAGGTGGCTTGTCCAGCTCACTGATTTGTGATACAATTAAGTAAATAACATGTCACAATAAAAGCTTTTTTTAAAATCTTAACTACCTAGAGATTAAAATAAAGAACAGGGTTTTAAAAAGTAAAGATTCTTTATAGTAGTTCTTTATCAAGTGATACAAAGACTTGCTCTTTTTCTCATTATGCTTCCTTCATTTGCTTTCTGTTTTCACTGCTCTTTTCAGATCAAGCTTCAAGAGTCTCCTGAAGATATGCCTGCAGGCCAGACTCCTCACACCGTCATCCTTTTTGCTCACAATGATCTTGTTGACAAGGTTCAACCTGGGGACAGAGTGAATGTTACAGGTAAGAATGTAGGCTGTATTAATTTTATAAGCCTGTCTTGCCTTTCTCCCCCCCTCCCCGCCCCCCCATTGATTTGTTGTTTTTTGTTAATCTTCTCCTGAGGGTATTTTTTTTTTTCATTGTTTTTCAGAAAGAGAGAGTGGGAGGGAGGGAGAGAAAGGGGAGACAGAGAAAAACAGAAACAAAGAGATCAATGTGACAGACACATCCATTGGTTGCCTCCTGTACTCTCCCTTAAGGAGGGGGGAGGGGGCGGGGAGACAGCGGGCTGGGGAGCAGGGACCGACCCACTATCCAGGTATCAAACCCGGGATTGTTGTGCGAGGCAGCAGTTTTGGTATTGATGCTGCCATCTTGGTTTCTCCTCAAGTTGTATTCTTTAGAAAGCAGTCTGGGGCACAACCATTCATCTAGAAGTATGTCCTATTAACAAAATACAGTCATTTTTTCTTTTTTTTTTAAATATATATATTTTTTTTTTGCAGAGAGGAAGAGAGAGAAATAGAGAGCTAGAAAAGTTGATGAGAGAGAAACATCGACCAGCTGCCTCTTGCACACTCCCTACTGGGGATGTGCACGCAACTCAGGTACATGCCTTTGACCAGAATCGAACCTGGAACCCTTTAGTCCGCATACCAACGCTCTACCACTGAGCCAAACCGGTTTCGGCTACAGTCATTTTTTCTAAATCATATTTTCACATTTTACTCAGTAGATTGTCTTATTGCTTGAAATAATTTGTGTGATTTTTAAAAGACTTGAGTTTCCTTTCCAATTTTTTGGTACAGGATTTTAGTATTTAGTTCTGATCCAATAATTACTAAGCAGATTGCCAACTTAAGGAAAATGAAAATACTACTGGTATTTATTGAACACTGCCATGAGCCAAGCATTGTTGTAGAAACAAAGTAACTTCATTTACATATAAGAATGATTATATGTAGTGTAGTTATGCTCATATAGGGGCCCAAGGTCACAGAGCTAATAAGTGGTCACAGATGAAACCCATTTGCAGAAACCTGTGTTCTTTCCAACTCTCTCCTGTCCCCTTTGGCGGAGAGCTTTACAGTGTAACCTGAACCTGTACCCCGGGTGGCCCAGGAAGGCAGTGAGCTGGGGAGCCAGTGCCAGCTGTCAGCTCCCAGTGCTGCCTGTTGTCTGCACTGCTTAACTGAGCCCGTTGGTAGAAGGTAAAAGCATGTATGTCTTGTGGTTGTGTCCTCAGGCATTTACCGAGCTGTGCCTATTCGAGTCAATCCAAGAGTGAGTAATGTGAAGTCTGTCTACAAAACCCACATCGATGTCATTCATTATCGAAAAACTGATGCAAAACGTCTGCATGGCCTTGATGAAGAAGCAGAGCAGAAGCTTTTCTCAGAAAAGCGTGTGGAATTGCTTAAGGAACTTTCCAGAAAACCAGACATTTATGAGAGACTTGCTTCAGCCTTGGCACCAAGCATTTATGAACATGAAGATATAAAGAAGGTAACAACAGAGAGCTAAAAATATATATATATGTATATATATATTATACTTAGATAAATGAGAGGGGAAGAGAAAGAGAAATAACAATATGAGAGCAGAACAGCAATTGACTGCCTCTTTAACACCCCCTACCAGGAATCAAGCCCACAGCCCGGGCATGTGCCCTGACTGGGAATCAAGCCAGCAATCTTTTGGTACATGGGATGATGCCCACCTGAGCCACATCGGCCAGGGCAGTGTCGGTGGATTTTTAATTTGTGGTTAGAGAAAGTTCTTTGTGATCAAATAGTGTAAACCAAGCATGTCAAACATGCCAGCCACACGTTTGACATGCTTGGTGTAAATATCATCTCTTCCCCCATGGCCACCACCCCTCCCCACCATAAAGGATAAGAGCTACTGCCTATTGGGCAGAGCAGGGAGCTCACAAGCTGACTTGAATGTACCGTAGGTTGAGGAGAATCACAGCATTGTCCATTTCTTTATCTCCACACCAAGCAGACTCGCTGCCCTCAGCAGCATGCCTCATTTATTTGATCCGTGTTAGCCTTTGAGTTTGACATGCTTGCTCTACACCAAACTTACATGTTACCATATCTAAGAAAAGGCACATGTGCCCAACTTGCGTGGCTCTGTGGTTGAGCATCAACCTAAGAACTAGAAGGTCGCAGTTCTATTCCCAGTCAAGGCACATGCCCAGGTTGGGGGCTGAATCCCCAGTGTAGGGCGTGCAGGAGGCAGCTAACCGATGATTCTCATTGTTGATATTTCTATCTCCCTTTCTCTGTGAAGTCAATAAAAATACCTTTTTTAAAAGAAAAGGCAGAGTCAGAAGAGAGATTTACACGACCACCATTCTGACATGGTTGTGCTAATGTATAAATTGATTATTGAGAACTTGAAGTAGTGTCACGTTCATTTCTCTATACCTTTATTTAAATTTCTTAATTATAATTTTTGGAGTAGAAAAGTGCCTCTAACATTTAAACTATATCTCGGTTATTCTATAGTAAATGAGTGTTGACACATGTTTCTTTGTTTAGGGGATCTTGCTTCAGCTCTTTGGTGGAACAAGAAAGGATTTCAGTCACACAGGAAGGGGCAAATTTCGTGCTGAGATCAACATTCTGCTATGCGGAGATCCTGGGACCAGCAAGTCCCAGCTGCTGCAGTATGTGTACAACCTGGTCCCCAGGGGCCAGTACACGTCTGGAAAGGGTTCCAGTGCTGTGGGCCTCACTGCGTATGTAATGAAAGACCCCGAGACCAGGCAGCTTGTGCTGCAGACTGGTGCCCTTGTCCTCAGTGATAACGGGATCTGCTGTATTGATGAGTTTGACAAGATGAATGAAAGTACAAGATCAGTATTGCATGAAGTCATGGAACAGCAGACCCTTTCCATTGCAAAGGTGCGTCACATTCTCCTCCCATAAATGTGGACACATTTGAAATGTGTAGACACTTGAAACAAAGCATCCATGGAACTGCAGTGTTTCCTTAGTTCTAAACTCTGGGACACTGGTAAACACGTTTACTATTAGATTGCAGCTAAATCTCTTGAGTATTTTTTATAGGATCGTCTTTCATTATTTTTGTTGTACCAATTAATGATTTTGTCCTAAAGCTCATGCAAGACGTTTAGTTTCTGAGAAAGATGCAGTGATAGCATAAACAGTTATCTAAAACTAAGGCCTTTACATGAATCCAAGGACAGGGTATTGTCCCAAGTGGGACCACAAGGCGGCCTGGCTCTTGGAGACATGGTAGAGGCCATGCTAGGCAAAGATGTCTCGCACAGTTCCAGCCATCATTCCGGTGAGACCTCTAACTGCACTGTTTTCTCTGGTAGGCTGGGATTATTTGTCAGCTTAATGCACGCACTTCTATCCTGGCAGCAGCAAATCCTATTGAGTCTCAATGGAATCCTAAAAAAACTACCATTGAAAATATACAGCTACCGCACACGTTATTATCAAGGTATGAAAACATTTTTATTTAATAGAGATACTTATTCTTTGCTTATTTGTAGAATTTTCAGGGTGGGGTTAAGGAAAGGAAATACTAATCAACAACTGTTAATATCACAAATTCTTGAATGCAGAAGTTTTCAAATTTGGTTGGTGAAGAGTTTTCATGGCAAGGACTATGTGTTTCTCTACTCAGCTATGGGCAGCACCTTAACACACTGCAGACGGATCACAAGAATGCTCCCGTTTTCTGTTCTGAGGCTTGTGGCCGATCACAGGAGTTCTTTAAAAAGTCACTAACTTATGAGAATATGTAATAAATAACTTCAAAATGCAATGGGATTTAATTTTAAAGCGTGCCTCTAACATTTATGCAAAACGTTTTTTGTACTTGTTTAATAGAAATTTATCTGGTCACTAGGTAAAGCTAGCAATAAAACTATTGGTCTGCTTCATATTCATTTGATATTTGAAGCAATTAGGACATTTCATCTTGGCACCTATTTCAGAAGCCCTTCACTCACTGCTCTTGTATATATATATTTCTTTATTGATTTCAGAGAGGAAGGAAGAGGGAGAGAGAGATAGAAACATGAATGATGAGAGAGAATCACCGACCGGCTGCCTCTTGCACATCCCCTACTGGGGATTGAGCCTGCAACCCAGGTATGTGTCCTTGGCTGGAATCGAACCCGGGACCCTTCAGTTCGCAGGTTGATGCTCTATCCACTCAGCTAAACCAGTTTCAGCAAGAGCAATTTTTAAATTATGCTTGTAGGTATATTGGTGTCCCAACCATGAACACATTGCTTTTACAATATTTCCTCAGGTTTGATTTGATCTTCCTCATGCTGGACCCTCAGGATGAAGCCTACGACAGGCGTCTGGCTCACCACCTTGTCGCTCTTTACTACCAGACTGAGGAGCAAATGGAGGAGGAGTTCATGGACATGGCAGTGCTAAAGGATTACATTGCATACGCTCACAGCATGGTCACTCCTCGGCTAAGCCAGGAAGCCAGCCAAGCTCTCATTGAGGTAATACATATCCACGTTTAAAGCCTGAAAAAAAAAAGTCTCGCTACAACTTTTTTTCTCCTTTGTTGCAAAGTGATTTTTCCAAACGTAAAAAGAGGGTTAATTTATATAAGTTGTACACCCTTCTTACATTTAAGTACTAAGTGTATTGGATTTAAGATCAGAATATAGGAGTGGAAGTATAGGTCATTCTACTTAGTGACTTTATAAGTCTGGACAAGTAATCCCATTTCTCTGAGCTTCCATTTTTTATTTCTAAAAAATATTTCACAATATATTCACTTTTCAGTATTGCTTACATAGGCAGCAGTGCATTATGACACATTAGGTTATTCAAACATTGTCGTAGGAAGAGGATTTTTCTGGGCTGTGCATCCTAATGAAGCTTCCAAACTATTCAAAAGTTGCAGATAATATTAAATTTCCATATGTATTATCCTTGTTTGTTGTTGTTAATCCACACGAGAGGATATTTTTCCATTGATTTTTAGAGATAGTGGAAAGGAAGGGTAGAGACAGAGACACATACATTGTTTGCCTCATTCATGCTCCCTGACCAGGGCTGGCCATCAAGCTGCAACCAGTACATGCCCGTGACTGGAATCAAACTTGGGACCTTTCTGTCCCTAGGTTGATGCTCTATCCACTGAGCCAAACCAGTTAGGGCCCATTTGTATTCTTTTTTCTTTTTTTTCTTTTTAATTAATTTTTATTGTTTATATTATTACAAATGTTCCTCTTTTTTTCCGCCCCTCCATTGCTCTCCACCAGGTTCCCGCCCCCCCCCCCTCTGCCCCCTCCCGACCCCCCCATTGTCCTCATCCATAGGTGCACAGTTTATGTTCAGTCTCTTTCCACATCCCCCTCTCCCCTTTTCCCCATGAATTGTCAGTTCACTCCCCTTCCATACCTCTGATTCTATTATATTCAACAGTGAATATTGTTCATCAGATTTTTTTTTTTAATTTCCTTGGTTTTTAGATTCACTTGTTGATAGTTACGTATTTGTTGTTCATAATGTTTCTTTATTTACTTTCTCTTCTGAAAGAACCCTCTTCAGCAATTCATATAACTCTGGTTTGGTGGTGATGAACTCCTTTAGCTTTTTTTTTTATTAGTGAAGCTCTTTATCTGACCTTCAATTCTGAGTGATAGCTTTGCTGGATAGATTATCTTTGGCTGTAGGTTCTTACTATTCATCACCTTGAATATTTCTTGCCATTCTCGTCTGGCCTGCATGGTTTCTGTTGAGAAATCAGCTGACAATCGTATAGGTGCTCCTTTATAGGAAACTACCTGCTTTGCTCTTGCTGCTTTTAATATTCTCTCTTTGTCGCCAAAGCCGGTTTGGCTCAGTGGTAGAGCGTCGGACTGCGGACTAAAAGGTCCCAGGTTCAATTTCGGTCAAGGGCATGTACCTTGGTTGCGGGCACATCCTCAGTAGGGGTTGTGTAGGAGGCAGCTGGTCGATGTTTCTCTCTCATCGATGTTTCTAGTTCTCTATCTCTCTCCCTTCCTCCTCTCTGTGAAATATCAATAAAATATATTAAAATATATATATATATATATATTCTCTCTTTGTCTTTTGCTCTTGGAATCTTAATTATGATTTGTCTTGGTGTGGTCCTCTTTGGATTCCTTTTGTTTGGAGTTCTGTGCGCTTCCTGGACTTGTAAGTCTAATTCTTTCACCAGGTGGGGGAAGTTTTCTGTCACTATTTCTTTCAGTATGTTTTTGATATCTTGCTCTCTCTCATCTTCTGGGACCCCCATAATTCTGATGTTGGTTCGCTTGACGTTGTCCCAGAGGTTTCTTACATTATCTTCAATTTTCTGGATTTTCTTGCCTTCTATCTTCTGTGGAGGAGTGTCTTCTGGCTCTTTATGTTCCCAATCTTTTACTTGATTCTTGCGATCTTCCATTCTGTTTTTAGGACTCTGTATAATATTTTTTATTTCAGACAATGTATTCTTTATTTCTTGTTGATCCCTTATCATTTCTTGTTGATTCCTTATTTATTCTAGTTGATCCCTTTCCATATCTTCATAGGTCTTATCGATCTTTTCTAGGAAATTCTTGAAAAACCTTAATAAGCGTAGATTTGAACTCTATATCCAGTCGCTTTTTGTCCTCCATTTCTTTTGTTTGTGATCTATTTCGTCTCGGCATTTTTGCAGTTTCCATGATGGGGCGGGGTTTCAGGGTGGAGCCTACAGCTTTGGCTTCCGTCAGCCCTGCCCTATTTGGCTTCTGTGTCTCAGGGTCCTTCAGTACTCGCTTCAAGTGCCTCTGAGAGAAAGGTGCCCTTGATTTTCGCCTGCTACCAAACAGTCTAGCCTCTCCCCCAATGAGCCCTGTATTGGGGTTCAGTTCAGTTGGAAGTGGAGTTGGAGGTGGCGTTCAGAGCAGTCTGGAGCCCCTGTCTCCTTCCCACCAGGGCAATCCCGCTGCACAGCCAACCGTCTCTTCTCTGCGTGCAATGTGCGTGCCGCCGGGACCTCCTTTCGCCGCTCCCCCGGGGTTCCACCTTACAGCCCAGCTCCCTCTGTTTGAGCCTGTGTCCCCGGGGTCTGGCCTAGAACTGGGGTTCAGAGCAGTCGGAACTGGGGCCTAGCACAGTCGGAGCTTTTATCTCCTTCCCGCTAGGGAACGCCAGCCAGGCACTCAGCCGCCCACCCTTCCTCTCCGGCTCCATCCTTTTGGTGCGCGCCACATGTCTCCATACCTTGGGCTTTTACAGCTCCTCTGCTCTTCCTTCTGGCCTTCTCCTTGCTTCTCATTGTAGAATTTCCAGTCAGTTGACTTTCCTGTAGTTCTGGGTAATGTCCATTTTATATTTTAGTTGTATCTTATTGAAATTGTTGTGTGTGGCTGCGGCTAAGTGTCTACCTGTTCATCCATCTTGGATTCTCCTCCCCATTTGTATTCTTGATGTTGCTCAAAAATAAAATTATCTCATCTATATATAAGTTTTCTACAACTTATCTTTGTAACATCTCAGTATTCTTTTCTGTGCCTCATTAAATTGGTCCTCAGCAAGTATATAATTTGGATTCGGTGCCTGAGGAGCATTTACAGATAGGCATCCTGATTGTCTTCTGCTCTGACTGCAGCCTGCCCCTTAGTCCTTTTGAGTACTGTGCCTCACGTGCTTTCACTCCCATTCTCCAAAGTCACATCGGATACCGCCTTCTTGGCTTTGAGGCACTAAGCTTGATCTCACTTTTCATTCCCCTCAGTATCTGCACATGGCAACCTGGCAGTAGTTTTGTTTATTTAATAGAATCCTAAATGTTTAAAGTTCGACCACAAAACTAAGGTTATTGTTAACAAGGAATCTTGGCTTTTTCTTTCTGTCTACACTAGGCTTATGTAGACATGAGGAAGATTGGCAGTAGCCGAGGAATGGTCTCTGCATACCCCCGACAGCTGGAATCTTTGATTCGCTTATCAGAAGCCCATGCTAAAGTGCGGTTTTCAAGCAAAGTTGAAGCAATTGATGTGGAAGAGGCAAAGCGCCTGCATCGCGAGGCTCTAAAGCAGTCTGCCACTGACCCCCGGACCGGCATTGTGGACATATCTATTCTTACTACAGGTTTGTTATTGGCATTAAACGTAACAGCACATGAAAATTATGAAATTGATGTTAAATGTGATTGATATTATTCAGCCACTATTCCCTAACCTTAATGGAAATTTGAGACATTTCGCTTTCTTATAGAAGAAATATTTCATTCATTTCTTTTCAATTAGGAATGAGTGCCACCTCTCGTAAACGGAAAGAAGAGTTAGCTGAAGCATTGAGAAAACTTATTTTATCTAAAGGGAAAACGCCAGCTCTAAAATACCAGCAACTGTTTGAAGATATTCGAGGACAATCTGACATAGTAAGTGTTCATATGTATTTTATGTGTAATAAGAGTTTTTCTCTTATTATTGGCTTTCGGGTTTTTTCTAATGTTTTTCTTTAGTAAGTATTAAGGATAATGGAGAAAAGTACAATAATATCACCCATAAACCCTTCATCAAGAAATAATCACAATTAAAATTTTATTTCCTGCTTTTATAACTTTTCTATGTGTATATATATATTCACATGTGGTCTTTTCTTTGAAAATACATAGTTGATTATATTTTTGCTGCTTTGTAACTTGCTGTTTCTTTTAAATAACAAATTAACATTAACCATCTGTGAAGGCAAATAGATTTCATAATATTAATCGTACTGGTTGGTAACATTCTTTTACATGCATATTTCATTGTTTACTTAATCACTTGTTGCACATTCAGAATATTTGCGGTTTTTTGCTATTTTAAGTAGTAATAACTATCAAATTTATCAGATAAGTTTTTGGGGGGAATGAGATACTCAAGTGCCCTCCTCTGAATAAATAAAATTGAGTTGTTTAGTGAAAAGAACTTTGAGGGTCAAAACCAGTCCTTTGCCTGCTATCAAAATTCCCCTTCACTTATGTATTATCTGTGGCCCCATTGGTAGTTGGGGGCACAGTTGAGTAGTTAATGACAGATGCCAAGTCTGTGGTATTTATCATCTGGCTTTTTACATGAAATGTTTGCCACTCCTGAGTTGGGACATAGAAATGTATATAACCACCAAAAAAGAAAAAGACTGGTGGTTCTTTAACATTGAAAGCATTGTATCTCTGTAACAGGTAAAGGAGTATTTGATATGTATAAAGTATTTGTATCTCCTTTTTCCCCCAAAGGCAATTACCAAAGATATGTTTGAAGAAGCATTGCGTGCCTTGGCTGATGATGACTTCTTGACAGTAACTGGAAAAACTGTTCGCTTGCTCTGAAGTACTTGTGAGCAGTGCTTGTTTGTTCTGCTTATCTGCACTTGCTTGCGTATGTGAGTGACATATGGGCCAGTCAGCTGCCACTGCTGCCTTTACTGCAAATGCACTATTAAAGTCATTACTTGGCTCCATAAAATTTATCTAACCTTGGTTCAGTTTTTGTAGAGGAATGTGTTTTCATTTTTCTAATACTAAGTAAAAATACTATGCCAGCTCACAATAGAGATTATTTTCTTGAACTCCCATTTCTTCCCCTCTTCCCCTTTTTTTTTAACTGCAATTTCTTTAATACCAGGACTTTAAATCTGTATTTATATTCAGATGGCAGGATGTCAGACTTTTAAAGATGGTAGTCAGGGTAATAGTTTTGGTGCCAAGCATTGTAAAAGCAATCATCCATATGCTAGAGGTTTTTGTAGTATGAGATAAGATTTAGCCAGGGCATATCATTCTGAATGAGGTAATAAAAGATCAAAGCCTTTCTCCCTGATACTACTCTCAGGTGTAATTACTTCTAGTGGCTAGTTCTCATGGCTACTATAAATAAAAAATGGATGGTTGAAAAGCATTATGTTCTATGTTAACTTCTTTACTACTTTATCCTAATGTGTAAAACTTTTTCCTAAATAAATGATAGACTTAAGTAATAATTGTTTATCTGGCATTATTTTTAATTAAGAAAAAAAGCTTTAATAAATACTACATTCATGGCTCAGTGGTTGAGCGTCAGCCTATGAACCAGGAGGTCGTGGTTTGATTCCTGGTCTGATCAGGACTCATGCCCAGGTTGCAGGCTCAACTCCCGTGTTGGGCATAGAGGAGGCAGTCAATCAATGATTCTTATCACTGATGTTTCTATTGAAATATCTCTTCCTCTCTGAAATAAATTTTTATAAAAATGTATGTATTGTATGTATTTATAAATACTACATTCATGAAAATTCATGATAAGTACTTTATAAATCTTCAAAGAAACTAATATGAATTTTACTCAAAAATTATTTAATTTGCCAAGACTGGTTTGGCTCAGTGGATAAGAGCGTTGGCCTGCGGACTCAAGGGTCCCAGGTTCGATTCCTGTCAGGGGCATGTATGTTGGTTGCGTGCACATCCCCAGAAAGGGGTGTGCAGGAGGCAGCTGATTGATGATTCTCTCTCATCGATGTTTCTAACTCTCTCTCCCTCTCTCTTCCTTTCTGTAAAAAAATAAAAAAATATATTTTTAAAAAAAAATTATTTAATTGCAGCAGTCATTCTTTTTTTTTTTAATTAATTAATTTTTTTTTACATATTTTAATGATTTTTTTTTTTGCCCCCCTCCCTTCCTCCCTCATATCCCCTCCCTCCCCATAGTTTTATGTCCATTGGTTGTACTTATATGCATGTATACAAGTCCTTCGGTTGATCTATTATCTCCCCCAGATCCTCCTTCCCTCCCCGCTGTAATTTGACAATCTGCTTGTTGCTTTACTGTCTCTATATCTATCTTTTGGTTCATCAGTTTATAATGCTCTTTATTATCCACAAATGAGTGAGGTCATGTGGTGTTTCTCTTTCATTGATTGGCTTATTTCACTCAGCATGATGTTCTCCAATTCCATCCAGGTTGCTGCAAATGATGAGAATTCCTTCTTCTTTATGGCAGCATAGTATTCCATTGTGTAGATGTACCATAGTTTTTGGATCCAATCATCTGCTGACGGGCACCTAGGCTGTTTCCAAATTCTGGCTATTGTAGATTGTAATTGCAGCAGTCATTATTCTTATAAAATCATCATAATCTGAAATCTTACATGGAAATCTGTACATGGAAATACTGCTGTAATAAATAATCCCTAAAACATTTAAGTAATTTTATGAGTTAGGCCTATTTAAGTAGACTCTAAAATTGATTAATAAGCTATTCATAAAAATTATATATCTAATTGAATATTTAAACAGCATTAAAATGTTAATATTGGAATGAGAGAACTCATTTGACCAAACTTTCATTTTTATGAATCATCATTCTTTGTTGTCCTTGATAGGTTTGCAAAAACATCTTACAGTTTGGAGGAGGCAGTTGTTAGGTTCGTGTGTCACCGAAGGATGCAAGGCAGACAGGCCACCGAATGGCTTTACCACGGTTTCCTCAGTGAATTCACTGATAGGAGATGCTTTTACACCATCCTCAGCCACTCTGGAGGACCAGTTCTCTCTTTATAGATGAAGGAGGCAAGAAGTTTCATCTCTTGCCTACAGACCCAACAGCAAGACATAAGGCTGAAATTAAACCAGTGTGTCTTCTGACTTTAGAACTTAACCATGCTGGACACACTGTTGACACTTCCAAAATCATGCAGAGAAGTTCCCTGGTACTTGTCACATGGTGGTTATTCTATAAATGTCCCATTGAGGAGAGAAGTCTTAATTTGTTGAACTGTGTTCTTGTGACCACATGGTTTTCAGACCTGAAATAAGTTTTATTCACAACTGTAATACTTTCAACAGTATAGATTTTAAAAAAAGCTGCCTTGGACTAGAGCATCTTCTCTCTGTAAAAAAAATCAATAAAATATATAAATATTTTTTAAAATTATACCACAGACTATAATAATCAAAACAGCATGATATTGCCGTAACTGGTTTGGCTCACTGGATAGCGTTGGCCTGTGAACTGAAAGGTCCCAGGTTCAATTCCGGTCAAGGGCATGTACCTTGGTTGAGAGCATGACTCCAGTGGGGGGTGTGCAGGAGGCAGCTAATTGATGTTTCTCTCTCATTAATGTTTCTAGCTCTCTATCTCTCTCACTTCCTCTCTGTAAAAAATCAATAAAATATTTATTTAAAAAAATAAACAACATGGTATTAGCAGAAAAACAGACATACAAATCAATAGAACAGAATTGAGAGCCCATGTAGATGGGCAGATTGTTGTTTACAGCAGAGCCAGAAACACACAAATACAATAAAATTTTGTTCAATTTTCTTTATCTGTCTGCTAATAATAGTAGTCATAATAATTATATTTGCTATTTGGGTTTTTCTTAAACCTGTATATAGCACAACTGTTAATAATTGCTAAAGGTGTTTACAATAACTTTTGCCTTATCAATAATACACTTTTTATGGTTTCTCTTGAAATATAGAAGGAATGTTATTTCAAAAGGAAAGAAAGGGCCAAGACCGGTTTAGCTCAGTGGATAGAGCATCAGCCTGTGGACTGAAGGGTCCTGGGTTCATTTCCGGTCAAGGGCATGTACCTTGGTTGTGGGCGCATCCCCAGTGGGGGACGTGCAGGGGGCAGCTGATCAATGACTCTCTCATTGATGTTTCTATATCTCTATCCCTTCCTCTCTGTAATAAATTAATAAAATATATTAAAAAATAAAAGGAAGAAAAGGAATGTGTGTGTTTTTAAGAGAAGTTGAAATAATTTGTTCTGATAATTTGGTTATTTCTGAATTAGTAAAAGGAGACCAGTTAAGAAGAACCATAGAATTTGTAGAAGGTTAGTGAAAAAAGGATATTGAGAAATGAATTTTATGTATAAACTAGAGGCCCAGTGCATAAAAATTCATGCACATTGGTGGTGGGGGGAGCCCTCAGCTCAGCCTGTGCCCTCTTGCAATCTGCAAGCCCTCAGGGGATATCCAACTGAGGCTTAGGCCTGCTCCCTGGTCTGACCTCCCTCTCTCTGCAGGAGGTAACCAGCAGGCTGATCAGGAGAGGCACCGACATAAGTGGCTAGCCCCCCGCCATCACCCCTCTACTGCTGCTGGTTGTCACAATCTATCACCATCCCCTTCCTCTGTCCAGTGGCCTGGCCCTGCCCCCGTCATTCTGCTGTTCTGTCAATTTGCATATTAATGCTTTTATTATATAGGACTAGAGGCCCGGTGCATGACATTCATGCACTGGAGAGGGGATCCCTCAGCCCAGCCTGTGCCCTTTTGCAGTTTGGGAGCCCTCAGGGGATGTCCAACTGCTGCAGAGGTGGTAGAAGAGGCTCCCACCACCGCCACTGCACTCACGAGCCGTCAGCCTGGCTTCTGATTGAGCAGGGCTCCCCCTGTGGGAGCACGCTGATCACCAGGGGGCAGCTGCTGTGCTGAGTGTCTTTGCCTGGTGGCCAGTGCGTGTTATAGCAACTGGTCATTCCAGCATTTGGTCAATTTGCCTATTACCCTTTTATTATATAGGATTCAAGAATCTAATTATGAGAATGTGCTTACTCCCTTCCCAACAAGGACTACTAAATATAATTCAGATGAAAGTTGAGGTAACTATTAATATATGACTCTCTATAACTGCTGCTAATGCACAAGAAATTTACTTAAGAAACGCCTTCTGACTTGTATACGTGCATATAAGTACAACCAATGGACATAAAACTCTGGGGAGGGAGGGTATCTATGGGAGGGAGGGGGGCAAAAAAAATCAATAAAATATATATATATTTTTTTAAAAAGCCTTCTGTCTCAGGAAATTTTTATATGGTAATTGTAATTTACACCATTGTGTTCTTACAGCCTTGGCCTCAATTAAACCTGAAGGTTATATTAGGTCTAGTAATAATTAATGTCGTTTTCTAATACTTTTTTAAATCGAATTTATTTAAACAATACAATAAAATTTAATCAACAATATAGTTGCCGTTGTTTTCTACTACTTGTGCCCAACGCTCAGGAAGCATTTTAATCCCTCTGTTGTAAAATTCTTGTGATTTTGATGCAAAAAATTTGGTCAATGCATTTTTGAGGCATTCTTCATTAAATTTTTTTCCAAGAAGAAAGTTTTGCAAAGAACGAAACAAATGGTAATAGGAAGGGGCAATATCAGGAGAATATGCAGGTTGAGGGAGAACTTCCCATTCCAACTGGCACAGTTTTTCAGCAGTGATTCTTGCAGTATGCGGTCGTGCGTTATCGTGGTGAAGAATTACGCCCTTCTGATTAATCAGCACGGGTTCTTTTTCTCTTAAAGCTTGGGCTAACCTTTCCAATTGGGCACTATACACTGCACTTGTAATGGTTTGGTTAGAATTTAGGGGTGTTGAACTCAATCAGAGAAGGGGCCAAAATCTAAAATCCAGCCTAAATCGTGGGCTGAATGGTTTACTGAACAGTCATAAACTGTCATTGTGATGGAAACGCAGCGGAGTGCAGTGATGACAGCGCGGTGCGGGCCACATTGCAAGGCTGGTGGGGCGGATTTGGCCCGTGGGCCTTTTGTTTGACACATGTGGGTTAGATGGTAAAAGTTCATAATGAAGAATTCCTTTAAAATTCCACCAAACACACAACATCACTTTTTTCGCATGCAAGTCAGGTTTTGGCGTGGGCTGCGGAGCCTCATTTTTGTCCAACCATTGAGGCCGCCTTTTCAAATTAACATACAGCACCCATTTTTCATCTCCAGTAAAAATTTGCTCTAAAAACAGCAAACGGTTTTGACGAGAGAGGAGCGAACTGCAAATTGTGACTCTTTGATTACGGTTGTTGTCGGTCAACTCATGAGGAACCCATTTTCCAAACTTTTGGACTTTGCCAAGTGCACGCAATTGATTGGAAATTGTTTTTTGTGAACAATTTAAAGTTGTCACAAGCTCTTGTTGGGTAATTTGAGGATTTTGCACCAAAAGAGCTTGACGAGCTTCTTGATCAAAATTGGACACATGGCCTCGACCACTCTTGTCATCTAACGAAAAATTTCCCTCGCAAAATTTCTCAAACCAACGCTGGCATTTTCTGGCGCTAACTGCATCTTGACCAAGAGCACTACAGATGTTTTTTGCAGCCTCACTTGCTTTTCTTCCTAATTGGAACTCGTAAAGCATGCAGTGCCGAATATGCTCTTCATCTGCCATCTTCTTAGCCCTAGATTTGCAACAAAAACCAAACCAAACACAAACTTTTTCAAGCAAAACTTGTTAATTGCACTTCACACGTTCTGTAGATACCACGTGTTTGAAGGTTATGTCAATACAAGTCAACGCCAAGCAAGATTTTACATTAATTATTACAACTAGTAGCAGAAGTGAGATTAATAATGGTGCTTGAGCCCTAGCTGGTGGTTCAGTGGTCAGAGCATCAGCCTGCAAACTGAAGGGCCTTTCAGCCCGGGGTCCAGGAGCTGCAGTTAGTCACAGGTGGCAGTTGACTGCCCAGCCCTGGCTCTGCTGGGACTGCAGATTGTATGAAAAGTGAGTAAACTGGCTGGGCCACAGAGCCAGGAGCGCTGGGAGCTGACAGGTGACCAGGACAGCACTGATTGCAGGGAGGGAGAGCGGGTGTGGTGAGTGCTGTTGCAGGAGTCTAAGGCTGAGACTTACTGGCAGGAGCATGGCGAGCAACCCACCAGCATCCCAGCTGGGAAGTTAGCCCGATCTGATTCTGTGGGAGCGCACCGCCCATTGGACCTCAGGGGCAGTGGAGGGGTCAGACAGGTACTCCGTTCAGTGACCCGAAGGTCCCTTTGCTCAGAGGAACTTCCAGAAGAGCCAGCTGGGGGCTGGACAGAGAGGCCCACCTCAGGAGCAGGGGAGGCCACCTTTCCACACCCTGTGGGAGCGCTGGTTCTGCCTGACCCTGCAGTGACCTGAGGCAAAGGGGACAGGCTCTGGGCTGGAAGTCGGCACCTGCACCCCGTCCTAGAATTGCAGGAAGTCAGACATTTGGTCTGTCAGAGCCTGGGAGGAGGCCCTACCCAGTGGGGCCACCAGCACTGAAAAAGTGGCGTGCCAAGAGAGGCTTCTTTATTTTTTTATTGTTTATTTTTTTGGTTAATCCTCACCTGAGGATATTTTTTTTCATTGATTTTTATTTTTTTAAGCTTTTCATTTTAATTAAATATTCAGAATAAATGTTGATTAAATAAGTTTGCACTTAACAGTTAAATATTTAGAAACAATAATTCTCTCAATTGTTTTATCTCTCCCTCTCCCTTCCTCTCTCTGAAATCAATGTACTAAATTAATAAGTTTTACTTTATTACTTATGCAAACAATATAAATAAGAGTGTTGGTTAATGGTAAAAGGATGTCAATTGCCCAATAAATCTGAAAGGTGAACGAACAGGTCCTTATAATTAATTGTGGATAATCTTCCCCCCACACACAGTCTCCCTTGACATTAATGAGCTCATCCACGGACTAATAGATGGGTTTTCCATTTCCTGACACTCTGTCCAACAACCTAAAACCATTGTTTCCACCAACGCCAGCAGAGACCCTCAGGACACAAGACCTGGCTCCCGCTGGAAATCCACTCTGGGGAATAAGGTAAACAGACGCCACACAGCTGGACCAGTTTGCTCTAGTCCCTCCAGCAGTGCCCACACCGCGCATTGCAGCACTCATAGAAGGTAGTCATTGGCTGGTCTGCAGCGCAGGTCTGAAGCTGCATGCAGAAGGCATGAGGATGTTCACATCTGGGACATGGCTCCGCAGTAGAGTCCACGTTCTCCCTGGCAGCTGCTCCACCTAGCAAGTCATCCACTTCTTCCAGCTTTGGATACTTCCCGTTTGTTACTTCACCAGGGATGCTGTGCAGGTTGTGGCAAGTGTTGCAGGCAAAACAGCAGCAGTGCTGTCCCTCCACAATGAGCCCATTCCCACAGCCCTGGCAAAAGAGCAGCATGAAGGCCAGCTCCCACAGACCTTGTACCCCGCCTCCACACACACACACCTCCATTGATTTTTAGAAAGACTAAAAGGAGCCGAAACTGGTTTGCCTCAATGGATAGAGCATCGGCCTGCAGACTGAAAGGTCCCAGGTTCGATTCCAATCAATGGTATGTACTTTGGTTGCAGGCACATCTCCAGTAGGGGGTGTGCAAGAGGCAGCTGATCAATGATTCTCTCTCATTGATGTTTCTACCTCTATCCCTCTCTCTTCCTCTTTGTAAAAAAATCAATAAAATATATTAAAGAAAAAAAGAAAGAATAAAAGGAGGGGAAGAGACAGACAGAGAGACATGGATTGATTGCCTGCCGCATTCGCCCTGACTATGGGGCTGGGAATTGAACCTGCAACCCAGGTACCTGCCCTTGACTGGAATTGAACTCATGACTATCATTGGCCATAGTGGGTAGGGCCATACAAGCCTGTGAAAATTTGGGAATACATAGTCCCCAAGACAGAGGAGTTTGCTCTGTTGGCTCCTGGCACTCCTGTGTCTCTCTTGTTCCACTTTCCTCCCTACCAGAGTTGCCTCCTAAGCCGTATGGCCCTGCTGACCACACCCAATGGACTGACGGCCTGCCGCTGGGACACAAACTCGCTTAGCATGATGCCGGATTGGACTGTGCTCCAACATGCAACAGAAGCTCTGGGCAATGTCTTTAATCCTAGCCCCACTAAGGCCTGAATGGGCTTCTTTTGTGGGGAGATGGAGGAAATGGGACCTTGGAAACTCAGGGATTTAAATCTATGCAAAGAAATGTCACTCATTCTCTTGTGCAAGTCTCAAAAACATTTATTTTTTCTTGTGACATTACAAGAAGCCATTCCCACCCTAGCTGGTTTGGCTCAGTGGATAGAGCGTCAGCCTGTGGGCTAAAGGGTCACAGGTTTGATTCTGGTCAAGGGCACATGCTTGGGTTGCAGGCTGGATCCCCAGTAGGAGGTGGGAGGCTGCCGATCAATGATTCTCTCATTGTTTTTATCTCTCCCTCTCCCTTCCTTTCTCTGAAATCAATAAAAAATATATTAAAAAAAAAAAAGTCACTCCCACCAGCAACAGGTGGGGACCTGGAGAGCAAGCTCCCCACTGCTAACACAATCTCAGAGATCTTCCCACGCTGCTTTTCCTGCCTCCCCAATCTATCACCAGTGGATTTCATGTAACCCTCTATGTCTTTTTTGATTCTGAAGTATAAAATAAATGGTAATACTACAGTTTCCTGCAGCGTGTTTTCAATCTGTTGAGATTTTGCTTCCCAGCAGTTGTCACTTTGGCTCACGTAAACTCATAAAATTTTTCTGCAGGTTTGGATGTTTCTTCCATCTACAATGACAACATTTCTACTGTGTTGCTAGAGTGAAAATTAACATCAACATAAAAAACATTTAAACCTATAGAGAATTTTTGTGAGTTTATTTGAGCTAACCTGTTGACAATTGCCTGGAATCAAAATCTCAACAGACTGAGATAATGTTTCAGAGAATGTCAGTTTTGCACCTTGTTTTATACATTACCATCAAAAGAGAAGACCTAAATGAGTTACCTGAAATCCTTTGGTGATATATTAGGGAGGTGGAAGAAAGAAAATCGGGGAAATCTCTGGGTTTGGAGGAAAAATAATAAGATAGCCGAAACCGGTTTGGCTCAATGGATAGAGCATTGGCTTGGGGATTGAAGGGTCCCGGGTTCGATTTTGGTCAAGGGCATGTACCCAGTAGGGGGTGTGCAAGAGGCAGCTGATCGATGACTCTCTCTCATAGATATTTCTAACTCTCTATCTTTCTCCTTTCCTCTCTGTAAAAAATCAATAAAATATATTAAAAAAAAAAAAAAAAGAAAAGTAACAAGATAGACACATCTTTTACATAGGTGGGTACAGGGTAAAGTCAACAATTAACATGATAACGACAAGGAGGGGAGTAATGGTTTTCTGCCCTAGTGCATTGGTTGTGCCGGGAGAGGCCTGGAGAAAGGGGAATTACCCTGACATTCCCAAGGAATGTCATCATAAATGCGAAAGACAATAGACAAACTTAGTTAAGGTAAGGATTGACTTTTGTCAGGAAGATTGACTATCTGCTAGGAATTGCTTTTCATTAAAAAGTTATAATTTCAGCCGAAGCTGGTTTGGTTCAGTGGATAGAGCATCGGCCTGCGGACTAAAGGGTGCCAGGTTCAGTTCCCGTCAAGGGCGTGTACATTGGTTGCAGGCACATCCCCAGTAGGAGGTGTGCAGGAGGCAGCTGGTCTATGTTTCTAGCTCTCTATCTCTCTCCCTTCCTCTCTGTAAAAAATAAAAAATATATATTAAAAAACATAAAAACAAAAGGTACTGAGCTTTTATCTGAGTTGTTTAAAAAAGTTACATTTTCAGACCATTGTTTGTGGTGACTTTAGGTCTCTGTGTTTGCATGTCTGCCATACAGGCCTTCCCTCAGCTTGTCAGGTTAGCATGTGGCCACTTTTTGTCCACACCAGCGAAGTAAAATGTTTACTTTTTGAATACATAATTCTTCCTAATTACTTAGAATTTTTGTTTTATACTCTTTGAAACGACTCTTTAGATCTACATGTAGATTTTAATCATTTCACTATTATGTATATATCAAAAGTAAAATATGAGTTTAATTCTTAGGGCTCCTTGAAGTTTTCATTCAATTCTTTTGAATCATTTTTCAACACAGAATTGTCAATGCCCATATTTTGTCCTGATTTTTATTTTATTAATGTACTTTTGGATGAAAAGGGGTCACTTACTAATCCAGAGACCTAAAGTAACCACATAGGACATGAGCAGAGCAAGGACAATGGGCCAGGTACAGAAGGGCATCAGGATGGAAAGCCCTAGGTGCCTGGCAACAATCCATTGTAGGGGGGACATCACCCCCAGGGTGACTTTTCCTCTTAGCATATCACTGGTAGGTAGATTTGGGCCCCCTCCCATTTCTTCCTTAGAGGTAACATCTATACCTCAGTTGTATTTCAGCTCCAGGGCCAGAAAAGCAGCAAAACCAGAGCAGTGATCTTGTAGATTCCCTCAGGACCAGCTGCATTGAAAAATGACCCCCCTGCCCTCACATTGACTAACAAATCAGTGGAGACCACAACCAGGAAAGGACACACCTGGAACACTGCTGAATATTCTATTGAGCTCTGCTGGGACCTCCCTAAAATCTCCATCCTTAAAACACTTAAGATGGAGGCTTCAGTGAGATCACTCTCCCAGGAGCACCCCTGCCACATCCCTTCCCCTTCTCCGTCCTTGCCCCAGGCATGTTACCATTAGCTTCCTCACTCTCAAGCTCCTAGGGCCCTTCCTTTGCCTCCATAACACCTTTCTTCTCCTACGAATTACTTTTTCTGCCTCTGTGACTTACCAAGTAAATGTTCTCTTACAGTTTTGTTCTTGGCTCCGAATTTTTTTTTTTTTTAATATATTTTATTAATTTTTTTTTTTTTTTTTTTTTTTAGAGAGGAAGGGAGAGGGATAGAGCTAGAAACGTCGAGAGAGAATCATCCACCAGCTACCTCCTGCACACCCCCTACCAATGTACATGCCCTTGACCGGAATTGAACCTGGGACCTTTCAGTCTGCAGACTGACGCTCTACCACTGAGCAAAACCGGTTTCGGCGGCTCTGAATTCTTTCCTAGCCAAAATATCAAGGTTGCTGAACCCAAGTTTGGTCTGATCCTACGGTACCATTCCCAACGCCTACCACCGGTTGGTCTGAAATTAAGACTTTCTAGCTAAAAGCTGGTCATGGTGGGCAGTCACGTCGTAGGCTAGAATCTTCCCTGACAAAAGTCAATATTTACCTTTACTGAGCCTGTCTAACGTCTTGTATTTTTTAAAAATACATTTTTATTGATTTCAGAGAGGAAGGGAGAGGGAGAGAGCTGGAAACTTCAATGATGAGAATCATTGACTGGCTGCCTCCCGCAAGCTCCCTAGGGGGGATGGATCCAGCAACCAGGGTCTGTGCCTTTGACAGGAATTGAACTTGGGACCCTTCAGTCACAGGCCCTCGCTCTTTCCATTGAGACAAACCAGCTGGGGCTGAAAAGGTTCTTAATAAGGCATCTTATTCATATATAAAATTTTAAGTCCACTAGGGTTTGAAAAGCAGCGTGTGTTCTTCCATCAGGCACTCCTCTGGCTCGCTTTCCTGGCTTATGCGGTTGCACGTGTCACGTAGTTAAAGACCTTTTCTCGCAGAAACCGGTTTGGCTCAGTGGATAGAGCATCGGTTGCAGATTGAAGGGTCCCAGGTTCCAGTCAAAGGCATGTGCATTGGTTGTGGGCGCATCCCCAGTGTGTGTGTGTGTGTGTGTGTGTGTGTGAGGCAGCTGGTCCATGTTTCTAGCTCTCTCTCCCTCTCCATCTCTGTAAAAAAATCAATAAAATATATATATTTTTAAAAAGACCTTTTCTCCATCTTTTGCTCTACATTATGGTGACTGACTCAGCTGTGTCTCCCAGTCCTCCCAGCAAACTCTTCCTTTCACGTTTCACTGAATTAATGGGAGTCTCGGAAAGCTGCCCAACTCCCTTCTCCCGTCGCCCAAGCACCCGCCGCAGGGGGCGGAGTCCAGGGTGACGCTCGAGAAGAGAAGCTGCGCGGCGGGCTGGTCCGCGCGTTCCCGAGAGTGACGCATGACGTCGCCGTGCGTGCGTGCGTGCGTGCGTGCGTGCAGACGGCTGCGTCGGGGTGCAGAGGAAGATGGCGGTCTCCACAGGTCGGTTCTCGGGCCGGGCTGTATGCTTTCGCACTCCGAACCCGGCTCTGCCACTCCGTCTGCTGCTGGCAGCTGGGCGCGACCATGCGGGTGAAGCCGGAGTGCGCCTTCTCGGACGCCGGGCTCCTTGAGGAGCGAAGCCCGCCCCGGGGGAGGGCCGGGCGGGACCGGCGCCAAGGGCCCGGGGCTGCCGTCGGGGGCGCCGGGTTGTGCCTGTGCGGCGGCCGCACGCTCGCGGGTCGGGGCGGGGTGACGCCGGCGCGGGCGCACTCTTGGGGTCCGCGGGCGCCTGTCGGGGTGCGGGCGGGAGGAGAGGCGGCTCTGGGTGGGCGTGCGGGCGGTGCCGGTGGCGGAGCGCCCCGGTGGCGGGGGGTCCGGCTCCCCTGGACCCTCCTGGACGTGTGGAGAGGAGGAGGGGGTTAATGAGCAGAGGACTGTTGCTCTTTTTTGTAATAACAGAAAGATGACCGTTCTTACCTCATTGAATCCAAGTTCTCTCTTTTTCCTTAAGTGGAAAACTGCAGTGCAAACTACACAAAAACTCAGAAGATGAAAGCGAATTGAAGAGAAAGAGGTTTCTTAGATAAGCTGCTCCGCTCCTGTTGTGTCGAATGCAATGTTTGGTTTCCTCTGAGCACAGACTTTGAAATTAAGTTTTTAACGATAAGGTTTTTACAAACTTGACCACTTAAAAAAGTGTTAAATTAAAACATGTTAAATTTGGTTAGGATGTTCATTGGATGTGATCTTTGGAAATCAGATTATAGGATAGTGTTGATTTACTATTTCATGCTTTCATTGCACAATAAAACGAATTTTCAAATTACGTGCCGAAATGGAAGGCTGCAGTGTATTGTGATTGGTACTTTTAAGGTAATACCTCAAGATACATCCTACATACGTCTTAACAGAAAATTGTCTTTTAATTCTCATCTTTATTATGTACAGGTGTCGGATGAGAAGATTTTAACGATTTTAGGGTTGGGGAAATATTTCAGTATATTTTGGGTCAGAGCTAACTAAGAAAGCAAGGGTTATTTAAAAAGTGACGTTTCAGTGTTACAACTCTAATGTATTTGCTATTTGTACTTGAGTGTGCTTGTGAAGGGAGACATATCTTTTTTAGAGTTGTACTTAGTACCTACCTATAGGTTCTTGAAAACTTAGTAATAAAATGGTGCATTTTAATTTGATTGATAGTTTTCACTTTATGGATTGCACTGTTTACTTAAACATGGTTTTTGTCTTACGTAATTCATATGAGAGAAGATATTTTGAAAAGACCAAATACTAGATGATAGTAACAGGCACTTTTTGTTAATCGTGCTTGGTAATTTTTGGAAGTCAATGACACTGGCATGGCAGAGCATCTCTTTGACCAGCCGCCCTGGGAGACTGATGAGAGCTAAGCCTTAGGCTGGCTTTCCATAGCTGCGGGGTGACTTCCCGGTCACCAAGCAATACTGTATGTTAACTTTTTTTAAAAAATATATTTTATTGAATTTTTACAGAGAGGAAGAGAGAGGGATAGAGAGTTAGAAACATCAGTGAGAGAGAATCATCTTATCAGTTGCCTCTTGCACACCCCCTACTGGGGCTGTGCCCGCAACCAAGGTACATGCCCTTGACGGGAATCGAACCCAGGACCTTTCAGTCTGCAGGCCAATGCTCTATCCATTGAGCCAAACCAGTTTCGGCTGCATGTTAACTTTTATCTTTTCTATAACTTGTACCAGATCATCCACTTAGGTCTTTTCATTTGTACCATTCTTTCAAATAAAGTAATTTGGTAACCCACATCCCTATCCAAGTATCTTTGTAAATTCTAAAATGGCTTATTATTAGCCTGTTATACAGAGGAAACCTGCATTTTACAGTTTATATGTAGTCTAATGGTGGCAGTTTCTGCTTTTTAGATTTATGAAATTTGAAACTTAGAATAATAAAAAAGAAAGTATTTTTGGTAGTTGAGTTCTTTTTAACTGAAATTAGTTTTGAAAGTGTTACTAAAAACTTGGTAAGTTTTTAGTATCATTTCATTTATTAATTTTCTGTGCTTTATAGCACTTAAAAGTATTATTGTATTGGTAGAAAGATGAGTGTAGAGAAAGCTTTGGACTGTGTTTTGAAACTTTTTAAGTTTTAAGCTATATTTTGTTTGTTTGCTTTTTGGTAGCAAGGGAAGTAAATAGTACCTCTATATTTGTGAAATAGAAGTGATATAGTGTGAAATTTAAAATTAGATGATTTTGATGTAATATACATTTTTTTATTTAAGTCAAAATAGTCTTTTAATGATTGATTTTAGAGAGAAAAAGGAAGGGGGGGAGAGAGAGAAGAGGAGAGAGAAGAAAAACATCTATTTGTTATTATACTTACTTATGCATTCAGTGGTTGTTTCTATGTATGTGCCCTAACCAGGAATGGAGCCCACAACCTTGATGTATCTGGACCACACTCTAACCAACTGAGCTACCCAGCCATGGCCTAAGTAAAAATAATCTTGATAAAAATAGTTGTTTGATAATAGGCCCAAAAGAAAAAAAAAATCACTTGACAAACATTGTTTCATTTTTATTAAAGCTCTAGAGGCCCAGTGCATGAATTCGTGCACGGGTGGGGTCCAGCCCGTCCTCTCTGATCGGGCAAATTGGGGCTGGGCCTGCCCAGGGAGGGGCCACGGGTGGCCCTGCCCCCTGGTCACACACCCTGTAGAGGGAACAATTTGCATATAAACCTTTTATTATATAGGATTATGTATATTTCAACCCCCCCATGATATGTTTATTGATTTTAGAGGGGGAGGGAAGAAAAGGGAGTGTGTGAGTGAGCTTGTGAAATGTTCACGTGAGAAACACTGATCTATTTATTACCTTTGGTATGCACCTGACTGGGATTGAACCCACAACCTAGGTATATGCCCTGACCAGAACCGAACCTGTACTCTTTTTGGTTTGCCAGAGGATGCTCCAGTCAGCTGAGTCACCCTGCTAGGGCAAGCATTACATTTTAATGTACATTATCTAAACATTTATTTTACCATTCTCGCCAAAACCGGTTTGGCTCAGTGGATAGAATGTTGGCCTGCGGACTGAAAGGTCCCTGGTTCGATTTCGGTCAAGGGCATGTACATTGGTTGCGGGCCCATCCCCAGTAGGGTGTGTGCAGGAGGCAGCTGATCAATGTCTCTCATCGATGTTTCTAGCTCTCTATCCCTCTCCCTTCCTCTCTGTAAAAAATCAATAAAATATATTAAAAAAAGAAAAAGAAAAAAGAAATTATTTATTTTACCATTCTCATAGTTGAAGAAACATTTTGGGAAGAAATTCTAATTGGACTGAGACCTTTAAGCTGAAATATGCTTTTCCATACCAGTTGGTCTTCTTATTTTGCAGATGAGAAAACAGGCTTAATGAATACAAGGTTTTACATAGTTGGTTACTAATGCAAGATTAAAATCCAGGTTTTGTTTTATTCTTAGTCTAGTGTTCTTTCTGTTAGGAGGAACGATTGAATATTCCTCAAATTATGAATCTTACTTCCTGTTAGACTAGAGAGTGGCCTTCATACTTTCCTTCCTAGGAGATTCCACAGGACATACATAACTTAAGGAACACTACCCTAGGGAATAGAATGTAGTGCCTGTCATTCAAAAATTTCATTATAGCCCTAGCCGGTTTGGCTCAGTGGATAGAGCGTTGGCCTGTGGACTGAAGGGTCCCAGGTTCGATTCTGGGCAAGGACATGTGCCTTGGTTGTGGGCATATCCCCAGTGGGGGGGAGGGAGGGTGCAGGAGGCAGCCGATTGATGTTTCTCTCTAATTGATGTTTCTAGCTCTCTATCCCTCTCCTTTCCTCTTTGTAAAAAATCAATAAAATATATTTGAAAAAAATTTCGTTATATCTCAGTAGTAAGTTAGTGTTAGGTTAAAAGGTATATGCAGTACTTTAAAAAAAATAGAATTTTATTGATTTCAGAGAGGAAGGGAGAGAGGGGGAGAGATAGAAACATCAATGATGAGAGAGAATCATTGGTGGGCTGCCTCCTGCATGTTCCCTACTGGGGATCAAGCCTGCAACCCAGGTGTGTGCCCTTGCCCAGAACCAAACCTGGGACCCTTCAGTCCTCAGGCCGACTGTTCTATCCACTGAGCCAAACCAGCTAGGGCTGTGCAATACTTTTTTTTTTTTTTTTTTTTTTTTAACTTTACAGGCATTTTAGATTTATAGGAAAATGAATATAGTATAGAATTCCCTTATGCTTCATAATTGGTTTTATATTATCTTACATTAGTGTAGCACATTTGTCACAATTAATGAACCATAGTGACATACTATTAACCAAAACCTATACTATTAATATATTCAGATTTCCTTAGTTTTTACCTAATGTCCACAATCTGTCCCAGTATCTCATCCAGGATACATTGAAGTATGAAATGTTTTAAAATTATTAGTAGTGTTAAAATGTGATTCTGAATGCAGATGATTTTAAATGTCTTTAAGTAATGAGAGGCTCAGAAAAAAATGGAATATTTTTTTTTTTATATATTTTTTTTTGGTAGTAGGTCTGTGTAAGCCAAATGGGTGGAAAATAAAACTAACTACCCTTTTCAGGAACAGGAATTGTGCTTTAATTCGCCTGCTGCCCCGATAGAGTACTGTGCCATGCTAGGCATACCACTAAATCTCTGAAGCCTTGCTTTCTCCAGACCTTTCAGGCAAGGGTTGGACAACATGATTATGTTTTTCCCATCTTCAAAATGAAGACACTTGGATATATGGGCAGAACTTGGGGGAGTAGTAATAGATGAGATTTACATGTGTAAATCATAACAGAACCTGAGAACTAAATAATAGAAGATCTGAACTATAGCAGCTCCGTGTATTTCCAGCTCGAGACTTTAATAATTTGCCTGTTGGACTTTTCTAGGTTAGGAATCTGGATGCTCTTGATAAATGTTTGATGTTGATAATGTGATTCATCTAGGGGCCCAGTACACAAATTTGTGAACTTTGAAAGGAACTGTGGGCTGTGAAGCTGTGATGGGCACAAGGGCGGGTCTCGGCCCATTCTTCCTGCCCCCACCCTGGTCCCCTGTCTGCTGGCAGCCTCACTCCTGCTACTCGCACCTGCTGATGGCGCGGTAGGTGCGAATGGGACTGATGTGTTGGTGTGAGTGGCAGCAGCCGCCCCACAGGAGCAGGGGGAGGTGGAGAAGCCCTGAGGGGCGATTGGGGCTGGTGCCAGGCACTGGCAGCAGATGTGAGCGGTGGCTCTGGTGCTGGCAGCAGCTCCAGCGCTAGCAGCAAGTGCGAGGGGGGCCGTCATTGGCAGCGGGTGTGAAAGGTGGCTGCTGGCTCCAATCGCCCCTCAGGAGCAGGGGGAGGTAGAGAAGCCCTGAGGGGCGATTGGGGGCTGACAGCTGCTGCTCACTCTTGCTGTCAGGAACGATTGGGGCTGGCACTGGGTGCTTTCAGCGGGTACGAGAGGCAGCTCCAGCGCCAGCAGTGGGTTCAAACAGGGCCAGTGCCCGCAGCAGGTGCGAGTGCCAGGTGGGACTGCGGTGCACGGGAGCAAAGAATTTTCAGTAACCACCAGAGGCTCACCCTGACAGCACTGGTGCCCGCCTTGGTCTGGCATCCCCGCTTACCTGCTCCACCATCCCCCATGGCTGATGCCTGCCATGTTCTGCTCTCTGCTGCCTGCTGCTGACGCCTGCCATGTTCTGCGCTCACCCCCTGGTGGGCAGTGCATGTCACAGCGACCCCTTCGGTGGTTCTGTTCGGTCTATTTGCATATTAGCCTTTTATTATAGTATTAGAGGCCTGGTGCACAGCATTTGTGCACTCAGGGGTGGGGGGCCCTCAGCCTGGCCTTTGCCCTTTCACAGTCCAGGAGCCCATAGGGAGCAGGACTAAGCCGTCTGTTGGACATCCTTGTGCTGCCGTGGAGGCAAGAGTCTCCTGCCATTGCTGTTGCACTTAACAGTCGTCAGCCTGGCTTCTAGCTGAGCAGCACTCCCCCTGCAGGAGCACACTGACCACCAGGGACAGCTCCTGTGTTGAGCGTCTGGCCCCTGGTAGTTAGTGCATGTCATAACGACTGGTCATTCCGCTGTTCAGTCTATTTGCATATTACCCTTTTTATTATATACGATTATATACGATAGTATGATACAACCTTACTATACAAACAGTCCTTCCTTTGCACAGTAGTACAGGGTGGTAAAAATGACCATTCAAACTGAACTTCAAATCAGTTTTATTAAGTGAGAAAAATTATTATTCTGTGACATCTGGAAATGTTTATTAAACCATTAAAAAGTTTTTTGTGTGGTTATAGTGTATTGGAAGTTGACTAAAATAGTAAACATACTTGTTTAATGCACTAAACATTGAGTTAGTGTTTTATTTCTTTATAAACTTCTCAATAGCAGTTTGAACAATGCTTGCCTTTTTCTCCTGATTGTATAACTTATGATGCAGCACAAACATCTTTTCTATGCTTTGATGAATTCTCATATTCCTAAGTTTGGATCAGTTTCCAATATTTTATTCTTTGAGCTTTCAGTGTAAGGAAATCTCTCTCAGTTTATTCTGAAGATTTTTTTTACTTCCTCTGGGACATTGTCATCCTTTCTTTAGAGTCACTTTTCTCATTTACATAAATAATAAATAAACTCAACTATACAAAGTTCTGGATGCTACTCTAGAGTCTCCAACATTCATGTGGTGGGGTATTTATTCTATAACGATTTATATTTGATTCAAATTGCACTTCCAATGTTACTAGTTTTTGTTTCTTTGCTGCACTTTCACCTTTGTGGGCTAATTTTCTTTTTCGGCTATAGTTATAGAATGTCACATGAGTTTACTTACCATTGGTAGACAAGGAGGCAGTACTGCTACATGCCTTGCTGAAGTGAACTGAGTGGCCCATCACCAACAGACTTTGAAAGATGTGAAGTGATTGGCCACTGATAGGATGCTCAACTATTGCTTACGTAGAGATTTGTCGACTGAAGAACTAGCAGTCTGACTTTTTGATTCTAGCTATTGAAATGGTGTGACATAGTATTTCATTGTGGCTTTGGTTTGCATTTCCCTGATGACTAATGATTTTGAACGTCTTTTCATGGGCTTTCTCTACACTGAATGGCCAGATTATTATGGTCTCCGAATACATAATAATCTGGTCACTCATTGTATATCCTATATAATAAAAGGCTAATATGCAAATTGTCCCCTTGATCAACAGGCAGGCCGGCCAACTGCCCATGTCCCCTCCCCCTGGCCAGTTGGCCAGACCCTACCCATGCATGAATTCATGCACTGGACCTCTAATACATACACACACACACACACACACACAGGCCGTATTATTATGCGTTCAGAGATCATAATCTGGCCACTCAGTGTATATCTTCTTTGGAGACATGTCTATTCAGATCCGTAGCTCATTTTTTAAATTAGGTTGTTTGTCTTTTTATTGTTGAGTTGTAAGAGTTCTTTATATATTTCAGATGCAAGTCCCTTATCATTTGTACGTATTTTCCACATTCTGTAGGTTTTTTATTTTCTTGGTGTTATTTGAAATGCAAAAATTTTAAATTTTGATAAAGTCCAAGTCCAATTTATTTCTACTTTATTAGAATGCAAAGTCTTGATTCTGGTATGTAGTTTTGGTTTTTTGTTTTAAAAACATGTTGACATTTATGTAAGTTCTAATTATCTGTTTATGGTTATTTTACATGATTTCCATGTGACAGAGGGGTAGAAGTCTTAAATTCCAGCTGGGTATGAGGTTTAACCTTACATTAAAAAAAATGTTGTATAGCCAGACACCAGGCATACTCCAAGATGATTATTCTTTGTTAAGTATTATAATTATGCCATATATTTTTCAATCTAGTGAAATGTACAAGCAATACATAACTTGGTGTATTATTTTGGTATTCATGCTAGTGTCATCTACCCAAGTGATCAGTTTTGGTTTGCTCTACTGTAGTGATGTAAGTTATTTCCTAAGAGGAAATACTTAAATTATCGAAAGATGTTTTATTTTTTGAAAATGTTTATTTTATAAGCAGTGATTTGGAGGGAAAATATAGACTTATTTTGTTTAATATGGCTTTCTAACTTTGGAAGCTTACTGCAACTTCCAAGACTTAAAGGAGAATAGTTCCACTTATTTAAATGGACTCTGTCAGAAGACCTCACATCTTGTTGAGTGTATGCCACTCCTAATTTTACTTAGAAATTCATACGAGAGCGGAACCAGAGTATATTGTAGCTTACCTAATTTTTGTCTATTCCCTAGTTTGTTTGTAGGGAATTGTCCCTTCTTAGTTCTGAAATAAACATTGTTAGCTGCTTTTCTGGAGAATGATCAATAACTTCTGTATTCTCCCTCGATCAATGAAGTATAAGTGTATGTGAGCAAAATCTTCTGCAGCAATTTATTGTATTGTATTGGAATGTATTTGCTTACATTGTTGTATTCACTCCCCTGGAATGTAATACCTTGGGGAAAGAATTTTTTATGTTTGAAATCAGCAAAACCTGCTACAGGACTTTCAACATAGTGTTGAAAGTTGAAAGTAGCATCTGCCATAAATTCATGAAATGTTTATTGAGTGCCTCTTGTATTGTCATTTTATTATAATACTGTTTCTATGTAACTGACTTAATGAGAAAATAAATAGCTCAAGTAAAACCTAGCTTTTCCCCTTTATATAATGTTTTACTTACAAACTCTGTTTTTAGTTTCCTTTTCTGAAGTGAAACAGTACTAAAAATATTTTATGTTCAGATATATTCATTGACTAAACACCAGCTGAATTAGTATACAACATATAGACTTCTGAATGAATTATTCATATAGTTGTAGACATTTTTGGGAGTAGCTGGGGCAGAGTAGTTTTGGTTGTAATTTAAAAGAGTTCCAATAGCATGATTCATAGTATCCTAAACATAACGTATCCCCCTTACTACAGAATTGAGGTATTTTACAAATCCTCTGGTCCAGAGGTTTTTTCACTTATGTTTGAAGTGTAATACAGATGCTTCAGATGTACAATTTATTATTATTATTATTATTATTATTATTATTGTTGATTTTAGAAAGAGAGGAAGGGAGGGGCGAGAAACAATTTGTTTTTCCACTTATTTGTGCATTCATTGGTTGGTTCTTTTTATAAATTTTTTATTTTTATTTTTAAAAATATATTTTATTGATTTTTTTTACAGAGAGGAAGGGAGAGGGATCGAGAGTTAGAAACATCGATGAGAGAGTTAACAGCGATTCACCTGCCTCCTGCACACTCCTTACTGGGGATGTGCCCCCAACCAAGGTACATGCCCTTGATCAGAATTGAACTTTCAGTCTGCAGGTCATTGCTCTGTCCACTGAGCCAAACTGGTTAGGGCTTATTTTTATTTTTAAATAAAATCATATTGTCCCCTCAACTGGGAGTTTGACCAGGGGGAAGACTCCCGCCTGCAGTCCCTCCCCACTGTACCCCCCCACTGAGCCTGCAACTCGGACGTGTGCCCTGACCAGGAACTGAACTTTGACCTCCTGGTTCATAGGTCAATGCTCAACTACTGAACTACGCTGGTGGCGCAATAGTATTTTTTAATTCTTAAAATAATGGTCCATCATATAGTTGTCATCTTAGATTTGATTAAAAACAATATTTAGAAATGTGTTAAAATATTCACTGAAATGAATATGTAATAGACATAATATCTTTCTCCTCCTAAATAATTCACTGTACTTACTGGAAACCAGGACATTCTCTTACATTATAATAATATAATATTAAAATATAATTATAATAATAATATAATTATAAAAATCAGGAAATTGACATTGATGCAGACTTTTATCTATAGGCCCTATTCAAATTCCTCCAATTTTTTGATTGATGTCCTTTAAAGCAAAATTCTAATAAATTTTTTTTCCTAATGATCCAAGGTTGCATTTGATTGTCCTATCTTTCTAGTCTTCTTTAATCTGGATATCTGCTGACTTTTTAATGCCTTTATTAAATACTAGAGGCCCAAAGCACGAAATTTGTGCAAGAGTAGGCCTTCCTTTTCCTGGCTGCTGGCACCAGCTTCCCTCCAGCTGCCAGGACCCGGGAGTTCCTTCTGGCCGCCAGCAACCCGGACTCTGGCTTCCCTCCGGCTGCTGGCACCAGGCATCCAGGCTTGCCTCCCAGAGGGAGGCTCCACCCACCCACTGCAGCCCACCAGTCAGTGGCCTGGGCCTCTGAGGTATGATGGTGGAGTCCCCAATTGATCACCTTGCTGGCCAGTGGCCTGGGCTTCCCTCTGCAGGGCGAACATGGGGTGATGGCTGGGCCCCTGACCAATCTCATCTGTCTTGGCTGGCCTGGCACCAGTGGGTGTCATAATGTAGGCCCAGATGGTCTTTCCGTTGTTTGGCCATTCAATCGATTTGCATCTTATGCTTTTATTCTATAGGGTTAGAGACCCAGTGTATGAAATTTGTGCCCTCGGAGGGGGGGCGGTGTTTCAGTCTGGCCTGCGCCCTCTCACAGTCCAGGAGCCCTCAGTGGATGTCGGATTTAGGCCCACATCCATAAGTGACACATTTAGGAGGCGGAGTCAGTGAGCACCAAAGCCCCACTGAAGGCCTGCACCATAAGCCTGTCTCCAGCGCAGCAGTTTTTCCATTATAGACACAGCGGGTCCTCACAGCCAATTGGCCTAGAGGTCTATTCCTCCTGTGTACCAATAGCAATCAAGGCTTTACTACACCAAGACTTTGCACTCAGCCCACAAAGGGGTGCACCAAGAGCAACCACCTTGGGTGATTGGGGAAGCTGAGTTACTGGCCCCTATAGGTCACCTACCACACAAAGCCACTCCATCAACACAGGGAGGCAAACAAAATGCGGAGACACAGAAGCATGTCATGAATGGGAGAGATGGAGGAAATTCAACTACTGGAGGACACAGTTCAGAATCACATTTATAAAGTTACTCAAGAATCTAAAAACTGCCGAGACCGGTTTGGCTCAATGGATAGAGCGTCGGCTTGGGGACTGAAGGGTCCCGGGTTCGATTCTGGTCAAGGGCATGTACCGTGGTTGCGGGAATATCCCCAGTAGGGGGTGTGCAGGAGGCGACTGATCGATGACTCACTCTCATCGATGTTTCTAACTATCTCTCTCCCTTCCTCTCTGTACAAAAATCAATAAAATATATTTTAAAAAAAATCTAAAAACTGCTGAGAAACTTGAGACTTTCAAGGACCATTTGGTTGATTTGCATATTAGGCTTTTATTGTATAGAATTACTGTTTACAGTCAATACTTTTGTATTAGTTTCAGGTGTACAGTGTAGTGGTTAGACAGTCATACTTTACAAGATCTTCCCACTGTATTTCCTGTACTCACCTGGCAATATATATCCTATATAATAAAAGACTAATATTCAAATTGTCCCCTCAACTGGGAGCTTGACCAGGGGGAAGATTCCTGTCTGCAGCCCCTCCCCCCTGCTGGCCCCACTCCTGATTGGGCCTCCCATCCCAATTGGGTGGGGCCAACCAGCCAACCACCCACAGCCTCTCCACTGGCCGGCCCTGATTGGGCAGGCCAGCTGGACCCCACCTCTGTACGAATTTGTGCGCTGGGCTTCTAGTAGTTATAATATCACTAGAGGCCTTATGTACGAAATTCATGCAAGAGAAGGCCTTCCTTTCCCCAGCTGCCAGCACCAGCTTCCCTCCGGGACTTGGGCTCCCCTCCGGCTGCTGGCACCAGGGGCCCCGGACTTCCCTTGCAGAGGGAGGCCCTGCCCACCTGCTGCAGCCCGTCAGTCAGTGGTCTGGGCCTCCGTCTACAGGCGATGGCCGGGCCCCTGACCAATTGCATTGCACCCGTGTTGACTAGCCTGGCGCCAATGGGCGTCATAGCGTGGTTCCTGGTGGTCTGGACGGCCATCCCACTGTTCGGCCATTTGGTCAATTTGCATATTACACTTATATAGGATTGACTATATTCCCTATGTTGTACTTTCCATCATGTGACTATTTTGTAAATACCAATTTGTACTTCTTAAACCTTTTACCTTTTCCACCTAGTCTTTCCACTCCTGTATACTCAGGCAACCATCAGTCTGTCCTCTAGCTATAAGTCTGTTTCAGTTTTGTTTGTTTATTTTGGTCATTAGATTCCACAATTAAGTGAAATATGGTATTTTTTTTCCTTTTGACTGACTGACTTTACTTAGCATAATACACTCTAGGCTCACAACAAATATGTATGTATTTTAATATATTTTATTGATTTTTTTTTTTTCCACAAAGAGAAAGGGAGAGGGATAAAAAGTTAGAAATATTGATCAGCTGCCTCAATATTGATCAGCTGCCCCGAAACCAAGGTACATGCCCTTGACTGGAATCGAACCCAGGACCTTTCAGTCCACAGGCTGACGCTCTGTCCACTGAGCCAAACCGGTTAGGGAATAATGACTACTTCTGTTTTAGGGATTTATAACAGCTCCATATCTCTGTGGCCCAAGGTTTTCAAGTTTGTTTTTTTTTATGAAGCGCAGAATGTAAAGTGGTTAGTATTTTTGTTTTAAGTTACAGTACTTACTACCCTGTTTCCCTGAAAATAAGACAGTGTCTTATATTAATTTTTGCTCCCAACGATGCACTAGGTCTTATTTTCAGGGGATGTCTTATTTTTCCATGAAGAAGAATATGGTACACATTTATTGTTAAATAAAAATAAAGAAAATTTATTACCTGTATATGGTACGGTAGTACAGTAGTTGTCAACACAAACCAGACAAACTGTGAATCCTACAGTATCAAGAATTTACTCATTTATTCGATGACAATCATGTCATCTTCTGGAACATCATCATAACAATCCAATTTCTGAATTTCCTGGTGAATTTCTTGTGACTCCATTTCTTTAAGAATCAGTGGACCGGCCGAGACCTGTTTGGCTCAGTGGATAGGGCGTTGGCTTGGGGACTGAGGGGTCCCGGGTTCGATTCTGGTCAAGGGCATGTACCTTGGTTGTGGGCACATCCTCAGTGGGGGGTGTGCAGGAGGCAGCTGATCGATGACTCTCTCTCATTGATGTTTCTAAACTATCTCCCTTCCTCTCTGTACAAAATCAATAAAATATATTTAAAAAAAAAATCAGTGGACCAAATCTCTCATGTTTAGCCTAGGGGGAGCCTTTTTTTCAGGGGATGCCTTATATTTCACTCAGAAGGAAACCTGTAAGTAGGTCTTATTTTCGGAGGATGTCTTATTTTCGGGGAAACACAGTAGCTTTTGATTATATGTCGAAATATTACTATAAATTAGTAGGTGAAAGAGATTTTGATTTCAGCAAGAGACAGAAGTTATACAAAATCACTTCTTTTTTTTGTGCTTTATTGCTTGTATGTGTGCGCATGAGAGAGTGAGAGTGTGAGTTTGTGCTCCTGCCTGAGCCAGAGGCAAGGTTTTTTCAGGACTTGTGCAGTGAGGCTAGAGGGTGTTTCATGTGAGATGCTGTTGTGAACAGAGAAAACTATAGATTCTATTTTTTTGGAGGGGTTAGGTCAGTACTCTTAGGAAAGTTTGTGATAAATTGGAAGAATCGGGGTTTGATTCCAGGGATTAGAAGTTAATGGCAAAGACCAGGTTTAGTGAAAATGAGGGAGTGGGAAACAGAAAGGCTAGGAGAATCTAAGCAGAAAGGAAGGTTTTTGTGTTAAGATTTCAGAATTTGTAAGGAGTGATGGAGTTAAAGCTAGAAACTGGAGGTATCAGAAAGGTTTGTAGATTGTGTAAACTTGCCAGGGTTTGGGCAAAGAGGTGCAGGGCACGTCCTAGGAAATTGCTATATCCATTGGAAATGAGCTGGGAGAGAGAGGACTCCATAGATTAGGGATGAGAACCGGAAAGACTAACTGGGGACCATGGGTGGGGCTGCTTTAGCATATTCTAGAAAATAGTACCTCTTAGTACATTTTAAAAGATGGACATCATTCTTTAAAAGTCATTAGAGAAGAATATATATTAATAAAATCGAACTTTCGTAAACTTCTGGTCATGTCCATTTTGTTCTTGGCTAGGAACAAAAACTCAACTATTTAATAATAATTTTTGATGATTAATTTATGTCAGTATGGAATTGACTAATTAGGAATTTATTTACATGTTCTGTACTATTAATATTGGTACAGTGCTTTCTGTAGCGTTTTCATTTTGAAAGGTTATTAGATTCAAAATTTTCTGGAGCAGAATCTTTTTTCAGAAGAAATTTTGCTTTTTGGGGAAATAATTTATAAAGGTTAATTTGGAAAATGCTGAAATTGAATATGTGTAGCTCTTATAATTATGAGCTTTTTGCATTTACATTGACATTCTTTTGTATAGGAGTTAAAGTTCCTCGTAATTTTCGCTTGTTGGAAGAACTTGAAGAAGGACAAAAAGGAGTAGGCGATGGTACGGTTAGCTGGGGCCTTGAAGATGATGAAGATATGACACTTACAAGGTGGACAGGCATGATTATTGGGCCACCAAGGGTCAGTGCTATAAATTACATATTCTTATTGATATTTATATCCACTTTAAGCATTTTATTTTACAATATATTAAATAAATATGATAAATTCTAACTGAAACAATTATTCCCTTTTTATTTTGTATACATTTACTGATGCTACCATTGTGCACAATATGATACTTGATTTTCTGCAGAATTGGGGGGAAAAGATTGATAGTCATTGCTAGCAAAGTGTTTGCAGTTTAGTAAAGAAGAAAAAATAAATGTAAATGACAGACTCTAAATATGGCAGAGAAAGATCACTATGGGACTTCAGAATATGTTTCTTCTAGCTGGAATAATTGAGGAAGGCTGAACAGTGGAGGAAGTTGCCTTTGGAATGAGCCTTAAAGAACTGACTGGTAGGATTTCAGAAGGTGGTGATGGGGATGGAGAACATTCCAGATAGAGAGGAGAAAAGGTGAGGAAATGGAGGGGTTATTTGGGAAGAGCAAACACTGTGTTTTGACATAATATATTACTAACTCACTATGTGTAACCAATCATTTCTAAATTGATTTCTTTTGAGAGCACATTGCTATCTGCTTTGTGATATTTGACTTGCCATGCAAATGCTATAGGCCTCAGATTCTTCATTTATAAAATATATTGAACTATGATTCTTGAATATTTTCTTGTGATGTTGGGAACAGGCCCATTGTTCTTTATTCTTAGGTCTTTCTGAATTTTTAAAGTCTTTGTGAATTTTTCTTTTTACTCAAAATATTTTCAGATTGGGATTTTTTTTTTTCTACTCTGCATTTCTTATTCAAAGGTCCCATTTATTGCACTCCCTGCAACGAGTCTTTGAAATAAATATTGTATAATATTTTGACTTGCTGGGAAAAACAAAAATTTAAGGTGTTTTTTTTTCTCACTCTGGTTTTGTATACTTTTTGCTACCTTGCAAACTGAACATTTAACCTATTTTCCAGTTGGCTAGAGTTTAAATTTCCTGTTGATTATTATAAAAGAAAAATGGATCAGGTAATTAGCATTGTTAAATTTAAAGAATTAATTAATTAATGTTTTATATTTTCTGATATTTTTTTGCAAATTTATATACACTACTACACTAACAAATGTCCCCCCACCCGCCAATGCTCTGATTTTTTCCCCCATAAGACTTTTGAAGAAGGAAATATGATACTGTTGATTAGAATTTTTATGTTTTTTATAACTTGGTATTTATAATGAAAACTTTGATTTTCACTGCCTGTGAATATTATTACATTACCATGGTCTGTCTGGTAAAAAAAAACCACACAAAAAAAAGTGCTTATAACTTATAAGCAATCTTTCTGAATGAATAGTTTGAGATGGTCTGAACTTGATGGAGTATAAATTTCAAAAAAAAATTTTGTAAGTTTATCCTCACCTGAGGATATTTTTCCATTGATTTTTAGAGAGAGTGGAAGGGACACGGAGAGACTGGGAGAGGGTAACATCGATGTGAGAGACACATTGATTGGTTGCCTCCCACATGCACCCCCACCAGGGCTGGGGATTGAGCCTACAGCTGAAGTATGTGCCCTTGACTGGAATTGAACCTGGGACTCTCTAGTCTGTGAGCTGACGCTCTATCCACTGAACCACTACCTCCAGTGAACTTTAAACTTGAAGAATGTTTTGGAGCTTATGTGAAAGTTCCTCAGTAATTTTTGTGGGCTTTTCAAAGCATAGTTTGCAAATGTGGAGGAACAAACAGCTCCTGCCTGATCTCCTGAGGCCACCAGCAGGACTCTCCAAGTTGGTGTCAGAACTGCAGGGAACTCCCATGTCTAGGCCGCTAGGGCGTGCCCAGTGCGGGAGGGAGTGCAAACACTTTTCTAGCTTGTGGGGAGGGTAGAGCCTGCTCAGCAAGCGGGGAACACACAAACCAATGCTGCTGACTGCCAGGCCAGGCTCTCTTCAGTGAGTCCTCTGCTTTCAGTTAGTCTTTGAGCACCCTCTCACTCTGGTGCCAGGACAGGGTTGAGGGAGGACCTTGCAGTGGTACAGAACTCCTCCTAAGCCAGACTATTGAGCACACATTAATTATCTGCCTTGCATCCTCTTTCAAGTTATCTCCCTCACCGAGGCACATGGGACTGAGTGAAGGTGAGTGGTCACAGTACTCATTTGCCATTTTTTTTTTATTTTTTTTTTAAATATATTTTATTGATTTTTCAGAGAGAGGGATAGAGAGTTAGAAACATCAATGAGAGAGAATCATTGATCAGCTGCCTCTTGTTGCCCGCAACCAAGGTACATGCCCTTGACCGGAATCGAACCCGGGACCTTCCAGTCCGCAGGCCGATGCTCTATCCACTGAGCCAAACCGGTCCCGGCTCATTTGCCATTTAATAAAACTTGCTGAGATTGGTGTCTCATCTTAGTTTTCTGTTTAGAAGGTGCCATATTTAGAGCAATTTTGTCCGCAGCTTTAGCTGTCTACATTCAGCCAGGCTAATAGGAAAATTCTTACCTCAACATACTGTAACTTGGTTAGCTATTTTTCTGTTTGTTAGTTTGTTTTTTGCTACTGCTTAAGATTACTGTTTGTGTGTGTGTGTGTATGTGTGTTAGTTACTCCAGTATCTGGATTTATATGATTATCAACTTTGTTTTTTGATATATTTGTGTGTCAATTTTCTGAAGCAGTACTTTTTAGCATTAGAGGTTTAGTTACTTTTCCTTATATATATGTTTCTTTCTATGTAACTGGAGATACTATATCCATCTTTAGAAATTTTGAGAATTAAATGAATTAATAATTAGACAACAGGAGAGTATCTGACTATAGTACATTCTTTTAAAAAATATTTTTATTCATTTCAATTCATAAACAGAATTGTCTTGGACAAGAGAGAGAAGAGAGAGAGAGAGAGAGAGAGAGAGAGAGAGAGAGAGAGACAGAGAAAGAGAGAGAGACAGAGAGACAGAGACATCAATGAGGAGAGAGAATCATTGATTGACTGCCTCCTGCACCCCCTCCATTGGGGATCGAGCCAGCAACCTGGGCATGTGCCCTGACCAGGAATTGAACCATGACCTCTTAGATCATAGATGGATTCTCAGTCACTGAGCCACGCTAGCTGGGCATTCTTAATAAATCTTAGTTTCTTTTATTACTTCTATTTCATTTCATTCTTTTGTTAGATAATAGAAAGGTTTGGTTGTTAATTTAAAAGAAATTAATTGAAAAGGAAAATTAGCCCAGGATATCAAAAGTTAGTATGATCTTTATTCTGAGCACTGAATTAGATGAATAGTTTTTTTATTTTAGAAAAATTTGAGCTGTGATGTACATATAATGAAATACATACCATTAGTTTTGACAAATGTACTTTGTTAGCCACATGCTTATCAAGATAGAGAACAATTCTATTACCCTAGAAAGTTCTCTGTGTCTCTTCCCATCTTCATCCCCACCCTGCTTTGTGCGCCCTAGAATCGTTTTGACTGTTGTAAAACTTGGTGTAAGTGATTTGTGTTTTTCCATGTAGTAGTAGTGTTTCTTTTTATTACTGAGTACTATTTTACTTTACTGATATACTATAGTATGTTTATCAGTTCTCCTGTTCCTGGGTGTTTGGGTTTTATCCGCTTTCTGGCTATTACAAATAAAATTACTATGAGCATTCTTCACATGTCTTTTTGTAAACATATGTTTGTCTTCATTTCTTCTGTTTAAAATGCCTAGGTATGAAATTGCTAATTCATAGGGTAGGTGTATGCCTATCTCTATAAGAAAATGCCAAAAAAAGAAAGAAAGAAAATGCCAACTTGTTTACAAAATGGTTGTATGAGAGTTCTGGTTGTTTCCACATACCTTGAGTACCTTTAACATTATGGTTTTTGGGGGGTGTCTATTATTATTATCATTATTTTTTAAATACAAGTTTTTAGAGAGACTGATGTGTATTCAGATTGGAGAACCACAGACTAGATGATTTCCTTGAGATCTGTCTGGTATTAGTCCTTTGTATACATATAAAAAGTGTTGGTCATATTAATATATTTACCATTAAACTGTGATGAGTTTTATACAGCTGTTTCTTTTGTAAAATATTGAAATATTTAACATTAAAAATGAATGTTGCATCCGTTTTAAACTACAGTAGCTTAATATCCAAGATCTGATCTCCTCTTGGATACTATATCCATCTTTAGAAATTTTGGGGAAGGAAGTTTTGCTAAGTGAAATCTGTAGATGGTTGGTTAGCTACTCCCCTCTCCCCCAAGTTTATTGTAGAAAACAACAGGCATTACATTTGTTTCTTCCACTTATTTTTCATTTTTATATTTTAATTGTATGCCAATAAGTTAACCAAGTGAACAAGTCATAAGGATAAAGAAGAGTTAATTATAGGTATGAAATATCAGACAGGAGTAATCTAGAACCATTAAGTCTGGTAGCATTAAAATGGCTTTTTTATAGTATGGTTATGTTAAATTTCTCAAGAAACTGTATTTTAAAATGACGTGGAAACAAAGTTTTCTCTAACTAATGAGGCATGAAATACTGTTTTCTCACTGTAATATGGTATAATACGTATAGTGGGGGTTTTTTGCTAGAAGTTATTGATTGCCCTATAAGTGGGATAACCATATAATTTATTGTCCAACCAGATTGTTTTGAAGATGAAAAGAAGCACTATTAATATTAATACTGGAACAATAGGAATAAACAGAATTGTCTTGGACAAGTGGGAACTTTTATATGTGTGTGACATAGTCAGGTAGTCTCTCCTCCATAACGTAAACTTCTTAGTAAAATCTGAATTTAAGTGGTTTGATTTTTGCTTTAATTTTATTATAGGCATTGCCTGTATCATAAAAAGTGAGTTCTGATCATTTTGATATGGCTGTACATAATTATTTTATAAAATCTCTGCTTTTTCTCTACTTTTAAATATACTTTCTGCAGTTTATTCTACCAGTAGGTCAAATGAATGTACAAAGTAAATTCTTGATTACATACACAATAATATCAAGTACTTTCCCTCTTTAGTAGCACTTGAATATTATTTTTATTATTTTTTTGCCTTTCAGACAAATTATGAAAACAGAATATATAGCCTGAAAGTAGAATGTGGACCTAAATACCCAGAAGCTCCTCCATCAGTTAGATTTGTAACCAAAATTAATATGAATGGAATAAATAATTCCAGTGGAATGGTAAGTTAAAGTACTCATTTTATTCTTTTATAACTTATACTACAGGCTCAGTGCATGAAAATTCATGCAATAGGAGAGAGGAGGTCCCGTCAGACCGGCCTCTCTCCTCTCACAGTCCGGGAGCCCTCAGGGACGGGAGGCTGCCCAGCGATCAGGGGAAGGCAGTGCTCCATCACACCTCCCCTTTCCATCATTTCTTAGAGGTAGTCCTATTTTGAATTTGCTATTTTAATTTCTGCACATGATTGTTGTACTTTTAGTATGCCCGTGTGTATGTGTTCCTCTATATTGTGTGATTTTGTGTAGAATCACGTCAGTGTTTTTTAAGATTCATCCATGGTGAGTCATGCATATTAGATTGTTTCTTTTTATTGTTTAGTATTCCATTTTTTATTTGCTGGGCATTTAGGTTTTTTTCCCCAGTTTGCTTTGAAAAAATTGTACAAATGTTTTAGTGCTTTAAGGCAGTATAGTACTTCTTTGGAACTAGTATTTACTTATTGGTTCTAATGTTGTAGAGAAAAATTTTGTAAAATATAAAATTGAATTACTAGAAAAATGAAATAAAAAAGGCAAAATGCAAGCTCTGATTAAAAAAAAAAATGTCTCTGTCATATTGCTGTAGAACTCTCTAGACACCTACTCTCAATCCCTATGTTTATCTTGTCATGGACTAGTAAAAGCCAGTTCAAGGCCTGGCACTGTTCTATGGAACATACTTTGAGGAGCACTTTTCCAGTGCATATACTTAGAAGTAGGATGTCTCCTGAGGTGTGAGGCTTTTCTTCAGCTTGATTAAATATGGCCAAGTTGCTTTCCACAGGGCTATGTCCATGTCTGTCCCACTCGACCCTATGAATGTACATTCCCACCAATATTTCATAATGGGGATTTGAAAACAGTAAAGTAAATACTGACTCTAATTATTGGAGTGTAGGTGTGTGTGTGTAGAATATTGAGATAGAGTGGAAATATTGGACATGAGTTTTTCTCTTGATTGATATCTAAGAACATAAATTACTTTATAACTAGTAAATAGTAGGGGATTTCACATTGACCATTAATGATTGTGCCAGGCTAATTTTATATAGTTCGAGGTTATTTACATACCATATGAATTATGGGTGTTGCTTTAGTCATTTGGGTTTAAATTTACTTAACACAACTAGTAAGAATTATTTCTTAGGGGTGGTCGGCATTGCAAAGCATCAATTATAGTGCTTTATCTTGTGAGGTCTCAACTTTTGGAGGCTATTGTATATTATAGACTGATAAGATGCAGATTTGTTCTGACATGATATTTATTTTCCCATGCCCTTTGCTCCCTCCGCCCTTTTCATTAATTTTTGTCCCCAAATTTTTATGCATTCTGTTGGTACTTTATAGGATTTGCAACCACTTATGTTTATTTAACTGTCTTTTAACTTTACAGCTGGAAGTGTTTGTTTCTGCTTTGGAAAGAACTTGGTATTCTCAATTTGTTTTATAAACTTGTTCACTGATGGAGTCTATTTATATAGGCTAATGGAGTTGCTACTCTTAAAGCATTAGAGGAAGCATTTTAAATATATCTTAACATTGTTTCAATTACCTGTCAGAAATTAGAAAAAAAATTCTCTTCTATTTTTTTTATAAATACGTTTTTATTGATTTTTAGAAAGAGAGAGGAAGGTGGAAGAAGAGAGAGAGATAGAATTATTGATGAGCTTCCTCTTGCATGGCTTCTATTGGGATTGAGCCTGAAACCCAGGCATGTGCCCTTACTGGAAATCGAACTGGAAGCCTCTTGGTTCCTGGGTTGACGCTCAACTACTGAGCCACACCGGGAAGGCTCTTTCCTATTTTTAAAGAGTTTTATTGTTATATGATTTACATGCCATACAATTCAGTCATTGAAAGTATAATTTAATGTTTTTTTTAGTGTCCACTTGGTTTTGGACCTATTACCAAAATCCAGTTTTAACACATTTGTGTCGTTCTCAAAGCAAATCTTTTTCCCATTAGTTGTAACTTTCCCCCTCTCTTCCTCCACACTAAACAACCACTGAATTACTTTCTTTGTAGATTTGCCTATTCTGAGCTTTGTGTATAAATGGAATTATAAAATACACTGTCTTTTTTTTTTTTTTTAATGTTTTTTGTTGATTTTTCACAGAGAGGAAGGGAGAGAGATAGCTAGAAATGTTGATGAGAGAGAAACATCGACCAGCTGCCTCCTGCACACCCCCCACTGGGGTTGTGCCCGCAACCCAGGCACATGCCCTTGGCTGGAATCGAACCTGGGACCCTTCAGTCCGCAGACCGACGCTCAACCACTGAGCCAAACCGGTTTCAGCTGGATCTACTTTTGTTCATCAGTTTATGTTATTCATTATATTCCACAAATGAGTGAGATCTTTATCTTTCTCCCACTGGCTTATTTTGCTTAGCATAGCAAAAGAAACTTTCTCCAGTTCCATCCATGTTGTTTGCAAATGTTGAAAGTTCCTTCTTTTTTATAGCGGCATAGTACTATAGTACATAGTGGCTGCACCAGTCTGCATTCCCACCAGCAGTGCAGGAGGGTTCCTTTTTCTCCACATCCTCACCAGCACCTGTTTTTTGGTTTGTTGATGACAGCCATTCTGACAGGTGATGCTATCACATTGTTGTTTTAATTTGCATCTCTCGGATGATTAATGATTTTGAGCATGTTTTCATATGTATGTCTCTCGTCCTTCTGTATGTCCTCTTTCAAAAAGTGTCTATTTACATCCTTTGACCATTTTTTGATTGGGTTGTTTATCTTCCTTTTGTTAAGTTGTATGAGTTCCCTATAAGTTTTAGAGATTAAACCCTTATCGGATGTAACATTGGCAAATATATTCTCCCATGAAATGGGTTCTCTTGTTGTTTTGTTGGTAGTTTCTTTTGCTATGCAGAAGCTTTTTTTTTTTTTTTTTTTTTTTTTTAAGTTTATTGATTTTTTAGAGAGGAAGGGAGAGAAATAGAGAGCTAGAAACGTTGACGAGAGAGAAACATTGACCAGCTGCCTCCTGCACATCCCCCACCGGGGATGTGCCTGCAACCAATGTACATGCCTCTGACCGGAATCGAACCTGGGACCCTTCAGTCTGCAGACCAATGCTCTACCACTGAGCCAAACCGGTTTCGGCGCTATGCAGAAGCTTTTTATTATAATGAAGTCCGATTTGTTTATTTTCTCCTTAGTTTCCTTTGCCTTAGGAAATGAGATGTCTGAGATTTTAATGCCTATGTTTTCTTCTAAGATTTTTATGGTTTCATGCTTTACATTAAAGCCATTTACCCACCTTGAGTTTATTCTTGTGTGTGGTCTATTAAGTTGGTGGTCTATTTTTATTTTTTTGCATATGCCTGTCCAGTTTTCCCAACACCATTTATAGAAGAGACTGTCTTGACTCCATTGTATGTTCTTGTCTCCTTTGACAAATATTAATTGAGCAAAAGGCTTGGGTTGATTTCTGGATTCTGTTCTGTTCTGTTCCATTGGTCTTTATGCCTGTTCTACCAGTACCAGGCTGTTTTGGTTATAATGGCTTTGTAGTATAGTTTGATATCTGGGATTGTGATCCCTTCTACTTCGTTCTTCTGTCTCTAGATTGCTGTAGGTATTTGAGGTCTTTCATGGTTCCATATAAATTTTTGGAGTATTTGTTCTATCTCTGAAGTATGCATTGGTATTTTAATAGGGATTACATTGAATCTGTAGATTGCTTTGGGTAGTATAGGCATTTTAATGATGTTAATTCTTCCAATCCATGAACATTTGTTTGTATCTTCCTGTATTTCTTTTTGCACTGTCCTATAATTTTCCAAGCACAGGTCTTTTACTCCTTGGTTAAGTTTATTCTAAAGTATCTTTTTGTTGTTGTTGTTGTTGTTGTTTTTGTTGCAATGGCAAATGGGATTGCTTTTTTAGTTTCTCTTTCTGCAAGTCTATTATTGGTATATAAAAATGCCATTGATTTGTGGATGTTGATTTTGTATCCTACTACCTTGCTGAATTCATTTATTAAGTCTAGTAGTTGTTTGGTAGAGTCTTTAGGGTTTTCTATGTATGACGTCATGTCACCTATGATAATGATAGTTTTACTTCTTTCCAATCTGAATGCCTTTTATCCCTTCTTATCTGATTAGGCTAGGACTTCCAGTACTGTCTATATAATATATAAAAGCCTAAGCAACTTCCGAACATTCTACTGGTAGCTATGACATGCACTGACCACCATGGGCAGATGCTGAATGCTCAGGCATGGAAACATGGAACAGACTGATGAATCTCAGAGGAGAGGAAGAAGCAGAGAAGGTGGAAGTTCATATAAGATGAACCAAAGATCTTTTATGCATACTAGAGGCCCAGTGTGTGGATTCTTGCACTGGTTGGGTCCCTTGGCCTGTCCTGTGGAAATCAGGCCTAAACCGGCAGTCAGACGTCCTCTGAGGGTCCCCGGATTGTGAGAAGGTGCAGGCCAGGCTCAGGGACCCCTCGTGCATCGGCCTTTAGTATTGAATAAGAGTGGTTAAAGTGGACATCCTTGTCTTGTTCCTCTTCCTGTGGGAAACACTTTGTTTTTCCCACTGAGTATTATGTTGGCTGTAGATTTGTTGTATATGGCTTTTATTATGTTTAGGTCTGATTCCTCTATTCTCTCTTTTCTGAAAGTTTTTTTTTTAATCAAAAAAGGGTGTTGAGTTTTGTTGAATGCTTTTTCTGCATTATTGATACGATCATGTGGTTTTTATCTTTCAATTTGTTTATGTGATGTATCACATTTATTGATATGCAAATATTGTACCAATCTTGCATCCCTGGAAAAATTTTACTTGATCATGGTGTATGATCTTTTTGATGAATCCAATTTGCTAATATTTTGTTGAGGATTTTAGCATCTGTGTTCATCAGTAATATTACCTGTAGTTTTTTTTTTTTCTGTGTAGTATTTTTATCTGGTTTTGCAATTAGGATAATGTTGGCTTGGTAAAAAGAACCTGGAAGTATCCCTTCCTCTTGTAATCTTTTCTTAATAGTTTGAGGCGTATAGGTGTTAGTTCTTTGAATGTTTGAAAAATTCACCTGTAAATCTATCCGGTCCAGGACTTTTCTTTGCTGGAAGTTTTTAAATTAATGCTTCAGTTTCATCAGTTATTATTGGTATACTCAAGTTTTCTGATTCTTCCTGATTGAGTTTTGGAAGATTGTATGTTTCTAGGAATTTGTTCATTTCACCTAGGTTGTCCAATTTGTTTGCATATAGTTGTCCATAGTATTTGCTCACAATCCTTTGTATTTCTGTGGTGTCCATTGCTATTTCACCTCTTTTATTTCTGATTTTATTTATTTGGGTTCTCTTTCTTTAAAAAAAAAATATTTATTGATTTTAGAGAGGACGGGGGAGAGAGGGAGATAGAGATGGAAATCTCAATGATGAGAGAAAATCATTGATTAGCAGCCTCCTGAATGCCCTTACTGGGGATCGAGCTCGCAACCTGAGCATGTGCCCTTGACCAGAAGCAAACCTAGGACCCTATTAGCCAGGGCTCTTTGCTTCTTGATGAGTTTGGTTAAGGATTCATCAGTCTTTATCTTTTTAAAGAATCAGCTCTTGGACTTATTGATCTTTTGTACTGTATTTTTTACTCTTTAGTCATTTATTTCTGCTCTTTATTATTTGCTTCCTACTACTCCTTTGTTTTTTTTCTTGCTGTTCTTTTCCTAGTTTATTTAGTTGTAGTGTTAGTTTACTAGTCCTTTTTTTTTTCTTTTTTCTTTTTCTTGTTTCTTGAGAAGGCTTATACTGTAGTGCTATGAACTTCCCTCTCAGGATTGCTTTTGCTGTATCCCATAGGTTTTGGTTAGTTATGTGTTCATTTTTGTTTCAAGGAAATTTTTAATTTCTTGCTTGGTCTCATTGGAAACCCATTCATTGTTTAATACCCTGTTTCCCCCAATATAAGACAGTGTCTTATATTAATTTTTGCTCCCAAAGATGCGCTAGATCTCATTTTCAGGGGATGCCTTATTTTTCCATGAAGAAGAATATGGTACACATTTATTGTTAAATGAAAATAAAGGAAATTTATTACCTATATATGGTATGGTAGTACGGTAGTTGTCAATACAAACCAGACAAACTGTGAATCCTACAGTATCAAGAATTTACTCATTTATTCAATGACAATCATGTCATCATCTTCTGGAACATCATCATAACAATCCAATTCCTGAATTTCCTGGTGAATTTCTTGTGATTCCATTTCTTTCAGAATCAGTGGACCAAATCTCTCATGTTTAGCAATAGCACTGTCTTTATTTTTTTATTTTTTATTTTTTATTTTTATTTTTTTAAATATATTTCATTGATTTTGTACAGAGAGGAAGGGAAAGAGAGAGAGAGAAACATCGATGAGAGAGAGTCATCGATCAGCTGCCTCTTGCACACCCCCTACTGGGGATATGCCCGCAACTAAGGTACATGCCCTTGATCGGAATCGAACCTGGGACCCTTCAGTCCCCAAGCCGACGCTCTATCCATTGAGCCAAACTGGTTTCGGCTAGCACAGTCTTTAAATGAGTACTTCTTGTCAAGGTAACCTGCTCGCAGTGCATTTGCAATGCAACTGTCAGTGATTTTCTCCCATGAATTCTTCACCCAAGTCACAACTTCTTGCAGTTTAGGTTTCACAAAGTTTCCACGATGATTTCTCTCCATTCTATTTTCCATGTAGTCATTAATTTCCATGCGCAAATTGTCTTTGAATGGCTTGTTTATTGCAATATCAAGAGTCTGGAGATAGGCCGTCATTCCTGTGGGAATCATTATCTGATCTATTTATCTTCCGTGAAGAAATGTCTTCATGTCTTTAGCGTGGTGAGTGCTGGCTGCATCCTAGAATAGCAGACCTTTTTGGCTCCCTCGCATAACAAGCGGCAGCATTAAATCGACCCACTTCCTTATAACTGCTTGTGTGACCCAGGCTTTTTCAGTTTCAAGAATAAAAATGCCCAAAACATGTTCAATCTTTTCCTTCTTGCCCTTAGAAATGATTAAAGGTGAAATTTTAGTGCCATCCAGACGAATTGCCAAAATACAGGAAACACGTGCACTTTTGTAAGCAGTGGAGGGAATGTACACTAAGGAGGCACCCCACTGTTCAATTGTTGTTTGAGATGATTGGCCCATAAACACAGCAGTTGCATCCATAGCAATCCTGTTGGAAAGATTGTACAGTATTTAGAGAAGTCAGCATCATCAATAAAGGACTTGAATGTAAGTGCTCGCATGATAACTTTAGTATCTTCCAACCTAAACAATGTTGTACCTGTAGATCTTCTTAAAGACAGTTCACTTCACTGAAGGAAATTATCCAGCCAGTGTTGTGATGCTTTGAAGTCTTCGGGGGCTATGTGAAACTGTGGTGCCATTGCAAGGGCAAATTTTTATTTAAAAAAAAATTTTTTTTAAATTTATTTTTTAAAATATATTTTATTGATTTTTTTACAGAGAGGAAGAGAGAGGAATAGAGAGTTAGAAACATCAATGAGAGAGAATCATCGATCAGCTGCCTCTTGCACACTCCCTACTGGGGATGTGCCCGTAACCCAGGTACATGCCCTTGACTGGAATCGAACCCGGGACCTTTCAGTCCGCAGACCAGTGCTCTACTACTGAGTCAAACCGGTTTCGGCTAAGGGCAAATTCTTGAATCTGAGCCCTATTCACAACCAAAGCCTTTGCTCTCCTGACAACAACCCATTCACAGATCAGGTCTTCCAGCTCGGAAAATAATGGTTGCCGACCTGATCCACACTTGTGCTTTTTAGCATTTCCCTTGTCCACTTGTTCAATGAGGTTGCCATACTCTGCTCGCCATTTTCGGACCAATCGGATACTCAACATCTTCTCTTTGCAGAAAGCAGTAAGATTTTGGCCCCCCAGAGTCTTCCACGATTATTCCTTTCTTGTACTCCACGGAGTAGCTTTTTCTTTTTGTGCTCATTTTTAGGGGTAAAAAAAAGGAATTGGGGTATCAAGGTGGGGGGAGGGGGATCACTTAAAATGACACAGGGGGGATCAGAGGGGGAATCAAAATGGCACAGGAGAATCAGAGGGGGGATTACCATTTTAGTAACCCCTTTTGATCCTCCTGTGTCATTTTGATTGCCCCCTCTGATCCTCCTGTGTCATTTTAAGTGATCCCCCTCCCCCCACTCCTGTGCCACTGAACACCTTCCCCAGACATCCCCCCTACCCCTTTATCAGACATTTACCCCCTGGGGCCTGCCTGGGGACTGTCACTGGGCTTGCTGGGGCCTGGATCTGGGCTGGAGCAGGGTCTGCCACTGACTGAGAACCTTCAGTCATCATGATGGTGGCCGTGAGCATCAGGTAGTGTCACCAGAGTCAGACCAGCACTCACCACCTTCGCAGCGTCCAGTCCGCTCTAACCCTCCTGTTCTACACGCATCTGTGAAAGTCTCCTCCTCTCTCCTGCCCCACGCTCACCACTCACTCCGACCTCTGCTCTGCCTCCACACAGCAGTGATGTCGGGATTCCGAATAATGCCACTGGTTGCTAGATGCCAGTTGGGGCGGCCCTAGTGACCAGTTTACGGTACATTAATTTTCATTCTTAGAGCCTAGGGGGGGCCTTATTTTTGGGGGGTTGCCTTATATTTCACTCAGAAGGAAACCTGTAAGTAGGTCTTATTTTCGGAGGATGTTTTATTTTCGGGGAAACACGGTAACATGCTATTTAGCCTGCATGTATTTCAGTGTTTTTGAGATTTTTTAAAATTATTTTATTATTGTAGTTGATTTCTAACTTAATGCCATTGTGATCTGAGAAGATGTTTAGCATGGTATATCAATCATTTTGAATTTGTATGGACTTGTTTTGTGCTCTAACATGTCTTCTATCTTTGAGAATGTTCCATGTGCATTTGAGAAGAGTGCATATTCTGTTGTTTTGGGGTGAAATGTTTTGTAAATATCAGTTAGATCCATCTGATCTAGTGTGTATTTCAAGGCCTCTGTTTCCTTGTTAATTTTTTGTCTGGAAATCTGTTCAGTGGTGTCAGTGGGGTGTTTTAAGTCCCCCGCTATGACTCTATTGCTGTCAATCTCTTTCTAAAAGTCCATCAAGAGTTTTTTAATATTCCATGCAAAAGGAAAGGAAGAAAAAAAAAAGCTGAAGTAGAAATACTTATATCAGACAAAATAGAGGCCATAACAAGAGTCAAAGAAGTGGCCTTTGTCTCATTATAATGTGGCCTTCTTTGTCTCTTGTTAAGGGTGCAAATTCATTCCTCTGCATGTGGATATCCAGTGGTCCCAGCAACACTATTGAAGAATCTAGTTTTCCCTTATTGTGTATTCTTGTAAAAAATCAGTTTACTTTGTAAGTATAACGCCTGGGTTTACTTGGGGGCTCTCAGTTATATACCATTGATAGGTATGTCCATCCTTATGGAAGTACTGTCTTCTTGATTACTGAAGTTTTGTATTAACCTTTGAAATTGGGAGAACTTGATTCTTTTTCATATTTCTTTTTTTTTTTTTAATATATTTTATTGATTTTTCACAGAGAGGAAGAGAGAGGGATAGAAAGCTAGAAACATCGATGAGAGAGAATCATCGACCAGCTGCCTCCTGCACACCCCCCACTGGGGATGTGCCCACAACCAAGGTACATGCCCTTGACCGGAATCGAACCCGGGACCCCTCAGTCCGCAGACTGACGCTCTACCACGGAGCCAAACCGGTGCTGGCTCTTTTTCATATTTCTTAGGCTATTCTCGTTTTCTTGGCATTTTTATATGGGTTTCTTTAAAAAAAAAAGTTGAAATTTTGATAGGGATTGTATTGAATCTGTAGATCAATCTGAGGAATATTGTTATCCTAATCAGTATTGGGTCTTTGGTGCATTTGTATAGGATCTTCACATATATTTGGGTCTTAAATTTCTGTCAACAGTTTTATTACTTGAATTTCTTGGGATGATACTGGTTCATAAAACCATACAGGTTTCATGTGTTCAACTCAATAAAATATCATTTGCACACTGCACCATGCGTTCATTGCCACATGCAAAGTCTCTTTTCGTTGCCATTCTCCCTCCCTTTTTCCATCTGGCTATCACCACACTATTGTCTGTGTCTGTGTGTTAGGCATACCGGTATATGTTTTTTTTGGTTAATCTCTGCACCTTTTTTTATCTAGTTCCCCAACCACACTCCTCTTTCACAAGCTGTTAGCCTGTTCCATGTAGCCATGCTTCTGATTCTATTTTGCTTGTCAGTTGATTTTGTTCATTAGATTCCACATATAAATGATATCCTATGGTGCTTGTCTTTCTGTCAACAATGTTTTCTAGTTTTCAGTGTATCATCTTACACTTTTGTTAAATTTATACTTGTGTATTTTATTCTCTTATCCCTGCTGTAATTGGCATTAATTTCTTTCTTTGATTTCCAGATTGTTCTTTGTAGGTATACAGACATACAACTGTTTTTTGTATGCTAATTCTGTATACCAATGTCTCGCACTTATTAGCTCTAGTAGTGTTTTTAATGCACACCTTGTGTTTTCTGTATAGAAGATCATGTCATCTGCAAATAGAAATAGTTGTACTTCTTTTGTTTTCATCTCGGTGCCTTTTATTTAATTTTATTGCCCGATTGCTTATTTTAAAGTTTCTTTACAGGCTTGAGTAGCAGTGATGAGACTGGAAATCCTTGTCTTCTTCCTGATATCAGGAGGAAAATACCCAGTCTTTCATAAATTAAGAAATTATGATGCGAGCTGTATATTTTTAATAGATTCCCTTCATTAGGTTGAGGCAGTTCCCTTCTGTTCTTAGTTTGAGTGTTTTTATCATGAAAGATTATTGGACTCTGTCAAATGCTTTTTTTGTATCTACCAAGATAATAATGTTTTTTGTTTCTATTTTATTATGGCATATTACATTGATTAACTTTTAAAATGTTGAACCAATCTTGCATTTCTGGGGTAAATCCCACTTGGTTATGGTACATAATCTTTTTGTGTGTGTTGCTCAAGGTCATATATTTCATGAGCCTGTGCACAGCCTTATACGTGTGTGGTCTTCTAGATTTACAGGCATATATTAAAACTTTTCCAAGTCCCTGTGGATGTCAGTAGACATCCTCTGAAGCACTTTAGTCACCTTCCTGTTTGCCTTGTTACTGCCTCTCCAGGAAGTAGAGATGTTAAACAATTGGCACTGCTTTCAGTGCCAGGCATAAGGGTGGCAGTGGGTTGGTGGCAGAATAGGCAGTACCCAGTGGGTGAGTTCTGAGGTCAGATAGAGGAAAGTCTGTGATTGGCATTTTCCAGGGGAACTGTCATGTGATGGCAGTTACTTGGGAATGAGACTTTGAAGGAGCTCCAAACCCATTCTATCAGTCTTCCATAGTGGAAGATTAATTAGGTTCACAGTTCTTTCCTATATAAATCCCAATGGAGATAATTGCCCAGATTTCAGGTAGCGGTGTTGGAAATGGAGAGGAACTTATTTAATCAAGAAGGAGTTGCCAAATATATTTACAGTGTAGTTATTTAATACAACATTTTAAAATTTTTCTGATGACTAAAGTTCACTATATGTTTATTTGTAAAATAATAGAAAAGCACAAATTCACACACATAAAAGGCATAACTTATTTGGAAATGTGTTAAAGAAAGAATATTTTTCCCTAAATATTACATTAAAATAATTAGTGTAATTAAAATAATTAACTTTTTTGAAAATAGAGCCAGGCTATGAATTTTTAAAAGGACTTACTTAAATAGTTAATAAATTGATGCCATACTACTTTAAACTGGTAATGAATTTTATTATTTTTCTTTCTTTCCAGGTAGATGCACGGAGCATACCAGTATTAACAAAATGGCAAAATTCATATAGCATTAAAGTTGTACTTCAAGAACTAAGACGTCTAATGATGTCCAAAGAAAATATGAAGCTTCCACAGCCACCAGAAGGACAAACATACAACAATTAATTTTAGTGGATATCAAACTTGTCTTAAATCAACAATCTTCTACTCATGTTAATGTCTTGATTAAATATCACAATGCAGAATACCCACACATTAAGTAAAAGAATGCCAGCTGGTAAATATAACCTGGACATTTGTAAGAATATATTTAATATATGTATACACATTATGTTTTCAGGTAACAGGAGAAAAAAATGCAGCACAATTTTTTTTAAGGCACTGTCATTTAAACATAAACCTGGAGTTTTCAAAACAGAATTCAGGTTTAGAAGATGAAAGTATGGTGATTTTTACTAAAAAGTAAGAAATCCCAAGAAGGAAAAAGAAATGGCATGCTTTATCCATCTTGCTTAGTGAAAGAGCTTCAATTTAAGTTGTCTAAAGTATCAGGTACAAGGCATATTGTCCCAAATTGTTTTAATTTTTGAAGTGGTGTGGGTGCTGACAACCAGTAGTATAAAAAATATGTTCAGGATTGTTTTCATATATGTATTTATAATAAAAAAAAGTCACGGGGAAGGTCAATGAATTTCTGATAAAAGCTATTTCTGTGTTACATGTAAAAGACATGGTAAATATTTGTTTACAGTCTTTGTTTGACAAACCATGCATTTAAGTTGAAGTGAAATCAGCAAAAAGGAAATAGGTAAATGGATGTGATTTTTGAGATTAAAGTTAGTCTTAAAATGTAAATAAAATGTGGATCGTGTTCTCAGAAACTGTGCCATTTCTATTATATTGATGTGGTATATGGAAAGTACTTTGCTGAGGTAGCAAAGATTGTAATTGTAGGTTTTCATCCATATAAAATTTTTTATTGTTTATCATGTTTTATATGCTTGTTGTAAATTGGAATTTGCAAAGTGTTTTAGAGAACAAATTACTTGATTCGTTTAATTTCTTTGCAGAAGGAGGAATCCCAAGTATTATATTTTGACTTTGATTTCACCAGAAATATATTAAAAAGATGTTTGAATTTTTGCAAGTTTTATAGAATTATAGATTGTTATTATCCAAATATACATTCTATTTTTGATTCATAACATTTTTTTTTTGGATGATTTTTTTTTCTCCCAATGCTTTTATTCTTGACTGGGATTAATTTATCCATTCCACTTGTCTTTCACTTTGGGATCTGTGTAATTCTGAACTGATCTGCTTTTTACCAAAGTGAGAAATTTTAAGTAATTGTTTTTCATTTCAAAGCAGTAGGTATAGTACTTTGTTGAAAGTACTCTTATGGGTTCACGGCTCAAAATAGAAAGGTGGTCTGGTAACAAGGACAGATTTCTTAAACAGGCCCTGACATGTTTTTGTCAGGTTCATTCATATTTAAAGCTTTGAACTACTTTTCTTAGTCATTAATAATAGTTTGTCTAAGCTTTTTAATTTCAATATGGCTATTGTATTTTAATTATCAAAAGATGTTTAAAATGACATACATAGAGACTATATAGAAACAAATTAGTGCATGTGTAATTTATTAAAATAGGTTTGAAATGAACTATTACCTTGGAATCATTCTGAAAACTTTTAAATTGTTAAGTGAGATTAAGTTGAATTACACTAAAGTCATACACAGGAGTCTGATGGTTACTGATGGTCTAAGTCAATCCCTTTAAGAACTTTCCACTTCGAAAATGTGTCTTATCATACATGATGCTGACTGCTGTTAAATTATTCATATATTGGTGGACTGAGACTCTGGGTACCTTGATCTTTTGTCCTCTTTCCTTTCTTCATATCACTAATTGTGAAGGGTTTTTTGTTGATTTTCCCCCTCCAGTATATGTTTGAGTTGGCCCTGTAATGTTTATTTCCTCTTTTTGTTTGGGGACTGTGGATCTTTGCTGAAATCTGCATGCAAAAGCAAGATCCATTTTGCATGTCACAATCAAGATGTACGTGGCAATCTAAGACACAAGAGTTGATTATAGAACTTAATACTGAATGACTCTTAATTGTAGTAACATTTCTAAGACGACAGTTTTGAAGCTATTTTTCCTTTGTCTGTTTTGTAAAGGGGCTAAGGTTGTAGGAGTGTGTGGTATTAAATGAACTGTAAAATTGCATTTGAAATTTGTTTAAAAAACTAGCAGATGAGCCCTAGGGGGTGATCTTATATTAATAAAGATTACAAAAATAAAATTCTTGTCCTTTTAGGTCAGTGTTATGCTTTAATTACTTTCAAATTTTCAGAATTTTTTTAAAGTATTTTAAAGTAATGGTAGTTGTTAAAAGGAGTTTTTAGAATTTTGAAACAAACATTTATAACAGTCAATGGTATTTAAGTCTTTTATGTGTAAAATGCCCAAATTTATAATTTTAAATTATCCTTTTGAAGAATTTTTCACACTTCAGATTTGGGTAAATAATTGAAGAGTGACTTAGTTTGAATATCATATAATAGTATTAGTCTAGATTGCTTAGTACAAATTTATTGATTTCCCACTAAATATATATTGCTATTGATATATATGCACAAAATTCATATATTTTTTAGAAAATTTAGAGGACACAGTTGGAAAATAATGCATTTTCTTTAACAGATTTGGTGTGCATGGCTTTGGGTGGTGCTGGTAGACATATGAAATTAAAGACTTTGGTCACAACTATTGTTAACTTTAAAAAAAAAATATATTCACTTGAGAGAGAGACATCTATTTGTTGTTCCACTTACTTATGCATTCATTGGTTGATTCTGGTATGTGCCCTGATCAGGGATTGAACCTGCAACCTTACCTGGCATATCTGGACAATGCTCTAACCATCTGAGCTACCCAGCCTCGGCAAACTATGTTGGTTCTTAATAAGCACATAACTGTTCTTACATACATTTTAAAGAGTGTAAGTACTAACCAGAAATTGTAGTATCATGAATAATTGGATTTTCAGTTTTCCCCCCAGATTTCTTTTAAGTGTATTTTTTGACATATATGTGTAGAATCATTGTATCATTAAGGCACTGGTTTTACTTTTTTGGTAAGTGCCAATGTAATTTTCCATTGCCAATTTGATTGATTTTTGGTTATTTTCACAAAAAGATTCCAACTCTCAATATTTTGGTAAGTTTATATATAATATTTTGTTTGTGTAATGGAAACATTAAAAAAGAGAATGGCTGTACTGAGCAACAGAATGGATTAGAGCATTAGTATTAAATTCCTTTCCCATCCAGTATTGTATTTATTAAAAAGCAAGGACATGCATGGGAATAGAATATCTTTTATGCTAAAACTAATATGCCTTACAGAAGTTACAAAGAGTACGTAGGTGGAAATCTTATTGTTCATACTGAAAATATTGGCTATTTTAAAATTATTGTGGAGCATTGAAAGTAAAACAGCATTTTCTGAAGAGAAAATTAATGAAGGCATTTGATACTAAAAATAAATGACAAGTCAAAAACCACCATTTTGTCAGTAAAGGAATTTGGGGAACTCATGGAGTGAAGTGAATTAATGATTAAAAAACCCCACAATAATTGGATATGAAAAGATTGCCATGTTATTTAAATTTGTAGTAGGATATTCTCACTCAGAAAAACTAAGTGCTGGCTCTATTTCATTTTTAGATGTAGTCCATAATATCAAAAATTTTTTTTTTTTTTTGGCAACTTCATTTATGAAATTGATTAAAGCCAGGTAGATTTTACTTTCTTAAGTTAGGTTCCAGGAATTATCCTTTCTCAAATGAATAACTGACCCAATACTTTGTAAGGATTGTGCAGTGGCCCTTTTGCTGCCAAATGTAGACCTGTGTGAGTTCTTGAATGTTGTTTGTGTTCAGTGAGCAGCTACTTTAAATTTATCTAGAAATTTTGGCAGTCGAAAGATGATATGAAAGTATATAGTCGATCTTAAGAGGAGGACTAATAGTTGGCACTAGAAACCAAGAGTAATGAGAAACCTGTGGCTAGTAAAAAAGCAAAACATTGAACTGATTGAGAGGGAAAACTTTTAGTTACTTGTTCAGAGCAATAGTTGACTAAAAAATATATTACTCAAAGACAGTAAGGGCCTAGCTGGCATGGTTCTTAGTGTTTGAGTGTTGACCTATGAACCAGGAGGTCACAGTTCAATTTCTGGCCGGGGCATGTGGGGCTGGATCCCCAGTGTGGGGCATGCAGGAAGCAGCCAATCAATGATTCTCTCTCATTAATGTTTCTATTTCTCCTATGAAATCAATAAAAATATATTACAAAACAAAGTATAAGGAAGCACTGTTTATTTTAAAAATAATTCTTTATTGTTGAAAATATCTATGTCCTCCTCTATCCCCTGCATTGACCCCATCCAGCCCTTGCCCCAGGCCTTTGCCACCCTATTTTCTGTGTCGATGGGTTATGCATAAATGCATATAAGGTCTTTGGTTGATTACCTCTCACCACCCACCCTCCCCTGCCTTCCCTCTGAGATTACACATTCTATTCCATGCCTCCAAGTCTCTGGACTCACTCTGTTCATCGGTTTATTATGTTACTTAGATTCTACATATGAGTGAGATCATGTGATACTTTCTCTGACTTATTTCACCTAGCATGATACTCTCCAGGTCCCTCCATGCTGTTTTAAAGGGTAAGAGATTCTTATATGTTTTCAAGGGTTATATATTCTTGTTGAATCATTCCCTTTAATACTGTGATGTGGCCTTTGTTTTGAAGTCTGTTTTGTCTCATTTGAGTATTGCTACTTAAGCTTTTATTGCTCTTTCCATTTGCATGGAATATATTTTTCCATCCCTGTTTCATAGTATTTCATGGGGTAAATGTACCACAGCTTTTTTATCTATTCATCTACTCCTGGGCACTTGGGCTGCTTCCAGATCTTAGCTATTGTGAATTGTGCTGCTATGAACATAGGGGTGCATACATTCTTTCTGTTTGGTGTTTCTGATTTCTCATGATATATTCCTAGAAGTGAGTTCACTGGGTCAAATGAGAGTTTCATTTTTAATTTTTTGAGGAAATTCCATACTGTTTTCCATAATGGCTGCACCAGTCTGCATTTCCACCAGCAGTGTACTAAGGTTCTCTTTTCTCCTTGCCAGCATTTGTCATTTGTTCATTTGCTGATGGTAGCCATTCTGACAGGTGTGAGATGGTACCTCATTGTTGTTTTAATTTGTATCTCTGATGATGAGTGACTTTTTTTCATATCTCTTGGCCATCTGTATGTCCACTTTGGGTAAGTGTCTATTTAGGTCCTTTACCCACTTTTTAATTGGGTGGTTTGTCTTTTTTTTTTTTTTTTTTTTATATATATATATTTTATTGATTTTGTACAGAGAGGAAGGGAGAGAGATAGAAAGCTAGAAACATCGATGAGAGGGAGTCATAGATCAGCTGCTTCTTGCACACCCCCTACTGGGGATATGCCCGCAACCAAGGTACATGCCCTTGACCAGAATCGAACCCGGGACCTTTCAGTCCCCAAGCCGACGCTCTATCCATTGAGCCAAACCAATCTCAGCTGGGTGGTTTGTCTTACTTCTGTTAAGTTGTATAAGTTTCTTATATATTTTGGATATTAATCCTTTATTAGTTGTATCATTGCCAGATATATTCTCCCACACAATGGGTTCTCTTTTGTTGATGGTTTCTTTTGCTGTGCAGAAACTTTATTTTGATGTAGCCCCATTTGTTTATTTTCTCCTTTGTTTCCTTTGTCCTAGGAGATATATCTGTAAACATATTGCTATGAGAGATTTCTGAGATTTTGCTGCCTATGGTTTCTTCTAGGACTTTTATGGCTTTACAACTTACATTTAAGTTTTTCATCCATTTTGAGTTTATTATTGTGTATGGTGTTAGTTGGTGGCCCAGTTTCATTTTTTTGCATGTATCTGTCCAATTTTCCCGACACCATTTATTGAAGGGACTGTCTTAACTCCATTGTATGCTCTTGCCTCCTTTGTTAAATATTTATCATAATTACTTGGGTTGATTTCTGTGTTCTGTGTTCTGTTCCATTGATCTAAATACCAGTTTTTGTGCCTGCCAGTAGCAGGCTGTTTTGTGTATAGTGGCTTTTTAGTATACCTAATATCACTGTTTTTCTGTTTTTCTCTTCTTTAAAGTCCATCAAGAATTTAAAAATACATTTGGGTGCTCCTGTATTGAATGCATATATGTTTACAAGGGTTATATTTCCTCGTTGAATCATTCCCTTTAGTATTGTGATGTGGCCTTCTTTGTCTTTTGTTTTGGCCTTTGTTTTGAAATTTATTTGTCCAATTTGAGTATTGCTTACTTCAATTTTCCCCCTTCCCTTTTCCATTTTCATGGAATATATTTTTCTATCCCTTCACTCTTCCAAATTGCTAATTCCGTTCTCTGCTTCATCCAGTCTACTTTCAGTCCCTTCCAGTGTGTACTTCATGTCAGATATATCATTCTTCATTTCTGTCTGGTTTTTGTTAATGTCCTCTATTTTCCTTTTCTTGCTGTTATAATTTGCACTAAGTTCTTTAAGCATTTTTATAACCATTGCTTTGAACTTTGTCTGATGGGTTGCTTGCCTTCATCTCATTTAGTTATTTTTCTGGAGTTTCCTTTTCTCTCATTTGGGAGTTGTTACTTTGTCCCCCCATTTTAGCTGTCTCTGGATTTGCTCCCACGTATTAGATAAGACTGCTATGCCTCCCAGTCTTTGTGGGATGGCCTTATGTAGAAAGTGTCTTGAGGGGTCCAGTGGTGTAGTCTCTTTGTTCACCTGAGCTGGCTGCTCTAGAAATGCCTCTTGTGTATGTTTATGGTTTGGGCTGTCCTGTTATTACTGGGTCTTGATTGTTGATATTGCACTTGGGGGAGGATATCTGACTTGCTTCCAGTGAGGCCAACCCCAGTGTCGTCATGCCAGCTGTCCAGTGGTTAGCGATTCCTCAGCCCAGAGCCTGGGGTCTGCCTTGGTTCTCACGCCTTGACTGTCTCTGTTCTGAGTTGTAGTACCTGCCCCCATGGATCTGGTCCAGCAGGTTTCAGCTGCAGATGCTCAGGGTCTGCAAGGGCCTGGGCATAGTCCTTCTTGTGTGCAATTCCTGTGAGGTCATGGGTGCTGCTAGTATGTGACTCACTGTGGGGTCCCGGCACCTGTGGTGAGGATCACCTGTGAGGTCCCTGAGCCTGTGGTGGGTGGTTGTATGCAATTCTCTGCGGGAGTTTAGGGTGGTACCACTGGCATGTGGCTCACCGGTTCTGTATGGGGCGGTATCCAAGGCTAGCTGGCTGTGCTTCGAGGCGTGGTGCTCCCCGCTTCAAGATGGTGTGGTTTCTGTGCCAGAGAGGTAACGGGCTCTTTGTCCGGGGGAGCCTGATCCACTAGCCTTCAAGACTCTGCAAGATCTAACTGTTCCTTCCTTTCGCGCACACATCACACACGTCCACATGCACCTCTCTCACACCCATACTCTCACCCTCCTTCCCATCCTGCCGGCTGCCATGTTGAATCCAAAATATCTTGAATGAATTTTTGTATATTGGGACATCTAGTTTTTTTTTTTTTTTTTTTTTTTTTTTTTTAATTTCTCTGAAGTTTTGTTACATAGGAAGGCAGTGGATTTTTATTTATTGATTTTCTGTTGTAAATTTATTTGTTTCTTTCTAATAAGTTTTTGTGGAGTTTTTAGGTTTTCTACGTTTGTTCAGAATCATGTCTTCTGCAAAAAGTGACACTTCTTCCTGATTGGATGTCTTATTTCTTTCTTTTGCCTCATTGTTCTGGCTTGCACTTCTAGAACTATATTATAAAAACCCAGTGGCTCTAATGCCATAAAGACCAAAGACCAGTGTGAGTGGGTGGGGCCCTTGCGAGTGGGCGGGGCCGGGCCATTTCTTGCACTGGGCTTCTAGTGTTGAATAAGAGTGATGAAAGTGAACATCCTTATCTTGTTCCTGATTTTAGAGGAAAAGCTTTCAGTTTTTCATCATTGAGTATTATATTGACAGGAATTGTCATATATGGCCTTTATTATGTTGAGGTACATTCCTTCTATTACTGTGTTATAACATTTTTTTAAATATATTTTTTATTGATTTTTTTACAGAGAGGAAGAGAGAGGGATAGAGAGCTAGAAATGTCGATGAGAGAGAAACATTGACCAGCTGCCTCCTGCACACCCCCAACTGAGGATGTGCCCGCAACCAATGTACATGCCCTTGACCGGAATCGAACCCGGGACCTTTCAGTCCACAGGCTGCTGCTCTATCCACTGAGCCAATCCGGTTTCGGCTATTACTGTGTTATTGAATGTCTTAATTATAAATGGATACTGTGTCTTAGCAAATTTCCCCCCCTGCAGATATTGATAAGATATTTGATTTTAAAAAATATTGTTGAAAGTATTACATATGCCCCTCCCCCCATTGTAGAATATATGATTTTTATTCTTTGTTTTATTAACATGGCATATTACATTGATTGATTTGTATATGTTGAGCTATTTTTATGCCCCTGGAATGAATCCCACTTTATCATGATGTATTATTTTTAATCTGTTGTATTCAATTTGCCTATATTATGTCTAGGATTTTTCCATCTGTATTCATCAGAGATATTGGTCTGTAATTTTTCTGTGTGTGTGTATGAGGATTTCAATAGCCATTTTATACTTTTTTTGTGCTGCAATGAACATAGGGGTCCATATATCCTTTCTGATTGGTGTTTCTAGTTTCTTGGGATATATTCCTAGAAGTGGGATCACTGGGTCAAATGGGAGTTCCATTTATTGTAGGTTGATTATTAATATATGAGGAGTTACTATTTCTATTTTGTCTTGTTTTCCGGTAACTTTGTATGTCCATTGTTGCTTTTCCATTGTGTTTCTGTCTGCCATTTTAGTTTGGTGGTTTTCTTTCTTTCTTTTTCCCCCCCTATTAACTCCTTTTTTGTGTGTCTCTGCTATGATTTGTTGTTTTGTGGTTACCATTTGGATAATGTAAAATGTCTCTTACCTACAATAGTTCATTTTCTTTTGATTGTATCTTATCTTTATTCATCTTTAGTTCAGTCCTTTACCTCCATTCCTTTTATGTTTTTGTTGTCCTAAATTACCCCTTTTTATATTTTTCACTCATAATCATATTGGAGAAGTTATTGTTACTTTAAGTGACTTATCTCTTTAATCTTTACATTATATTAAATGTTAAATACCCTAGTAAAACTATAGTTATATTTTTCTGCTTCTGACATCTACTTTTGTTAATCCTCACCCAAGGGTATTTTTCCCATTGATTTTCATTGAGAGTGGAAAGGAGGGAGAAACACAAAAAGAGAAAAGAGAGAGGAACATCGATGTTAGAGAGAGACATTGGTTGGTTGCTTTCCGCATGCACCCTGACTAGGGTGGGGGATTGAATCTGCAACCCAGGTATGTGCCCTTGATCAGGAATCAAACCCATTACACTTTAGTGCACATACTAATGCTCTAACCTCTGTGAATCACCAGCCAGGATGTTATCTTATTTAAAATTACATACTTTTGTCTTTTTGTTTCAGTTAGAAGACTTTTTAAAAAAATTTTTTTTAAAAAAAATATATTTTATTGATTTTTTACAGAGAGGAGGAGAGAGGGATAGAGAGCTAGAAACATTGATGAGAGAGAGAATCATCGACCAGCTGCCTCTTGCACACCCCTTACTGGGGATGTGCCCGCAACCAAGGTACATGCCCTTGACCGGAATCGAACCCGGGACCTTTTAGTCCCCAAGCCGACGCTCTATCCATTGAGCCAAACCGATCTCGGCATCAAAATTTCTTATAATGTAGTTCTTGTGGTAGTAAATGTCATTAGCATTTGTCCAGAAACCTTTATGTTTTCTTCATGTATAAAAGATAATGTTGCCCAGCTGGGTGTGGCTCAGTGGGTGAGCATTGAAACAGGAACCAAGAGGTCACCAGTTCTTTTCCTTGGTCAGGGCACAGGCCCAGGTTGCGGGCTCAGTCCCCAGTGTGGAGCATGCAGGACGCAGCCGATCAGTGATTCTCTGTCATCATTCCCTTCCTCTCTGAAATCAATAAAAATATATTTTAAAAGAAGATGTTGCTGTATATATTATTATTGGCTGTTGGTTTCTCTCAATATTTTGAATATTTTATCCCACTATCTCCTGGCTTTTAAGATTTCTACTGAAAACAATAATTGAACGGGATTTTCTTGTAGGTTTTTCTCTTTAGTGGCTCTGAGAATTCTTTCTTTGTGATTCACTTTTGACAGTTTTAATATAATATGTCTTGGAAAGCACCTTTTTTAAAAATTATTATTATTATTTTTGCACAGAAATAATTAGTAGTTCTGTTAGCTTCTTGTATTTGAATGTCCAGTTCTTTATATAGGTTGGGGAAGTTTTCATTGGTTATTTCTTTGAGAAGACTTTCTATTATCTTTTTGGTATACCCATTATCTTTATGTTGCTTTTTCTGGTGGAGTCAGATATTTGAGCTATTTTATTTTTTAAACTCTTAGTTTTCTCTTTCTCTACATGAGTTATTTTAGGTTTCTATCTTTGAGCTTGCTCATTCTTCCTTCCATCTGCTCTGCTCTATTTCTAATGATCACTAATGCATTCTTCCTCTGTTTTGTTGAGTTCTTCAGCTCCAGAATTTCTGTTTGGTTATTTATTTATTTTTTTTTATCATCTCAATCTCTTTGGTAAAATATCCATTTTGTTTGTTAATTTTACTCCTAGCTCATATAAGTGACTTTGAGGCTTTTTATATTTCATTGATTATTTTCACAACTGTAATCCTGAATTCTTTGTAATTTATTTTAATTTAGTTTATTGATATTTAGAGAGAGAAAGGAAGGGGGAGAGAGAGAAACATACATATGAGAGTGAAACATCAGTCAGCTGCCTCCCACCCAGACATATGCCCTCAGAATCAAACTGGCAACCTTTCAGGGCATGGGATGAAGCTGCCCAACCAACTGAGCCTCAAGGGCCAAGGCACTGGCTCCTTTGTCATTTAAGTCACATCTTTCATGTCTGTATTTATTTATTTATTTATTTATTTATTTATTTATTTATTTATTGTGTACAGTTTTACATAGGTCTCCTTTCCCCCCAATTGACACCTCCCTACCTCCCCCCCCATCATTCCCAACCCAGGCAAGCCCCACCACCCCAGTGTCTGTGTCCAATTTTCATGTCTTTTGAGTTTGGTTTCTGGAGACTTTGATTTCATTTTGCTACCTTGGTTATTTATGGTATTTGAAAGATTGTTTCTCGCCGAAACCGGTTTGGCTCAGTGTTAGAGCGTTGGTCTGCGGACTGAAAGGTCCCGGGTTCAATTCCGGTCAGGGGCATGTACGTTGGTTGCGGTCACATCCCCGGTGGGGGGTGTGCAAGAGGCAGCTGGTCGATGTTTCTCTCTCATCGATGTTTCTAGCTCTCTCTCTCTCTCCTTTCCTCTCTGTAAAAAATCAATAAAATATATTTTTTTTAAAAAAGATTGTTTCTCTGCACAATTAAGATAGTAAACTTAAATTTTTTAGGTACTATTTGCTCTTTCCTTGTTTTCCAGTAGGTGGTGCTATAGCACAAGTTTGTTTGTTTATTTCCCTTGCTCTACTGGACCTTCTGGGATATTGGTATGGCTATGTTTTTTCATGAAAAACGTTCTGCATTTCCTGGGGTGGTGAGCCGCCTCCTTTGGGTAACCTGTTTCAGGAGACCACCCCCGTGGTTGAATGTGGTGGGGAATAGGGTTCTGGGCAGGCAAACCCCTGGTGTTGCCTCTTAAGTTACCAATAAATGCCATCCATGCTATGCTATCCAAGGCGCCTTGCTGCCTCTACCAAATTCCACTGCCATGGTGGGCAAAGGGAGGCAGGTTCATGAACCGTGGCTTTGCATCTGTCAGTAATGGTTGCCTCGAGTCCAAAGCTTTCTCTTTATCAGTAATGTTCACCAAGAGTGAAGCTTTGCCTTCTTGCTAGTAAAGGTCACCTTGTGAGAGTGGCTGCCAGACCACTGCCACTGGGCTTTGCTGCAATGGGAGCCTGCTTGTTAACCTGTTAACCGAGCGGGACCTATAAATACGTCAAACGTAAACAATATCGGGAACGGGTAGGACGTATGAATACGTCCTTGAAATATATGTTGTGCCCCGAGAGGGACGGTATATATTTTTGGTAATCTTTAAAAAAAATTTTTTTTTTAAACATTTTATTGATTTTTTACAGAGATGAAGGAAAGGGGAGGGATAGAGAGTTAGAAATATCGATGAGATAAGAGAGAAACATCGATCAGCTGCCTCTTGCACCCCCCCCCCCCACTGGGATGTGCCAGCAACCAAAGTATATGCCCTTGACCGGAATTGAACCCAGGACCTTTAGGTCTGAAGGCCAATGCTCTATCCACTGAGCCAAACCGGTTTCGGCTATTTTTTGTAATCTTTATCATTGTTTGTAAAATTTATAATTTTTTAATTCGACGTGTCCATTTTTTTTGGTCAGTATTTTCTATTTTTTTGTAATTTTGTATTTTCCTTTGTGCTTTATATATATATATATATATATATATATATAACAAAAATATATATATATTTCATTTATTTTCATTAAGTATAAATAAAAAATAATAATATGAAATTACGTCCTCCGGGCGTGACGTACTGACATGTCCTAGTGAAAGAGTACGCGCCCGTTACAGGCGTCATTAAAAAGGGAACTCCCCGGTTAACAGGTTTAAGCAGGGATGTTGCTTCGTCTCCTCCTACCCTCTGGGCCATAATGTAAGGGCCACAGGTTACCCTCCACTGCTACCTTGTCAGCTGGGGTCGTGGTGGCTGCCAAACAGCTGCATCTATGGCAACTGTCACACCTCCCCTCTTCATTCCAATGCACCCACCTTCAGGTGTAGCAGTGTATGGATGGGTCTGTTCTACTTGTTTGTGTTTTGAACAGAGGATCCTTTGTTGAATTCTAGTTGTCCAAGTTGTATTTTTAAAAAAATATATTTTATTCATTTTTACAGAGAGGAAGAGAAAGGGATAGAGAGTTAGAAACATCAATGAGAAACATCCATCAGCTGCCATCTGCACAACTCCTACGGCCAATGTGCCCGCAACCAAGGTACATGCCCCTGACCGGAATCGAACCCAGGACTCCTCAGTCCGCAGGCTGACGCTCTATCCACTGAGCCAAACTGGTTAGGGCCCAAGTTGTATTTTTTTTTTTAATATATTTTATTGATTTTGTACAGAGAGGAAGGGAGAGAGATAGAGAGTTAGAAACATCGATGAGAGAGAGTCATCGATCAGCTGCCTCTTGCACACCCCCCACCGGGGATATGCCCGCAACCAAGGTACATGCCCTTGACCGGAATCGAACCCGGGACCCTTCAGTCCCCAAGCCGACGCTCTATCCATTGAGCCAAACCAGTCTCGGCCCAAGTTGTATTTTTAAAGGGAGATACAAAAAGGTCTTCTCACTTCACCTTGATGCTCATGTTATCTTACAGTTATAATATTTTCTGAGTCCAATTTTCCTAGATAATTTTTAAATAATTTTGTTGTTGTAGATCTAAGTTCTACCTTGCATAGTTTATAGCCATGGTCAGGTTTTATATCAATTATTTTTAGCAATAACATTTATTAGGATAAAATATTGACAGTTGTTTTTATTCTTAACTATCCTAGGGAGTATATTCTTTTTCTTTTTTGGCTATTCACTATCTTGTTTTACTTTATTTTTATTGTTGGCAATATTACAGATGCTTCCATTTCCCCTCTCTTTGCCCACCTCTACCCAACCCTCCCCCTCCCCTTCCCTCTAGCTATCACCATACTGTTGTCTGTGTCTATGGGTTATGCATATACAGCATGTTCTTTGGCTAATCCACCTTCTTTCATCCAATCCTTCCCTCTCCCTGCCCCTCTGACAGCTGCCAGTCTGTTTAAGAAGTACATTCTTTTAAAAAATATATATATTTTATTGTTTTTTTACAGAGAGGAAGAGAGAGGGATAGAGAGTTAGAAACATCAGTGAGAAAGAATCATCGATCAGTTGTCTCCTGCACACCCCCTCTTGGGGATTGCCCGTAACCAATGTACATGCTCTTAACCAGAATTGAACCTGGGACCCTTCAGTCCGCAGGGGCTGACACACTATCCACTGAGCCAAACCGGTTTCGGTGAGAAGTGTGTGTGTGTGTGTGTGTGTGTGTGTGTGTGTGTGTGTGTATTTTATTGATTTTCTACAAAGAGGAAGGGAGAGGGATAGAGAAGCAGAAGCATCGATGAGAGAGAAACATCAACCAGCCGCCTCCTGCACACCTCCCACCAGGATTGTGCCTGCAACCAAGGTACATGCCCCTGACCGGAATCGAACCTGGGACCTCTCAGTTCGCAGGTCGACGCTCTATCCACTGAGCCAAACTGATCAGAGCAAGAAGTATATTCTTAATTGTTCTATTATCTAAGATTGGTTTAAGTCAATGGTTGGCAAACTCATTAATCAACATAGCCAAATATCAACAGTACAATGATTGAAATTTCTTTTGAGAGCCAAATTTTTTAAACTTCTAATGCCACTTCTTCAAAATAGACTCACCCAGGCCGTGGTATTTTTTGGAAGAGCCACACTCAAGGGGTCAAAGAGCCGCGTGTGGCACAAGAGCCACAGTTTGCCAACTATGGTTCTAAGATAATGGAGTGAGGGAATAGTCATTCATAGATATAATATTCCCCTACTTTCATTCTGGTCCTTATATGCATCAATATCAATATGTAGGACTTAAACATTAAGCTCTTAGTGATCTGGCCTGGTGTTATTTTTTGAAACCCCATGGTAAATTTACGTATTAAAATCAGAATCTTGAAGCCTTACGGCTGGCGAGGGTTTATGGGGGAGGTGGGGCTTGTTCTTCCAGGGGCCACAAGAGAAGAGTATTAGTCATATCCTTGATGAGAAAGGTTATCGGCAGGTTGAAAACCTCAGGTGTCATTGGTTCCTGCAGTCCTGCTCTGTGAGTCTGCTGAACCATTTATGTCGGGTGGGGAACCTTTTTCTGCCAAGGGCCATTTGGATATTTATAACATCATTCCTGGGCCATAGAGAATTAGCAACTTACAAATTAGCCTGCTATTTTTGTTCAAACATTTAATAAACTCGCCACTAATGCCTTGGCAGGACCAGACCAAATAAGGCCCGTGGGCTGAACATTCCCCACCCCTGTCTGACATGCAAGGGCAGCTAGATATGAACTCTTCAAGGGGAACTTGCTCCAGGAGGGATGGTGGAATAAGCTAAGTCAGTCTTTATCAACGTGGGTGAGATTCTGAGAGCTGCACGCCATGACTTCACTAACGTAATAGAAGCAGGTGTTATTGGCCAACATGAATGCCTTCGATACCGTCAATAAAACATAAACAGTACTTCAGGAGTAGTTTTCCAGCGGAAGCTGCTTACCAGCTTATGGCTTTGCCCAAAAGAGGCAGTGTTGAAATTGAAGCACCAGCTGTCCTACCACCTCACAGCAGCAAGCATGTAAGCAGGCCCAGTGGTGTTTAGCATGACATTTTCGTAATCTTTTAAAATTAACATTCAGTTTTACAAGTGATGCTGGAAAGTGTAACTTTGATTAAGTTGTCTGAAGTTGTTATGGAAATACCTTATAGTAAGAGGAATTTAACATGAATTGAAGATTAGATGATTGAATCCAGTCATGGATGTTACCAATGACATCTATGTATATTATTGAATTTGGGGCAAGATACACTCATTAAATATGCAAATAAAGGAATAATATGTAGACAGATGAGTTACTATTTATGAGAAATACTAAAGAGTGAAGTTATAGTGTGTGTACAATTATATATTCAGTATAGCACTGTGACTAAAGCATTGAAAATTATTTTTTTACATTCACATTAATTTTTCACTTTTAGCATGCACACAGAAAATTAGAACACTGTACACAGGAGTTTAATAGCAATTTTTGTAAGCAAAGTTACATTCCATCTCTAAGTCAAATTGGTCAAGGCTTCTCCAAAACATGACAGAAGATCCTGTATAAAACTATTGCATCTGAAGATTTTTCCCTTTATTGTCACATACAACTGGAAAAGAAAGCATTGTCTGCTCTAATAATAAACGTACCACAATATAAACAGTACAGGTTCTTCGATCACAGCTTGGTTGAGTTAAAATTTGTATATAAAGCCGAAATCGGTTTGGCTCAGTGGATAGAGTGTCGGCCTGCGGACTGAAAGGTCCCAGGTTCGATTCCGGTCAAGGGCATGTACCTTGGTTGCAGGCACATCCCCAGTGGGGGGTGTGCAAGAGGCAGCTGATCAATGTTTCTCATCGATGTTTCTAGCTCTCTATTCCTCTCTCTTCCTCTCTAAAAAATCAAAAAATATTTTTAAAAATTGTGTATAAAAGGTCCAAGATGACTTAAGTTTTGCAAAAATGAGCAGGGTCGAAAGTTGCAAACTTCATGTGCTTCTGGATATCAAGATTTGTTATTAGCCCTAGCCAGTTTGCTCAGTGGATAGAGCCTTGGCGAGCCGACAGAAGGGTCCCAGGTTCTATTTGAGTCAAGGGCAGGTGACTTGGTTGCAGGCACCTGCAGGAGGCAACCCATGGATGTGTTTCTCTCACATTGATATTTCTGTCTCTCCCCCTTCCTCCCACTCTCTCTAAAAATAAATGGGAAAATACCCTCCAGTGAGGATTAAAAAAATAAAGATTTGTTTTTATACGATAGTCACAGTTAAAATCACCCTGCTGGTAATACATAATTACACTCCATTAAGGCCCTAAACCAGCAATAAACAATAAGTCTATACAACTTTTAGTTCAGGTTAATCACTGACTGGTGCGCCTAACATGAGATTAAGTGAAAAGTCCCTATTGGGTAAGTGAGCTCATAAGACTATAATCTTAACAATCCGGGGACTGGTGTTTTCTCTTCCTTAGTGAAGATTTGTAGTGTTGTAAACCTGCCTCACAAAATACATCCTAATAACTTTTCCCTAAAAACAAAAGCAGACGAAGTCCCCCACCATCGTCTGTGGCACCGAACCTGGGCAATGCCAGGCACCTTACATTTCCCTGTGGGCTCGACCGTTCCATCGGTTTCTATCCCTTTTGGACCCGCCCATCTCCTTCCCAGGTGGGCACGTCCGACAAAGTTTACAGGTCCGAATAAAGATGCCAAGTATGCAAAAGACATTGATACTGATGCAAAGAAATAGAAATAAAAGAAACACGGCAGAGGAAGGTGTTAAGGTTTCCGGACCTGTGGAAGGGAGGTAACAATGGTTGGAGATGGGTCTGTGGGGAGGGGAGAAAGAATTTGCTGAAGGAAACTTAAAGATCTCTATAAATCACCCCTATTCATAGACAGGTTCTCCCAAACCAGCCCCTGGCACCGTGCCTACACGCAAACCCGAGCAAAGGTCTCCCATCATCGCCGGGGGTCCTGCCCTTTCTCTCCCATCCGCCCGGGCTGCACCCCGGGGGTGGGGACGCGGGGGCTGAGGCCACCGCCTCCACCTGCTCCCCGCGGGGCCGGGCCTCGGCCTCGGCCTCTGGGGCAGCCGGCTCCTGAGTCCTGGCCGCAGGCTCCTCCTTGGCGCCCTGCCGGGTACCGGCCTCGCGGCGGCTCCCGCGGTAAAAGGGACGTCAGACGCTCCCCTCCAGCGGGATGGGTGGTAGCAAAGGGCATGAGCTCTGGGCCAGGCTGCCTGGAATCACCTCCCCTTCCATTTACCAGCTTTGAAACCCTCCGCAAACCATTCCTATACAACGTCTCCCCTGTTTCTGTAAAATGGACACATTGCTAGTGCCCACCTTATAAAGATGTTAGAAAGATTAAATAAATCAACATGCAGGAGGCACTGGGAATAGTGCTTGGCTCAGAGCCACATGGTGATGGTGATGGTGATGGAAGACGAAGACAAGAAGAGAGACGCCTCCTCAGGTGGCATGTTCCTCAGTCCTAAGAAGACGTGAGTTACCAAGCTACAAAGTCATGGAAGAACCTAAAACGCATGTTGCCAGGAGAAGGTGTTACAGGAGACAGGGAAGAACCAAGGAATGCTTAGACGGAGTTACACGTTATTATTCCGAGGGAGCAGAGAGAAATTGTTTCAAATTCCGGCTCCGACATGGAGGAACTTTCCCTATTTGTATGTTTTTACCTTCATTGTTTCCCAAATATGGGGTGTTTCTGGTCCCCTTTGCAAGTTCTTAAAGAGCCCTATGTGCTGGGGCTTTGAGTCCTCAACCAAAGGCTTGGCCTGGCGCCAGCACTGGTAACTTCATCTGGGGAAGGTTTATGGCTTCTCTGGAATGGGAGTAGTCTTATTTTTCTTATTATTTAAGCAAGCAAGCACTGACAGAAGCCAAAATAGCAGGGTTAAGGTTTCAAACAGCAGTTTTTATATAAGATGGATGCTTTAAAAGAAGTCATCCTGAAAGGCTACATACCATATGATCCCAACTACATGAAATTTGGTAAAAAGATTAGTGGCTGTCAGGGGTCTGGGAAAAGGTGGGGGAGGTGGAGGAGGTGGAGCATGGGATTTTTAGGACAGTGTGGTGCTATCATGAAAGATACGTGCCCTTATGCATTTGCAATACCCAGAGAATGTGCAACACAGAGTGGATCCAAATGCAAACTAAAGGTTTTAATAATAATGTGTTAGTGTTGGCTCTTCAACAAACAAATGTACCACACCAAAGCAAGGAGTTATTGGGGAAACCATGTGCAGGGGTCAGAGGGAGTATATGGTGTTTTGTTCTGTTTTGTTTCTTTTTTTTTACACATAAAAATGCGCTAACATTTTTTAAAAATTGGAGATAAAAATCAAGTTTTAATTGTAAGGTTTAAAATATAAAACCAATAACTTTATTTTTTAATTTTAAAATTTCTTTATTGATTAAGGTGTTATATATGTGTCCGTATCCCCCCATTACTCTCTCCCCTTCATCCCCCCACTCATGCTCTCACCCCCTTGGTGTCTGTGTCCATTGGTTAGGCTTATATGCATGCACACAAGTCCTTTGGTTGATCTCTCCCCTTACTCCCCACCCTCCCCTGCCTTCCCTTTGAGGTTTTATCTGTTTTTGTTCATTAGTTTATGATGTTCATTATATTCCATAAATGAGTGAGATCATGTGATACTTATCTTTCTTTGACTGGTTTATTTCACTTAGCATAATGCTCTTCAGTTCGATCCATGCTGTTGGGTATGGTAAGAACTCCTTCCTTTCTACAGCAGTGTAGTATCCCATTGCGTAGATGTACCACAGTTTTTTAATCCACTCACCTACTGATGGGCACTTAGGCTGTTTCCAAATCTTATCTATTGTAAATTGTGCTGCTATAAATATAGGGGTGCATATATCCTTTCTGATTGGTGTTTCTAGTTTCTTGGGATATATTCCTAGAAGAGGAATTACTGGGTCAAAAGGGAGTTCCATTTTCAGTTTTTTGAGGAAACTCCATACGGTTCTCCACAGTGGCTGCACCAGTTTGCATTCCCACCAGCAGTGCACGAGGGTTCCTTTTTCTCTGCATCCTCGCCAGCACCTGTCGTTTGTTGATTTGTTGATGATAGCCATTCTGACAGGTGTGAGACGGTACCGCATTGTCGTTTTGATTTGCATCTCTCAGATAATTAGTGACTTTGAGCATGTTTTCATATGTCCCTTGGCCTTCCTTCTGTCTTCTTTTGAAAAGTATCTATTAGGTCCATTGCCCATTTTTTTATTGGGTGGTTTATCTTCCTTTTGTTAAGTTGTATGAGTTCCCTGTAAATGTTGGAGATTAAACCCTTATTGGTGATAATATTGGCAAATATATTCTCCCATGCAGTGGGCTATCCTGTTGTTTTGTTGATAGTTTCTTTTGCTGCGAAAAGCTTTTTATTTTGATGTAGTCCCATTTGTTTATTTTATCTTTAGTAAAACCAATAACTTACCCTAACCCATTTGGCTCAGTAGATAGAGTGTCGACCTATCCACTGAGGGTCCCGGGTTCGGTTCTGGTCAGGGGCGTGTACCTTGGTTGTGGGCACATACCCGTAGGAGGTGTGCAGGAGGCAGCTGATGGATGTTTCTCTCTCTTCGGTGTTTCTAACTCTCTATCCCTCTCCTTTCCTCTCCATAAAAAATCAATAAAATATATTTTTTAAATACAAAAACCCCCCCAATAACTTTAAGGAAGCATTTTTGTGAGTCTTTGTAATATCCGTGAGGTTGATGTCTGGTATGGTCTGGAAATGTGCAGGCAAGTTTAATAGGGATAAAGACATATGATCTTTTTTGGTATTTTTAATGAAATTTATTTGTGTCACTGGTTAATAAGATTGTGTAAGATTCAAGCGTAGAATTCTATAATACATTATCTGTTTATTGTATTGTGCTCATCACCCAAAGTTTAGTCTCTCTTTATCTCTCTATGTTTGTCCCAGTTTACTCTCTTCAACCTCCCTCTACCCCCTTCCCCTCTGATTACCACTGTACTGTTTTCTGTGGGAATGAATTATTTTGTTCTGTTTGTTAATTTCTTGCTTTCTGTCTTACTTCCCACATATGAGTGAAATCATATGGTTCTTGTCCTTTTCCATCTGACCTATTTCACTTAGCATGATACTTGCAAGATCTTCCATGCTGTTACAAATGGCAGTATTTCATCTTGTGGCTATGCAGTATTCCTTGTGTTTATGTACCATATCTTCTTTATCCAGTCATCCATCAAAAGACACTTGGGTTTTTGCCATGTCTTGGTTACTGTAATTAATGCTGCAAAGAACATAGGGGTACACGTATCTTTGCAAAAAAATGTTTTTCTTTTTCTTTTTTGTTGGTAGATACCCAGAAAAGCGGTTGCTGGGTCATGCGTTAAACTCTATTTATTTTAAAATTAATTTTATAGAGAGAACAAGGAAGAGAATGAGAGGGGATGCAGGGGGGGGGAGAGGGAGAGGGAGAGGGAGAGGGAGAGGGAGAGAGAGAGAGAGAGAGAGAGAGAGAGAGAGAGAGAGAGAGAGAGACTTCAGTTTGTTGTTTTGCTCATTATAGGTTCATTGGTTGATTTTTGTATGTGTCCTGATTGGGGTTTGAACCTACAGCCTTGGCATATCAGGATGATACTCTAACAAATTGAGATAATTGGCCACGGTGATTATTCTTAATTTTTGAGGAACCTCCATATTTTTTTCCATAGTGGCCATGCCAGTTTACATTCTGACCAACAGTGAATGAGTTTTCCAGTTTCTACATTTCCTCTCCAACGCTTGTTATTTCTTATTGATAATAGCATTCTAACAGGTGTGAGGTGATATCTCAATGTGGTTTTGATTTGCATTTTCCTTATAGCTAATGAAGTTATGTTTGTGTTAAATCATCTTTCTATAGGCAGAAGCTTGTGGCAGAATTGTCCCAGCTACCTCTGCCAGGCTGTGCCATGATGGTTGGGAATGGGTGGGTGGGGAATGTGGGTTCATGCGTCTACAGTTTTGCCCTTTCTTGTGGGGTTAGCCACAGTGAGTACAGACCACTTAGAAGTTTTATTTTTTTATTTTTATTATTTTTTTTTCAGCCCTTGTTTTATCTGCTGAGTGAGGATTTTGCTGCCTAGTGGGCCTCAGGGGGAGAGGTAGGCAGATTCCTGCATCTGTAGAATCATTTGTGTGGTGCTGTTGGGCTTTGGAGTGCTGTAACTTTTTAGATTATGCTTCTGCTCCTGGCCCAGGGTCCAGTCTCAATGTGTGCCAGTCATTTAGGCTCAATTGCTGTCTCTGACCTCTTGTCTGGACTGCCCAGTGGGTGCTGTATCCAGGCCTTTCACTGCTGTTGCGTTTAAAGGGCCCTGGGGTGTGTTGTGGTGTGCTTGGCCTCTGTCTCTGCACTTCTCCACCTTCTGTCTCTGCATCTTTTCCCCACCACTCGCTCAGATAAGCCGCCTCACGGTGTCTCAGTGCGTGATGTCTCAGGCATGCTTGTCTGTTGAGCAGGAAATCTTTTGTCCGATTTGTTGTAATTTCAAGGGGAGAGACTGGATGTCTTCTCGTACTGCCATGCTGCTGACATCACTTAGTGTGTTTTAATTTTAGATGAGTGGGGTGAACTTTCTAAGTCACAGAGTGGAGCATATCTGCGTCCTTGGCCATCCTGGCGATTCGTGTGCAGTGAGTCAGTCACATGTGCACAATCTGAGGCAACGGCCAGGGGTCAGAGGTCCTCCACACGCTCTTGTACCGAGATTCCGTGATCCCCAAAGACCAGCAGGGAGCCAAGTCCGATGCAATTAACAAGAGAGCCTCTTCCATGCTAACATGGGCTCTGTCCCACTCACGCTGACAGCACGGCGGACAAGAGCACGAACTTCGCCAAGTCCAGGGGTTTTACACCGGTGGTGATGTCACTGCTTTGGCTGACCCTGATTGGTTGGGTGAGGACTAGGGTCCAGTTATACAAAATGGAGGATAACTCCTCCACTCTGCCCCACAAGGAGGCAGGGTTCTAGTCAGGAGTTAGCCTCGCCCTGCCCTGTCCTCTCACTCTCAATCTTACATCATTAACTGGCCCAAGTCAGGAATCCCATGTAAGAACTGACCTTCTTGGTTGGGAGGATGCAGAAAAAGAGAATGAGGTTATTTCTAGAGTTTGATCTGTTTAGAATTGGGAAGTAGCAGAGACATTGAAAATTGAGCTAAATGAAGAAACCTGAATAAGGTAGAACGTCTGATTACATTCTATCATTACTATTATAGAAGCCCGGTACATGAAATTCATGCACTTGTGTGTGTGGAGTGTCCCTCAGCCCGGCCTGCACCCTCTTGCATTCTGGGAGCCCTCAGGGGATGTCTGACTGACGGCTTAGGTCTGCTCCCCATCCTTAGTGCTGCGGAGGCGGGAGAAGCTCTTACCACTACTGCCCCTGCACTCGCCAGCTGTGAGCCCAGCTTCTGGCTGAGTAGACTCCACCTGTGGGAGTGCACTAGCCTTCAGGGGGCAACTCCTATGTTGAGCATCTGCCTCCTGGTGGTTAGTGTGGGTCATAGCAACCGGTTGTTGGTTGTTCCACTGTTCAGTTGATTTGCATATTAGCCTTTTATTATATAGGATGGTTAATGTTTGGGCAGTTCCAATCGAAACAGTGTTAATCGGAATGAAATATGGTATAACTTGACAGTGCTCAGGATAAAGGATTATTTTGAAAATCCTTTCTGTTTTTTTCTGTCCTGTTGGTGAGTGTAATAGCAGAAAATGACCACCAGTCTGACTTGAAGATAAGCAGGTGTAGCAAGACAGTCATCTGGGGAAATTCACCAGGACTGATGCAAGTCTGACAGAGAGAAAGGAGCTTGACATAACCCCTTTTTATGGATTCCTTTCCAGGAAGCTTACTCTGTGATTTACAGGCATATGTATTGTCTTGGCCCCTCTGAGAGCAAAAACTCATGTTTTGCTAGCAGGTGCTTCCTTCAGAGAAATAGGGCATTTGTTTACTAGTTTTACATTGGTTTAGCTATGTAAAAGCTGACATTTTGTGAAGACTAGAGTTGTTCATATCAGGAACTTTGAAGTTGTAAACATGTGTGGATGTGTTTTATTGCAATTATCTGTCATTATATAATACAGCACAAGTCAGGGCAGCCCACAGTGTTCGGTGCTGCATCCAGTGAAGACGTCTAGGTTGGGTGAAGCAAATGTGTGCACAAGGAAGCAAGGCGTCCTAAAAAAAAACGAATTAGAAGCCAAACCCACGTCCTCAGAGCACTTTCACATGTGCCAAACACAAGGCCCGCGGGCCAAATCCGTCCCGCCAGGCCTTGCAATGTGGCCCGCACCGCGCTGTCATCACTGCACTCCGCTGCGTTTCCATCACAATGACAGTTTATGACTGTTCAGTAAACCATTCGGCCCGCGATTTAGGCTGGATTTTAGATTTTGGCCCCTTCTCTGATTGAGTTCGACACCCCTAAAGATGCTTTTCCTTTTTGACTTTTCTGAGGGATTTCCTTTTCACATCATGCTGCAAGCACATAAGTAAACCTTACAGGGTTCTGAAGCCCTCTTTTCCTCTCTGGCTTAGCAGCATCGCTGACCTGGGCTCTGACTCACTTCCTCTCTTTCTGAGTCTGCCGGTGATCTGAGGCTATGGGTTCAGCCTGGCTGTGGGAGTGAGAGAAAGGGGTGCTCAGCAATTGAAGGAGAGCATTCCTACTACTCCTTTTATTGAAACACTGCTAACGTATGCGGCATCTGTGCTCTAGGAAACCATGAATAGTGTTTCCTCAGTAGATGCTGGCAGTTCTAAAAATAAAACCTGTTATAAATAGACACTGATCTTTTTTATGAGCAAACGAATGTGCCAGATAGTTATGAAGGGAAATAAAAACTGTTGGGTACTATTCGGAGATTGGTTAAGAAAACTAGATGCTAGCCCATCTCTTATCTACTTTCTGATTGAATTTCTAGTATTTCTAGTATTGAATTTGAACCAATATTTTTCTTTAAGGCCCCAAATTATTACTTTATAGATGCTGGTACATTATTTGGTTATGCTTTAATATAGACTTGGCTATGGTCCAATGTACAGGATATATATATTTTTTAAACAAGATGTTTATTTAAACAACATGACACTTGACTTAAAGGGAAAGCTATCTGGGTTCCTTTTTTAAGAGTAATTTATCCCTACTTAAAGACGGATTGCCCTACATGTAACAGCTACGTATAAGAAAGTTATAAAATTGTCTTTGGTTTTACAATGATAAAATGAAAAACATTAAAATTCTCCAATCAAACAAGGTATGCAAGAATTTTTATGTTGTTCTTTTTTTGTTGTTGTTGTTAAACAGTGAGAGCAAAATAACTTACTGGAATATGAAGATCGGAGCTGCATGAGCATGCCACTATTGGAGAGAGGGGGTGTTTTCACAGAACCAGTATTTTTCCCCATCCCATCTCCATTTGATGTCTATCAAAACATACCATTGGCCATTTAGTTAAAAAAAAAATGCAAATGCTTGTGCACATACACCAGTTACTTTATGTACAATAAAGGGATGGGGAGAGGGCAAATGAAAGAATAGAGAAAACTAGACTGTAGTAGTCAGATGTGTTGAAACCGAATTGCAGATTTCTAATTGAGAATGTTGGAACAGCATTCTGGAGTAAAGCAGCAGAAAAGAAGAGGGCAATTCAACAACAAGAATGTAGAGGAAGGAGGACGATGCCACTTCAGCCAGGACGTCAGGGAGATCGCGTTGACTGGGCGGCACGTGAACCCAGCCCAGTGCAGGTAAGATTTGGAACAGAGCACTCTGAGCAGGAAGGAGCAGCACTGAGTGTGATGAAAGAAGGTGTCATCTCACACTGCGTTTGGACACATGTGGCAGAGTCCCAAACTCAGATGATTCACATCATAAGAAAATTTATGATCTACTATTAATACTTTAGGAAGTCTTAACAGAGGTGGACTCTGAAATCGTGTGATTGAGGGACACATCATCAAGGATCCAGAACCTTTTCATCTTCCTGCGTTGTGTTGATGTCTTTGTTATGAGACAAGAAACAAGTTGAACAGCAAGCACAACTCCCAGGGGTCACCTTGAGGCATGACAATATCCAGAGGTAAAAGAGAGAATTTCTCTTTTTAGGATACCTCTCCTGTGGAAACTCTTTCTCAAAAATCCTTGTAGAACTTCCCCACAAGTCTCGCTTTCTATAATATATGCTAGGAATATTGTGTTGCACAGATTTATACGTTGAAATCCTAATGCCCTGTACGATGCTATTAGAATGTAGGCCCTTTGGAAGGCTCATGAATAGGATTAGTACTCTTGTAACAGTGAGCGCGTATGCCAGGTGAGAATACTGTAAGCCTGTGACCAGGAGGGGGCTCCTCGCCTGACCATGCTGACATCCATATTTCAGACTTCCAGCTCCAGAACTGTGATAAGTAAAGTTATTTTACTTATAGGGCACTCAGTCTGTGGTATTTTGTTATTGCAGACCTAACAGACTGTGTACTCATTAACCTTAAAAGCCTTTCAAAGTGAGAGCCAGCAAGCATTTATTTGAGATCAATAATAGCTTGTTTGGGATGCACTGATTCAGGCTTAATGCCAAATAGTGTTTGATTAGGACACAAAGGCAATGGTATTTATTAGAAGGGGGAGGGGAACAATTTTTATCAACAGAAGGAAGGCATTTGTATTGGTATAAATAGCATAACATGTTAGTTCTAAATAATGTTTTTAATTTTCAGTCCAATAGTCATTGATCCAGTTGTCATAATAGCTGCTTTCTTTTTTTAAAATATATTTTTATTGATATCAGAGAGGAAGGGAAGAGAGAGAGAGAAACATCAATGATCAATGAGAATCATTGATCAGCTGCCTCCTGCATGCCCCCTACTGGGAATTGAGCCTGCAACCTGGGCAATTGCCCTTAACTGGAATGGAACCAGGGACCCTTCAGTCCGCATGCTAATGCTCTAACTCAGCTAAACTGGCGAGAGCGTAACTGCTTTCCTGTTATCTTGCAGTTCTTGGGAAACAAGGTTGCCTAAGCACCATCCAGAGGTTATTTTGCCATTTTATCATTCAAAGATTTGAGACATAAAATGTGCAAGGCAGTATCTTCAGCAGCTCCAGCTCCATTTTAAAGTGGTTTTATTTACATGATTGTTTACATGCTCCTGCTGAACCCTCAGGAAAGGAAACTGGCACACACCAGGACCTGTGTGAGATGGCTGTTCTGCTGACGACCACAATCCTCATGGCAGGAAATGAGCTCAGGGTGTAGATGAGGCATGGTTCCCAGGGGACCATACATTTTGGTAACTGCAGAGGGAAGCATCTGGAAGTTTGAACAGATAGTTCAATGCTCTCATTGCTCTATGGCGGCTGGCGAGGGGTGAGAGTGGGCAGGAAGACCCTTTAGGTTCGGCATTGGAAGATGGCACAATAGTGTAGACCAGTGTTTCCCAAACTTCTCTCAGGATGAGAATCACCTGGTGGAGTTGTTAAAATACAGATTCCTGAATCCCAACTAAGAAGTGCTAAACTAGAATTTTTGGGAACATATAGGTAAAATTGTATACTTAGCTAGTGCTCTATTAACTCCACCAGGTGATTCTCATCATGAGAGAAGTTTGGGAAACACTGGTCTGGAGGAAAGAGGAAGATACGGATTAGTATGGAAGCAACTGATGTGGAGAGGAGTTCTACTTAGGATATTTTTGAGGTGGATCCTATAGGACTTGCTGTTGTGGGGACAGCGGGTGAGGAAAGAGAAGAATAAAAAACTCTTTCAGAGTTCTGGCCTGAGCAACTGGGTGGCGATCAGCGGAATGTGGGGAACTGGAAGAGGGCAGGTTTTGAGGGGCAGGGGAGCAACTCAGTTTTTAACTGGTTGGCTCAGATGCCTATTAGGTATCAGCCAGGACACATCAGGAAGGTGGTTCCGGAACTGTCTAGGAGTTCAGCTGAGAGATGGGGATGAGAGAGGTTGGGTGGTCCCAGCAGTGGCAACATTTATAGCCCCAACTCTGGGTGAGGTTGGCTGAAGACAGAGTGTGTTGACAGAGAAGGGACCAAAAGCAAAAATCAAGCCCTGGCACACACAAAAAATTAAAGGTTAGGAAGAGGAAGACATCACATCAAAATACATACAAAAGAAGAAGCCAGGGGAGAATGAGAGAAAAACAATCTTTCAAGAATGAGGCAGCCAAAACCATTGGCTCAATGAATAGAGCGTCAGCCTGCAGACTGAAGGGTCCCAGGTTCGATTCCGGTCAAAGGCATGTACCTTGGTTGCAGGCACATCCTCAGTGGGGGTGGGGGGTGGGGTGCAGGAGGCAGCTGATTGATGTTTTCTCTCATTGATGTTTCTGGCTTTCTGTTCCTTTCTCTTCCTCTCTGTAAAAAAATCAATTATATATATATATATGAAAGAATGAGGCAGTTTTCCACCATTTCAAGGATGATGAAGCAACAAGTTGTACAAAACAAATAAGAAACCATAGGATTTGGAAGTTTAAGGTTGCAGGTGACCTTAACAAGCTTTTTTGTTTTGTTTTGTCTTGTTTTTTGTTAATCCTCATGAGAAGATATTTTCCCATTGATTTTTAGGGAGAATGGAAAAGAGAGAGAAAGAGAGAGAAAAACATTGATGTGAGAGTAACACATCTATTGGTTGCCTCCTGCACGAGCCCAGACCAGAGCTCAGGCCGAGGAGGAGTCTGCAACCAAGTACATGCCCCTGACCAGAACTGAGCCCAGGATCCTTTGGTTCGCAGGCTGATGCTCTATCCACTGAGCAAAATTGGCTAGGGCAAGCTTTTTTAATTGAGAGATGAAAACAGAATTCTTAATGCAGAATGTTGTGGGGAAAGGCAGTGAGAGGTTATATACAATTTGTATTAGTCAGGGTTTGATCAAGGATGCAGCACCACCCACCACCGTGCGTGATGTGGAATGAAAACTTACTGTAGGGAGTGCCTTACCCACTGGAAGAGAGGCGAGGAAGTGAAGGTCTGGGTGTCTGGGAAGATTAGAGAAAGGTCGTTATCCACAGGCCACAGCCAGGAGCTGCTGAGAGGTCTGGCTGGCAGTTGCCTCTGGGTCTAGTCATGCCCGAGCAGTCAGGAAAAATGTTCCATTTATTGAAGTTTCCATCTCCCCTCCCTCTTTGCTTGATTGCTTTCTTTCTTTTCTTTTGGTTTTTATTTTTTTATTTTTTAATAAATCTATTGTTCAGATTATTACAATTGTTCCTCTTCTCCCCCCGCCCCCCCATAGTTTCCCTCCACCTGGTTCCCACCCCACCCTCTGCCCTTACCTTCCCCACACTGTTCTCATCTATAGGTATATGATTTTTCTCCAGTCTCTTCCCAAATTCCCCACACCCTTTTCCCCTAGAGGCTTGTCAGTCCACTCTCTATGCCCCTGATTCTATTATATTCACTAGTTTATTTTATTCATCAGATTTTTAATTCACTTGATTTTTAGATACACTTGTTGATAGATATGTATTTGTTGTTCATAATTTTCATCTTTACCTTTTTCTTCTTCTTCCTCTTCTTAGAGGATACCTTTCAGCATTTTATATAATACTGGTTTGGTGGTGATGAACTCCTTTAGCTTTTTCTTTTTTGTGAAGCTCTTTTTATTTTATTTTATTTATTTTATAATATATTTTTAAATTAAATTATTATTTTTGCACATATACCAATGCCCCCCCCTCCTGTACATACCCTCCCTCCCCTTCTGTGAAGCTCTTTATCTGACCTTTAATTCTGAATAATAACTTTGCTGGGTAGAGTAATCTTGGTTGTAGGTTCTTGCTGTTCATCACTTTGAATATTTCTTGGCACTCCCTTCTGGCCTGCATAGTTTCTGTTGAGAAATCAGCTGACAATTATATGGGTACTTTCTTGTAAGTAACTGTTTTTCTGTTGCTGCTTTTAATATTCTCTCTATGTCTTTTGCTCTTGTCATTTTAATTATTTGATGGTCTTGGTGTGGTCCTCTTTGGATTCCTTTTGTTTGGGGTTCTGTGTGCTTCCTGGACTTGTAAGTCTATTTCTTTCACCAGGTGGGGAAGTTTTCTGTCATTATTTCTTCAAATAGATTTTTAGTATCTTGCTCTCTCTCTTCTTCTGGCACCCCCCCCCCCCCCCCCCCAATAATTCTGTTGTTGGTATGCTTGAAGTTGTCCCAGAGGCTCCTTACACTATCTTCAAATTTTTGGATTCTATTTTCTTTTTGCTTTTCCAGTTTGGTGTGTTTTGCTTCTTTGTATTTCAAATCTTTGACTTGATTCTTGCGATTCTCTAGTCTGCTGTTGGGTCTATGTATATTATTTTTTATTTCATTCACTGTATGCTTAATTTCTAGTTGGTCCTTTTTCATATCCTTGAGGGTCTCACTAAATTTATTGGCCTTTTCTAAAAAATTCTTGAAAAACCTTATAACCATGGTTTTGAACTCTATATCCAGTAGTTTGCTTTCCTCCATTTCTGTCATTTGAGATCTGTTTCTTTGTGTCCGCATGTTGGCTGCTTCCCTGTGTTGATGGAGTGGCTTTATGTGCTAGGTGTCCTATAGGGCCCAATGGCTCAGCCTCTCCAGTACCTGAGGTGGACACTCTTAGTGCACCCTTTGTGGGCTGTGTGCACAGTCTTATTGTAGTTAAGCCTTGATTGTTGTTGGTATCACTGGGAGGACATGACCTCCAGGCCAATTGGCTGTGAGGATCAGCTGTGTCTATGCTGGGAGAATTTCTGTGCTGGAGACACCCTTGTGAGGCAACACTTACTTCAGTGGGGCTTTGGTGCTTAGTGAGTCTGGCTCCTGAGTGTGTCCCTTATGGATCTGAGGAGTTGTCATCTGGATGGTCCTACTCAGACCCCTGGGTACACTGACTCTTGGATCTCCAAGGAGGTGCTAACTTAGCCTCTGCCTGAGGCCACCCAGCAGGAGCTATGGAGAGATCTGCAGATTCCTCTTCTTTGTTTGGGTTTTTGGAGGTGCCCAGATGAGTCCCAGCTGTGAAGCAATGCCAGCTGCTGTGGGGCCTTTGGCCTTCTTTTGGATGTTCTGGGTATCTCTAATTCAGCTGCAGTTTGTAAGATAAGTTTAGATTTCAAAGGACCAGGCCATTCATATGCAAAAGCCTCTGCACACAGCTTGGATGGGGTGGAGTCTCAGGGCAGAGCAAATAGCAATGGCCCTGCCCTAAGAGGCCCTCGAATCTCAGTGTCCCTTGGTAATCTCTGCAAGCACCTCTGAGAAAAAGCTGTCCTCGAGTTCCACCTGCTGCCAGACAGCTCAGTTTCTCCCTGTGTGAGTCTGGGTCCCCAGAGTCTCACTGGGAACTAGAGTTCAGAGCAGTCAGGAGCTTGTGCCTCCCTCCGGATTGAAAAAGATAGCTGCATACTCAGTTGCCAGCCCTCTTTTTGTGTACACGCCTCTGTACCTCTAAACTTTACTTCTGCACCTCCTCTGAGTCTTGGTGTGTTTTTCTCTTCTCTTCTAGTTGTAGAATTTTCACTTAGCCAGCCTTCCTGTGGTTCTGGATGATGTTCGTTTTGTCTTTTAATTGTAGTTTTGAAGTTGTGTGTGAAGCAGCAAGTTCAGGTGTTTACCTATGCCGCCATCTACTGATTGCTTTATCATCCTTTGAAACTAGGCATTGCTTTCCTGAGAAACCTTTCTGGATCCTTATGCAATTTCATTGAGCTGTGTTGACCATTTTTTTTAATGTGGTTTCTTAATACTCTGTCACAGCATCTAACCTGTGGGCATCCCCTGGCACAGGCCCAGGCAATCAGTAGGTGCCCTTACATGTGTGAACAATGGACTGGAACCATGTTTCTTCTGAGATCACGAATTTGTTGAGGGCTGGGACTGTGCTAACTCTGAAAGCAGACACTGTAACTGACTGAATACATGGATTGGATAGATAGATGCATGAATAGAAACAGCAATCTCCAATCTGGAACTTTATGTTATGTATTTATTATCCACTAATCCTTTTATTTATGCTAAATCCCCCACCTAATGCTCACAGTGTGGCCCTCTTTCCGGAAATTCTGGGACTTGGTGAACATGTTCACCTTTTGGCTCCTGTTAACCTTTGTGCTGTTGTGTATTATGATCATTTGTGCTATGTAATGTCATCTTTTTTTTTTTTTTCTAAATTAGTCTCATATCGATGTCCCTCCCAACACTTTAACTGACCTCTGTGGCATTGTTCTAGTTTTATTTTTTAACTAGAGGTCTGGTGCATGACATTTGTGCACTCAGCCCGGCCTGCGCTCTTTTGCAGTCCAGGAGCCACAGGAGATGTCTGACTGACCCAGTCGAACATCCTTAGTGCTGCTGCAGAGGTGGGAGGGGCTCCCACCATCACCCACCACCACCACCACTGCTGCACTCCCCAGCCGTCAACCTGGCTTCTGGCTGAGCAGCACTTCCCCTGTGGGAACACACTCACTACCAGGGGGCAGCTCCTGTGCTGAGCATCTGCCCCTGGTGGCTAGTGCACGTCATAGCAACCAATCGTTCCACTGTTTGGTCGATTTGCATATTACCCTTTTATTATATAGGATGTGCAATGATACAGAATGACTTGGCATTAGAGATGGAAATTGTACACAAGTTTGAGATTTTGTATTAGGTAAATGATGTTGAGACTTTTAAATTAATTATGTTAAGGGTATCCTTATCTGGTTTGGCTCAGTGGATAGAGCATTATCCTGCTCTATCCTTATCTGGTTTGGCTCAGTGGATAGAGCATCAGCCTGCAGACTAAAGGGTCCCAGGTTCGATTCTGGTCAGGGGCACATGCCTGGTTGCGGGCTCCATCCCCAGTAGGGGATGTGCAGGAGGCAGCTGATCAACAATTCTCTCTCATCACTGATATTTCTATCTCTTTTTCCCTCTCCCTTCCCCTCTGAAATCAATAAAAATATATTAAAAAATGGCTGAGACCCGTTTGGCTCAATGGATAGAGCATCAGCTTGGGGACTGAAGGGTACCTTAGTTGCGGGCATATCCCCAGTAGGGGGTGTGCAAGAGGCAGCTGATCGATGATTCTCTCTCATCGATGTTTCTAACTATCTCTCTCCCTTCCTCTCTGTACAAAATCAATAAAAAATATATTAAAATATATATATATATATTAAAAATGATGTTAAGTGTATATATTTAACGAAAGTGTTTAATGCCACTCCAACCCTGCGAGAAGCGGAGGTGCATCCTCAGGCTCTGCCCTTCTATCGATAAGATCCCCTAACACGTGCTTTCTGCGCCCAGAGTTTCCCGATGTCACGGAGGAAACAAAGGCCTCTTCTGTGATTCCCCCACTGCCAGTTTGGCCAGGCGAAGACAAAGGGCCATTGAAGTGAAGTCTCCAGACATTTACTTAGACGCAAAATTACTTCTCCATGTTTGCACATTTTGCAACCCTGCCGATCTTCAAATGTGTAACTGGCTCCAACAGGCCTGTGTTGTAACTTTTCTTTTTGTCTCAGGGAGGGAGCATGGAAGGGCATATTAGTCCTCTTTCCCCGCTTCCAGAGACCTGCCAAAATAACTGGGACCTGAAGTAAGTTTTAGAATTGTGGTTCTCCAGAGGTTTGTCTGGAAGAAGACACCAGCGATTCTGAGAAACCAGCTGCAGGGGCTGCCAAGAGGCTCCGCTCCCCTGGCTGCGGCCTCCGCCTCCGGCCTCTGCCTCCCTGCATCAGGGCTAGCGTGGGAACAGCAGCACAGACTGTGAGGGTGGAAGGGCCTTGTTCACCCGAAAGCCTCCTGCCTCCCTCGGCATCACCTCTGGCGTCTAACATGCATTCCAGATTTTAGAGTTTGCCCGGAGGTCTGGCTCTCACTGCTCTCTGCTCTTCCTCCGGGGAGCCACTTCTCTGTCTGGGTGGCACCGGGGACAGTAAGGGTGCACACTGGGCTCAGGCTGCTTTTGCACATAGTATGCTGTTTCCAGAGAACTGGCGTTTGCTATACCATAAACGCAGCGTCTTTGCACCTGGGGGGTCTGAGGTAGAAGGGAAAACAGGGCGGCAAAGGGCAGGTCAGGATTACTCAGAGGTTGTATAAGAACCGCAGGATTTCACAGCTGCAGGGCGCTGCTGGACAGCGTTGCAGAGTGGAAGGAGTCAAAGTAACGGGATGAGGCTGACTTGGGGGCCCAGGGCAGTTCGCACCGTGTGTGCCATGGACTCAGCCTTCTCTTACCTCTCGGAAAGACTGGGAAAGTGGCAGTTTTAAAATGGAATATGATTGATGCTTAGAAAAAGAGGCATGAGGTACAGCACCGTGGGACCATGTTCCTAATAACCACTGCTTTACCAGTTCCAGAGGATGCAAATATTTAAACTCAAAGTCCTTGTAAAAAGAGGGTTGTTTGGGGGGAAATGAGATAATTTATTGAAAAGTGCCTGGCTGTAGCAGATGACTTTGGTAAGGGCATGCATTATTCCCGTCATCCAGTATAATAACTTACTTGAGAGGTAACACACCAAAGCCTCGAGAAGCCGGGTAAGTTGCACGCAGTTGGCAGCACCGAGGAGCAGACACTTCGCCTGCCGTTCTGAGGAGCGCCCTCTTTCCATGTCACCACCCTGCAGCGCAAGTCTGCCGGATAACTCCTCATAAATGAATACATTGGAATGTTTGGTGATAAGTTTTTATGATTGCCTTTTGGATATAAAAAAGATTTCAGCTTAAACGGGTTGTGCTCAGTGAATAGAGCGTTGGCCTGCGGACTGAAAGGTCCCGGGTTCGATTCTGGTCAAAGGCATGTACCTTGGTTGCGGGCACATCCCCAGGAGGGATATGTGCAGGAGGCAGCTAATCGATGATTCTCTCTCATCAATATTTCTAACTCTCTATCCCTCTCTCTTTCTCTCTGAAAAAAAAAATCAATAAAATGTATTTAAAAAAAAGGTTTTAATGTGAAAAGGAGAGATTTTGCAGGTCTGCTTCTGCAGGCTGCTGCTCAGGTTCTGACGTCACTGGGGCCCTGTCCTTGTGAAGATCCTTTAGGAGGATTGCTCTGTGCGAGTCCCTTACACCTGTGCTGAGAACGAGGGATGAACATCACTGTCCTGGTCCGAACCTGGTTTATTGCTTCCCGGGAAGGCAGCTTAGGGAAGAAATCATTTATACGGAACCTAATAAACTCTGTGGCTGACAGCAGAGTGGAGGGCCACTTAGCCCACGGGTATGCATTGAGGGTTGTCCTCAGCCAATAGCCCTCCACTGACTCTAGAAGGTGGAGGTGGAGTGAGTAAAGAAGGGGTGGGACCAGGTTGAGCTCGGCAGGAGAGGGAGGAGCGTGGAGGCAGAGCTGAGAGCACAGTGTGTGCACCGGAGAAGCTGGGCAGGGTGATAGGTGGGGCCCCTGAGCTAATGATGAGAGATTAGGCTGGAGAGGCCAGGAGGAGGAAGGCCTGAGCCATCATGAGGAATATGAACTAATTAGTGGGCATATATTTGTGAGGTCAGATGCCCATTTTAGGAGTATCACTGGCCCCAACTGAGATGAGATAAACGGGCAGAGCGCAGGGTTAGAGTTGAAGAACCCAAAAGTTACAGGACTCCAGATGGAGAAGCCATAGGAAGGCAAGAAGCGAAGGGCACTGTCGGCATGCTTTGCTTGGGGCTTGTGTGCGGGGAGACCGAGGAGGCTGTGCTGGCCTTCAGCTTGGTGGCTTGGACCGCCAAGGCTCTGTGATTTTCCACACTGAGCCACAGAACTCGGAGTAGATAGAAGGCCCCTCTCTCAGAAAAAACCATGCTTTCTAATGTCACTGTCTTGAAATTGTTAATGATTTTACCCCTGAACTTGAGTGTTCTAAGTGAAGTACCATGGAATGAGGAAGCATGCTTGTGAGCGGAGGAGATCTGGGCAGGGGAGGGTGGGTGGGTGGGAAGAGATCAACCAATGAACTTGTGTGCATATATTTCTTGCAGCCCCGTGGACATAAGCAGAGAATTTCAGTGGCTACAACCAACGTGGGGACCAGGGAAGTGGTTCTAACTGTGACAGGTCCGAGAGGCCACCCTCTCCAGTCAAACCAGACTGGCTGAGAACTCAGAGAGAAGGCAAGGGCATGCTGGGAAACAGGAATAACAAACTCTATTCTATCCTTTTTGCTCCTGTTCTTCCCTGTATTTGCCGAAAATAATGACACTGAAGGAAAGGGCGAGTTCCTCCTGTTCATCAGAAAGCTAAGGACAGGATGGGTAGACGTACACATTCTAGAAGCAAAACTAAAAACAGTCTTGCTTGTTTTGTGTTGTATTTCCACCGTTTCGGTAAGGACACAATACACGTGCGTGTATGAGCTATAAAATGGGAATTGTGTAATTTCTGTGAGTAGACGTAAGAGTTCAGTGTACCTGTGTTTATATTTAAAACCGGTATTCCCATAACCCGAGAATGAACCATAAAATTCACCCTTACAATTAAAATTGTATTTTTTTTTGTTGTTTACCCAGAACAACGTTAAATAACAAACAATGAGACAAGCTGAGAAAGAGAGAGATCCTGGAGGAAGGGGAGAAGCTGTGTATTTTAGTTCCATGATCAGATTCCTCTGCCCTCTCATTCTTTCCTGGGTGCTGCAAATTGTGTAGCTGACCCTGAATGGACAGGGCTGGGAAGGAAAGACGTAGCATTTAACTTTTGTTTGTAAACATGTTGGTTTTGAATTTGGATTTTAGGACAAAATAACTAGATCTGGGAGCCAGCAGCAAAGTAGTTGGCAGTTGCAACCATGGGCTGAACATTTTAAAACATATGTCAAACTTCAGAGGGAAGGCAGCAGAGGGTGGGTGGGTGGGAAGAGATCAGCCAATGAACTTGTGAGCATACATGCATAACCCATGGACACAGACTGTAGGGTGGTGAAGGCCTGGGATGGGGGTGAGGGTGGGCTGGGGGAGGTCAATGAGGGGAAAAGCAGACATATGTAATACTTTCAACAATAAATATTTATAAAAAAAACTCTACAAAAGAAAGAAATGTATGGCTTATGTTATCTCTGGGATAACAAACATTAAGGGCTATGCCACACTTTGGATAATAAAAACAAAATATGGCATTTAATGAATGTTTATTCTATGCCAGGTATTTCACTAAGTGTTTTACACACTTTAAAAAATTATCTCCATAATGGACATATTAGGTAGGTACTATTATTTTTAAAAATATATATTTTATTGATTTTTTACAGCGAGGAAGGGAGAAGGATAGAGAGTTAGAAACATCGATCAGCTTCCTCCTGCACACCCCACCACTGGGGATGTGCCTGCAACCAAAGTATATGCCCCTGATGGAATCGAACCCAGGATCCCTCAATCCGCAGGCTGACGCTCTATCCACTGAGCTAAACCGGTTTTGGTGGTACTATTAATATTATTACTATTTTTTAATTGAAAATTTAGTATTTATTTTTCTTTATTTTTCTTTTCAGTTGCAATTGACAGTCAATATTATATAGTTTCTGCTGTACAACATAGTAGTTTAGTTAGACTGAGTGACCCCAGTAAGTCTAGCACCCACCAGGCACCATACAGTTATTACCATGTTATTGACTATATTTCCTTTGCTGCACTTTATACCCCCATGATTATTTTGTCACTACCAATTTGTCCTTTTTAATCCCATCGCCTTTTCCACACAGCCCACCAAACCAACTCTTTCTGGCAACAATTAGTTTGTTCTCTGTTCTGTAAATTTGTTTCCATTTTGTTCTGTTGTTTTTTAGATTTCACATATAAGTGAAATCATTTTTTTTTTAGTCTTTCTCTGACCTATTGCATTTAGCATAATACTTTTTAAATTCATCTATGTTGTCATAAATGGCATAATTTCATTATTTTATGGCTGAGTAATATTCCCTTGTATAAATGTACCACATCTTTTTAAAAAAATATATATTTTATTGATTTTTTACAGAGAGGAAGAGAGAGGGACAGAGAGTCAGAAACATCGATCAGCTGCCTCCTGCACCCCACTGGGGATGTGCCTGCAACCAAGGTACATGCCCTTGATGGAATCGAACCTGAGACCCTTCAAGTCCGCAAGCCGACGCTCTATCTACTGAGCCAAACCGGTTTCGGCTATGCCACATCTTTTATATCCAATTATATATTGATTATAGGTTGCTTCCATATCATGGCCACGGTAAATAAGTTCTACTTTTGAGGAACCTTCATACTGTTTTCCATTATGGCTGCACCAATTTACAATCCCACCAATAATTCACAAGTGTTTCCTTTTCTTTACATTCTCACCAACACTTGTTGATTTATTGATGATAGCCATTCTGACAGGTTGAGGTGATATATTATTATGGTTTTAATTTGCATGTCTCTGATTATTGACATTGAACACCTTTTCATAGTTCTATTGGAAATCAGTCTGCCCTCTTTGGAGAAATGTCTTTCTAGGTTCTCTGCCCACTTTTTAAAATTTTTTTATTATTTTTATTTTTTCTGTCCACTTTTTAAAATTGAATTATTTGGTGTGTTTTTTGTGTTAAGTTGTAAGTTTTTAATACATTTTAGTTATTTACCCCTTATTGATGTGACATTGGAAAAAATTTCCTCCCATTTAGTAGGTTCTTTTTCATTTTTGTTGATTTTTTTTGTGTGTGTAAAAACTAGTTTGAAATAATCCCCTTTGTTTATTTTTTCTTTTCTTATTTCTCTACCCAAGAGAAATATTGGAAAAAATATTATTCAGTCGACTTTCCTGTAGTTCTGGGTAATGTCCATTTATATTTTAGTTGTATTTTATTGAAATTGTTGTGTGCAGCTGCCATTAGGTGTTTACCTGTGCAGCCATCTTGGATCCTCAATTTATTATTTTTTATTAAATTATTATCTGTGTACATATCTTACTATTGCCCCTCCCCCCCCCCCAATTGGTTGTACTTATATGCATGTATACAAGTCCTTCGGTTGATCTCTTATCTCCCCCAGATCTCCCTAACCTCTCCACTGTAATTTGACAGTCTGCTTGTTGCTTTACTGTCTCTATATGTATCTTTTGGTTCATTAGTTTATAATGTTCTTTATTGTCCATAAATGAGTGAAGTATGTGGTGTTTCTCTTTTATTGACTGGCTTATTTCATTCAGCAAGATGGTCTCCAATTCCATCCAGGTTGCTGCAAATGATGAGAATTCCTTCTTTTTTATGGCAGCATAGTATTCCATTGTGTAGACTGTAGATGTACTATAGTTTTTTGATCCAATCATCTGCTGATGAGCACTTAGGCTGTTTCCAAATCCTAGCTATTGTAGATTGTGCCGCTATGAACATAGGGGTGCATATATCCTTTCTGATTGGTGTTTCTAGTTTCTTGGGATAATTATGTTTTGTTTGTTTTTTCTAGGAGTTTTTTAAAAAAATATATTTTATTGATTTTTTTTTACAGAGAGGAAGGGAGGGAGATAGAGAGCCAGAAACGTCGATGAGAGAGAAACATCGACCAGCCACCTCCTGCACACCCCCCACAGGGATGTGCCCGCAATCAATGTACATGCCCTTGACCGGAATCGAATCCGGGACCCTTCAGTCCGCAGGCCAACGCTCTACCACTGAGCCAAACTGGTTTCAGCTTTTTCTAGGAGTTTATGGTTTCTAGTCTTACATTGAAGTCTTTAGTACATTAAAAGTTTTTTTTATTAAAATATATTTTAATGTTGACATTATTGCAGGAGTCCCAAACCAACTTTGCCCACCTCCACCCTCCCCTGCCTACACCTTCCTTGGCCTTACCAAATTTTTGTCTGTGTACATGGTAAATGCATATATATTCTTTATTTCCTTCACCTTCTATATTCAGTCATTCCCAAGTCCTGGTTCATTTTATTTTTATATATGGTGAAGTGGTCCAGTTTCATTATTTGCAGGTATTTATTTTTTTTCCAATTGATTTTTTTTTCAATATTTCAACCTCTCTTTTCAAGTTGGTAGCTCTCATTTAGACTCTTATAATACTCATTAAGCTGCTTGTAGTTCTCACTGAATTGTTTTAGTACCCTTATTACCATTACTCTGAATTCTTTATCTGACAAGTTGCTTGCCCCTATTTCATTTAGTTCCTTTTCTGGAACTTTTTTTCTTCCATTTTCTTCCTATTTTTCTTCCATTCAGGGTTGTTTCTTTGTCTCTCCCTTTTTGGCTATGCCTTTGTTTTTGTTTCTGTGTATTAGATCAAGCTGCTATAGCACCCAGACTTTGTGTGGTGGTCTTACATAGAAGGTGTTTTGTGGGACCCAGTGGTGCAGTCTTTTAGATATTCTGACCTGGGTGTTCTAGGAAAGCCTCTTATTTGAGTTATTGGGGTTCTCCTGTTGCAGTTGGTTTTTTTGTTTTGTTTTTAAAATATATTGTATTGATTTTTTTTTTTAAAGAGCAGAAGGGAGAGAGATAGAGAGCTAGAAACATCGATGAGAGAGAAACATCAACCAGCTGCCTCTTGCACACCCCCTACCGAGGATGTGCCCGCAACCATCGTACATGCCCTTGACCGGAATCGAACCTGGGACCTTTCAGTCCTCAGACCGACGCTCTACCACTGAGCCAAACCAGCTTCGGCTGCAGTTGGTTTTTGAATGTTATTGTTCCCTTCGTGGATGGAGTTTCCTCTCAGGCTGGCTGACTACGTTGCTCACTCCAATTATGTTGTTCAAACTGTTGTGCAGGTGCTGACTGAACAGAACAAAATACAACACAACAAAACATGAAGCAAAAGGAACAAAGCAAAAAACATACACAATACCCATGCAGCACCAACCAAAGCAAGCACCAGAGAAGAGAGAATTAGGAGGGAGAATAGAGAGCACGAATTATAGAAAAATAATATAAATAAAAATAGAAAACAAAACAAAACAAAATTTAAAAAGCACAAACACAATACAACAAAATAGTGGTGGAAAGGAATATGTAGATATAGAGCCAAAATAAAGAAAATAACAATAAAGAATTAGGGGAACAAGGGAAGGAAAACAGTTGAAAATAAAGAAGTACAATAAGAAGAAAAAAAACACAGAAAAGAAAAGGAAGCAAAAAATTTTGAAAAGGAAAATAGACAAGCCAGATCGACCTAAGATAAGAAAAAGGAAAAAAGATGAGAAAGCAGGAGAAAAAGAAAGTAGAGAAATAAAAAAAATTCAATAGTGAAAAAAAAGGGAAAAGTTAAAAAGAAAAAGGGAAGAGGAAAATTATATAAATGAAACAACAGAGATTAGAATAATAATAAATCAATAAACCGGATAGATAAAAAAAAACCACAAACCCATAATTTAAAAACGGGAAAAAGATAGAAAAGAGAAAAAAAATTAAAAAGAAAAGAAAAAAGAAAGGAAAACTGAAAAGAAAAAGTGAGGGGAAAAAAAAGTGAATGGCGCTCATTTCAGCAGGTTAGCATGGGATCTCCCTCTGGGTCCTACTCTTCTGTCCTGCCCGCCATTCCGGCTTCCTGTGAGGTGCTCAGGGGCTAACCACGGCCAGGAACTGTCCTCCTGTGTCTTTTAACAACCTGCTTGGCGCTCCGAGCCATCCAACCATCCACGCTCTGTGTCTGTCTGTTCAGGCCCATCTGCCCTCCAGCCTGGGTTTGAAGAGGCATGGGGCCAGCACTGGGTCAGCAACTCCCTCTGGTTCCCGGGCTCCGCGCTGCCTGCCTGGTTCTGGCAGCCAGCTGTCCATTTTAATCCCTGAAAAGTGTTTCTGAAAGGACTTCAGGTCGGGGAGATGCTGTTTAGCTCCTGGGGAATGTGGCGAGTATGCTTCCCTGTACCAGGGCTCCCCTCTGAGATATGACCCCGCCCTCGGCTGGACAGAGATCCTGCTAGGAGACCGGTGGGTCAGCTGCGAACCTGGACTTTCTGTCAGCTTCCCAAGCAGGGGAAGTTCTGTCTGGTTCCCAGGATGGTGGGGCAGATGGCCCCTCCCCATCCAGTCCCTGCTGCTCCTGAGACCTTTAAAACAGGAGGCTTAGCTTCTGCTCTGGTTCCCCCCCTCCCCCCCTGAAAAGGTCAAAAGCAGGGTGTGGCAGGGAGAGTTCCTGAGTGTGGGACAGGCTATATCACCTAGGGTGGCTTTTTCTTTTTTCTTTTTTCTTTTTTTCCCCTGCCCTGTGCCTACTGGGAGCGGCTAGCTCCTCTAATGGGGAAATGGCTCTTTCGATTGGGGGTCCCAAGGCCAAATGCCCCTGGCTGCTGCTTTTCCACATCTCCCTGCCATGCTTCCCATCCCAGCCTCTCCTGAGGCACCTCCCTCCCTGCACCAAAACCCTGGGCGAGAAGCTGCAAATGAAAACTCCTGTGCTCTGGGTTTTACAAAACACACAAAACCCCAAAGAAACCCCCCAAAACAGAACTACGGCTTTCTCTCCGAGGGCACTGGTCTGCCAGCTCCCGGCTCCCGGGCCACAGGATGGGTGTTCGTGGGCCACTGGTCATGGCTCTGGCGCTCTAGGCTGTGGGGCCCAGCCCAGTTCTGGACCTCAATGTTCTGAGGGGACAGACCTCCCAGAGCTGAGAGCTCCCTCCTCCTCTGGCCTCTGCCCAGGAGCTGGGTCCGGCCCTCTCTCCACAGCGCCCCTCCTCCCGGGCTCCAGTGCTCTCTGTCCCTCCTGGATGCGCCTCCTCCTCAGCGGGACCTCAGCTGGTGATTCCAGGCCAGTGGTTGGCAAACTCATTAGTCAACAGAGCCAAATATCAACAGTACAACAATTTCTTTCTTTCTTTCTTTCTCTCTCTCTCCCTTCCTTCCTTCCTTCCTTCCTTCCTTCCTTCCTTCCTTCCTTCCTTCCTTCCTTCCTTCCTTCCTTCCTTTCTTTCTTTTTTAATATATATATTTTATTGATTTTTTTACAGAGAAGAAGGGAGAAAGATAGAAAGTCAGAAACATCGATGAGAGAGAAACATCGATCAGCTGCCTCCCACACACTCCCCACCGGGGATGTGCCAGCAACCAAGGTACATGCCCCCGACTGGAATGGAACCCGGGACCCTTCAGTCCGCAGGCCTACACTCTATCCACTAAGCCAAACCGGTTTTGGCTACAACCATTTCTTTTGAGAGCCAAATTTTTAAAACTTAAACTTCTTCAAAATAGACTTGCCCAGGCCATAGTATTTTGTGGAAGAGCCACACTCAAGGGGCCAAAGAGCCGCATGTGGCTCGTGAGCCGCAGTTTGCCGACCACAGTTCCAGGTGAATGTTCTCCAGTTTGGTAGTATTTCTGGTCTGGCCCTGGGATGGGGTGCATGACACGCCTGCCTATTCCACCACCATTTTCTCCCTTTCTCTACGGTTTTTTGAAATAGTCTTTTTATTTTCACTTTCTATTTTTGTTTATATGAATTAAACAAAACAACTCTCTCTTCCAACCTTGAAAAAAAAAAGGCCTTTTGTAGAGACAATCTCTGCACAGACTGTGAGGTAGTGCTGGCAGGCTGGCAGGGGCTGGGTGAGGGACTACGGCATCGGGGCGCTGGCCCACTGAGGCAGAGTGTTCCAGGAGGGAGGCCAGCGCCTGGTACTAGTGCCTTGTTCTTCCTGTTTGCTCCCTTTGTTTGGGGCAAAAATAGCCTCAGGCAATGTGTCCAGGGACATGCTACAGCGACCTTGACAGGCAGGCCAGAGCGCTTGGCCGGAGCCCTCTCTGCGCCTCATGAAGATGGAACATAAATAATGGTACTCACCAGCACGGCCTGACCCAGAGGAGTTCTTTAGTCCCTGGAGAGTTCTCAGGTCCCCAGGCCTCCTCAGGACCACCTCTTGCCTGTTTGTTGTACAGAAGGTGGACTTGTGCGGAAGCAACCTCTGTGCAGTCCTTACGTGTGGTTAGTTTTGAGAAGCTGGTAATCCTGCGTATTTGGTAGGGTAGGTAGCTAGTTATTGACATAACTTGCCAGGCTGGAGTGGCCCCCAGCAGGGAGACCGGTGCTGTGGTGACACCCTGTTGTTCTTGCTTGCTTCCTTTGTCTGGAAGAGATACGCGAATGAAAACTCCTGGCGATGCGGTTGGGAATGCCCCGTTTGTGATCTGCCAGGGAGGCCAAAGCACCGAGGGGAACTCCTGCTGTTGAAATGGAGGGAACATCCACAGTGGCACCAGTAGGTGCAGAGAATTCCCGCAGCTCCTGCAGCTTCCCACCTGTTCTGTCTTTTTCTCTTGCTTGTTATTCAGAAGTCGTTCAGGCGGCCTCATTATTCTCAAATAATTTCTCTCTCTCTCTCTATATATTTGTGCTTGCTCATGGAAGGTCAGCATCTTTCGCACTGCTGCCATCTTAGATCTCCTCCAGTCCATGCCTCTCAGGGACCCACTCAATGGCATGCTCGCTCTCACTTGAGTTTTGAGTTGCCCTGAAAATGCCTGCAGCGTGTAAGGAGCTCTACACCTGCCACACGGGGGTCACTAGGATGAGGTACTTGGTGAGGCACACCTCTAAGCATGCCTAATGGCAGAGTTGCTTCTCTGGTTACTTAATGGTCTCTTTCCCCCTCCCCCCCAAAGTCTTGAATCTTCTATGATGCCCGCCCATTGGGCTGCATGCTCCCCGCTGCCTGCTCCTACCACGTCGCCATATGTCTCAGCCCTCTTTTCTCAAAGCTCCCATTTCACACTGATGCCCTTCCTTGACACCACCTGTTCCACTAGCAGTGTTGCCACTCTCAGGAGACCCGATGCCATCTGGTCAGCAGAGATGCTCTTTGGTTGCTGAGCCTGGCCTGGTAGGAGCCCTGTTTACCACAACAAACCCTCCAATCGTTCTGCAACCCACGCTTTGGGGGGCACAGTTAGTTAATGCCCTCCCCTGCCCCTTCCCCACAGGATGTATGGTTAGTGACCTTGTTCCCACAACCCATGCGCCACATGTGGCCACCACCTCTTGTGTTTGCATGGCCTGCACTCTGAGGATTGGGACCACATTTTGATAATTGTGTATCACTTGGTGACAGATGAAAATTACGTAGTTACACTTTTAGTATCTATAAGCCAATGATGTACTGGAACACAGCCATACTCATTCATTCGTGTATCAACAACTCCATAATGCAATGGCAGAGGTGAGCTTGGCAGCAGAGACCGAGTGACTCATAGCCATACAGCTGTTATAGTGGCTCTTTAAAAAACACACCTGACAAATGTTGCTACCCTCAATTATGTTTTTAAAATTATGTTGAACTTATTTTATTCCACTCTTTGCCCCTTCTGTGTCTCCGTCCTTTTCAAGTCTCTTGATTATTTCAAATAGTTAAAGAAAACACACCCAACTCCCATATTCTGTCACCGGTAACTTTAAATGCCGGCTTAATAGAATTTTCATAGCTGCAAAATATTTTCTTATTCCAGGTTATACATTAAAAATCCTTCTTCTTTCTTCCTTCCTTACCCATTCTCTTTTGTTATGTATTTCTCCATGTGACTTGAGCATATTTTTAAGCTTAAGATTTGATCTACTATTCTACAGAAATGTTCCATGAATGGTTTCTGTGGTTGCTTAACTTCAAGTATATTGTTTAGAAATTACTCCCAGCGCTGTAATCTGAGATGTCTCAAAGAGGCAATGCTCTGATTTTATTAGGAGCACTAAAGATCCAAACGTTGATAAAATAGTTTTTCATAAAATTGCAATTACCTAATTATTTGCCATTGCACATGTTTCTCAGACTCTAGAAAGAAGGAAAACATTTGAATAGTGAAGGCCAGTCTGGAAGATTTGAGAGCATCTGTAGGAATCAAATACGTGAGGATGCCAGGATGTGTGCTATGATTGTGTATTGACAATTCTAGTGCACTATCAGTTAGTTCATGTTAATGAAAAATTGATTCCTAGAGGACATTCTGTACTTACCAATATTTCATGGTCAGTCTAGGTCACCTGAAGCACTTTACTCCAAGCAAGTTAAGTCAATTAAGTATGGGGGTAGTAAAAAAGGCTGATGGACAACTGAGGACTAAATTTTCATGTAATGAATAATATGGAATGTCTGCATGGCCTTGAAATGCTGTTGACTCTTTTTAAAATTATTGATTTTAGAGATAGAGATGAAGGGAGAGATATATGTTTGTTGTACCAATTACTTATGCATTCATTGGTTGCTTCTTGTATCTGCTGAGACTGGGACTAGAACCCTCAGCCTTGGTGTATTCAGACGACACACTAACTGAGCTATTCAGCCAGGGGTAAGATGCTTTTGATTAACCCCCCCCCCCAAAAAAAAAAAACAAAACAAAAAAAACCACAAAAAACAACAACAAAAGAAACAAATCAAATAAAACACCAAAAAGCAAGCTTCAGAAGCATAGAGGGCCCTTTGCTTTTCTTCATTTTTAGGTTTGCCTTTGTCTTGTTAAACAGCCATGAAACCATCAGATTCCTTACTGTGGTGAGAATGTTGGTCAATCCACTGCCCACAGGGCATTTGCTTTGGAAGCTATCTGAGGTTATTTGGGCTTCCTGTAAGTCAGTGTTTTTCAGCCTTTTTTGGGCAAAGGCACACTTGTTTCATGAAAAAAATCACGAGGCACACCACCATTAGAAAATGTTAAAAAATTTAACTCTGTGCCTATATTGACTATATATAAAGTAATTCTCTTGAATAGGAATCAAATAAACACAAAGAAAGTATTTTATAATTACTTTATTATGAAATATTAAGTAAACAAAATAGTGAAAAATTATAAAATTCTTGTCTTGTCTGCACCTAAGGCACACCAGGCAACATCTCGCGGCACACTAGTGTGCCACGGAACAGCGGTTGAAAAACGCTGCTGTAAGTGACTGTTTCATTATCTCTAGCAGCCCTGTGTTTTACATAAATAATTCTCGAGAGTTTGTGTTGGCTTTGGTTTGTTTGTAATGACCGCTCACCCTAGATGGAGATAATGTGTTTATACAGGTAATTCAGTTGCATATGCGGCAAGACCCCTAAAACATTAGTGGTCTCTTGCCCTTTCTTTTTTTCTTTCTTTCTTTCTTTCTTTCTTTCTTTCTTTCTTTCTTTCTTTCTTTCTTTCTTTCTTTCTTTCTTATTTTTTATTTTATTTTTTAATAGAACTTAGTGTTTTTTTGTTTTGTTTTTTTATATTTTATTGTTTTTTTTACAGAGAGGAAGGGAGAGGGATAGTTAGAAACATCAATGAGATGTTTCACAACCCCCACTGGGGATGTGCCCACAACCAAGGTACATGCCCTTGACCTGAATCAAACCCAGGACCTTTCAGTCCGCAGGCTGATGCTCTATCCACTGAGCCAAACCGGTTTCAGCTCTCTTAACCTTTCATGGCTTATGCTTACAGCTTCCTTTCTTGTTGTTTGTATAGCTCAGCTAATTTTTTTTTTAAAAATGGCTTTCTCTTTGTGTTATTTAAATAGTGAGTTGCCTATTATAGCAAAATTAAAATCTGCTTAAATATTTGCTAAGTATATTATTCTGGGAATTTGGGTTATTAGAACTTTTCTGTTTCATTATGTAATTCAAGATTTTTTTTTTTTTTAGGCTACATGATGTTGGGATAGAAATAGTCACAGAGAAGCTCAAGAGTATTCTTTTTAAAAAAATATATCTTATTGATTTTGTACAGAGAGGAAGGGAGATAGAGTTAGAAACATCGATGAGAGAGAGTCATCAATCAGCTGCCTCTTGCACATCCCCTACTGGGGATGTGCCCGCAACCAAGGTACATGCCTTTGACCGGAATTGAACCCGGGACCCTTCAGTCCCCAAGCCGACGCTCTATCCATTACGCCAAACCGGTTTCGGTTCAAGAGTATTCTTTGTGTATATGTTCTTGTATATATTTCTCCACACTTTCTTGGACTTTAGTTTAACCTTAAATTTCTCCAGCCTGGTTTTGGGAGTCTCTAAAGGTCGACTCCCTGGCACTGGGGCAATGATTCTCTGAAGCTTCTTTATGTTTGTCATTTTCCAACTTTCTCCTCTGGCTTTAGGAGGACTTCTCCATGCTGCCAGAGAGGTTTGGATACTGTTGTAATAACCTGGTTATCCAGCAGGAAAGGAATAAAGGGGAGGCTAGATGAAATAGGCATGCCATTGACACAGCTTTGCCAGAAAACTGCAGTTAACATCCTCCAAATCTGCTCTCACAGAGTCCCAGGGGGCCCACAGCCAGCGGGATCCCCACGTGGAGCTGAATTGAGCCCGAGGCTGCATTGCACCCGGCTCAGCCACGGGACAGACACTTTTGAGCTGGCCCTGCTTTTTGCTCCGCTGGAGCCCTCGCTGCGTATTTTCCAGGACTGGTTTAAGGACAGTGGGACTTTGCAACTTGAGAGGTATAATTCCACGCCAATATAAACCATTCACTCTCCCATGCGAGTCTTAGAAAATTCATTTCCTAAAGATATCCACTCTCACTAGCAATGGAGGAATCCCACCAACTGAATTCTCCAGCCACAGTCTGAGGCCTGATGTCTTCTTGCTTAATAGTCTCTGAATCCCCCCACCCAGATTGCCCCTAATAACTGTGGCTTCCATGTGTAAATCCTGCCTAATAAAGAGGGAATATGCTAATTGACCCCCAAGCCCTCAGGGGCTGAAGGCGACCCTGCCATCAGGGGAAGGTGACGCCCCATCACATTTCTGCTGCTGCCACTGCCAAGATGGTGGCACCCACAGCCAATAAAGAGGAAATATGCTAATTGACTTTCCCACCCTCAAATATGGCGGCATCCACAGCCACAAGATGGTGGTGCCCAGTCCCCTCAGCCCCGCTGGGGTGGCAGGTATGTGGAGTGGCTGGGCCCACCCCTAAGCATGCCTGCCTCTGGAATCCCCCAATCCCCTGAGTCCCCCCAGTTGCCCAGCCACCCAGGGCCAGCCCAAGGCACAGGCAAGCCTGGGATGGCAGCTGCCCCACTGCCCAGGGCTGCTCGAGGCTCAGGTAACCAGGGCCTGCACTACAGGCAGTGGCAGCAGCAGAGGTGTGATGGGGCATTGCCTTATCCTGATCAACAGGTCACCTCCTGCACATGAGGGCTCCTGGATTGTGAGATGGGGTAGGCTGGGCTGAGGGATCCCCAACTCCAGTGCATGAATTTTCATGTACTAAGCTTCTTATTATTTAACTAATAGTTAAAAATAAATTAAATTAATAAACACTTAACAAATGTACACATTCTATTATTGTATCTTGATAAATGTCTTCATAAACACAAAATAAAAATATATGTAAAGCTACAATTTTTGTATAACTGAAAGTAAAATATCAAAGATGAACTTAAGCATTCTACATATCTGGGTGTTCTATAGATGTTTGAAGGGATAATGCAATAAAATATACATAATTAATATACTTTTATTACAAAATTTATTATAACTTGCATTAATTTCTGAGAAATCAGTCATTATATAAAAGTAATACAGATTTTTATATAATTTTATTCAATGGACAGTAATGATCTAAATGACTAAAATAGATCTATTTTTATAAAATATACATGAAAGCATTTATAATTCTTAAATAGTTATTTTTAACACTTTATGATTTTGGAAACATATTTTTCTCCTGAAATATTAAAATTAAAATACAAAACATTTCACAAAATAAATATAAAAATTTAAATTATTGAAATAAAACTGAAAATTTAAATTTAATTAAAAAATATCTTGATCTCATAAAATTTTTATTATATTTATATATATTTTTTCTTTTGAAAAATATACTTTTATTGATTTCATAGAGGAAGGGAGAGGGAGATAGAGATAGAAACATCAGTGATAAGAGAGAATCATTGATTGGCTGCCTCCTGCACACCCGCCTCTGGGGGTCGAGTCTGCAACCCGGGTATGTGCCCTCGACCAGAATTGAACCTGGAATTCTTTAGTTTGCAGGCTGATACGCTATCCACTGAGCCAATGGATATATGGCTAGGGCATATATTTATATTTTTATAAACATAAAATGATTTGTAGATCTGTCATTCAATGTACAGAATTGGTATTATGCTTTATTCATGTTATGTGTAGAATAAGTTGTTTAATCTTGCAAATATTTCTCAGTAATCATGTGGTTTTGTTAATGTAGGTAGCTGGTTATTAATATAAGGAAGAATGCAAATGGGAACTAATAATAAACAAACAGGGAAGCCGAGGCAGGTAGTAGGACAGCATCCCATCTACCTTGCTGGGGAACTATAGCATAGACGGACTCATTTACACACTCCAGGGGGCTCAGTCCTCAGCCCAGACAGGACAATCTCCCCAGAGATGCTGCTGCAGGTATGGAATTCCCAGTGGAAGAAGGAGGGGAAATTCTTCTGCTGGGCACTGGGCAGTAGAAACCAGACGCTGTAACAGAACTTTTGGACTTGTGCAGGGAGAGCCAGGGTGTGGACAGAGAGGGGCAGAGCCAAGCCTGGGAAAAACTAGGAAAGGAATCAGATGAATAGAGGGTGTGGAAGCCCTGTGGAGGGAGGAGGGCCTTATCCAGGCCCAGGACAATTCAGAGGTTTGGATAGTTTGAATGGTGCTATGTTCTTCGCATGAACCAAGAAAATATATGGAGGATTAACAAAAGCTTCTTGGCAGTGCTTTTATTTTACTTAATTAATTAACTAACTAACTAATTAATTAATTAATGGTAGTGCTTTGAGAGCCTCCCACCCTCTACATCCCTGAGATTGTATTAATTCCCTTAAATCAAAACAGAATCTTGCAGTCACATTTAAACTTCTCCATGCGTGTGCCTTTAAAATTCTTTTCTCACAACACCACAAAACAACTCCTTTTCGCCTATAACAGTTTCTCAGCGATTGTCGTGAATACTGTGCTGATATGTGGTTCTTACGGAAACCATACATAGGCACAGCAAGAAAGCAAGAAAACGGACTCTCAGTAATATGGGATGCCACTGCAAATCAATATTTTGTTATGCAAGAATGCGTTGTGTTCAGACGAAGGAAGAATTTGTAAAGGTAAATCAACTTTTTAAGAGGTAGTAGGCTGGTGGCTGTTCATTAGTCCATTGTGTGGGATCCGCTGGGCTGTGAGCCATGTGGGCAGATGTAGGAGCATGAGAGCCTCTGAGAAACCAGGAGCACAAAAACCCACGAGCCTAAGAGAGCAAATTCCTTTGTTTAGGAGATGAAATACTTCAAATCTTCCCATGCTTGCAATGACCATGCCTACTCTGGCCAGTGACCTGTGCCCAGGTGTCACTGATAGACAAATACCTTCCCTCTTTCACCCAGATTTTATTGGTCATGTGTCTACTCTCCACCTGTCCGTCCCCTCTCCCAGAGATCCATGGGGAACAGACTGGTGGCTCCCTGGGGAGGGTTCAATTGCAGCTTCCTGACAAAGCTACACAAGTGGCCTGCCTAGACTTTTTGGGCTTCCCTTTGCTCTTTTCATAACTAGACTTATTACAATGGCATCACACTGTTCTGATCATTGCATAGCTGTTGGTGAGAGCGTTAAGAAGAACAGAAGACTTGGAAAACACTGCACTGATCACACTATTCTTTGAAACTTGAAAGAGAGAACTGGACCAGAGTAAAGGGTTTGCTTATTGGACTGTAGATGACAAGAAGCTGGTAGAGATATAGGACATGCTGGGTGAGATCATCTGAAAACTAGAGTCATGAAAATCTAACAGGCTGAAATAATATTTTAAAATAGGCAAATTTCTAAAGCTTAAAAAAAGAGTTGAGAGGGAGATTTATTTTAGCAAATTGGTGGCCTAGGAAGCTCCACGCTCTAGAAACACGTTATAGAAACATGAAAGATGATAGCTCCATCACCACCAACAAAAAACAGACACTGCCTCAACCAGCTTTGTCAGAGCTCTAAACAACAAGCAGTTTCATAGCCACCACGCTCACACCCACTTAAGAAAATACCATGTTCGGAATGGTCAGAAAGCTTTGTGGTGTTTTTACTCACTCTTACCCAACCTCTTTCCTGGCATAGTGGCTGTCTTGGTCATGAAGCAGCAGCAGCAAGAGCCAGTTTCCAGTCTTCTCCCTTTAACTGGAAGGGATAGAGCATACTTTATTGGAAAATTATTGTGTATATCTATTCTGAATTATTTAGGGTGATATAGACTAATGCAGGTCTTCCTCTCTATCTTGTTTTTTCCAAATTCAGGAGGAAAATCTATGGATGGTGCATATAAGATATAAGATGCCCAGGGTAAGAGATTGGTGGTGTGTGTGTGTGTGTGTGTGTGTGTGTGTGTGTGATGAGACATAAAATAGACAATCTAAAGGTTGGGGTAGAAGTTTGGATTACAACACTTAGGAAATTAGGACATTCATAAGCAGCTGTACACAGGGGACATGAGAAAGCCAAATGCAAGCATGGGAAAGACCCATGCCCAGAAAAATCACAAGAAGACTTTAGCTGTCACATTGGGCTCATTCCTAGGATCAAAGAAAGCCTAACTAAGTGTTAAAATTTCCATTGCACAGAGCCAAGTGGTAAAGACTGGAGAGCTCTTGAAATTCAAGGAAATCTCTGTCACAAAACATTAGCTACACATACCTAAAAGAACAGTGACTTTAGTGAACACACAGAAGGACTAGTATTTGCAAAAATTGTTTGGAAAAGTCTCAAAATTAATGGACTAATACAGTCTTCAACAATCAAAACAGAAAACAAACAACTCCTGGAGAAGGAGGATTCTGGTTTTAAGAGGTATCACATTGTGACATTTAAAAGCCCAATTTTCATGAACTAAAAAACAGGGCACATGAAGAAACAAAAATGTGACATATTTAAAGGAAAAAAAAAAGACAGAAACTATCCCAAGGAAGCTCAAACATTAGATTTATTATATAAAGACTTTAAAAACAGTTGTCCTCAATTTGTCCCAGAACCGAAAGAAAAATGGACAAAGCACTAACAAAATCAGGAAAATGATATATGTGGATGGAAAGGGGCCCTACAGTAAACCTGACAAGCTCAGGGGAGGCCTGCATGGTGGCCTTACAAATTAAGAGACCAAAAGTAACCACATAGAATGGTTTGAAATGAACATTTTCTAACTAAAAGCAGTTCATTGTGGGTAGTCATGTCCTAGGGCAGTATTTTCCCCTAACAACGATCATTCTTCACCTTAATTGAGTCTGTCAGTCTTTTTGTACAGTACATCTAGTACAACATACCTATTAAACAATGCCTTTGCAATAACAAAGTGATTTCCTTTTGTCCAGACCTCTCAAAGCTCAATCACTATACCAGAGTGGAGACCAAAAATTCTCTTGTAGCTAGGAAAGATAAAAAATGGCTCTAAGTGGATGCTGCACAGACAAAACAGGCTCACGCCCAGACACATCATAATTAAAATGCCAAAAATTAGCCAAAACCAGTTTGGCTCAGTGGATAGAGCGTCAGTCTGCAGACTGAAAGGTCCCAGGTTCGATTCCAGTCAAGGGCATGTACCTTGGTTGCGGGCACATCCCCAGTAGGGGGTGTGCAAGAGGCAGCTGGTTGATGATTCTCTCTCATTGATGTTTCTAGCTCTCTATCCCTCTCCCTTCCTCTCTGTAAAAAATCAATAAAATATATTTTTAGAAAATGCCAAAAATTAAAGACAAAGAGAGAATCTTAAAGGCAGCAAGAAAAAAAAGCAAACTGTTACCTACAAAGGAGCTCCCATAAGGCTGTCATCTGATTTCTCATAAGAAATTGTACAGGCCACGGAGTAGCAGCATCCAGGACTGGAGCAGCCAGGCCCGGAGCAGCCAGGACCAGAGCAGCATCCAGGCCCGGAGCAGCCAGGCCTGGAATGTTGTGGGATTGAACCCTGGGTTCAAAATGAAAGGAAAGAAGGAGCAATGCAGCTAATTCGGGTACCAGAGTGTTATGTCCGTCATCACAATGGACTCAGAGAAGCTCCTGTGTCCCTTCACCCAAAAGGACTGAGAGTTGCCCAGACGACAGCAAAGTGGGAGAAGAAAACTGAAGGCTACGCAAAGGACTGAGGTGCCTACATGGAGTCATCTGAAGAAATTAAAGACTGAAGTGGAAGCTATTTCTTTAATCATGTTCCTGCTCATGCTAGCATCTATTAGCTTTCAGTCTTCTGCAAAGTCTTGTACAGCAAGTCCAAGGACTCTGAGTAAATCTACACCAGCAACAAAAGAGACTCATTTAGTAGCTAAAAATATTAATATGTCCATAATTCTGATTTCTCATTTTGTTGTTTTGCCTTGGCATTGTTTTTATTATTTAATAGCCAGAGTTTTGCTCTTGACACTCAAGTTTTGAAAATAACATGTATGTGGTTTAGTTTTTGCATTGGCAACAACAACAAAAAAATAAAATAAAAATCTGAAGACCAGAATAAACTGGTGAATATAATAGAATCAGGGGCAAAGAAAGGGAGTGGATTGATAATTATCAGGGGGAAAAGGGTGTGGGGGTGCAGAAAGAGACTGGATTAAAATCATATAACCTATAGATGAGGACAATGGCGAGGAGGGTAGGTAAGGGCAGAGGATGTGGCAGGAACCTGGTGGAAGGGAGCTATTGGGGGAGGGGGGAGGAGAAACAAATGTAATAATCTGAGCAATAAAGATTTATTAAAAAAAAAAAAAAAGAAATTGTACAGGCCAGAAGGGAAGGGCATGAAGTACTCAAGGTAATGGAAAGCAGGGATCTGAAACCAAGATTACTATATTCCACAGGTGATCATTTAAAATAGACGGCCAAATAAGCAAAGAAAGGCTAAGAGAGTACATCATTACCATGCCAACATCATAAGAAATGCTAAAGAAACTGCTCTAGTGAGAAAAAGAAGTAGGGAGAAAAACCTAGGCATACAGAATTAAAATGGCAATAAAAAAAATACATATCTATAATAAACTTAAATGTAAATGGATTAAATGCTCCAATCAAAAGACATAGGAAAGGTGAATGGATACAAAAACATGACCCAACTATATGCTATCTACAAGAAACCAACCTTAGCTGAAATTGGTTTGGCTCGGTGGATAGAGTGTCTGTCTGCGGAATGAAGGGTCCCAGGTTCGATTCCGGTCAAGGGCATGTACCTTTGTTGTGGGCACATCCCCAGTAGGGGGTGTGCAAGAGGCAGCTGATCGATGATTCTCTCTCATCGATGTTTCTAACTCTCTATCCATCTCTCTTCCACTCTGTAAAAAAAAAATCAATAGGAAGGACCCGCATAGGGCGGGGCTGACAGAAGCCAAAGCTGCAGGCTCCACCCTGAAACCCCGTCCCATCTGTAACTGCGAAATGCGACAACAAAATAGATCACAAACGAAAGAAATGGAGGACAAAAAGCGTCTGGATATAGAGTTCAAATCTACGCTTATAAGTTTTTTCAAGAATTTCTTAGAAAAGATGGATAAGGGCTACGAGGATATGAAAAGAGATCAACTAGAATTAATAAGGAGTCAACAAGAAATGATAAGGGATCAACAAGAAATAAAGAATACATTGTCTGAAATAAAAAATATTTTACTGAGTCCTAAAAACAGAAGGGAAGATCGCAAGAACCAAGTCAAAGATTTGGAACATAAAGAGCCAGAAGACACTCCTCCACAGAAGCTAGAAGGCAAGAGAATCCAGAAAATTGAAGATAATGTAAGAAACCTCTGGGACAACTTCAAGCGAACCAACATCAGAATTATGGGGGTCCCAGAAGATGAGAGAGAGCAAGATATGGAAAACATACTGAAAGAAATAGTGACAGAAAACTTCCCCTACCTGGTGAAAGAATTAGACTTACAATTCCAGGAAGCGCACAGAACTCCAAACAAAAGGAATCCAAAGAGGACCACACCGAGACACATCATTATTAAAATTCCAAGAGCAAAAGACAAAGAGAGAATATTAAAAGAAGCAAGAGCAAAGAAGGTAGTAACTTACAAAGGAGCACCTATACGATTGTCAGCTGACTTCTCAACAGACACCATGCAGGCCAGAAGGGAATGGCAAGAAATATTCAAGGTGATGAATAGCAAGAACCTACAGCCAAAAATAATCTACCCAGCAAAGCTATCACTCAGAATCGAAGGCCAGATAAAGAGCTTCACTAATAAAAAAAAAGCTAAAGGAGTTCATCACCACCAAACCAGAATTATATGAATTGCTGAAGGGGGTTCTTTCAGAAGAGAAAGTAAACAAAGATAAAAATTATGAACAACAAATACATAACTATCAACAAGTGAATCTAAAAACCAAGGAAATTAAAAAAATCTGATGAACAATATTAACTGTTGAATATAATAGAATCAGAGGTATGGAAGGGGAGTGAACTGACGATTCTTGGGGTAAAGGGGAGAGGGGGGCGTGGGAAGAGACTGAACATAAACTGTGCACCTATGGATGAGGACAATGGGGAGAGGGGAAAGGGCAGAGGGTGGGATGGGAACCTGGTGGAGGAGAGCAATGGTGGGTGGGGGGAAAGGAACATTTGTAATAATATGAACAATAAAAACTTATTAAAAAAAAAAAAAAAAAAAAAGAAATACACAATGAGCAAAAAAAAAAAAAAAAAAATCAATAAAATATATTTTAAAAAAATCAAATTGCATATATATATTAGTGGTTGGGTGTTGTTTTTTTTTAAATGCCTCTGATCTTCATCCTCCTTTGCCAGTTCAGACCTTTAATCTTTTATGTTTTTGTTGTTATAAATTATACCTGTGTATGCGGTAAGTTTTTTGGTTTATCTTACTTTTAGTGTTGTGACCTTTTGTTCTTTGTTTCAGGTAAAAGAGCTCCCATGAATATTTCCTGAAATGGAGGTTTTCTGGAGCTATGTCCTTCAGCCTCTGTATGTCTGGCAACACATTAATTTTCCTTCATATTTCAGGGTAATTTTGCTGGATATACTAGTATTGTTCGAGGCTGGCAATTTCTCTCGTTCAGACATTTGTATATTTGGTTCCACTCTCCTCTTGCTTGTAGAGTTTCTGCTGAGAAGTTGGAAGAAATTCTGATAGGTTTTCCTTTGTAGATCACTTCCTTCTTTTCCATGGCTGCTTTGAGAATTTTTCCTTTGTCATTAATTTTTGACAGTTTTAATACCAAGTGCCTTGGAGTGGGCCTTTGCGAACTGAGGTAACTAGGTGTTCTGTTTGCTTCTTGGATTCAAGGATCTAGTTCTTTCCATAGGTTTGGGAAGTTCTCATCCACTCTTTGTGTGAATAGACCCTCCGTCCCATGCTCCCTCTCCTCCTTTGGAATGCTAGTATTTCTAACATTGCTTTTAATGATGAAGTCAGATATTAGGTCTAGTAATAATTAATGTCGTTTTCTAATACATTTTTTTTTTATTTTTTTATTTTTTAAAATAAATTTTTATTGTTCATATTATTACAAATGTTCCTTCCCCCCCCCTTCTCACCCCACCCTCTGCCCTTTCCCCACCCCCCATTGTCCTCATCCATAGGTGCACAGTTTATGTTCAGTCTCTTCCCACATCCCCCTCTCCCCTTTTCCCCAAGAATAAACAGTTCACTCCCCTTCCATACCTCTGATTCTATTATATTCACCAGTTAATATTGTTCCTCAGATTTTTTTTTTTTTTTAGTTTCCTTGGTTTTTAGATTCACTTGTTGATAGTTACGTATTTGTTGTTCATAATTTTTATCTTTATTTACTTTCTCTTCTGAAAGAACCCCCTTCAGCAATTCATATAATTCTGGTTTGGTGGTGATGTACTCCTTTAGCTTTTTTTTTTTATTAGTGAAGCTCTTTATCTGACCTTCAAATCTGAGTGATAGCTTTGCTGGATAGATTATCTTTGGCTGTAGGTTCTTGCTATTCATCACCTTGAATATTTCTTGCCATTCCCGTCTGGCCTGCATGGTTTCAGTTGAGAAATCAGCTGACAATCATATAGGTGCTCCTTTACAGGTAACTACCTTCTTTGCTCTTGCTTCTTTTAATATTCTCTCTTTGTCTTTTGCTCTTGGAATCTTAATTATGATTTGTCTTGGTGTGGTCCTCTTTGGATTCCTTTTGTTTGGAGTTCTGTGTGCTTCCTGGACTTGTAAGTCTAATTCTTTCACCAGGTGGGGAAAGTTTTCTGTCACTATTTCTTTCAGTATGTTTTCGATATCTTGCTCTCTCTCATCTTCTGGGACCCCCATAATTCTGATGTTGGTTCCCTTGAAGTTGTCCCAGAGGTTTCTTACATTATCTTCAACTTTCTGGATTCTCTGGCCTTCTTGCGTCTGTGGAGGAGTGTCTTCTGGCTCTTTATGTTCCAAATCTTTGACTTGATTCTTGCGATCTTCCATTCTGTTTTTAGGACTCCATAAAATATTTTTTATTTCAGACAATGTATTCTTTATTTCTTGTTGATCCCTTATTATTTCTAGTTGATCCCTTTTCATATACTCATAGGTCTTGTTTATTTTATCGGCCTTTTCTAGGAGATTCTTGAACAACCTTATAAGTGTGGTTTTGAACTCTATATCCAGTCGCTTTTTGTCCTCCATTTCTTTCGTTTGTGATCTATTTGGTTTAGGCATTTTCGCAGGCAGCTTTCCTGATGGGGCAGGGTTTCAGGGTGGAGCCTACAGCCTTGGCTTCTGTCAGCCCCGCCCTATGCGACTCCTGAGACTCAGGGTCCTTCAGTACTTGTTGCGAGCGCCTCTGAGAGAAAGGTGCCCTCGATTTTCGCCTGCTGCCAAACTGTCTATGCTCTCCCCCAATGAGTCCGGTATTGGGGTTCAGTTCAGTTGGTAGTGGGATTGGAGGTGGCGTTCAGAGCAGTCTGGAGCCCCTGTCTCCTTCCCGTCAGGGCAATCCTTGCGGCACAGCCTGCAGGCCCTTCTCTGCGCGCAGTGTGTGCGCCTCCGGGACCTCCTTTCGCCGCTTCCCCGGAGTCCCGCCTTACAGCCCGGCTCCCTATGGATGAGCCTGGGTCCCTGGGGTCTGGCCTAGAATTGGGGTTCAGAGCAGTTGGAGCTGGGCCCAGCACAGTCGGAGCTTTTCTCTCCTTCCCGCTTGGGACCGCCAGCCAGGCACTCGGCCTCCCTCCTCTCCGTGTGCGCCGCGTGTCTCCATACCTTGGGCTGTTACAGCTCCTCCGCGCTTCTTTCTGGTTTTCTCCTTGCTTCTTGTTGTAGAATTTCCAGTCAGTCGACTTTCCTGTAGTTCTGGGTAATGTCCATTTTATATTTTAGTTGTATTTTGTTGAAATTGTTGTGTGCGGCTGCGTCTAGTTGCCTACCCGAGCAGCCATCTTGGATTCTCTACTTTTTTAAATCGAATTTATTTAAACAATACAACAAAATTTAATCAACAATATAGTTGCCGTTGTTTTCTACTACTTGTGCCCAACACTCAGGAAGCATTTTAATCCCTCTGTTGTAAAATTCTTGTGATTTTGATGCAAAAAATTCGGTCAATGCATTTTTGAGGCATTCTTCATTATTCAATTTTTTTCCAAGAAGAAAGTTTTGCAAAGAACGAAACAAATGGTAATCGGAAGGGGCAATATCAGGAGAATATGCAGGTTGAGGGAGAACTTCCCATTCCAACTGGCACAGTTTTTCAGCAGTGATTCTTGCAGTATGCGGTCGTGCGTTATCGTGGTGAAGAATTACGCCCTTCCGATTAATCAGCGCGGGTTCTTTTTCTCTTAAAGCTTGGGCTAACCTTTCCAATTGGGCACTATACACTGCACTTGTAATGGTTTGGTTAGATGGTAAAAGTTCATAATGAAGAATTCCTTTAAAATTCCACCAAACACACAACATCACTTCTTTCACATGCAAGTCAGTTTTTGGCGTGGGCTGTGGAGCCTCATTTTTGTCCAACCATTGAGGCCACCTTTTCAAATTAACATACAGCACCCATTCTTCATCTCCGGTAACAATTTGCTCTAAAAATGGCAAACGGTTTTGACGAGAGAGGAGCGAACTGCAAATTGTGACTCTTTGATTACGGTTGTTGTCGGTCAACTCATGAGGAACCCATTTTCCAAACTTTTGGACTTTGCCAAGTGTACGCAATTGATTGGAAATTGTTTTTTGTGAACAATTTAAAGTTGTCGCAAGCTCTTGTTGGGTAATTTGAGGATTTTGCACCAAAAGAGCTTGAAGAGCTTCTTGATCAAAATTGGACACACGGCCTCGACCACTCTTGTCATCTAACGAAAAGTTTCCCTCGCGAAATTTCTCAAACCAACGCTAGCATTTTCTGGCGCTAACTGCATCTTGACCAAGAGCACTACAGATGTTTTTTGCAGCCTCACTTGCTTTTCTTCCTAATTGGAACTTGTAAAGCATGCAGTGCCGAATATGCTCTTCATCTGCCATCTTCTTAGCCCTAGTTTTGCAACAAAACCCAAACCAAACACAAACTTTTTCAAGCAAAACTTGTTAATTGCACTTCACACGTTCTGTAGATACCACGTGTTTGAAGGTTATGTCAATACAAGTCAACGCCAAGCAAGATTTCTAACGAATGTTAAAAACGACATTAATTATTACTAGACCCGATAGTTCTCAGAGGGCTCTTTTACTTCTCTTTGCAACTAGTTCTCTCCATCTTCCCTCTGCGTTGTTTCTTGATTCCTATCTTCGATATCACTAATTCTTTTCTCCATCGGGTTGATTCTGTTTTCTATGTTCAGTAGCTTACCCTTAATCTCCTTGATTGCTTTCTTTATTTCCAGGATTTCTGATTGGTTATTTTTAAAATTTCAATCTTTGTTCTTTAATTTGTCTTCTGAGTGCATTGAATTGCTGGTATATATTTTCTCGCATCTTGTTGACTACTTTCAGAACTGCAATCTTGAAAACTGTCATGTATACCATATATTTCCATGTATTCCAGTTTTTTTATTTTTTTTATTTTTCATTTTCTTTTTGGTCATCCTCATTACTATGGTTATGGTATTTGCTGTTCTCCTTAGCCTATTTATTTATCTCCTTTTAAGTACTGATAGAAGTTTTAATCTGAAGAGGTATTTCTATCATTTTCCAGTAGATGGCACTGAATTGCAAGATTTTTTTAGTCTTGAACCTCCATGGCTTCTGTAAGACAATACAGCTGCATTGCTTGGGGGTGGGGTTTGTCTTGCCCTCGCCATAATGGTGACCCCTGACCTCCATGTGGTTCTGCCTCAAGCACCCCTCTTTGGTATCAGTAAACGAGGGAAATAGCAGTCTACTGCAACAGCTCTTGGTTTAGAAATAACATGCGCCTGGCTCTAACTCTAAGGGTAACAGGAGGCGAGTTTTGGGAGCTGTGATTAAGTTTTTTGAAACACCACCATATGGCCACAGGGAGAACCCCATGCTCTGCCTACGGGTCTGCTGACTCAGACACTGCTCCTCCTGGTCTACGTACGTGCTTTCCTCCCTTCTTCTCTCGCCATTTGTTCTGGTTGCCCACCTTTGGATATTTCAATGTGTGGGTCTCTCAGGCATGCATCTGTGATAGCAGGGATTTCTGTGTTGAATTATAGTTGGTTAACTTGTTGATATTTCAGGGCATGAGGACAAGGTGTGCTCTCACACCACCATGCCTCTGACGTCACCTTATAAACACAATTCTTCAAATTATTGACTCCTTTGTAAAAACATTAGCTTAAAACACAAATACATGTACAAAAACATTTTCTCTCTTTATATCCTTATTCTACAAGCTTTTTTTTTTCTGTTTAAAGATTTAAAAATATTTTTACTCAGTTTTTTTTGTTTGTTTGTTAAAAACTAACACAAACATATTGATGATCCCATGTGAGGTCAGAATCATCAATATCACTGTCTTCCAACTCCACAGCTTGTCCCACTAGAAGGTCTTCCCGGGCAGTAACACAATTGGAGCAGTGATTTCCTGTGGTAACCGTGCCTTCTTTTGGAATATCTCCCGAATGACTTGCCTGAAGCTCTTAAGGAGTTGTCAATGTTTTCATAAATACGTCCCTGGTGGTTTGCTTCTTAAAAAAAAAAAAAAAAAAGATAGATTTACTTGTAAACAGATAATGCACCATGAACATTCTTCTCCAGTAATTAAAAACGTTTAGTGCTGGAGTCCATATTTTCAAAACATTTGAGGAGCTTTTTGAGGTTTACAAAAGCTTCTGCTAAATCCTTCACTGTGAATTTCCTTGGAGAGGGGTTCTTATTTTCTCTACCTCATGCGGTTTCATTTTCTCTTGCCTCTTTTTCTGCCATGTGTTCCTGTTCCAGTTCCAACAACTCCTTATTAGTCAATTCCTCGGGAACCACCTCTTAATGTTATTCTCATACACACCCATGTTAACATTGTTTGTCATCTCAGCCACAGCCTTGTTGATTTTTGCAACCTACCTCATCCTTGGCAAATCTTTTGATGTTTGGATGAACCTCTTGAGTGTCTCTTTCCAGATGCCATTTGTATACTTTTTGGTGACATCACCCGAAGTCTAAGAAAGGCTCTTGATGCAGTCACAGATGTTTCAGTTCTCCCAGAATTGCATTAGTGTCTTCAGTTGCAGCAATAGTCTGGGAAAAAGTTTTTTTTTTTTTTTTTTTTTTGGGAGAAACATCATTTTGATATTAGGATAGAGGTCACCAATAAAAGGAGGATGTCTCGGCATTATCAACAATAATCAAAGTCTTGAAAGATATGTTATTCTCCAAACAGTACTTCTCAGTTTTGCTGGCACAGCAATTTAGGAGAGCCTCTTGAAAGAATTTGTTCATTTATGTCTTCTTGTTGGAAAAGTGTCTACTTAGGTCCTTTGCTCATTTTTAAAGGTCTTGGGCTCCTTAATTGTGCCATTTCACAAAGGGTTTCCATTTGTAGCCTGCAATATTGCTTCAAACAAGACTGTTATTTTGTCCTTAAAAGCCTTGAAACCTGGCGGTGACCTGGCCTTCTTATAGGTAAAGGTTCTTTCAGACATCTGTTTCTAGAACAGACAGGTTTTGTACATATTGAATATTTTCTCTGGCAAGTTTTTTTTTTCTTTACAATCAGCTTATGCAGAACATTCCAAAAATTTTTAGCTGCCTTCACATCAGCATTCAAAGACTCACTGTTCACTTTCACATTAATGAATTACAATTCTTAATTTTTTAAACCAGTAAGAAGTAGCAGTAAATTTAGCATCATGGTTGGTTTTAGCTCCCCCCTCCAACATTGCAAATAATTATTTTGCTTTGGCAATGATCTTCATGGTACTGAGAGGAATATGTTTCTATGCCTGGACTATAATCCAGATCATTAGATGTTTCTCTATATCTGACATACTTCCTACTAAAATATTTGTTAGTCTTGCCAAAACCGGTTTGGCTCAATGGATAGAGCGTTGGCTTGGGGACTGAAAGATCCCGGGTTCGATTCCGGTCAAGGGCATGTATCTTGGTTGCAGGCATATCCCCAGTAGGGAGTGTGCAAGAGGCAGCTGATCGATGACTCTCTCATCGATGTTTCTAACTCTCTCTCTCCCTTCCTCACTGTACAAAATCAACAAAATATATTAAAAAAAATAAAACATTTGTTAGTCTTTAAAATTTTTTTTATTATTATTTAAAGTATTACATTTTCTCCCCATTAATCAAATCCAGCCTGCTCCTGTCCTCCCCACACCCTCCCAGGTCCTCACCTCCCATTGTCTGTGTTCTCAGGTTATGCATATATGCATACAAGTTAATTGGTTGATCTCTTCCTACTCACCTGCCCCTGCTTTCCCTCTGAGGTTTAACAGTTTGTTCATGACTCTGGGTGTATTTTTGACAATCAGTTTATTTGGTTCATTAGATTTCACATGTGAGTGAGATCATGTAATACTTATCTTTCTCTGATTTATTTCGCTCAACATAATAGTCTCCAGATCCATTGATGCTGTTGCGAATGATAAGACTTCTTTCTTTTTTATTGCCCTGTAGTATTCTATTGTTGAAATGTACCACAGTTTTTTTTATTCACTCATCTGCTGATAAGCACTTAGGCTGTTTCCATGTTTTAGCTATTATAAATTGTTCTGTTATGAACATAGGGGTGCATATATTCTTTCTAATGAACATTTCAGGGTTCTTTCTTTTTTTTTAAATTTATTTTTTGATTTAAGAGTGTATTTCTTAAAGCTGAGGACAGTGAGAATTTAGGAGAAAGAAAATGGAGAGACGCCCCAGCTGACATCCTTGGCCTTAAGGGCTTTTCTCACTCTTGCAGGTGGGAAGGTTTCAGCAACATATTCATCAACTTTCTAGGTGTGTTTGTTATGTTATGTTTTTTAATATGTTAATGTACCAAATGAGAGGGAGAGGGACTGTGGTCACTTCCTGGTCAGCTTTGCCTCTGTGTTGGCTTTGTTTTAGTCTGATGGTTTTTTTTTGTTTTTGTTTTTCAGTATTTTTTATTTTATTTTATTTTTTTAAAAATAAACCTTTATTGTTCATATTATTACAAAAGTTCCTCATTTTTCCCCCCTCCACCAGGTTCCCATCCCACCCTCTGTCCTTTCCCCACCCCCCATTGTCCTCATCCATAGATACACAGTCTATGTTCAGTCTCTTCCCACACCCCCTACTTCTCTTTACCCTGAGAATCATCAGTCCACTCCCTTTCCATGCCTCCGATCCTATCATAGAATATTTCAGGTTTCTTAGGATATATTCCTAAAAGTGGATGACTGGGTCAAATGGCAGTTCCATTTTTAATTTTTTGAGGAAACACCACACTGTTTTCCACAGTGGCTGCACCAGTCTGCATGGCCACCAGCAGCGTATTAGGGTTCTCTTTTCTTTATAATCTTGCCTATACTTGTATTAATTGATTTGCTGATAGACATTCTGACAGGTGTGAGTTGATATATCATATTGTTTTGATCTGCGATCTGCATCTCTTGGATGATTAGTGACTTTGAGCATTTTTTTAAATATGTCTCTTGGTTTTCTGTATGTCCACTTTGGAGAAGTGTCTATTTAAGTCCTTTGCCCATTTTTAAATTGGATTGTGTCCCTTTTGTTAAGTTGTATGAGTTCCCTGTATATTTTGGATATTAATCCCTTACCAGATGTATCATTGGCAAATATGTTCTCCCAAGTAGTGGACTCTCTTGTTATTTTGATGGTGGATTCTTTTGCTGTGCAGAAGCATTTTATTTTCATGTAGTCCCATTTGTTTATTTTCTCCTTATTTTCCATTGTCCAAGGAGATGAATTGGTAAATATAATCCTATGAGAGATGTCAGAGATTTTGCTGCCTGTGGTTCCTTCTAGGACTTTTATGATTTCATGTCTTATATTTAAATCTTTTATCCATTTTGAGTTTATTCTTGTGTATGGTATTGTGGTATGGTATAAGTTGGTAGCCTGGTTTCATTTTTTATTATTTTATTTTATTATTTTATTTTATTTATTTTGGTTTCATTTTTTTTTGCAGCACCATTTATTAAAGAGACTGTTTCTGTTACAATGTATGCACTTGCCTGCTTTATTAAATATTAATTGAGCACAGTGGTCTGGGTCAATTTCTGGGCTTTCTGTTCTGTTCCATTGATCTATATGCCTGTTCTTGTGCTAGTACCAGGCTGTTTTGAATGCAATGGATTTGTAGTATAACTTGAAATCTGGTATTCCTCCAACTTCATTTTTCTTTCTCAAGATTGCTGCAGCTATTCAGTGTCTTTTTTGGTTCCATATAAATGTTTGGAGTATTTGTTCTGGGCCTGTGTAATATGTTGTTGGTATTTTAATAGCGATTGCATTGAATTTATAGATTGCTTTGGGTAGTATGGGCATTATAATGATGCTGATCCTACTAATCCATGAACATGGTTTATTCTTTCACTTGTGTGTATCTCCCTCTCTCTCTTTTTTCAAAGTCTTGTACTTTTCAGAATATAGGCCTTTTACTTCCATGGTTGATTTCATTCTGAAGTATCTTAATTTTTTTCTTTTCTTTTTGTTACAGTGGTAAATGGATTGTTTTTTAGTTTCTCTTTCTGAAAGTTCACTATTGGTGTATAAAAATGCTATGGATTTTTGCGTGTTAATTTTGTATCCTGCTACATTGTTGAATTAATTTATTAAATCTAATAGTTTTTTGATAGAATCTTTAAGATTTTCTATGTGTAGTATCATGTCAACCTCAAATAGTAAGAGTTTTACTTCTTCCTTTCTAATTTGAATGCCTTTTATTTATTCTTGTCTGATCACTGTGTGTGGACTTCCAATACCATGTTGAACAAGAGTGGGGAAAGAGGACATCCCTGTCTTATTTCTGTTCTTAGGGGAAATGGTTTTTGTTTTTGTCCATTGAGTATGATGTTCGCTGTAGGTTTGTCATATATGGCCTTTATTATGTTGGGATATGTTCCCTTGATTCCCACTTTGCTGAGAGTTTTTATAAAAAATAAAAGGTGTTGGATTTTGTTGAATGTTTTTTCTGCATCTATTTATATAAGCATGTGATTTTTATCTGGCAATCTGAGTATGTGTTGTATCACATTTATTCATTTGTGAATATTGTATCAGTCTTGTATCCCCAGAATAAATTTCATGAAGTACAATCTTGTTAATGTACTGCTGGATCTGGTTTGCTAAAATTTTGTTGAGGATTTTAAAATCCATGTTCATCAGGAATATTGGCCTGAAGCTCTCTCTCTCTCTCTCTCTCTCTCTCTCTCTCTCTCTCTCTCTTTTTTTTTGTTGTTGTGTTTTAACTGGTTTTGAAATTAGGGTAATTCTAATTTCATGCCTTTGTGGTCTGAGCAGATGCTTGATATGATTTCAATCTTCTTGAATTTGTAAAGACTTAACCTGTGTCCTAACATGTGGTCTGTCTTTCAAAATGTTATCATGTGCATTTGAGAAGAATGTATATTCCACAGCTTTGGGATGAGATATTCTAAAGATGACAATTAGTTCTGTCTGATCTAGTGTTGTGGGAAGCCACCCACTACCGATACTATCGTGAGAGTGCACCATGGACCCTGGAAGGCCCAGGGACCTTGGATATTGGCAGGGCTAAGCACCTGATTGTTGAGATAGTGGTGGCTCAAGGCAATTCCCTAATCTGATAATCCTTTTACTGTTTATCAAACTTTACCTTTGATATGTCTGGATGCATTGCTAAAGGGAAAATGTATTCAAGTAAATTAAAAAAAAAAAAAAAAAAAAAAAAAAGCTGGCGGGAGGGAGGGACTGCGGGAGATTGGCCAGTCATGGGAGGTTGTCTGTGGGAGTGCACTGGCCACGAGGGGCAGCTCCTGCATTGAGCGTCTGCCCCCTCGTGGTCAGTGCATGTCATAGTGACCAGTTGACTGGTTGTGCAGTTGACTGGTTGTAAAGGTTGTTTAAGCTTTTATATATATAGATGCCTCCTCATCTGTGCCTAAGTTGTTAATTCTGGGTGGATATTCTCCAATTTAGTTGTATTTCCAGTCTGGCTCCAGAAATACAACTAAATTGTTTACTCTCAAGTCTGCCTATTCAATCACCATTTTTTCTTCCTTTTTCTTTTTCTTTCTTTTTTTTTTTAATCTTATTGCCTTCAACAAAGCAGGTCCTTTAACAGCTTCTATTATTTTTTATATATATCCTATATAATAAAGATCTAATATGTAAATGGTCTCACACTCTCACTCTGTCATATAGTAACAGCTCAGACACACAACACTGGAATGGGGACCAGCCAGGCACAAATGAGCTTGCTAGAGAGGAATTGGGACCAGCCAGGCTGTGACCCAGGAGAGGAACAAGCTGCCTGCCCCACTGTCCCAGGTGCCAGCAGCTGTGCCTGTGCCTGCAGCCCGGGAGAGGGACAAGCCACCCACCCTGTGGTCCTGGGCGCCAGTGCATGTGGCTGTGACCCTGGCGAAGCTGCCTGCCTACAGTCCCCTGTGTGGCTGGCCTGAGCGAAGCCAGCCTGGGTCCTGGGTGCCTGCAACCGACCAGAGGAGGGAATCCTGGGTTGCAGGTGAGGCAGATGCAGTTAGGTGTGATCAGGTCAGCAGGGGAGCAGTTAGGGGTGATCAGGCCAGTAGGGGAGCAATTAGGGGTGATCAGGCAGGCAAGCAGGCCAGCAGTTAAGTACCAGTGGTCCCAGATTGTGAGAGGTAGTCGGACATCCCTGGAGGGGTACTGGATTAGAGAGGGTACAGGACGGGCTCAGGCACACCCTGTATCCTGTGCATGAATTTTATGCACCAGGCTTCTAGTCTGTAATAAAAGTGTAATATGCTAATTAGACCAGACATCCTTCTGGATGACCTTCTGGACAAAGCCGGGGCTGTGAGGGAAGCTTGGGTCCTGGATGCCAGAGGGAAGCCAGTGCCAGCAGCTGGGGGAAGGAAGTCCTACCTACTCTTGCATAAATTTCATGCATCGGGCCTCTAGTATATATATAATTTATTTTTGAGACAAAAGGAGAGGGAGATAGGAACATCAATTATGAGAGAGAATCATTGATCAGCTGCCTCCTGCATATCTCCACAGGGGATGTGCCCTTACCGGGAATTGAACTGTGACTTCCAAGTCCATAGGTTGATGCTCAGCCACTGAGCCACACCACTGGGCTATCGTTTGTTCAAGATCATAGCTATGATGGAATGGGACATAACTGAATGGAAAGCAATGACCATCACCTATTTTCCTACTTTGTAGTCCTAATCACTTTTAATTCCATTTTCAGGTCAATCATTTGACATGGACTCTTACTGACAAAATTAGCAGTAGATTTTGTGTGCTGAGGGAAAATGCTGAACAAGACAACTGAAGATTAGATTAAGCACAGAAATTATACAATAAAAAATTAAATACAGATGTATGAGAATGTTGCTGGCATAACAGCATACTACACAAAAAAACTTTAAAATAAAAATAAAATAATAATGAAATATAGAGTATAGTCAACAAGTAAACCAGGAACTAGTAGTTTATCATTATCAATTATTATGTTCTATAAATAATTGTATGTAATATGGTTTTATACAACTGGTGCCACAGTAGTTTTGTGTACACCAACATCACCACAAACTTGTGAATGATGTCAAGTACATACACATTGAATATTGGAACACCTGAACATAGTAAGCAAGTACTAACAAATTTAATAAGAGAAATGGACATCAATATAATCATAGTAGGGGACTTCTGTATCTTACTTTCAGCAATGGGTAGATTATCTAGACAGAATATCAGCATAAACCATACTTTAGACCAAATTGATTTAACAAACATGTATAAAAAAAATTCCATTCAATGATAGCAGAATATACATTCTTCTCAAGTGTACATAAAATATTTTTTTGATAATGTACTAAGACACAAAACAAATCTTAGAAAATTTAAGATTAAAATAATTATCTTTTCTGATTATAATAATATAAAGGTAGAAATCAATAAGAAGAAAGCTATAAAATATATGAGTGGATGAAAACTAACACACTTCTGAATAACCAATACTAATTGAAATTGCATTAGACTGAATCAACAAAAATTTAACCAATCATGCTAAAAATAGCATCGTTTTTCTTTTCTCAAGGTGTTGAGAGAGAGGCATTTGGGCTGGTATAGCTGCTAAGAATCCTTTACTCTTTCAAGTTTCCTGCTCAACCCTTATCAGTTTGTGTTTTTAATCTTTCTGAGTCCAAGGATACTAGAATCCAGACATTACTTCTGTATTGGAACAAATGTGCAAAGATGTCTACCATTTATCTCTTCTTCTTCTTCTTTTTTTTTTAATTAAGAAAACAATAGCTTTATTAGACTTGCCGCTGAGGAGAATTCAATTTCATCTCATTAACCAGATCATGGTTGTCCTACCAATAAAATTTTATTGATTTGTTAAGGAAGGAGAGAAAGAATATTGAAATTGAGTCTAGCAAGGATACATGCCATACTCTTGTTTAAATGAGAACGTTAATTTAGGAGTTGGCTATCTACATAATTTAATGTTATCCTATATAACAAAAGCCTAATATGCAAATTGATGGAATGGTGGAACAACTGGTGGAATGACTGGTTGCTATAATGTGCACTGACCACCAGGGGGCAAATGCTCAATGCAGGAGCTGCTCCCAGCCCTCAGGCCCCGAATCAGCCAAGGTGGGTGCCAGAGGAGGACCCTGATTGCCCCACCAGTTGCACTACAGAGGGAGGTGACTGGCGACAGTGACAGGGGGGCAGGGCTGCCAGTGAGTGAGCAGTGGTGGGGGGCAGTGATGCCCTCCACCCCCATCACAGAGGGAGGCGACTGGCAGTGGAGGGTGGAGACAGCAAGTGGGTGGGGCCAGGCCAGCCAAGGCGCATGCCAGAAGGGTCCCTTGATCACCTTGCTGGTTGCCCCACAGATCAGCCCTGATCACTGGCCAGGCCTTGGGACCCTACCCATGCACTAATTTTATGCATCGGGCCTCTAGCCTATAATAATAGAAGTGTAATATGCTAATGAGACCAGATGGCTGATCAGCAGAATGACCGTCTGAACGACCTTCCAGACGAAGCGAGGGGCTACAAGGGCTAAGGCAGCCACGGGGGTGGGGCTGCAAGGGCTAAGCCCCTTGCACAAATTTTGTGCATTGGGCTTCTGGTCTCTCTATATAAAAGCCTGAGCGAACATTATGACGGAATGACTGGAACAATCGGTTGCTGTGATGCACACTGACCACCAGGGGCAGGTGCTCAATGCAGGAGCTGTTTCCCGGTGGTCAGTGTGCTCCCACAGCCAGAAGTGAGTGCCTCTCAGCCAGAAGCCAGGCTGACAGCTGGTGAACACAGCTGCAGTGGGGCTGGGATGAGCAACAGCAGAGCTGTGCCTGGCCCCTGCACTTTGGCACTGCTACATTCCTTGGGGGGATGTCGGACTGCTGGGTTTCAACCTGATCCCTGCAGGCCAGGCCTTTGGCGATTGGGCTGAAACACTGTAGTCCAATATCCTGAGGGGTCCTGGATTGTGAGAAGGCGCAGGCCAGGCTGAGGGACCCCACCCATGCACGAATCCATGCACCAGGCCTCTAGTATTTATATAATTAGGTAAGTATATCAATTATATTTATTTTCACTTTTTTTTTTTCCTGTGAGAATCTTCTATTAAGCACTAGTGACTGAAAATCTTCGCGAGACCTCCACCCAGGGGAGGAAGAGCAGAAAACGCACCTTGGGAATCCAGGGCTTGTTCTGGATTTGTCCATAATGAACAAGCAGTGCATGGCCTGCTACCATTTGCAGAGATATATGTGAGTATATATGTGAGATATATATAAAAGTACCCTGTTTCCCTGAAAATAAGACAGTGTCTTATATTAATTTTTGCTCCCAAAGTTGCGCTAGGTCTTATTTTCAGGGATGTCTTATTTTTCCATGCGCTAGGTCTTATTTTCAGAGGATGTCTTATTTTCGGGGAAACACAGTAGATATCTAAAACTAAAAATGGTGAATTATTTACGATGCTCTAAATAATACAAAATGTAGCTATGAAGTAATTTGGTTTTTATTAGCACTTTATAAAGATTAATTATATAATTTTAAATGATATTCTTACATGGTCTTTCAATTTGCCAGGTGCTATTGTGTTAGTATATCTATCTAATGCATATGAAGACTGAGATGGTTTGGTTTCATTTTTTTAAATATATCTTTCCAACTTTCTCAACATCATTTTCCCATGACTTTACTTTCAGTCTCTTTGTGTTTTGTTCTGAGGTGGGTCTCCTGTAGACAGTGCATATATTAATCTTGTTTTTTTTTCTTTTTCATTCAGCTACCCGATGTCTTTTGTTTAAAAACTTAATCCATTTTCATTTAAAGTGATTATTGATGTATTTATTGTCATTTTATTATTTATAATTATGTCTGTTTTTCTCTTTTTTCTTCTTAAAGAAATCTATTTAACATTTCTTGTGAAACTGCTTTGGTTGTAATGAAGTCCTTTGTTTTTTCTTGTCTGTGAAGTTCTTTATTTATCTTTCAATTTTAAATGATAACCTTGCTGGGTGGAGAAGTCTGAGCTGTAGTTGTTTGCTTTGTATCACCTGAATATTTTGTGCAAATGTCTTCTGGCCTGAAATATTTCTGTGGAGAAATCAGCTGACAGTTATTTGTAGGTAACTATCTTTTTCTTGCTGCTTTTAAGATTCTCTCTTTGCTATATTAATTATGACGTGTTTTGTTGTGTGCATCTTTGAGTTCATTTTCTTTGGGACTTGGCACTTCCTGGACCTGAGTGTTTTTTTTATTCACCAGGTTAAGAAAGGTTTCAGTCATTATTTCTTCAAAAGATTCTCAATTCCTAGCTTTCTCTCTTCTCCTTCAGGTATTCCCATAACGTGAATGATGTTATGCTTGATGTTGTTTTCCAAATCATTTAATCATCTGCTTCATCTAATCTTTTGATCTAAGGTATTGTTATTTATGATATTTTATATTATTCAATTCAATTCAGAGTGTGTGTGAGTTTTTCTTTTCTTTCTTTCTTTTTTCTTTTCTTCATTTTTTTTCTTTTCTTTTTTCTTTTTCTTTTTTTTTCTTTTCTTTTTTCTTTTTTCACGTCAGACGGGTCATGTGCCAAAGGCGTAACAAGGTTAATGGGCGGCACACCTCACACAGCCGCGTGAACACCCAATCATCATGCTTATGAACTCCGAAAGGATCGTCTTTTCTTTCTTTTTAAAAAAATGTTTTCTATGTCCTTTTATTATCTCTTTGTTTAAGTTCTCATTGAGTCCATCCCCTAAGTCCCTTGAGCATCCTTATAATCATTGTTTTGAATTCTATATCAGGTAGATTGCTTTCCTTCTTTTAATCTAGTTCTTTATTAAAGTTTTGTTCTATCTTTTATTTGGGGCATGTTTCTTTGTCCCCCTATTTTGGCTATTCGCTGATGGCCTCATGCTGTAGGTGTCTTGTGGGGTTCAGTGGCAGAGTCTCCCTGATCACCTGAGAGAGGTGCTCCAGGAACCTCCTTTGTGTGAATGATGTGAGTGCTTCTGCCCTGTACAATTGTAGGGTTGATCATCAGGGTGGCTGACGTGGAGGACTGATCCTGACCACAGCATATATACTGTTGTTCAGGGGCTGACTCCACCAAGAGGAGTTTGTCCCAGTAGTCTGGTGCCTGCCTAGCTCTCCCTTTGTGTATGCTGCTTGTGGAGCTAATTGGGTCATGTTCTGATGTGGTCTGAAGTCTGAAACCAGGTATGTAGCTTCTGAGGATTCTTCAGAGAGACTCTGGTTCAGGTCAATGCAAAATGCTGCCTGTGACTGGCCCTGGGGACATGTTTGGAGCTACCAAGTGATACAAAGTTTGTGACTTTCTCTGCTGAGTCTGTGTGTGTGTTGAGGATCCAAGGTACATACTAAGGCCAGGTTTCATCGACAAAGAGCCTAGGGGCAGGTCACCAGATGGCTCAAGGCACCCCCAGATCTGCCTTTGTCTGCTGACGGCCTTTTAGGGTTAGAAACTGGAAGATCCTCTAGCGGTACGCTAATTGCATGAGGAAGGTTCTCAGTGAGTTACCAGATAGGAGTCAATGGTGCTCACAAGATTGATATAGATTCAAACTTGGCACCAGTGCAGAGTCTGTGGACATCCAGCAAAAGTTTCAGTGTACACCAAAGCCAGCTGTCACCCGCCTGGGCCCTGCAAACCTTTGTGATAGGGTGGGGTATCGAGGAGTTGCCAGGATAAGGGCAGCTGTGTTCATCAGGCTAACACAGATGAGGTCTTGGCCATGTTGAAAGAGGTCTCTGCACAGAAATGGTAGCGCCTGTCAGAGGATGTGAGAGTAAAAGCCTCTTGCTCTAGAGTAGGGGTGTCGAACTCAATCAGAGAAGGGTCCAAAATCTAAAATCCAGCCTAAATCGCAGGCCGAATGGTTTACTGAACAGTCATAAACTGTCATTGTGATGGAAACGCAGCGGAGTGCAGTGATGACAGCGCAGTGCGGGCCACATTGCAAGGCCTGGCGGGACGGATTTGGCCCGCGGGCCTTGTGTTTGACACATGTGCTCTAGAGCCACACAACTCAGTCTCTCCCTATGCATTTCTGCCACCCGCCCCCGCCCCGCATCTATCTCAGTTGCCTCCCATTCTAATCTAGTATATTCCTCTTCTTGATCTCCGTTTAATCCTTCAGAATTGAAAAATGGGAGCAGTTTCCTTTATAGGTTGAGAGAGAAAATTATAAAGATAATGAAATGAATGAACCGCTCAGAGTTTATCCTGAGGAGGAGCCACAGTAAGAAGAGATCAACCGAAGGATTTATATACATGCATAGAAGTACAACCAATGGACACAAAACTCTGGGGAAGGAGGGCATGTATGAGGGGGGAGCAATGGTATATGTACAAAGGTAATAATTTAATAATAAAAAAAAGAAGGCGGGAACCGGTGTAGCTGTAGCTCGCAGGCTTTGCCCAGGATCACTGCACCGGGCCGCGCTGCTGGATGGGAGCCCTCCTCCTCTCAGGGCAGGTCTTCTCCACGGCGCCCGTGGCCAGCGCGGAGCCCAGATGCCGCCGGAGTCCTTCTCGGAGCTGCTCGCTCACCCCCCTCCTGCCTTTGTGTTTACAGGTTTTACTCCTTTTGAAAAGCATTCATTATTTAAAAAATGATATCTCTTCATCACAAAGTTTATATGTTTTATGTGCATTACCTATCTTATATCTATCGAGAGAGATAGATATAAAGAAATCAGAGTTAGACAAGATCTCATTTTTTTTTTTTTTTAGAAATGATCATTGTTACTAAGTTGGTTTCACATTATTCTGGAATCCCCCAGTGTATATATACAAATATGCAATATAGGTAAATAGATATTTATCATCATTTTACATATGGCAAATTAGGATATATTTTATATGTGGCCATTTTACATAGTTTTTCATAAGTAACATATCATGGATTTCTGTCTATTCCAATAAACTAACTTTATATCATTATTTTTAAATTGTCAGAAGAATTCCTTTGTGTAAGTAAGTGTACCGTAGCTTACTTAACGAGGCTTTTGTGAAAGGATATAAGAGAAAAAAGATAAAAAGCTAGGTGGGTGTGGCAGGCGACATGCCAGGGATCTTGATATGGGAGGTGCTGGCACAGATTCCAAAATGCTGAGCCTTTTCTTATCTCGCAAGTGTTTGTGCAATGCTTTGGTTTCTAGCCCAGCTGATAAGATCAGGGTGAGGTACAGAGGGAGCACCCGATATCTGGAAGCCATTTCCACGCTCCATCAGGTAGGTTTGTCTCCCGCTCGTGTCCAGAAACCCACAAGTGGGTAATTTACTGCTCCCTCGGGCACCGTTTCCCTGCCTGGAGCACGCTTCTTGTGAGAATATGTGGCGTCTGCAACGTAGGGCTAGTGCAGGAGAAAGTCCAAAGCCCTAATGACCCTTTCTTTCTTTTTTTTTTTTAAATAGCAGTTTAAAAAAATATATTTTTCATTATTTTTTACCGAGAGGAAGAGAGAGGGACAGAGTTAGAAACATCGATTCAAGAGAATCATCCATCAGCTGCCTCTTGCACACCTCCTATTGGGGATGTGCCCTCAACCAAGGTACATGCCTTTGACAGAAATCGAACCCGGGACCTTTCAGTCCGCAGGCTGACTCTCTATCCACTGAACCACACCGGTTTCGGCCCTAATGACCTCTTCTTGATGTGTATTGAGTCCAGAGTGTTCGGATGTGGCATTCCCTCTCCCACCTCCAGAGTCACAGGCTCAGTAGGTAGGCACAGGCAGGGGGCAAGACCAACTCCACACAGTGCACCCCGGGCTGCCTTGCCTGCTGAGCCACATGGCTCATTGCGCAGGACTAGTTTTCCTTCTACTTGATCCTGGGTCCCTTGGGAATGGATCCCACCAGATCCTGACGTGTTCCCAGGGCTGGTCTTTTATCCCAGTGTCTCGGTCCACCTCGCTAACGTACAAACTGGGACCGTGCGTTGTGGTTCACAAATGGAGGAGGAGGGCAGAACAGCTGTTACCAGTAACAATAATGGCATGATTGCTGAGACAAACATTTTCATGGTGATGCATGGGAACACTAAATCCAAACCACATTGTTTAGCTTTCACTCCAGAAAGGGGAATGCCACATCCCCTAAAGTAAATGGAAGAAATCATAGTTTAGAAAATATGACAGCGTTGAAAACTTAAAGCTGTATCACACAGGAACGTCCTTCAGAAGAAAACAATGTACACAAGGGAGTGTATGTACATTTTCATGGCATTCGGAATTTTCCCTTGTCCAAAAATGGAGCCTGGTGGCCGTGAGTCAGGGGTGGTGCCTCGGGCAGGCAGTACAGGGAGATGGGAACACGTTAACAGTCGCTGTTGGGAAAGGGACACATGTTGACAGATGTGAAGCATGCATCAGACTTTAATTCCATTTTCATGCATGTGCTTCCCATTCAGTGTTTGTTTCAGAATGACATCAGCTACTCTGCGTGGAGCTGGGCAGCCCTGACATTTCAATGCTCTGGTTCCCAGTTCTCCTTATGGATTGAAGAGTCATTAGGAATCTGTAAACACTGAGGCCTGGGAAGGACCTGCGGTCAGTTCGGCTCACCACCAGACCAATGGGCAGGAGCGCACAGCGAGGCCTGGGTTCACCTCATGTCCGGGAAGAGTGGGTGGAAGTGCACGCTGCGCCTCCCGGAGCAGCAGAGCATGAAGTTGATGAGGGAGCTAAGGAATCTCAACGTGCAGGCCCTCCCTCGCGGGGGTTGGTGGGAGAGTGTAGGAGTGGTGTTCTGGGCAGAGAGAGGAGCCCCGTGGCTGGCTGTCAGCAAGCATTGCTAGGTAAGCATTTCCAATCAATAAAAGAGCTTCCAGGTGAAAGGATCTGAACCCTCAAAGCTCACTTGATTTCTCTTTTTCAACCGGTAAGGTTTGGATGTAATTTTATTTTTATTTAAAAAAAATATTTTGTTGATTTTTTACAGAGAGGAAGAGAGAAGGATAGAGAATTACAATAGAAACATTGATGAGAGAGAATCATTGACCAGCTGCCTCTTGCACACCCTCTGCTGAGGATGTGCCCGCAACCAAGGTACATGCCCTTGGCCGGAATCGAACCTGGGACCCTTCAGTCCACAGGTTGATGCTCTATCCACTAAACCAAACTGGTTTTGACTGGATGTAATTTTAGAATAGTAAAGATGTATTCTTTTCCCTAAAGAAGAGCCCCATAGAACCGGAAGCCTGGCACTGTGGTCTTTGGGGAGTGGATTTTGACTAGCGTCCACCTTAAAATGTGCATCATCAGATGGGCCGGTTCCAGACCGCCCTGAGCCCTGCACGGGGCTCTCCCCTGCTCAGCGGCACAGCGGGTTATCCAGCAGGTTGATTGCAGCCTGGAGACAGCAGCCATGTGTGCAGCCCAAGATGAACTCCCCGAAGTCACTTTCTAAGTCTTGTCAGGTGCCTTTCGTTCTTGTGAAGCGTTAGCTTAGGAAAAGAGCGCTGAAAATGAAGGGTGCTTCCCGCTGAGCGTGTCAGTGTCCTGGCACCCAGGCGGTGGGCAGCCACTGAGAGGGCACTGAGGCTGTGCGATGGGAGAACTGGACTTCCCATTTGGAAACAACCTTTGTTAGCTGACAACTAGGGAAGACTGACACAGAACAAAGGAAAGTGAGTGTTCACTAGCTGTTAGAATTTGAAGAACCGGAGATGCATCTAGTTTAGTTTCTAATTTTACAGCTCAGAAAAGAGATCTGGAGAGATCTCTGACGAGCCTTAGGTGGAGGTGGCTGAGAGCACAACTGATGGGGGCCCGGCAGAAGGGGCAAGTGTTGGGCAATGAAGGTCAACAGAGTCTGGCACTATGCAAGGCCATGGCTCTATGAAAGCAAGCAAGGTGGCGCTTGTGGATTGAAAACCTTGTCTGGCAAGCAGAGGGTGTGATGACTGGCATGCAGACTGTGGAAACCCCACCTGGGGCAGGTTGATGATGTAGCAGACCTGCCTGTGGTGCATTGTCAGATGGCAAGTGGGTACTCTGAGAGCAAGGGTACCACACAGGCCACGTGTGTGGGCACAGCTGTCTCAGGTCTTTGCTTGTTTCTGCCTTCTGAGCACCCCAAGGGCTGAGTTAACTCTTGTCCTGCCTTCCTTTGTGTGTGGTGCTGGCCACTGGCAGACACAGTGGGGAAACAGGGGCAGGAACTTGGTTCTGTGAGCATTTGGCCTAGGAAGCTGCTCACAAGACTCTTTCATGACTGCTTTCACAAGGCTGCTCAGCTGGCTCACACTTTTCCACTTTTGCCACCAGTAAATGAAGAAACCCTGCAGCCTGGTCCTCCTGTGGGACTGAACACCAGGCAGCACGAATCGCCCAGAAAGAGGACAGGAATGCTTTTGTTTTATTTCATAACTAGAGGCCTGGTGCACCAATTTGTGCACTTGTGGGGAGAGGGCACAGGCTAGGACGAGGGACCCCACTGGTGCATGATTGGGGTTGGGGAGAGAAGCAGGAGGTTGGCCAGCCAGGGAAGGAGCATAGGAGGGATCCATGGTGTTTCTGGAACTTCTCATCGGCTGGACCCCAGCAACGAGCTAACCTACAGATTGGAGCATCTGCCCCCTGGTGGTCAGTGCATGTTATAGCGAGCGGTTGAGTGGCCTTAGCATATCATTAGCGTATTACACTTTGATTGGTTGAACAGCTGACTGGACGACCAGACACTTAGCATATCAGGCTTTTATCTTATAGGATTCTTGGTCCCTGTTCAAAGGATTAGCAAGGTAGAGAAACCTCACAGGGAAGCAGCGGCTCTGCTGACAGTGGTTCTGGGCACTCCTCCCTGCAGGCCAGCACCACAAGCCTCCTACGCTTCTTGACCAGATGGCCCCCGGGGTGGTGCATCCCTGCTCCCTGGCTTGTGGGCCTCATCTGAAGGAGCACCATTCCATCCTCTGAGACTTGTATGTGAGGAACAAGAAGCCATCTTAGATGGCTTCCTGGGAGATGACTTCATGTGATGCCTCAAGGAGTGGCATGATGGGCAGAGTGCTTGCCTGAGGACAGGGTCTCCGAAAGATGGGGTGTCATGCTCACGCACCTGGAACTGCTTTCAGAACCTGACAGGAAGTGCTCATGTGGGGCATTTACCTGTGCCCTTCAGGCCTGGCACTGTGGCACTTCATCGGTTTTAGCTTGTGTTTTACAAGAACACTGACCAAATTCAAGGCTGGCAACACAGGAGAATCACCGGAATGTGTTATAACGGGCTGCACCCACTGAGGCCCTAATAATGTAGGCTTGGGTAGATTCAGGAAATCAGCAGTTCTAAAACTGCCACTGACTAGATCCCTGCTTCTGACTAGATCACTGTCTCTGACTGTATCCCTGCCTCCCCTGGACCACTAGCTCAGCCTGGATCACTGCTTCAGACTACATACCTGCGTTAGACTAGATTGCTGACAGAGACTGGTCAATGATTCTTGACTCTGGCACCACATTGGACTCACTGGGGAAGCATCACCAGCCTCACCATACCAGCCTGGGAAGAAAAGAGCGGAAGGTCAGTGCATGTATCTGCCTCTCTGGAAAGGAAGTCCAGGCCCCATATAGAGCACCAGTGTCCTGTACGGGCCACACTCCGTCGTCCCATGTGCACCTCTTTGTGCTGCACAAGGGCCTTCCCAGATCAGCAGTGAGGGGAGCAGAAGAATGTTTGTACTAGTGCCTCAGTAGATCACTGGATTCTTCAAAGAACCATCCTACAAAGATTCAAAACCAAAGTTAAGGTTTGAGACAAATCAAGAAGTTGTCACCAGTAAAGACTAGAAATATAAAGTGTGAGGGCCCTCAGGTGCCTTCTAGGTGGGACAGCCTGAAGGACAGGTTTCACAAGGTCGAACCTGCTGGGACACCTGCTGTTGGTCTGAAAAGGAAGGACCTATGCAGACACAGACTTCTGTTGCTTCAGGAAATGGTTTAGTGACTAAATTGAAAACAACAACAACCCCCCAAAAACAAACAAACAAACAAAAACAACCCAGTGTGATTTGAGTAACATTTTGTGCCCCAAACATATTTTAAACATGTGCTTATGCCACAATATATTTTTTAAAAGACAGAAAATCCATTTCTCCTTTAAAACAGACATGATGTTCCCTGTAGGTTTCTATCATGCTCTAAGAATGATTCATGTACTTAGTGAATTTGCTCAAGTTTGAAAAAACAAAAGCCAGTATTTTGTGATCCCCTCCTGATTCATATATTTCCCCTTTGTTGAGAGTTTTTATCAAAAAAGAGTGTTGGATTTTATAGAATACTTTTTCTTCATCAATTGATATGATCACATGATTTTTGTCTTGCAGTCTGTTAATGTGCTGTATCACATTTATCAAAAAATTCTGGAATAGTTTGAGCAGAAGAGGTGCTGGTCTCTTTTGTATATTTGGTAAAACTCCTCGGTGAATCCCTATGGGATTTTTTTTTTTAAATTACTGCTTCAATTTCATCAGTAGTTATCATCTTATTCAGTTTTTCTGATTCTTACTGATTGAGTTGTGAAGGCTGTATTCTTCTAGGAATATGTCTAGTTTGTCCAAGTTGTCCCTTTTGTCCAAACGAAATCATTCATATTATTTTTTAGTGATCCTTTGTATTTCTGTGGGGTCAGTTGTTACTTCACCTCTTTCATTTCATTTTTTAATGTGACTTTTAATAACACTCTCAAGAGCAAGAACCCATTTTCCAGGATCAGCCTTTCATTTCTGATTTTGTTTATTTGGGTCCTTTCTCTTTGTTTTCTGGTGAGTCTGGCTAGAGGTTCATCAATCTTATTTATCCTTTCAAAGAACCAGCTCTTGGTTTTATTAATCTTTTGTAATTTTTTTTGTATGTATGCCATTTATTTCCTCTGATCTTTACTTTTCCTTTTAGTGGGACTTTGTTGTTCTCTTTCTAATTCTTTAAATTACAGTATTAGATTTACCAGTTTTTCTTGTGTTTTGAGGTAGACCTCTAGTGCTATGAACTTCCTTTTCAGGTCTGCTTTCACTGTGTCCCATAAATTTAGGATTGTTGTATGTTCATTTTCATTTGTTTCTAGGATGTTTCTTATTTCTCTTCAGCTTATCTTCAGTTGGTTATTTAAATTTTTGCTTATTATGATTTTTTAATAAATTAGTTGTATTTCCTGTTTGGTTTTGGGAGACATAAGTATAGCTTTAATCTATTATATGCCATTGCCATCTTGGATCCACTATTTCTTGAGCACATACTTTTCAGGACTCAGCAGTGGGTTATAGAGATGAGTAAGACTACTGTTGTATGGTGTTCTTCTTTTCTCTATTGATGTTGCTAATCCTATAAGAAGTTGTCTCTGACATATTTATACAATTACAATGAAATACATGGGGCATATCCTTTATTTTCATGCTCCAGAGCATTCCAATGTGCCATATATCCTGGAGAATATGCTCAGTATATTTAATTTTCAAAAATGTTAACACGTTGTGTGCAGTGCCTTCTATGTACCTACAGCAGAACCTTAAAAATACAGATGAACTTCATACATTCATGGCAATGCTATTTACAATAGCCAAGATATGGAAGCAACCAAAATGTCCATCAATAGATTAATGGATAAAGGAGTATACAATGGAATATGACTCAGCCATAAAATTATTGAAATCATGTCATCTGCAACAGTATGAATGGACCTAGAGGGTATTATGATGTGCAGACAGAGAAAGACCAATGCCATATGATTTCACTTGTATATGGAATCTATAAAACAAAATAAACAAGCAAGTAGAGCAGAAACAGACTCATAGTTATGGAGAACATTTTGGAACATTGCCAGATGGAAGGAAGAAGCTTTGGGGGATGGTTAAAAAAAAGGTGAAGAGATTGAGCTACAAACTGGGTGTTATGGAATAGTCATGAGGATATAGAGTAGACCATAGGGAATATAGTTAATAATAGTTATAAAAACTGTATGGTGTCAGATGGGTATTAGATTTATCAGGTGATCACTTTACATATTTACATATTTTATAAATGTCTTAATTATTGGGTTGTATACCTAAAGAAATACAATATTGTACATCAATTATAATTGGAAATTTAAAAAATATTTTTGAAAATAAGGTCGCATCAGTAACTAATGGAGGCTATATTCTGACAAAGGAACCGCTGAGCTAAAGCCAGCCCTAATGGAGGCTATATTCTCATGGTTTCAGCAAACATTTGAAACTTTGCAAAAAAAAAAAAAAAAAAAGGACATTTAAATATTCATACATTTATTTTTTTTGGAATGCTTCATGAATTTGCATGTCATCCTTGCACAGGGGCCCTGCTAATCTTCTCTGTATCGTTCTAATTTTTTTTAGTATATCTGCTGCCAAAGTGAGCACTAAATATTCATACATTTTCTTCTGGCTTGGGAAATGAAGACTGAGGTGAAATTAGAAAATCAGTTATTTACTTTTTAGGTAGATATCTCTGAACATGGGAATTGTTTTCACTTGTCTTTTCTATTGTGGCAAAAAAATCCCAACACTTACTTTGTGTATTTCAGCTTAATACAGTTTAGAATTTTCTTGTTCTATTTGTTTTCCTTTTTTTGGTGCCAGCTCCAAAATCCTCTACTGTTATGAGTCTCATTAATAGTCACAAATTCTCCCCCCCCCTTTTTTTTTTTTTTTTTAAAAAAAATTACAATTTAAATGCTCCATCTACTTATCCTTCCATCCATCCCACATCCACTCATTGGTCCTAGGTCTTCTATAGGTTCTAGAATTCTTCACATAAATATGATAGTCTATCACCCTTCTGTGTCCACTAGTCATTATGTTCTATTTAAGGAGGATTCTATAGCATGAGTTGGTTGAAAGGATGCTCATGGGCCATGAAACTTAAAAATGGAGTTGGTTACTATATTTAGGGAGGTTTTGTTGAGGCTTCATTATATAGATCAGAATAAAGTAATTATGAAAACTTATTGGCTTTGCTAAATGCCTAGCCCTATGCTTTGAATACTGGATTTTTAATAAATAACAAACAGTTGAAGCCTGGTGTTGAAAAATCTGCATATGAAATGATAAGTGTGAGTACAGTTTTAGATTCAAGGTAAATAGCTCATTGGACATTATTGCATTTGTTCTGTGTGTAGAATTTTATTTTTTAATATATATTTTTATTGTTGACAGTATTATAGATCTCCTCCATTTCTCCCCTCCCTCCTTTACCACCCTCTTCTCAGACTCTATGCCCCAGGCCTTCACCACACTATTGTCTGTGTCCACTAGTTATGCGTATCAGTACATAAGATTTTTGGTCTATCTTTTCTTGTTCCCCTCAGACCCCAAGATATGTCAGTCTGTTCCTTGCCTCCATGCCTCAGGTCTTTTGTTGGTCAATTAATTTTTTTCATTAGATTACACAAATAACTGAGATCATGTGATATTTGTCTTTCTTTGACTGGCATATTTCACTTAGCATAATTTTTTTTTCTTTTTCTTTTTTAAAAAATCAATCTTTATTGTTCATATTATTACAAAGGTTCCTCATTTCTTCCCCCCTCCACCAGGCTCCCCCCCACTCCGCCCCCTCCTCCTCCCTCCCCCATTGTCCTCATCCATAGGTGCAGTTTATGTTCAGTTTCTTCCTCCCTCCCTTTCCCCGATAGTAAATTCCTTTTCAGATAGTAAATCAGTTACTTAGCATTTTCTCATATCAATAATACCTCCACATGCCCAAAGATACACTTCACACAAAAGACACTTCCAAATAGGTCAACCAACCTCATCCAGGCCCCGCACAAGGCACTCACTGATCAACACCCCAGCGCTATACTAACTCAACATATCCAGATCTAAGTCTTCATCACTTGATTCAGCAGACCCTCAAGTTCCTGCAAAAGTTTCCAGCCATGTCTGAGAGGCAGCCTTGGGGCGGGGGCAGGCGAGGAGCGAGCTGTTCTGGGCCTGGCTGCTCTGGGCCTAGCCTCTGTTGCTCTGGTCCATTCCACAACCAGCTGCTCTGGGTCTGGCCACTGCCGCTCCCGACCTGGTTGCTCCGGGCCTGGCCACACCCAACCTGGCTGCTTGGGGCCCGGCCGCTCCGGGCCTGGCCGCTCCCAGCCTGGCAGCCCACTTAGCATAATTTTCAACCTATCTATCTATGCTATTTCAAGTGGAAAGAGTCCTTCTTTTTTAAAGTTGCATAGTATCCCATTGGGTAAATGTACAATACCACAACTTTTTTATCCGTTCATCTACTCTGACAAGCACTTGGGCTGTTCTCAAATGGTAGCTATTGTAAATAATGCTTCTATGAACATAGGGGTGCATATATGTTTTCTGAATGGTGTTCTGAGGTTTTTAGGAGATATTCCCAGAAGTGAGATCACTGGATCAAAGAGCAGTTACATTTTAATTTTTTTGAGGAAACTTCATACTGTTTTCCATAGAGGCTGCCCCAGTGTCTGCATTCCCACTCTGAGTGAACTAGAGTTTCCTTTTTTCCATGTCCTCGCCAGCACTTGTCATTGTTGACTTATTGATGATAGCCATTCTGACAGGTGTGAGGTGATATGTCATTGTGGTTTTAATTTTCATTTTTCTGATGATCAGTGACTGAGCATTTTTTTCATGTATCTATTGACCATCTGTATGTCCTCTTAGAAGTATCTGTTTAGGTCATGTGCCCATTTTTAAATTGGATTGTCTTCTGTTGAGTTGTTTGAGTACTTTATATATGGAGGTTAAACCTTTATCAGATGTATCACTAGCACATATAGTATGTTACCCTTTCTCATTTTGATGATGGTTTCTTTTGCTGTGCAGAAGCTTTTTATTTTGATGTAGTCCCATTTGTTTATTTTTTTCCATTGTTTCTCTTGCCCTGAGACATGTATTTGTAAAGATTCTACTATGTGAGATGTCTATTTTGCTGCCTTTGTTTTATTCTAGGATTTTTATTGTTTCATGATTTACATTTAAGTTTTTTTAAAATCCATTTTGAGTTTATTCTTGTGTATGGTGTAACTTTCATATTTTTGAATGTGTCTTTCCAATTTTCCAATACCATTTGTTGAAGGGACTGTCTTTACTTAATTATATGGTATTGTTTTCTTTGTCAAACATTAATTAACCAAAATGGTGTGGGTCAGTTTCTGGGGTTACTGTTTTGGCCCATTCTATGTGCTTGTTCTTGTGCCGGTACTAGGCTGCTTTGATTAAAATGAAATTAAAGTATAGTTTGATATCTGTATTGTGATTCCTCAGACTTTGTTTTTATTTCTTAAGATTGCTATAACTATTTGTTTTGTTTTGTTTTTGGTTCCATATAAATGTTTTGAGTATTTGTTCTAGTTCTGTGAAGTATGCTGTTGGTATTTTAATAAGGATTGTGTTGAATCTATAGATTGCTTTGGGTAGTATAGACATTTTAATAATGTTAATTCTTCCACTCCATGAACATGGTATACACTTCCATTTGTTTGTATCTTCCTCTGTTTCTTTTTTTCATTGGTTTATAGTTTTCTAAGTATAGGTCTTTTACCTTCTTGATTAAGTTTATTCCTAGGTTCTTATTTATTTATTTATTTATTTATTTATTTATTTATTTTTGTGTTGCAATGGTAACTTGTTTTTAAAGTTTCTCTTTCTGACAGTTCATTATTGGTGTATTAAAATGCCATTGATTTCTGGATATTGATTTTGTATCCTGCTATACTGCCTAATTCATTTATTAAACCTAGTAGTTTATTGGGGGAGTCCTTGGTGTTTACTATGTATAATATCATGTCATCAATGAATAATGATAATTTTAGTACCTCTTATGCCTTTTATGTTTTCTTCTTGTCTGATCACTGTGGCCAGAACTTCCAGTACTATGTTGAATAAGAGTGATATGAGCTGACTTCCTTGTCTTGTTCCTGATCTTAAGAGAAATACTTTTAGTTTTTGCCTTTTGAGAATGATGTTGGCTATAAGTTTGTCATATATAGCCTTTAATATGTTGAGGTATGAATCCTTTATTCCCATTTTCTGAGAGTTTTTAAAAAAAATCATTTTGAATACTTCATGCTACTGCCTTCTGGCATGAATGGTGTCTATTGAGAAATCAGCTAACATTCTAATCAGAACTCCAGTGTTGGCAATTTTCTATCACTTTTTTGCTGCCTTTAAGATTCTTTCTTTGTCTTTTATGTTTGCCACTTTAAAACATATATTTTAGCCATTTTATTTTATTTTATTTTACAGAGAGGAAGGGAGAGAGGTTGAGAGTTAAAAACATCGATGAGAGAGAAACATCGGTCAGCTGCCTCCTACACACTCCCCACTGGGGATGTGGCTGCAACCAAGGTACATGCCCTTGATCAGAATCAAACCCAGGACCCTTGAGTATGCAGGCCGATGCTCTATCAACTGAGCCAAACCGGTCAGGGGTATGTTTGCCACTTTAATTATGTTGCGTCTAGGTGTGGGCCTCCTTGGGTTCATCTTGATTGGGATTCTCTGTTCCCCCTGAACTTGTGTGACTTTTTCCTCCTCCAATTAGAGAGTAGGCATTCATTCATTAGGTATTATTCTTTTGGTTCACTTCTTGGTTAAAATAAAAATTTATTTATGATGGAGGCACCTTAACTTGACAGCTTAGGCTGAGGTCACATTGCTGTTTAAGAAAGAAGTTTGGATGAAGGTGGGTGGAGCGAGTGGAGGGAACAGGTCTATGCTGGCTAGGAAAAGAGGGCAGCCTTAAAACAGAAACTTAAACACAAACTTCCTTCACAGTGACCCTTAACCTAGGACCACCTGGCAGTTCTTATAGATGCTCTTGAGAGCAGGCAGATATGAATCATTTGCAGGTGCTATCTATTCTCATTTTGCGTATTGGCCTTCATGGGAGTTCAACTATAGAGCCTTCAGGACAAATCACTGGCTCTTATATGTTTATTGATGCAGAGTCTGTGGGACATGGTGCCTTAGGAAGAACTGGTCTTCTAAAAGGACTGTGTAAGGGAGCTGTCTGGGACACACTGGGAGCTCAGGGGTAGGAATCAGCCTCTAGGACTCATTTAATCTATCCCTTTTATTATTTAGATTAATTGAAGATTCCAAGAAGATTGAAGGGTTATCTGCCAGTACTTGAGGCTCCTGGCTCCTAGCCCATTAGCCCAGTAGACTGAGCAGTATTCTCTGCACTGGTGGGTTCTCTTTTCACCTAGATTTCCACACATCTGAATATAGAAGAAGACTATTCAAGATGGGGCTGAAAGGCAGAATGTATACCATCTGTATGGCTGGGTCCCTCTTCCCTGCCCAGCTGTAGGAAGAGGCAGGAGCATAGGGGATGGGCTTAAGGGAGAAGGATGGAAGAGTATGTCAAAGTTGGAGAAACTTGCTGCAATATAAGTTTAGGTCAAAGCCTTAGCTGTAGAGGGTAGTGTTGGCAGACTCTGATTTGTGGCAGTGGTCAGTCCAGACCTGCTTGGCAAGACTGTGAGTTCATTGAGGAAGTAGGCTCCAGCTAATTCTGTAGGGGACAGATGCTCATTGAACAATTACATTAATTGACTGTGCTACAATTTCAGCTTAGACTGTATTGTGCTAGGGTGTAGTGTGGTACAGTACAATACAGTGTAAAACAGCACAGTATACTACAGCTCAGCATAGCATAGCATAAATACAGTATAATATAGATAGTATAGTATAGTGCACAATATAGTGCAGTACAGTATAGTATGGTATACTACAGTATAATACAGTACCATGTAGTATATGACTGCATAGTACAGCAAAATGCAGCATAATGTGGCACAGTAAGGTATAGTATAATGCAGTATACTATACTATAGTAGAGTGAGGAACAGTATAGTATATACTATAGTCCAATATAGTTCAGAATACTATCATATAGTGCAATATAATATAGTACAATGCAGTATAGTATAGAACAGTGTGATATAATCAAGCACAGTATAGGATACAATATAATGCAATATGGTACTATACAGTATAGTCTAGTACAATATAGTACTTGTACAGTATAGAGCAGTGTATCACAGTACAGTCTAGCATACAGTATAACAGAATACAGCATAGTAGAGCAAAGTGTAGGAAAGCGTGGTACAGTACAGTATTATAAGAGCAATATAGCGCAATGCAATACAGCATAGAACAAGATGATAAAGTACAGTGTGGTACAGGATGGCATTCAGTATAGTCTGGCACAGTATAGCACTTTCAGTCCAAAATGGTAGAGTATGGCACAGTACAGTCTCGTATATAGGGTGCCCCCCAAAATGTTTACACACACTTTGAATAATTATAAAGGCAGTGTTTATTAAAATACATTTCATTTTAAAAATTGAGCTATGAGCTGTTAAAGTGTATATACATTGTTGGGAACACCCTGTAGCATATTATAATACAGTACAGTACATCAAAGTATAGTATATACAGTGTAATAGAATACAGTACAGTAGCTGTGTGGTAGAATATAGTACAGTATTATAAGTATAAGACAGTACAACTTAGTACAGTCCAGTATAATAAAGCACAATACACCATAATATTGAAGAGCAAGTACAGTACAACAGTATTTTAAAGCCTCATGCTCTTAAATCAACGAATGACAAGTGTTGGCGAGGTTGTGGAGAAAAAGGAACCCTGGTGCACTGCTGGTGGGAATGCAAACTGGTGCAACCACTGTGGAGAACAGTATGGAGTTTCCTCAAAAAAACTGAAAATGGAACTCCCATTTGACCCAGTAATCCCACTCCTAGGATTATATCCCAAGAAACTAGAAACACCAATCAGAAAGGATATAGGCACCCCTATGTTCATAGCAGCACAATCTACAATAGCTAGGATTTGGAAACAACATAAGTGCCCATCAGCAGATGATTGATTGGATAAAAAAAACTATGGTACATCTACACAATGGAATACTATGCTGCCATAAAAAAGAAGGAATTCTCATCATTTGCAGCAACCTGGAAGGAATTGAAGAACATCATGCTGAGTGAAATAAGCCAGTCAATGAAAGAGAAACACTACATGACCTAACTCATTTATGGATAATAAAGAACATTATAAACTGATGAACCAAAAGATAGATATAGAGACAGTAAAGCAACAAGCAAACTGTCAAATTACAGTGGGGAGGGTAGGGAAATCTGGGGGAGATAAGAGATCAACCAAAGGACTTGTATGCATGCATATAAGTACAACCAATGGACACAAAACTCTGGGGCAGGAGGGTATGTATGGGAGGGGGGGGCAATGGTAAGATATGCACACAGATAATAATTTAATAATAAAAAAAAGCCTCATGCTCTTTTTATGGCTATGCAATATGGCATGGTTTGGATATATTGCCATCTGTTTAATCAGTACCCTAATGATAGACTTGTACATGACTTCTGGCCTTCTTTGTGTATACACAATGCTGCTATGAACAGCACTCTCCATTATGTGTCTTTGCACATGCGTGTGATTTCCTCACCATCCTTATTTTCTGAACCAGAATTAGGACTGAGGGTCAGAAGAGCCACGCTGAAACCTTTCCCATTCTACTAGCAAGTGCCCTGGGAGGGTGTGCAGTTGGCTGAGGTCCTGGAGCGGTGGAGTCTACCCAAGGGGCTGTGTGGTTCCGCCCCGGCTTGCTAGTGGAAGTGACCCGGTATACAGTGCGGCGCAGATTTATAATATTAGCAACTCTTCATCAATCTGGCGAGACCAAAGCCAACTCTCAAAACAAACATTTCCTGCGTGAACAGCGTGTTTGTTATGTTTTCCTCATTTGTTTATGATGGCTGTGTCAGCCACACTGATTTACATAAACACTGCCAATCTGGGGATGTTACACTCTCAACAAAAGTAGCTGAGTACAAACAGCATTCCTCAGTTTTAATTCATATTTTCTAAACATTGGAGATGTTGATAAAATGAGCCAACGAGAAAATGCAACAAAGGAGACCATTTCAAGGGGCGATTTTGATGAAGACGCGTTCCGGATTGACAAAATGTTACAATATTAATGAAGTGAATCGTTTACTGTCATGTTTGGCTCCTACAGAACCATAAAGCAAGCTAGACTCAGACTTCTGCAGACTCCAGGCCATAAATGTACAAGACGACTCCTAGTACATATGCATTTGTAATTGAACCAGCTCGATTGTTCGTGCTTCTCCATCACCTACTTAGTTGTTTATTTCTGCAAATGCTGAGCTGCTGCCATGTTGCAACCATAATCCTGGACTTGGTTGTGTTGGAGACGCATAACTCTGGCAGAGGGTGCCCTTTGCCCTTCCAATGAGCCACGTTGGTCCATGGGACAGGGTCCCCAGTGCCCAGCGCTGGGACATAGTCTTGCCCCAAGGGTAAGGTGACCAGATTTTAACATTGGTAAAGTGGGACACTATTTGGGGAGGTGGGGGATTCTTGATTAAAAATTTGGTCTATATGGAGCAACAAAAATTTTCATAGAACGCAAAAATAGTATTATAATATATTTTTAAAAAATTTCAACGTAAGTATAATTTACAAATATAACAAATAAATAAAAATTATGTATAGTGTCACTTTCAAGGCCGGGTGCTAGACTTTTTGCTGCCACTATAAAATAATACGAGTACTGTCTGCTAAATTCAAGAAAATTTATGTATTTATTAAATGAATAAATAAATAAATAAATTACTTACCCAAATTATCTGAATAGCTGATTTGTAATGATATCACTTGTTTAACTAGCTTACTAGCATGCAGTACGATGTGTATAGTATGAGAGACGCTTACAAAATGATTTTGTTGCCGAAACCGGTTTGGCTCAGTGGATAGAGCATCGGCTTGTGGAATGAAGGGTCCCGGGTTTGATTCCGGTCAAGGGCATGTACATTGGTTGCGGGCACATCCCCAGTGGGGGGTGTGCAAGAGGCAGCTGATGGATGATTCTCTCTCATCTATGTTTCTAACTCTATCCCTCTCTCTTCCTCTCTGTAAAAAAATCAATAAAATATATTAAAAAAAACACACAAAAAACCCCAAAATGTTTTCATCGTTACCAATCCCAAAAAATGCCATTATTCATTAAGTCCAAACAATGGTGGTCGAATTCTAGCAACTGTTCAACAATGCGAACTTTGATAAGCAGTTCTCGATAAACAGTTCTCAACAATTATTTGTTATTATTAAAGTTTAACATTATAAAATTAACAAAAATAATATAAAACTCACATCCTGGCTAAATAGCCACATGGCCACCAAAAACCGTATATTCCCTTCCCATTCTCCCGCAGTTCCCTAGCTTGTCGTGCATTCTTTCCAAAAATCGGGACTTTTTAAAATGCCGTGGGACGCGGGACAAATTGTTAAAAATCGGGACTGTCCCGCCAAAAGCAGGACGTCTGGTGACCTTAATCTTGAGAGGCGCTCTGGTGATGGGCTGCACCTTCTCTGGTCCTTGAGACATTTTCAAATATTTGTCTAGTTATGTCCAAGAGGTGGACTTGCACTGAGTAAGGGTATAAATGCTTTTTTAAAAAGGGTTTTTATGCATATTGCCAAACCCATCTTCAGAAGGTCCACCAGTTTACACTTGTTCTTTAGTGGGTACCTGCAGGCAGAGGTGAGGATTGGGAAGGCGAGGATTGGGAAGGCTGACCCTGGAATTGAAACGGTGGTCTGGGCCAATATTGTGAGGCCTGACTCAATGCTTTGGGAGCACTGGGCCAGAGGAAACCTTTGAAAATGCACATTTGCTCATAGTGTTCTGTGGTGTTTGTTTTGTTTTGTTTTTGTTTTTGGTTAATCCTCATTGGTTAGTTGGCTGCCTCTTCCTTGACCAGGAAATGAACCTGTGACCCTTCTGTGCGCAGACAGATGCTCTAAAGACCGAGAACATCAGCCAGGGCCCTCAGAGTAGTGGTTCCCATTGTTCTTGGGGTAAAATCCAGAATCTTCTGAGGGTCCAGCAGGCTCTGCCTGCCTCTCCAGCCCTATCTTGGGCTATGTATTCGTTTATTCATCTCTTAGGGCTGCTGTCACCAAGTACCACAATGTGGATGGTCTTATACGACAGAAATTTATTGGATAGGTAGAAGTTCAAAATCAAGGTGAGGTCAGGGTTGGTTCTCACTGGAGGCTCAGGGAGAATCTGTTCCACCCCTCTCACCCAGCTTCTGGTGGTGGCCAGTGGTCTTTGGCATCCTTGGGCTTGGAGACATATCACTGCCATATCTGCCTCCATTGTCACCTGGCTTTCTCTATGTCTCTTCTCACAAGGACAACAGTCATATTGTACTAAGGGCCTTCTTACTCCAGTATGACTTCATCTTAATTTAATTACATCTGCAATGACCCTATTTCCAAGTAGGGTCACATTCTTAGGTTCCTGGGAAGACATGAATGGTAAGATACTATGCAGCCTCCAGGAGGCCACGGCCCTGGCTCCATCCACGCTGCCTGGTCCTCCTGGACTACTCACTTCCTAACTAGCTTCCCTCCCCCCTGCAAGGTATTGTGGGAATGTCCGTTCCTCAGAGAAGCTCTCCCAAGCCCTGCAGACTAGGGTCACCTTGCCCTGTCCTGTGGGCTCATAGCAATCATCACATGGAAATTGAAGAAGCATCTGAGTGACAGTGTGTCACCCTTGCATGTGCCTCCTCTGCTATAATATGGCCTCCACCAGGATAGGAACAGGCCAACTGGATGAACAATAACAAGCCTAAATTCATGGCCAAAGAGGCTATCATGATAGGATAGGCCAGAGATGACAGCTCCCAGGAAATCCACTGCAGGAAACCCATGAAGAAGGCCTCAGAGCAGTGGCCCCTGCACATGGCAGGGGATAGGTCTGCATTCAGACCAGGCTCCACCCATCCCTAGGTGGCACATGAAATAAAACCCATCACTGACCATGGCTTACAAGGCCCTATATTGTGACCTCCTTGACCTCTACTCCATTCTGGCCTGCCCAGTCCCTTTCCTGCAGCTGCACTATTACTGTTTATGCTCCACAATCCCGCCTCCCTAGTTCCTGTCTTAGGGCCTTGGCAGTCATTCTACCCATAACCGGGAATGTTCTGTACCCAAATTTCTGCATACTGGTTTCTTATCAGTCAGACTTCAGCTCAAACTGTCACTTCCCTGAGCACCCCATCTAACTTCCACCATCTTCCATCACACCACCCTGCTTTATTTTCCTATGGTGTTTTCAGTGTCTGCAGTGATATGGTTCATGTATTCGCTATCTGCCACCTTATAACTCTGGGAATAGAAGTTCCATGAGGGCAGGGATCGTGTTTGTTTGCCTTGTTCGCTGCTGAGCCTTCAGTGCCCAGAGTAGAATTTGGAAAGGAGTGGGTCCTTACTGTTTGCTGAGTGAATGAAAGTGACTTAATTTTCATTCATTCAACTTGTTGGGGAGCATATGAGACTTGGTTGGGAAGTTTGTAAGGAGGATGTCCTCATCTGCAGAAATTATGTCAATAGGAAATGGGATTGCTTGTCATTACTAAAAGGGAATATTCTTAAATTTGTAGTATTTATTGATTGTTTTGATTTTGAAAGTAATACATTTTATGCAGAAAATTTGGAGACTACAGAAGAGTATAAAGAAGAAAGTTTAAAAAGTCACCCATATATAGAATGGAAAACAGCCAATATGGAAAACAGTATGGAGTTTCCTCAAAAATTTTAAAATGGAACTGCCTTTTGACCCAGTGATCCTACTTCTGGAAATATGTCCTAAGAAACCTGAATCACCAATCAGAGAGAATATGTGCACCTCTATATTCAAAGCAGCATTATTTATAATTGCTAAGATCTGGAAATAGCCCAAGTGCCCATTGGTAGATGAGTGGATAAAAAAGCTGAAGTACATTTACACAATGGAATACTATGCAGCTGTAAAAAAAGGGAGCTCTTACCCATTGGGAGAGTATGGATAGATCTGGAAATAATTATGCTTAGTTAAATAAGTCAGTCAGAAAAAGATAAATACCACTAATATGTGGAATCTGATGAACAAAATAGAACCAGAGGCATGGATATATGATACAGATTGACCATATGGAAGGTGGGTGGTGAAGACTGGATAAAAGAAGGTGAAGGGATTAGCCAACGAATATGCATAGCCCATGGACACAGACAACAGTGATGAAGACAGAGAAGGGGTAAAGGGCTTGGACTGTATGGATTGGGGCAAAGGGAAGGAAATGGGAGACATCTTAATAGCATCAATAGTAAAAAAACACAAAAGTCACCTATAATCGCTCTATTTTTTAGCCCTCGCCTTTATGCCATTGAGAAAACCATGCAAATGTAATTGTATCAGAGAGAAAATGTAATGCCAGCAGGCCGGTGGAAGGGACAGCTAAGCATGTTGGCTGTGACTATCTTTTCCTTAAATCTGAATATATATATACTGTGGTGTCCTCCCAGTTCTGGATTTCAGCTGTCCTGTCCTTGGGGCTGTTTTCAGTCCTGGGTTTCAGTAGATGTTCCAATATTTACTAGGATGAGTCCTCCTACACTGCTCTGTGATTTTCAGTTTTCTTAGATTCTGACATCTATTTTGTTTTGGGGAGTAAATGGTCCACGTTTTGTTTACTAGGCCTGTCTTCCATTTATATTGCAGATAGGGAATCAGTTTTAAAAAGACAACATTTGAAATAGAAAAAGGACTAAGAACGTCTGGGTGGTTAAGAGAGGAGGGAGCCCTAACCGGTTTGGCTCAGTGGATAGAGCGTCGGCCTGCAGACTGAAGAGTCCCAGGTTCGATTCCGGTCAAGGGCATGTACCTTGGTTGTGGGCACATCCCCCAGTGGGGGTGTGCAGGAGGCAGCTGATTGATGTTTCTAGCTCTCTATAAAACAAACAAAAAAATTCATAAAATATATTTTAAAAGAGAGAGGAGGGAGGTTGGAGAGGCAGGCAGTGAGTGACATCAGAGAATAGTGGGAAGAGGAAAGTCAGGTGGTGAATGAAAGAGGAGAAAGAGAGCAAAAGGAAAGAAGGATGGATGAAAAAAAGATGATAGATGGAGGGCAACTGACAAGTGAACAAGGTGGGCCAGCCTCTCAGCCCCAGAGTTTGGTGTGGAAAAGGGCTTTTCCCCTCTCAGTAACAAGAGGGCACCTATCTCTCACTGTGAGCAAAAGATTGTGACCAAATTATGGATGGATTTACCAAACTTGGGAAAGAAAGTGGGCTGGGCTTCAAAGCAGAAAAGCCAGTTTGGAATAACAATGAATATGAAGCTAATGATACAGAGGCTATGATGGTTTATATGGTCTGGGTGTGGCTATATGAGTATTAAGGTGTGAAGGAAGGAAAAGCACACACCTGGGGGTATAGCTCAGGGGTAGAGCATTTGACTGCAGATCAAGAGGTCCCTGGTTCAAATCCAGGTGCCCCCTTTGTGTATCCTTTTTTCCAGGATTCCAGGCCCCCAGCAGCCTTCCCTGGTCTCTGTAGATCCAGCATCCCCACTAGAATGAAGTTAGGACCCACCCTCTCCTCTTGACTCTGTGCCCCTTTGTTAAAAGATGTCTTCACATTCTTATTTCATCCTTAGACGAAAACTACAAGATAAGTGTTTTCATTAGTAATCCTCTTCTGATTGAGTACTTCTCAATCACCATCACCATCACCATCCTTGTCATGGATGATGACACAGAAATTTGAAGCACCTTGTCCCAAATCACAAAGTGACAGAATCAAGAGTTAAATGACTACCATGAGTCATTTAACTAGTAGTTTGTGACTACTTCACAAAAGAAGAAACCAAGACAGTTATAAGATAAACTAGAGGCCCGGTGCACAAAATCCGTGCAAGAGTACGCCTTCCTTCCACTGGCTGCAGCACTGGCTTCCCTCCTGCCACCAGCAGGCACTCAGGACCCGGGCTTCCTTTGCAGCCCAAGCTTCATTCAGAAGGTCGTCTGGTCTTCTTAGCAAATTACGCTTTTATTATTATAGATAACTCTTGGGATGTAATGTATAGCACTGTGTATTTGAAAGTTGTTGAAAGAGTAGATCATCCAAGTTCTCATCACAAGGGAAAAAATCATAACCATATATGGTGAAGGATGTTAATTAGACTTATGTGATTTCTTTTTACTTTATATGTATTAAATATTTTCCAATTATATTGTGATATAACTGACATAAAGTTGTAGTGTAGGTGTACATGTAATCACTTAATATGGGTACATATTGCAAAAGGATCACCACAATAATAACAGAGACTTAATTTTTCTCTGTATGCTATTTTGTACTCAATTCTGTGCTCTGTGAAAACATTACTCATACAAAAACTAATGAATTCACACATTTAGAAAATCTCAGTTCAAGAGCTCTGACTTCCAGAAGCTTCTTGGGTCCTCCCAAAGCTCTGGCTTAGATCCCCTCTGCTTTTCTGGGCAACCCGATTATAAGACGGGGAGGAATTTGCAGAGAGGTAGGTGGACTGCTGATGGTCACAGGGTGAGAGTAGGGTTAGTCCTGAAGCTGCAAAGCCCTGAGTACCCATTCTCCAAGGGCAGCTGAATTGCAGCAGGATGAAATGGTAGTCATTTAATTCTTGATTCGTCACTTACTCTGTGATTTGGAGCAAGTTGCTTCAAGTCATACATATGAAGGTGTTAGAACAGTTTATCTCACACATTATAAATGCCCAATAAACATTATAATAGGTGTCTTGGGTGTGGCTACCCAGTAGAAAATTCCTGAAGAGGCCTGTCCATTCTAGCAGGGGGTATAGCTCAGGGGTAGAGCATTTGACTGCAGATCAAGAGGTCCCTGGTTCAAATCCAGGTGCCCCCTGTTATTTGACTTTTACTCCAATGGAAGTATAGCTCCTTGTTATTCCACAGGCCCAGTCTTATGGAATCTAAATTTCCAACACTTGTATTAGAGACTTAAGTGTCTCTTGTGACATTCTTCATGCATTTTATTTTTAACTCCTCAGCCATACTCATTTGCTGGAGAGGCAGAGGAAGTCTGTCCTAGACTTTGTCTGTTTCTCTGGTGCCTAATTATTACCATCCTGATTTTATTTGTTTATACAAGCTTGCTTCAAAAAATAGGATTTGAGGCAGCTTACAATAAAAGGTGCAATAAAAGTCCAACTGATCAAGCAGGTATAAAAAGGCAAGGGCTTACTTATATGAAGCAGTTATAGTTATAGATATGGAAAGAATCATGGAGGCCAGGGGCTGGAGGTGGAAGGAAGGGGGTTTTGAGTAATGGGGACCGTTTCAGTTAGGGAAGATGAACATTTTCTGGAGCAGGATGGTGGTAATGGTTGCACAACATTATGAATTACTTAATACCACTGAACTGAACACTTCAAAGTGTTATGTGTATTTTACCACAATTTAAAAAGCAGAAGGCAAGCCCTGGCTAGTGTGTGCAATAGTTAGAGTGTAGGCCCAGGCCCCAAAAGGTCATGGGTTCCATTCCCGATCAATGGCACCTGCCTGGGTGCAGGCTTTATCCCTGGACCCAGTTCAGGCACCTGTGGAGGCCACCAATCGATCTCTCTCTCTCTCTCTCTCTCTCTCTCTCTCTCTCTCCTCTCTCTCTCTCTCTCCTCTCTCTCTCTCTCTCCTCTCTCTCTCTCTCCTCTCTCTCTTTCCCTCTCTCTCTCTCCCTCTCTCTCTCTCTTTCCCTCTCTCTCTCTCTCTCCCCCCTCTCTCTTTCCCTCTCTCTTTCTCTCTCTCTCCTCCACTCTCCACCCTTCCCACCCTGCTCCCTCTCTCCCTTCAACTCTCTATAAAAATTACTGGAAAAAAATATTCTCAGGCTGACCTAGCCACCTTGGCTCAGTGGTTGAGTGTCAAGCTATGAACGAGAGTTCACAGTTCCATTCCTGGTCAGGCCGGGTTGAGGATTCAATCCTCAGCGTGGGATGTACAGGAAGCATTCTCTCTCATCCCTTTCTCTTCATCTCTGAAATCAATAAAAATATATTTTTAAAAAATATTCTCAAGTGAGGATTAACAACAAAAACAACACAAAACTGAAGGAAAAAGAAAAGGCAAGGACTGAATATTTAGAAGTTACAAGATGAATACAAAACTTATTATCTCTGAGTTTCCTGGTTATCAAACAGAAGTGAGAACATATTAATTCATCAATTGAGTAAAGTATTTTTTATTAATCTTAGCTACATTGGCTCAATGGATAGAGCATCATCCTACGGACTGGACTAAAGGGTCCCAAGTTTGATTCTGATCAAGGGCACATGCCTGGGTTATGGGCTCAATCCCCACTAGGGGGAGTGCAGGAGGCAGTCGATCGGTGACAGGCTCTCATCATTAATGTTTCTATCTCTCTCTCCCTCTCCCTTCCTCTGTGAAATCAATAAAAATATATTTAAAAATATTTTAGCTCTGAAAACAACAGGCATTTATAAGATAGGTGATTGCCAGGGTAGCCATGTCCAGCCACACAGGCTGAGTGTTGCACAACTCCCCTAATTACGCAGTCCCCTATGGTTGCACAGCATAATGACACTAGATATTGGCCATATTTTACCCCTTTTGCAAAACACACAACACACACACACACACACACACACACACACACACACACACACACACACCAAAGCAGAGTAGTAGACTGGGTGGCCTAGGACAATAGAAATTTATTTCTCAGACTGAAAGTTGGAAAATCCAAGATCAAGGTACTGGCAAATTCTGTATCTGTTAAGGACCGTTCCCTGGTCCATACACTGCGGGCTTCTTGCTGTGTCCTCACATGGCCAAAGTGACAGGAGATATCTTCTGAACCCATTTTATAAGGGCACTAATCCCATTCATGAGACTTCCACCCTATAATCTCATCAGCTCCCAAAGGGCTCACCTCAACATATTCATTTGGGGGTGACGCAAACACCCAGTCAATAGTACATATGGGTATATCCCCGGAAGGATTTTTTATTAATCAAAACTCCAAATCACAAACTATAGAAGATAAATTTGATTATACCAACATTTAAATTTTTTATGTGACAAAAACTCCTTAAACAAGAGATTGAATTTTGCAACAAACTAGATTATGATGGAGAATGGATTTGTCCCAGAATATAAGCAAAGTGGAAAAGTTCTGGAGATCTGTTATGCAACAATGTGGCTATAGTTAACTCTACTGAACTGTCCGCTTATATATGGCTAAAATAGTAAATTTTGTCATGTGTTTTCCACTTCAATTTAAAAATCTTAAATTATTTTAAAAATAAGAATTTCTATACAAGAAAAAGTATAGTTAATTCAATAGAAAATATACAAAGACAGGTTAAGCAATTCATAGAAAATGTTATTTTTATAACAAGTAATTGTATGAAAAGATGCTCAACTTTGCTAGGAACAATAAAGAGCCCTGGCTGGTATACTCAATGGTTAGAGCATCAGCCTATGCACCAAAGGGTCTTGGGTTCGATTCCCTGTTCAAGGCATGTACCTGGGTTGGGGGTTCACTCCCCACCCCTGGTTAGGGTGTGCCAGAGACAACCAATTGATGTGTCTCTCTCACATCCATGTTTCTTTCTCCCCAACCCGTCTCTCTTTCACTCTGAAAAGCAATGGAAAAAATGTCCTCTGGTGAGGATTTATAAAAAATGTTTTTAAAATTAATTAATTAATTGAGAAATAGGCACCATTTTCACTCCCTTCCCAAAACTTAGTTAAGTCGAGATTTAATTAGATCAAGAGTTGATGAGAAGAAATGGTATTTTTATTTGCTCACAATGGGAGTATACTTAGAACGTTCACTATGAAGAAAATGTTGGCAATAAAAATGGTAAATATAAAAATTACATAATACTATAATAGTAAAATTAAAAGTGCATACTATTCAGGAGTTTCATTTCAGGGTCCCTTTGAGAAACTCCAGAGTAAGTGTATCAGGAGATATGTACAAAGATGTTCATTGAAGCATCATTTGTAAAAAAACCAGAAAACATTTCTAGTATGTCCATTAATAGTGGAATAGGTAAATAAAAATTTTCATTCCTGTAATGAAATCAAATTAAGGTGGTTTATCGGAGAGTCCAAAATAAAATCGGTACAGGCACTAAAGGCAGGAGTGAGACAGAGTGCCCTTCAGAAATCTCAGTCGCGTCTGATAACTAGATTACTCACCCACCACCGGGGATGGAGGATCAGGTTGTTGGAGATGAGACTATTGTTGAGAAACACTTTTCTGCAGAGAGAGAGTCGGGGTGCTCCTCCCCGTTGGTGACATGTCCTGGAGTTGGGGTCTGCAGTGAGGTGTGTCTAGCTCTGCAGGCAGAGAGGGGCCAGGTAACTCTTTGGAATCAGCAGGTACTACCAGAGTGGGCGGGAATAAAAGGCACATGAGGGTGTCCTGTACCCTCATGGAGAGAACCATTTTGGAGCGACATCAAACTCTGAGCAAGAGGATGGGGTCATGGACCCAAACAGCGAGAGGCTGTGACACAGACCCCTGGAAGCCAAGTTATGGAAGCAGTCAAATGTTCCCAATGGATAAGGTGACCAGACATCCCGCTTTTGGCGGGACGGTCTTTATTTTTAACAATTTGTCTCGAGTCCTGCAGCCTTTTAGAAAAGTCCCGATTTTTGGACTTTTTAAAACTGCTACGGGACGCGGGACAAATTATTAAAAATCAGGACTGTCTCGCCAAAAGCAGGACATCTGGTCACCTTACCCAATGGGGCCAAATGATTAATTCAGAACCTCTCACTAACATGATTCTGGGAATCAGAGCTTATAGTCCAAGGAGGTGTGATTGCAATAAGGAGACAACAGTAGACAGGATTTGATCAATTCCTTATACTTTATATCAGATACCAGGATATGCGTAAAATCTTACCATTGAGTCATTTGAAGTCAGATTAGTGTGAGCAGTAGGGTTAGAACCTTCCATAGTAAGAGATGACATGATCTACTTTGAATGTTAACAATGAGACTTTGATTATTATGGTTCACAGAAAGAAATCAAATGGAAAATGATATTATGGCCTTTAAATGAATACTTGGATTCGAAGAGGTTTGGGATTCGCTGTGGGGGCCGTGGCCTGTGACTGGGCTGGTGAAGCTGGCAGTGGGACACCCACTGCATGCAGTTCCTGTCCTTTCTAGGCTGCCTCGCATCCCTGGGATGTTTTGGCCCAAGAGCAACAGAGAGGAATTGACAGGAGTGCTCCAGCCACGAAGACAGAAGAGAAACAGTTCAGAGATGGATGACGCTGACAACACCTTGCCATACTAGCAGACAGCAGCTGCGTGTTGCTGAAGGATGTCCAGGACCAAACCAGAGAGGGTCAGACCTTCATCACCACCATTTGTCCACCAACCGGATCTGAAATATCATGGCTGACATGTATACATAAGGAACTGTTTGACATTGAAATTGGGACTCAAAAGAACTGTTGGCCCAGAAAGGAATTCAGTACAGATTGATCCATTTGCCTCTCAGCATAACCATTATAGCTGGTCTCAGTTTCAGTTCTTACAAGGGTATTTCTTGGATCACATGATCTCACGCATCTAGGGGAAATAATGAACAACATAAACTGATGAACAAAAACAGAACCGGAGACAGAGAAGCAGCGATCAGACTGTCAAACCTCATAGGAAAGGTAGGGGAGGATGGGGGTAAGGGGTAGAGATCAACCAAAGGACTTGTATGCATATATATAAGCCTAACCAATGGTCACGGACAACAGGGGGTGGGGGTATATGTGGGGAGTGGTTTGGGATGGGAATGGGGGGGGATGAAGACAATATGTGATACCATAATTAATAAATCAATAAAAAAAGCTCTCTGTAGCTGGAGCTGAATCTCAGTGCTCGCACAGTGAGTGGGAACACAGCTAGTCTTTAGTGGGTTCAGGGCATGCGGGCAGGAATTCGAGAAATTGAAATGCTCCCTGGAGTTGCTACCTTTTCATTCTGTGTTCAGACATGGCTTCCTGCTGGAAGTAGGCTGCCACTTTGTGTCTCTATGTATGGATTTGAAATGGGAGTATTAGTATTCATTACATTAGATAGCTTTCAAAATTTAAACTTTATACAGCTCTTAAAACAGAGCTTATCCCGTACTGCAAATCCTGTAAATGGTAGCTATGATTATTGCTGCTGTGTTTGTTTTCAGCTCATTAGTTCCATTTCTCGCAAAAAGTCATTTACACCGACTTTTGTGAGGATGTTGGAATCAGTCCTAGCATATGTCTGAAGTCTTTCCATCTGACAGGGGACATGGGGCTCAGTCTAGGGCCAGAGAGCATCATTTAGGTATGGAATCTTTGACATAAGGAGAAGGGAAAAGGAAACAGAATAAATTACTTTTTTTGAATCATTAAGAAGGAGGCACAGAACAGGATAGTATTTCTTTGTAGATGTATAATATATTAATGCTCTAGAATTTGGTATTTAGGTCCATTTTGTAGGCAGAGAAATACAAAACAAAGAGGCTAAGTGACTCATCCAAGGTCACCCAGATTTTGGAGACAGCTCCAAACTCAATAACAAACAATGTGTTTTGGTCAGACTTTATATGAACTCTCTAAACCTGGAGCCATTTTACTGCAGAGAGGAGCGAATATGGTATACAATATCCAAGTAGGTAGCTTGTTCGGTAGCTTTGCTGAATGTTCACAAAGGATTAAAAATTTTCTGATGCAGAAAAGAATAGATAAAAAGCATTAAAAATGACCCCCCCCCATGTTCTAATTAGGTTTTGGGTACCAATGCATTTCATTAACTTTTTTTAAAAAACCTTTAAAAAATGTTTTATTGATTTTACACAGAGAGCAACTGAGAGGGACAGAGAGTTAGAAACATCGATGAGATACATCGACCAGCTGCCTCTTGCACACCCCCCATTGGGGATGTGCCCACAACCAAGGTACGTGCCTTCACCGGAATCGAACCTGGGACCGGCTTAAAAAAAACCTTTTTATTTCGAGATAATTGTATGTCTACATGCAGTTGTAAAAAAATACAGAAAGATCTCATGTAAACTTTATCTGATTTGCTCAATGGTAACATTTTGAAAAATTATAGTACAATTAGAGGCCTGGTGCACGAAGTCATGCACAAGTGTGGTCCCTGGGCCTGGCCTGTGGGATTAGGCCAAAACTAACTCTCTGACATCTCCTGAGGGGTCCCATATTGGGAGAGGGTAGCAGCCAGGCTGAGGGACCCCACCGGTGCATGATCTGGGCTGGGAGGGATGTGGGAGACTGGCCAGCTAGGGAGGGACCAAAGGAAGTGTCTACCCATCTTACTCAGTCCTGATCAATAGGACCCCAGCAGCAAGCTAACGTACCCGTTGGAGCATCTTTCCCCTGGTGGTCAGTGCATGTCATAGCGACTGGTCGATCAGTCAACTGTCTGCCCCCTGGTGGTCTGTACACATCATAGCGAGTGGTTGAGCAGCCTTAGTGTATCATTAGCATATTACGCTTGATTGGTTGAATGGATGACTGGACAACCAGACACTTAGCATATTAGGCTTTTATTACATAGAATATTAGGACTCGGATATTGACTTTGATATAAAATACATATTTCCATCACTACAAAGATCCTTCCATTTTCCCTTTTATAGCTATACCTACCACCTTTTTCTGTGCTTGAATGAGGGCAACCACTCACTGTTCTTTATTTTTGTGATTTTGTTATTTCAAGAATGCTACATAAATGGAATCAGATGGTGTGTAACATTTATTCACTTAGAATAATTCTCTGGAGATTCATACAGGTTGTTGTATATATCAACAGTTAATTCCTTTTTATTACTTAGTATTATTCCATGGTATGAATGTACTACAGTTCATTTAACCATTTGCCCAGTGAAGGACATCTGATTTATTTCTAGTTTCAGCTATTATAAAGTTGTACATTTTATATACATTTTTTTTGTGTGTGTGTGGACATAAATCCCCATTATTCTACAACAAATGGCCAGGAGTGCAATTGCTATGAAAGTTGCATGTTTAGTTTTTTATTGTAAAACTGTTTTCCAGAGTGACTGTCATGTTACATTCTCACCAGCAATGTATGAGTGATCCAATTTCGTGGCATCCTTGCCAGTATTCTATGCTATCACTATTTCTAAAAAATCAGCCAGCCTGATACTGTGCGATGCTATTCTATAACCTTATTTTGCACTTCCCTACTGGCTAATGATGCTGAACATTTTTTCATGTGCTTATTTGTCATCTGTATATTTTCTTCAGTGAAAAATCTGTTTGTCTTTTGCCCATGTTCTAATAGATTTTTCCTTTTTACTGCTAAAGTTTGAGAATTCTATAATATGTTCTCTATTATTTATACATCTTTTGTCAGTTTTATGGCTTGAAAACATTTTCTCCCGCTCTGTAGCTTGTCTTTTCATCCTCTTATCAGTATCTTTTTTAGGCAAAAGTTTTTAATTTTGATGAAGTCCAGTTTTCAAATTTTGCTTTTATTGATTATACTTTTGTTCTACAGTTTTAAGAACTCTGTGCTAAACACTAGATCATAAGTACTTTTTGTTTTGCTCTTCTTTAACGTTTTATAGGATACACTTTAAATTTAAGTTCATGACTTATTTTGAAATGACCTTTGTATAAGGTGTGAAACTTAGGTTTATGTTAATTTCTTTCCTTTTTTTCTTTGTCTTTGGATATCCATTTTTCCAGCATCATTTATTGATAAGCTATCTTTATATCATTAAGCTGCTTTTGCAGCTTCTCAGAAATCAGTTGTACCCAGGTCCATAGTTTGGTACCTATATTTTCTTCTATTTAAGTTATTGTTTTGGGTCTTATATTTAAGTCTTTGTTCTACTTTGAATTAATTCGCTTTACATGGGGACAAACTATAAGCCAGTTTTATTTGTTTGCATGTGGCTTTCCAGTTTTCTCAGCACCATTTATTGAAGAGACTATTTATGCTCCATTGTGTGTTTCCAGATCCTTTATTGAAAATTATCTGTTCATATACATGTGCTTTTATAGCTGGGCTCTCTATTAGGTGCCATTGATCTGCATATTTGTTTCTCTGTCAATACCATGCCCTTTTGATTATTGTAGCTCTGTAGTGCAATTGAAAGACAGGTAGCATGATGTCTCCATCTTGGTCGTTTTCTCTCAGGATTGCTTTAGCTATTCGAAGTCTTTTATGTTCCCATACAAATATGATGATTTCCCATTCTATTTCATTAAAAAATCACATTGGGATTTCAATGGGGATTGCATTAAATCTGTAAATTGCTTTGGGTAATATGGTCGTTTTAATTATGTTGATTCTTTCAATCCATGACCACGAGATATTTTTCCATTTTGTTGTATCTTTTCAATCTCTTTTAATAATGATTTGTAATTTTCAGTATATAGGTCTTTCATATTCTTTGTTAATTTTTTTTATAAATTTAAAAAATATATATATTTTATTGATTTTTCACAGAGAGGAAAGAATAGGGATAGAGAGCTAGAAACATCCATGAGAGAGAAACATCGACCAGCTGCCTCCTGCACATCCCCTACTTAAATTTAAGTGCCTGCAACCAATGTACATGCCCTTGACCGGAATTGAACCTAGGACCTTTTAGTCCACAGACCAATGCTCTACCACTGAGCCAAAACGGTTTCGGCCTTTGTTAATTTCTGATGTTTTATTCTTTTGGTTTTAACTGCAAAAATAATTGTTTCATCATTTATTTTTTTTTTTTGAAGTTTTGCTGTTAGTATACAAGAAGGTAATGGATTTTTGTACATTGATTTTGTATCCTGCAACCTGACTGTATTTATTTATTGTTTCTAAAAGTTTTTTGGTGGGGTCTTTTGGGTTTCTATATACAGAATCATGTCATCTACAAAAAGTGAGTTTGACTTCTTCCTTCCCTATTTGAATGTCTTTTATTGATTTCTCATGCCCTGTTGCTCCGGCCGGGACTTGCAGCACTATGCTGAATAAAAGGGGTGAGAGTGGACTTCCTTGTTTGTTCCTGATCTTAGAGGAAAAGCTTTCAGTTTTTCACCACTGATATCAGCTGAGAGTTTATCATATATGGCTTTTAGTACATTGAATTACTTTCTTTTTATTCCTATTTTATTGAGTGTTTTAATCATAAGTGGATATTGTATCTCATAAAATGATTTTTCTGCATATTGATAAGATCATATGATTTTATCCTTTCTTTTGTGAATGTGGTGTACTACATTGTTGGTGTATGTTGAACCATCCCTATGCCCCTGGAAGGAAGCCCACTTGATCATGTGTTAGTTTTTGATTTACTATTGTATTTGATTTGCTAGTCTTTTGTTTAGATGTTTTGCATCTGTATTCATCAGAGACATTGGTCTGCAGTGTTCTTTATTTGTGTTATCCTTGCCAGGCTTTGGTTATATTGACCTCATAGAATGTGTTAGGAAGTATTACTTCAATTTTTTGGAAGAATTTGTGAAGGATAGCTTTTAAATATTTTTTAAACGTTCATTATAATTCACTGGTGAAGGCATCTGATCTTGGACTTTTATTTTTTGAGGAGGTTTTTGATGGTTGTTTAAATTTCCTCACTGCTGATTGGTCTATTTAAATTTTCCAAATTCTTCATGATCAGTCTAGGAAGGGAATGTATTTCTAGGAACTTACTCATTTCTTCTAGGCTGTTGAAATTAGTGACATATAATCTTTCATAATATTCTAGTATGATCCTTTGAATATCTGTGATACCTGTGATGACTTCTCCTCTCTCTTTCTGATCTGGTTTATATGAGTCTTCCCCCCTTTTTCCTTAGTGATTATAGCAAGTGGTTTGTCAAATTTATTAATCTTTTGAAGGAACCAGATCTTTGTTCCATTATGTTTTTGTGTAGTCTATTTGTTCTCCATTTCATTCAATTCTGTTCTAATTTCTATTATTTCCTTTCTTCTGCTGACTTTGGGTTGCTTTTGTTCTAATTCTTTAAGATCAATGTTAGGTTGTTTACCTGGGATGTTTCTTGTTTCTTTACATAGGCCTGTAGTGATATAAACCTCCCTCTTATACAGCTTTTGCTGCACCCAGAAGTTTTTATATTTGAGTTGTCATTCTCATTTGTCTCTATATCTTTTGTCCCTTTGTCCCAGTCATTTTTTAGCAGTATGTTGTTTAATCTCCACCTTTTTGTGAGTTTCTTTATTTCCTTTTTGCAGTTTATTCTCATTCCTAGGCATCGTGTTCAGATAATATACTTGGTATAATGTCAATCTTTTTGAATTTGTTGAGGCTAGTTTTGTGACCCAACATATGGTCAATCCTTGAGAATGGTCCATGTGCGCTGAAGAAGAATGTATAATCTGATGTTCTTGGATGTAAGATTCTGTAATTGTCAATTATGTCCATTTGACCTACTGTCTCATTTATGGCTGATAGTTTGTTTGTTTGTTTGTTTATTTATTTATTACTTTTAAAGAAAAATATTTATTGTTGAAAGTATAATACTTTCCTTCCCCCCACACCCCACATTGACCTCTTAAAGTCAGGCCTTCACCACCCTATTGTCTGTGTCCATGTGTTATACATACATGAATACATGGTCTTTGGTTGATAACCTTCCACCAGCCTTTCTCTACCTTCCTCTGAGATTCCACACTCTGTTCCATGCTTCCATGTCTCTGGATCCATTCTATTAATTAGTTTAATTTGTTTATTAGATTCCACATATGAGTGAGATCATGTGATACTTGTTTTTCTCTGATTGACCTATTTCACTTAGCATGATACTCTCTAGGTTCCTCCCTGCTGTCTCAATGGGTAAGAGATTCTTCTTTTTTACTGCTGCATAGTATTTCATAGTGTAAATATACCACAGCTTTTTTCTCCACTCATCTACTGCTGGGTACTTGACTGTTTCCAGGTTTTAGCTATTGTAAATTATACTGCTCTGAACATAGGGGTCCATACATTCTTTCTGATTAGTGTTTTGGGTTTCTCCAAATAGGTTTTCAATATCTTGCTCTCTCTCTTCTCCTTCTGGCAAATGTTAGTGTGTTTGAAGTTGTCCCAGAGACTCTTTACACTATCTTCATATATTTCAATTCTTTTTTTTCTCTCTTGTGATTGGGTGTTTTGTTTCTTCATATTCCAAATAATTTATATGACTTGTAATCCTCTACTCTACTGTTGAATGCCTGTAAATATTTTTTTATTTCAGCTAGTCTATGCTTAATTTCTAACTGGTCCTTTTTCATGTCTTTGACATTTTTACTAAGATCCTTGAGATTCTTAGTAAATCCTTTGACACTCTCATTAATTTCCTTGAAGCTTCCATTAACTCCCTTAAAGCTCTCATTAATATATTTGAGTAACCTTATAACCACTGTTTTGAACTCTGTATCCAGTAGTTTGCTTGATTCTATTTTTTCCCCCTTTTTTTTAACATGTTTATTTGTCTCTGCATTTTAGCTGCTTCCCTGTGTTTGTTTCTATGTATTAGGTAGTGCTGTTATATCTCCTGGAATTGGTAGAGTGGCCTAATGTAGTAGGATTCCCTTACTATTATTGTATTGCTGTCAATCTCTTCCTTAAAGTCCTCCAGATGTTTTTTTCTATATTTAGGTGCTTTTATATGGGGTGCATATATGTTTACCAGGATATATCCTCTTGTTGTATTGATCCTTTTAGTATTATGTAGTGATCTTCCTTGTCTCTTGTTATGGCTTTCATTTTGAAGTCTATTTTGTTGGATATGAGTATTGCTAACCCAACTTCTTTTTCATTCCCATGGAAAATTTTTCTCCATCCCTTCACTTTCATCTTGTGTGACCCTTTGTTTTGTGGTGGTTCTCTTATAGACAGTACTCTATGGTCTTTTGATTGGAGCATTTAAGCCATTTACATTTAAGGTCATTATTAATAGATAGTTATTTATTTCAATTTCATTCCTTATGCCAGTGTTCCTCTCTTTCTCTCTATTTCTTCTTCTTTCTCCACTCCCTTTAGCATTTTTTTTTTAATCTGTGAAGATAATTATTTCACCTTCAATTTTGAATGCTATACAGAGTATTTTTGGATTTAGTTCCTTGCTTTTCATTACTTTGAATACTTCATGCCAATCTCTTCTAGCCTGAAGTATTTCTATTAAGTCAACCAACAGTTTAATGAGAGTTTCCTTGTAGGTAACTTTCTATCTCTCTCTCTTGTAGCCTTAAAGATTTTTTTATTGTCTTTAATGTTTTCCATTTTAATTATTATGTGCCCATGGGTTTTTGTGGTTCATTTTGATTGGGACTCTGTGTTTTCTGAACTTGAGTGACTTTTCACTTCATTAGGTTAAGAAAATTTTATGTCATTATTTCTTCAAACATCTTCTCTATTTTTTGCTCTGATTCTTCTCCTTCTGTTATTCCTACAGTGTTGATGTTGTCATATTTCATATTGTCCCCAAACTACCTTAAACTATCCTCCTGCTTTTTCATTTTTTTATTAAGGTATTATATGTGTACATATCTTACAATTGCCCTCCCTCACACCCCACTTCCATACATGCCCTCACCCCCCAGCATTTTTCATTTTTTTTTTTACATTGTTGCTTTGATTGGGTGTTTTTCTACCTTGTCTACTAATTCACTCATTCAGTCCTCAATTTCTTCTAATCTACTGTTGTTTTATTCCAAGGTATTCTTCATTTTAGCTATGTAATTCTTCATTTCCAATAAATTCTTATTTATTTATTTCTATATATCTTTTTCATGCTGATATAGTTTCCACTAAATTCCCTATAGTTCTCACTGAGTTCTTTGAGCACCCTTATAACCATTTGTTTGAACTCTATATCTGATTAATTGGTCTCCTCCATTACTTTTATCTCTTTTTTTCTGAATATTCCTCCTGTTTTTTCACTTGGGGCCTATTTCATTGTTTTTCCACTTTTCTGTTTCTTTGTGTTTGTTTCTGTGTCAGAAAATACTGCTATGTCTCCCTGTCTTGGTGGGGTGGTCATTTTGTGGGATTCTGTAGTAGTCTTTTTGACATTCTGAGCTGGTTGCTGTAGGAATGACCCCTGTGTGGGTTATATGGGTTATCCTTTTAAATTTGATCTTGATTGCTGTTGTTCCATTTCTGAATGAGCTCAGTCCTCAGGCTTGTTAACTGTGTCTCATCTCTGACAACATCATGTCAACTGTTATACAGGTTCTGACAGAACAAAAAAAGACAATACCAGTCAAAAAAGAACATGAAGGGAAAACAACAACAACAACAAAATAAAAAAGCAAACAAATAAAAACAAAACAAAACACCAACAATAATGAAAACAACAGCCTCAACCAAGAGACTAAAACAAAACAAAACAAATAAATGACCAAAAAGCTTATCACTCAGACACACAAAAAGAGTGCTCAAAGGAGAAAAGAAAAAAAACTAAAATAAATAAATAAAAGAGAATATAAAAGCAAAGAAGGAATAGACCAGAAATACTAGTAAGGTAAGTATAAAATAGGGTAAGTATAAAAATAAACGATGGACCATAATGAATAAATAATAATAATAATAATTTTTAAAAGTAATAATACTAATTAAAAATAAAATATAGAATGGGAAAAGAAAAGAGGAAAGAAAAGAAGGAAAGTATCTCTCTATATAAAAGCTTAAGTGACTGAATGAACAAATGATCAAATGACTGGTCAACTGGTCGCTATGATGCGCACTGACCAATAGGAGGCAAATGCTCAATGCAGGACCTTCCCTGGTGGTAGTGTGCTCCCATAGCCAACCTCCTGTGGTCCCTCCCCTAGCCTGGACAGCCGGCCTGATGGCCCCAGACACCGGCCAGGCCAAGCGACTCCACCCATGCACAAATTCATGCACCAGCCCTGTAGTTGAATTATAAATGGGAATTAGCTGAAACCGGTTTGGCTCAATAGATAGAGCGTTGGCTTGGGGACTGAAAGGTCCCAGGTTAGATTCTGGTTAAGGGCATGAACCTTGGTTGTGGGCATATCCCCGGTGGGGGTGTGCAAGAGGCAGCTGATCAATGTTTCTAACACTCTATCTCTCTTCTTTCCTCTCTGTACAAAATCAATAAAATATATTTTTTTAAAAATGGGAATTAACAAAAAGTATAGAGAATGAGAAAGAAAGAAATTGGAATAAAATAGAAGATAGCAATTAGAGGATATGGAAAATGAGAGAAGAGAAAGAAAATCCAAACTAAAGAAAAATAAACCAACTAAAAAAGAAAAAAGAAAAAGAAAACAACAATATCCACTCCCCACCAATAAAAAATGTTTTGGGTCTGCTATTTGTGGAGCTTGCTGAATTTTGCTTCCATGCTATGTTTCTAGCCCCTTGGTGAGTGGGTCCTGGGCCTCACAGGCAGTTCTCTGGTGCAGGCCCATGAGTCGTCTCTGCTTGGTCCTTGGCAGCCTGGCTGAAGCCTTGCAGGGTGGGTCTCCAAATATTCTGGTAGGCAGCAGAGGCTAGGCCTGCTTGGTCTTACCCTTGGGCTGCTTTCCCTTTCTGAACTCTGCAGGTTATCTGGCTCTAGGCAGGATGGTTTCAATAGATTTGCATTGTGGGTGGTTCCTGTATCTGATAGGAGAGCCTTGCAGGCCCTTCCTCTCCTCAGCTCTGCCTGGGTCGCTGGCACCCGCTTCTCACAACCTTTAACAGTGGGGATTTAAACAAAACATACACACAGAAAACAACAACAATAAAATAACCCCTGCACCCATCTTTCAGCCCAGCTGGCTCTCACTGGGCCGAGCTTATGCTCAGGCTCCCACCTGTCCAGATGTCAGAGTCCATCCCCACTCCCACCCACCCAACCAAGACCAGCCACTGGGATGCAGATTTCCAGCCCAGAGCCATTCCACAGGTGGGAGATTGGGCTCTTCCTCTTCAGTTGAGGTGGGGAGGATCATACTTCTTTCCCAGGACACTCGGACTGGCTCCTGTCCTGCTCTCTGCCAACAGTTCTGTCAGAGAATAAGCGCTCTTCAGATTCACTGCTGGGTGGTTTGCTCAGACCCCGCTGGGGATCTGGAGTTCTGCTGAGCAACCCCTCCTGCAGACACTGATCTGGGTGAGCTTCCCAGGCTGGTATTGTAACTCAGCACTCCCTTTTTGCCTGGGATAAGGCAGTCTGAGCTCCCCTGGTGGACTGAATTCCCACTGGTTCCCACTGTCCCATGCTACATGGATGCCCCTTCTCTTCTCTGTAGCTTTGGCCTGGCGATACCTGCATGTGGCTGAGACTCCACACATCCAGCGGCAGTAACTGTATCCCACACCTTACCTCCGGCTTCCCAGCCGCGGTGCACAGCTGTGGGCTGCTGGCTCACCGCATCTTCTGTTCTCTCTCCACATTCTGTGCTCACAGTATTCCCAACCAGTTTTTTCAGCTCAGTTTTTCAAGTCAAATGTTCTGTAGATTTCCCACAGGTCTGATCCATTGTTGGGAGCAAGGAGACCGAACTTCCTTACTCTGCAGTCATTTTTTTAACCTATTCCTTGAGCATTCTTATAAAAGTGTTTTGAGCTCTGTATCTGGTAGATTTCTTGCCTCCATTTCATTTGTATCTTTTTCTGGAGATTTCCTCTCTTCTTTGATTTGTGGTGTTTCTTTGTCTCCTCATTTTGACTACTCCTCTGCTTGTTTCTAACCATTAGGTTGATCTGCTGTATCTCCCAGTCTCAGCAGGGTGGCCTGAGGTGGTAGGTGTCCTGTGAGGTAACTTAAGCCCGGTGCTCAGGAGTGTCCCTTGTGCGGGTTGTGTGTACACTCCTCTTGTATTGCTCCTTGCAGGTCAGTGGGAGGGACTGACTCTCAGGCTGACTGGCTGGGAGGATTCACCTTGCACACAGCATAAGAGTTGGTGTATGGTGTCGACCCCATGTAATGGGCCTTACCCCAGCAGGGCCCTGGTGCCTGCCCAGTCCATCCTTCTGGTGTTCTGCTTTTGGGATTTCTTGGGTGGTCGTCTATTGTGGTTGAAGCCATTCATTGGGTGTGGTGTTTTGGGGCCTATTTGAAGGAGCCAAGGTCAGCCACTGCCTGTGACAAGCCTGGGGCTAGCTGGTGAGAGCTACAAAGCGATCCACAGTTGGTAGCTGCCTGTGCTGGACTTAAGGTGCAGGGTAGAGGCCATGCTGCAAACAGAGACCATCTGCCACCAGTACTAAGCTGGGGCATTTCAGAAAAAGCCATTGGCTAGCTGTCCATATGGCGCAGCTGCTAAAAGAGCCTTGGAAATTTTAGAGGTGAGTGAGGAGGGGGTCTCAGGGTGTCCCATGGTGGGGAAAATGATGCTCACTAGGTTAATCCAGATTCAGATTTTATACCAGTGCTGAGCCTGTGTCCATTCAGTGAAGGGTACAGGGCACACTGAAGCTAGCAGCTATTTTCCTAGAGCCCGTGGGCCTGTGGGCCTTTGAGAGTTTTATAAGAAAAACTGCATCATGGCCACGGCACTGCCAGCCCCCTGAACAGCCTCTGGTGGTGTGCCAGTTGGGTGGGGCGAGGTCTCAGAGAATCATCAGGACGGAGCAAGCGGTGTTTACCAGATAATGCAGATTCAGATTTGGCCATGTGGAGGAGGGTTCGACACAGAGACAATGGCTGCTTTCCCTCCAGCCCTCACCCTGACGCCACACAACTCATTTCCTTTCTGTATGTCTTGGCGCCTCCCAAGCCACTGTCCCTCTGCCAAAGCCTAGAGTAAGTGTCTGTGAGTGACTGTGTGTGGGCCCTTTAAGAGGACACCTGGCTTTCCAGCAGCCATCTGTTTAATTCAGATGGAATCCCTGCTGATTTTCACAGCCAGCTGTTGTGGACACGCCTCTTCCCAGCCTTGGAGCCTGAGCCAGGAGTCTAGCATGGATCTCCACACCTCCACAGCTCCTGAGGCTCAGTGTCCCTTCTCCTCCCTTCCTGGATGGTAGAGCTTCCACTCAGCCAGCCCTCTGGTGGTTCAGGGCAATGTTTGCTCTGTTTTCCAGTTGTAATTTTAAAATTGTTGTGGTAGGCTGCATTTAGGTGTTTACCTTATGCCACCATCTTGGTTTCTCTGGGAGTCTAGCATGGGACTGGGACCCCTCACTCCTGAAGGTGGACCTCTGCAGCCAAGATAGCCCTCTCCCTTATCAACCACCACATGGGGATGTGGGGCCAACCTGTTCCCCACCTTTACCCCTCCTACCAGTCTCCAAATAGCTTCTTCTGTATATCCTTAGTTATAGGACTTCTGTTCAGCGAGCCTTTCGATGGCTGGTTGTTCTAGAATTTGGATGTAATTCTGAAGTGGTCATGGAAGTGGGCAAGCACAGCATTTACCTACTCTGCCATCTTGGCCAGAACTTGTTTTTCATACTTCTTTTGACTCCAGTGAAGACAACCTCTTCCCAGTTGTGTGCTTTGAAAAATAAGCATTCAGAGGATCGTAGCAGGTCAGCAAGTGACCGAGAAAGGCAAAAATTGCCTGATGGTTGAATTTGTGGACAAGACACATTCACAAAACATGAAATGAAGACAGACTCATCTCAGACATTAGGTCAGGATCATTGAAGAAGAAGGCTTTGATATGTGAAGCATGAGCAGGCTATGGAAATAAAATAATTTCAGAATGACAGGGGACCCTCTGCTGTGCAGGCTTTTCTAGCCAAAAGGCTCAATACTGCCTAATTATCCTAGTGCCTTCACCTTTCTCTTCCCAAGGAATAATTGCAAGAGCAAACTAATAAAAGCAAAATACTTCTGTATAATTCTTTAAAAAATAAGATCAGATGTATTTGTATTACTCTATTTTTATCATTTAAAAATATATTTTTATTAATTTCAGAAAGGAAGGGAGAGAGAGATAGAAACATCAATGATGAGAAAGAATCATTGATCGGCTGCCTGCTGCACCTCCCCCTACTGGGGACTGAGCCCACAACCGGGGCATGTGTCCTTACTTGGAATCGAACCTGGGACCCTTCAGTCCGAAGGCCAATGCTCTATCCACTAAGTCAAACCAGCTAGGGCGCCAGCTCATTTTCCCCCCCTAATGTCCAAACACTCTCAGGAAAGTACTAGATGCAGACAAGATGCCAGATGACCAGCCAGCTCCACACAGAGTGCCTGCCAACAGCAATGCTATTGTAAATCAGGGCCAGTGTAAAAAGAGCAGAGACAGCCATAGTATAAAACCTTTGCTGAACTTCCAAAGGGAAGCTTCAGGAGGAAAACAAAGGTTTTCCACAGACAGTGAACTTATTTACCATAAATTTTATTGCAGAATCATATTTAAAAATATGTCATTGAAGGCAAATAAATGGATGGCCTGCTGTGTATGTGAGCCCCAAAGGCTGTCTTCTGGAGGTGTTAGAAGGAAAAGCTCTGTAGCAATGTGAGTTTGGGAGATGAGGGGGTAAGCAGGTTAAAGAAATGATTTACTGCATGATTTCTCAGAGCACCATTATTCCAATGTGCATTGGAGTCTCCAGGAGAGGAATATGACATACAGTGTTTCCTGAATCCCTGTGACCATGGGGCCTTGTTTTCCCCTTTCCCGTTGGAAGTGGCTCAGTGGAATGGATAAGCATGCAGTGTCTGGAATCAGCTGGTCTGCTCTAATCAGGATCTTCCATTTATGAGCTGTGCGGTATTACCCAATTTATTTAACCTCTTTAAGCTTCAATTCCTCATCTATAAAAGCAGCATAATAATAGCACTTACTTGGTAAATAAAAGGTTGTGGGAAATAAATCAGATAGCTCATATAAAGCACTGAATTTTTCCATAGCCTCAGTCTTGGTGTGCTCTCGATCTAAAGCCTTCTGCAGTCTGAGTATTGCAAAACATCAGTGCGGTGGATACTGGGGCTGTTTAGCATCGGCCAAGTCCTTCTGGCAAAAATGACTGGTTAGTTATTCTAAGGAGAAGGATGTTCAAGAACATCCCTTGCTAGGTGGGGAGAGAATCTCCCTTTGAAGATGGGGGATGGGTCTGTGGGTGAGGATGAGATTGCTGAGGGTGTTTTATTAAAACGAAGGGAGTGAGCCAGAGTAGGAAGCATACACCTGGAGGCCCTTACTACAGCTGGCCCTCCCCTGGGCTTTTCAGCCAGGAGAGGTATACACTGCTTGCAGCTGAAGTCTGAGGAAAGGCTTTGGTGTTGCTGCCTTTGTAAGCCTCTGAGCGGGTGGAGTGGTGAGTTAGAGTGACTGAAGACTCAGCGTGGTGCGCTGGACACAGCTCTGAAGCACAAATACAGCGGCTCTTTGGAGATGGGCTGCGTGATTTCCATTTCTCACTTGACCATGCTCACATTAGTTTCCTCATGAATAAAAGGAAAAATCAGTATCTTTTATACCCAAACTTCACAGTCCAAGTGAGTATAAAGGGGAGAAGGTATGTGAAAACACTTCAGTGACAATCAAGTGTCCTATAAATGCAATGCAAGAAATATTTATAGCAATAGTGAAAACTCAGCCACTTCATAATTTAAAGCGGTTACACTCTGGGGGTACAACATTTTTGGCTAATGCTAAAATAAGAACATAATAGCCAGTTGTCAAAATGTTATAATTGGTTTCTGACTTACCCTAAACTTTAAATTCTGTGGTGCTATAAGTTTAAGGGCTTATCTGTGGATTTCTGCCATTCTATAACTCTCTATTCCATACAAATTTTAAAGTTCTCAATTCTTCCAAAGAGACTCCAGAATTATTAATGTATAAACAAGAAACTTTATATCTATAGTTTTATTTTTTAAGTTTCCAAAATTTGTAAAGTATTAGTCCTTATCTATAATTCAACCAAATGAGCCAAGTATTATTTGATAGTGAAGTTTTTACTTCTAGTTTCAGAGAGTAATAAAGAGTTTTAACTAACCAATGGTAGAAATTTAAAAAAAGAAAATCATCTAAAGTACACAAGAGAAAATAATTATTCCAAAGACTTCAATTAAATGGAAACTTTAAATTATTAACAGTAATACCTGGTCTTTAAGGGGAAAGACAGTTTCCCCACGGGTTTTTGCACTTCTACAAGTCTTGCTGGGTATTCCAAGAGTGAGGCCCTGACTGCTCTTTAGTCGGGTCATTTCTCAGGGTTGTGTTTGCAGGGAGTTCCTCTGAGCATCAGGGAAAGTTCCACTCTATGACGAAGGGTGGGTTTGCTCACTGTTCCCCCCATGCTCAGTGGTCCTGGATTTGACACAAATACACCCAGGGGCCCCTCCATGTCAGCTTGTAGAACCAGGGAGGAGAGTCACTGACATTCGCGTGCTGGTGCTCCTGGTGCTTCCTGTGCCCTGAGTAACACAGCATGTGTCTCTGATCCAGAGGTCTCCTGTCTTCATCAGCTTTCGTGAGACAGAAACAGGCTTATTGATTAGCAGAGAAGGAGGCTGAAAGCGGGTCCCAGACACTTCACAGGTCTTGATGCTGTAGGTGGTGCCGTGTTTGGTTGATTTTCATAAGTTTTTGTCAAGGATATACTTCTAGGGTACTGTATTCTTTGTGGGCTCCTGGCACCTTCATTACCCAGCAGAGGGAGCTCACACTAATTAATTAGCTTACGTTTGCTTTCCTTGCTAATTGATTGGCTTAGGGATGCTAGAGCAGCTCACATAGGAGATGCACCTTGCTGCTGAGAACACATAGGGAAAGGTGTGGGGCATGAAGCACTTGGGCTTCATTTACGTAGGTTTCAGGGCATAAAAGGTGGAATTACTGTATTTTCTCAGGGAGTCTCTCAGGAAGAAGTTAGGGAAGCCAGAAGCACCGGAAGTAGTATTTTCTCACAAAAGGATTATTCCAAAGTTGATAGCTCTGGACTTTGTGAAAGGAGAGGTCCTGAATATAGTATTTATCTTTGGAACTATAGAACTTGCTCATTCCTTTACACCATGTATGTTATTAAGAAACGAGGACCTAACTTGAAAATTATCTGACACCATAATTAAAACATTTTATAAGTAAAGTACACAAACGAGTGCACATGCAAGGCTTTTGCACTTTTCTTTGACATCTTCACGTTTGTACTTTTATTCATCGAAATTTCAGGTGTACCCGGACAAGTCCAGAGCTGACCATCCGTCCGAGGCTAGGTTCGTTTCCCTGGACGAGTTTCAGCATTAGCACCTGACACCTTAGAACCTTCTGTTTGTTTATAAAGTAAAGCTTCTCTGGGTAGAAGCACAAAAGAAATATATTTATTAAAATAAAGGAAAAATATTAAGAATAATTTTAAATTGTATTTAAAAATTAGCACAAGAAGGGAAACCAAACAGAATATTATTAATGACAAGGATGGTGACAATGATAGATATTCAAATAGTGTCTGTTGTTACTTGATTTTTATTCTGAAACTGGAGCATAATGTAGATGTAAAGTGATGGTATTTAACTTTTAAAAATTCTGTCTCACAGTGACATGACTCAGTGGATTTGACAAAATAGTCTCTGTACCTGTGTGTGTTTTCATTAGCTTTAATTTTTAAATTTTACTCTCATTATCACTATCTTACTTAAAAATACTCTAGAGAATTTAAATGTTAGGAGAACAAGAGTAGTGAAGAAAAGAAATGGTTGGTTTCAAACATAGCAGTCTTGAAGGCATATTTGGAATAAATATATATATATATATATATAAATTCTTACCTGAGGATAATTTTCCATTGATTTTTTAGAGAGAGTGGAAGGGAAGAGTGACAGAAACCCACCGATTGGTTGCCTGCTGGGAGGAGCCTGCAATGAAGGCACATGCCCTTGACCTGACTCAAACCTGGGACCCTTTAGTCCCCAGGCTTACGCTCTATCCACTGAGCCAAACCAGGTAGGGCCATATTTGAAATATTTGCAAGAGGAAGTAATGCAAATCAAATCTAATTTTTCCATACAAACAAGTTACGAGTAAAGTCTTATTCTTCTTTCTTTTTTCATTGTTTCCGAAGAAAGGCAGACTGCCACGGGCAGCGCCTCATTTGGATGTGTCTGGAGTCTTGGAAGCTTGACTATCCTAGTTCCCCTACAAAGGGGTCTTGAGAGCTTGTTTGGAGGTTCTAGCCAGGGAGCTCAGCTACTCAGATACCCTTGACCCAAGACCCATCCTCTCCTCTGGGGGGAGGTCATCCTCTTCCACCGAGTGTGCAGCTTTGGGAGGGGCGCACATGGATCAGTGAGGGAGAAGGGGGACACCCGCCTAGCCAGCCAGAACAGCCCCATCAACAACCCTGGCGATCAATGGGGTGACAGATGTCGCAGCCAGATTGCCCTCACATCCAAGGCTTACTTTTCTAAGAAAGGACTTATTCATAAAACGTAAAGGAAATTTTTTTTGAGAGTTAATACCTTTTTATCATAGCAAAATACACAGTGTGAAATTTACTATTTTAACCATTTTTAAGTGTACAATTCAATGTCATTTAATACATTTACAGTTCTGTGCAACCATTACCACTGTGTAGCTCCAGACCGTCTTCACTACCCCAAAAGGAAACCCCTTTAGGGTAACCAGGCCAGCAGGGAAGGGCAGTTAGGGTGGCCAGGCCGGCAGGGGAGGGCAGTTAGGGTGACCAGGCCAGCAGGGGAAGGCATTTAGGGTGACCAGGCCAGCAATTAGACATCAATCAGGTTGGCAGGGAAGTGGTTATGGGGTGATCAGGCTGGCAGGCAGAAGTGGTTAGGGCCACTCAGGCAGACAGGCAGGCGAACAGTTGGAAGTCAGCAGTCCTGGATTGTGAGAGGGGTGTCTGTCTGCCCATACAGGGAGACAGTCGGACATCCCTCGAGGGGTCCCAGATTGGAGAGTGCACAGGCTGGGCTGAGGGACCCCCACCCATGCACGAATTTCTTGCACTGGGCCTCTAGTGGCTTAATAATACTTTATTGTAGGGATATACCATATTTGGTTTATCCATTCATCAGTTTATAGAAATTTGGATTGTTTCCACCTTTAGGCTAACATGAATAGTGTTGCTATGAACATTTGTGTACAAACGTTTGTTTAAATACCTGTTTTTAATTTGTTTTGAGTATATACGTAGGAATGGAATTGTTGAATTACATGATATTTCTATTTATAATTTTTTATGGAATCACCATACTGCTTTCCACTGTGGTGGTACTATGCTACCTTCCAATCAGCAATGCTGGAGGGTGCCAATTTCTCCATATCCTCCCACTGATTTGTTATTTTCTGTTTGCTTTTATTAATTAATGAATTATTGTTATTATTTTTTTGTGGGAATTTATCTTATTTTTTATTTATTTTATTTTATTTCAAGAAAAATGATTTTAAGTATAATAATTTTACATGCAATAAACATTAATATTTCAAGAAAAAAGATCTTAAATATAATAACCATTACCAAAACTGTATTAATAGTATATTACCATTAATAGTATATTACCATTACCAAAACTGTATTAATAGTATAGAAATTGTATGAAATATTAAAAATCTGCAAATAACAAGATTACTTCTATTATATTCTAAAATATCTTCTTCTCTGGCTCTATTTTGGTTCATCAGTTTATGTTGTTCATTATATTCCACAAATGAGTGAGACCATGTGATATTTATCTTTCTCTGACTGACTTATTTCACTTAGCATAATGCTTTCCAGGTCCATCCATGCTGTCTGTTGCAAATAGTAAGCGTTCCTTTATTTTTATAGCAGGGTAGTGTTCCATTGTGTAGATGTACCACCGTTTTTTAACCCAAGGGCACTTATGTTGTTTCCAAATCTTAGGTATTGTAAATAGTGTTGCTATGAACACAGAGGTGCATATATCCTTTCTGATTGGTGTTTATGATTTCTTGACATACATTCCTAGAAGTGGGATCACTGGATCAAATGGGAACTTCATTTTTATTTTTATTTTTTTAAACTGTTTTCTAGAGTGGCTGCACCAGTCTGCATTCCCACCAGCAGTACACTAGGGTTTCCTTTTTCTCCACAACCTCATCAGCATTTGTCGTTTGTTGATTTGTTGATGATAGTCATTCTGACAGGTATGAGATGGTACCTCATTATCATTTTGATTTGCATCTCTTGGATGATTAGTGATTTTGAGCATGTTTTCATGTTTCTTGGCTTTCTGTATGCCCCCTTTAAAAAAGTGTCTATTTTGGTCTCTCTAGAAAACTCTTGACTGGGACAGTGAGGAGGAGAACAAAGTGTTCTGCAAACACATTGAGTGATGACCATGCTGACTGTGTTGTACTAGGTGCTCTTCCACCTCAGGTTAAAGAGGAAGGTGGCTGCCCTTCTGGACTTTCAATTCAGTGTATACAGCTCAATCCAACCCAGGAGCACCATGAACGAACACTTCCTTTTGGGTATTCTTGGTGAGTGAGTTAAAGTTATTTGAGGTTAGATTTATTTTATTTATTTTTTATTTTTTAATATATAATAAATCTTTATTGTTTAGATTATTACAGGTGTTTCTCCCCCCCCATCACTCCCCTCCACCTGATTTCCCATCCCACCCCATACCTTTACCCCCTGACACTGTCTTCATCCATAGGTGTATGATTTTTGTCCAATCTCTTCTCGCACCCTTCACATCCCCTTCCCCCTGAGAATTCAGTCCACTCCCTTTCTATGTCCTTGATTCTATTATATTAACCAGTCCATTCTCTTCTTCAGATTTTTTATTCACTTGATTTTTAGATTCACTTATTGGTAGGTGTGTATTTGATGTCTTTTTGTTGTTCATAATTTTTACCTTTTCCTTTTTCTTCTTATTCCTCTTCTTTAAAATACCCTTCAACATTTTATGTAATCCTGGTTTGGTGGAGATGAACTCCTTTAGCTTTTTTTTTTTGTCTGTGAAGCTCTTTAGCTGACTTTCAATTCTGAATGACAGCTTTGCTGGGTAGAGTAATCTTGGTTATAGGTTCTTGCTATTCATCACTTTGAATATTTCTTGCCATTCCCTTCTTGCCTGCATACTTTCTGTTGAGAAATCAGCCGACAATCGTATGGGTGTTCCCTTGTAGGTAATTAACTGTTTTTCTCTTGCTGCTTTCAAGATTCTCTCTTTATCTTTTGCCCTTGGCATTTTAATTATGATGTGTCTTGGTGTGGTCCTCTTTGGATTTCTCTTGTTTGGGGTTCTGTGTGCTTCCTGGACTTGTAAGTCTATTTCTTTCACCAGGTGTGGAAAGTTTTCTGTCATTATTTTTTTCAATAGGCCTTCAATATCTTGCTCTCTCTCTTCTGTTGGTACCCAAAAATCCAGATGTTGGTATTCTTAAAGCCATCCCAGAGGCTCCTTACACTATCTTCACACTTTTGGATTCTTCTTTCTTTCTGCCTCTCTGGTTGGGTGTTTTTTGCTTCTTCATATTCCAGATCTTTGATTTGACTCTTGAGGTACATTGATCTACAGTTGAGTTTCTGTATATTCTTTATTTCAGACAGTTAGATTTATTTTATTTATTTTTTATTTTTTAATATATAATAAATCTTTATTGTTTAGATTATTACAGGTGTTTCTGACTGGTCCGTTTCCATTTTTTTTTGTATTCTCATTAAGGTACTTGAAGGTCTCTTCAACAAGTTTCTCAGCGGTTTTTAGAAGATTCTTGAATAACCTAATAAATGTGATTCTCTGTGAAACTCTGTGTCATCCAGTAGTTTACTTTCCTCCATCTCTCCCATTTGTGACATGCTTCTGTGTCTCTGCATTTTGGTTGCCTTTCTGTGTTGATGGAGTGGCTTTGTGTGGTAGGTGACCTACAGAGACCAGTAGCTCAGCTTTCCCAATCACCCGAGGTGGTTGCTCTTGGTACACCCCTTTGTGGGCTGAGAGCAAGGTCTTGGTGTAGATAAACCTTGATTGCTGTTGGTACACAGGAGGAATAGACCTCTAGGCCAATTGGCTGTGAGGACCCGCTGTGTCTATAATGGAATAACTGCTGCTCTGGAGACACGGTTATTGTACAGACCTTGTTTCAGTGGGGCTTTGGTGCTCACTGAGTCCACCTCCTGAATGTGTTACTTATGGATGTGAGGAGTTGAAATCTGGTGTCTCACACTGACCATTAGGTACACTGGCTTCTGGATCTCAATGGGGTGGAGTTCAGCTACTGTCTGAGGCCACCCTGCAGGAGCTACAGCAAAAACCACAGTCCTCTCCTCCCTGCTTGGAGCTGGGAGGTTTTGGAGCTATCTGCACCAGGTTGTAAGTTTGCTAAATTAAACTGCAATAGAGAAGGCCATTCATATGCAAAAGCTGCTACTTGGAGGTTGAGTGTATTTGTAGATTGTGTGGGGTGGAGTCTCAGGGTGTCAGTAGGCTAGGGTGTGGCCAACAGCAATGGCTGCCAGTTCAGCTATCTCTGCCTCTCTGGCCACCTCCCTGTGTCTTGCGCCCCAGCACAGCAAATAATTATTCTTGCGTGCAGCTCTGCAAGCAAGCAAGCCACCCTCACTTTCTGACCCGATGGCAGATAGACTAGCTTTTCCTCAGATTCAGAGAGATTGGGAGATTGTCTCTCTTTAGGTTGAAGAAAGCAACGCCCTCCGCCAGCTGGGATCTGCTGTCAGCCTGTATCTAGTGCGCACCCTTGGTACCGCAGTTTTTCAGCGCTTGTGCCCTGAATGCTCCTTTCTATTTCAGTCTAGTTGTAAAGTTTTCTTTCAGCCAGCTTTCCTGTGGTTCTGGGTGATAGAAGTTTTGTCTTTTAGTTATAATTTTGAAATTGTTGTGCACAGCTGCCATCTTGGATCCGCCAAGGTTAGATTTTCTTAATTTCTATCTCTTTGCCTTAACAATTTTGGACATTTTTCACTCTTCCTATTTTATTATCCCCTCCAAAATAAGTTCCCTTGAAAGCAGTAGCTGCGTTATCAGAAATTGGCTTTTGTATTTTATCTCTAGTTATTTTCCAATAAAACACATACACAAAATGTTGTAACATTCAGAAAAATGGAAGTGAGAGCAAATTAAATCATTTTAAGTTGCACTACAGTTAGGGACCAAGAAAAATCTACGCCCGCACCCCCCCCCCCCCCCCCGCTTCTCCAAACTGTACATCAAGACCAGCTCTTGAAGCAGTTACATAACTCACTGTGGCAAGTCTGAATTTCTGCTTTGGCACTTTAAAGTCTGAATTGGGTTGGTTCAGAGACAGAAGGGCCAACTGGCTATCACGGTGCAAGCTGGGGAGGGTCTTGGAAGGCCTCTCAGTGTGGACTCAGCCACCATGACTGTGCTGACCCATAAACAACATGTCAGGGACCACAGAGTCCTATTCATGAGCCCGTGTTTTTGGAAGCAAGGCCCAGAGACTCTAAAAATGAGCAGCGAGACAGTGACATCATAATGGTATTTATTATTTCAGGTTAGACTGTCACCTACTAAATCACTGAGGCCACAGGTAGGTTTTTCCACTTGAGGGCAGTCTTCTTTTTCCATCTAACGCTGGGTCGCTGGCAGGCATGCAACACGCACGTTCCCCAGGAGTGCTAGTGTGGGTGAAAGAAAGGCTCAAATAGCTCTTATTTCATTTTATGTTCACACATTACCCTCCCTAAAACTTGAGTGAATTAATTTTATAGGACGCAGACTGGGTCAGGCTCACACACAAGCCTTCTCCACCGCTGCCTCCACAGCACGGTCTTAACGTGAAGAACGTCTCGGGCCGTCCTGTCCTCAGATGCCTCCTTTGGACCAGATACTCCCATGTTAGTTAAGTCTTTGTGTTCAAGTTTTCGAGAACTCTGTTAACATGTATTATCAATTTGTTTGAGATCCATGATAAGCAAAATTATTAACCTATTACCATACATTAATTGATCCCATTCGCCTACCCTAGTAGAAAATGCGTGGGGTAAATTTCAGTGGGAAGGAAGGGAGGTAGAAAAGAGAAAGTTTCCAATGTGTTAAATGATGAAATGTGCATGCACATATCTCTGTGTGCATGTATGTATGTATATGTGCATACGTGTGCACATGTGTATGTGTTGCATGTGTGCATACAGACTAGTTGCAGCAGGGTGGGAGTTGGTGGGAGGTGGAAGTTGTACCAGACTACAAAATGGTTGAGATGCATGATATATGTTAGGACTTGAAAAATTTTGAAATATATGGCCCTGGCTGGTTTGGCTCAGTGGATAGAGTGTCAGCCTGCGGACTGAAGGGTCCCGGGTTAGATTTTGGCCAAGGGCACATGCCCAGGTTGCAGGCTCGATCCACAGTAGGGGGCCTGCAGCAGGCAGCCAATCAATGGTCCTCTCTCATCATTGATGTTTCTCTCTATCCCTTCCTCTCTGAAAGCAATAAAAATATATTTTAAAATATGGGATTATACATATATATTTACTTAAACAAAATGCAGAAAGTATGTAGTGGCTAAGAGAGTAATGTTAGTGATCCCATGACTGTATCTTAGATATGGAAAAATTCCAAAGGCTTTGGGCCTTAATAAGCCTTTATCTACCCCCCCCACCCCCCCTTCCCGAGTGAAGGTTGGGCCCGGTTTGGGTGATGCCAGAGAAACACAACTCCCCCTGGCTCTGGGACTCCACCGGGGCCCGTCGTGGGGAGATTTCCCTGCGTCCATAGTTTCTTTTCCTGTCCTGCAGCAGCTGCATCATGAAACTAACCTGGCACCTGAAAAGAAAGATAAATCTACGCTGAGATTAATGATAATGCACTTACATTTACACAACACGTCAACTCCAGAAGGATTCCAAAGTATCACGTAAACTTTCCAGGACAACTGACTTCTGTTTACTAGCTGTGGGAGCCCCGGCAGCCCGGCTTCAGATTATGGTAAAGAAGAACAAAACGCTTGTCAGGCTTCTTTGTTGTGGTTAAGCTGTTACAACACTCCAGCTGAGCAACTCAGAAGAAACTGTTTTACCTCCGTTTTGCAGATAAGGAGGAGAGGCCAGGCGTGCCACAGCAGGAGGCTGTGATGTTTCGTGGAAGGAAGGGTGGCATCTTGGCCATTCTGGCCGAGCCCACTGGCCGCTCCGAGCACAGACACGGGATGGAGAGGAGCAGCAGGCAGGGACCCTCCTCACGCCGCCTCCCCTCACTCCGTTACTGAGAGCGCATGAGTTTTCCCAACTCATGGTTAGCCCTCCCTAGGAGGCCGCATTCTGTTCTCTGTCTGGAATTGTTCCTGCCCCAGAGCTTGCTCCCTCAGTTCACCCAGGTCACTGGCCAAATGTTAGCTCAACAGAGAGGACTTCCCTGGCCCCTCAGCCCCCCTCACAGCTTCAGCCTCTAGGCACTAAATCTTCCCTACCTCCCTTCTTCCCCACTGAAGCTTACCAGCCCCATGTTCTCAGACCCTTTTAGGATAGGCTAATGCGATAAATTAATCTACATTAAAATGTTAGTAATTTTGTCTGTCACGGATCTCAGATAAATTGATAATGTATGTTAATAGAGTTCTTTTTATCTGTCCCAATTTTTTTTTTTTTATTGCATGGAGATATCTAAAATCATATTACATTTTTAATTTGCGTACTGTGTTTTGTCTGTTTCTCTAACTAGAATATGAGTCAGGGCTTTTGTTCCATTTCCTGCTGTATCCCAGTGCCTACAGCAGGGTCTGAGACACAGTTCGTGCTCGGTACAGATTCTTTGGATGGAAAATGTGTGAGATGACTGGAACCCTTACATCATTCTTCTGCAGGGCTAGGTGGAAAGCCTTGGGAATGTGTCCAGATGTGGCCAACGTGGCACCTCTTCCAGCGGCGTCTGTAGAGGTGACCTTCTGTTGAATTAAATCTAATTTGTCTTGGAGAGAGGCTTAGTTTAGGGCATTTTTGGTGTTGGACACTAGGGAGGTTGAATCTCTCCTTTTCCTTTCCCACTGAGAAGGGGCTTTCTGTGGGTGAGTTAGGATAGATCAAAACAGCTCCATCTCCCCGACCTTTTCCACTGGAAAAAAGTGAAGAGTTGACTGAATTGGAGTAGCTACTCCCTGGATCTCCCCTGTTTGAAAGCCACTCCTCAACATGGAGTCAGAGCTGCCCCTTCTTTCAAGAACCCCATGGACTTTGGACAACAGATCTAACAGCCAGAGGACACATATAACTACATATGGAAGATGCCCCGTGGGGCTATGCAACAGGAGAGTCTTGGGACAGCAGGATTTTCCTTGGTGGGATGAAGAGGAAGGGGCATTCCAGGCAGAGGGAACAACAAGAGTTGGTGCAGGAATCTAAAAGCATCTGGGGGTGGAGCGGGAGGAGTTATGGGTCACTGTAGACAGATAGGTGGTGATACTGATCCATTCCCTGGGAGATGATCTCATTAGCAGCAGAGCCAGGCCTGGCCAGGATTTATAAGGAAGACCTCCCAGGAATCAGCGTTGCAATAGTGTGTATGTGTGTGTGTGTGTGTGTGTGTGTGTGTGTGTGTGTGTGTGTTTGCATGTGAGTATGTGATTGTGAATGTTTTATTGTGGGAGAGTGTTAGAGGGGATAGCTCACTCTTCTGGATAAACAGAGAACTCAGTCTCTCACATCCTCAGAGGGGGGGTCTGATGGACAACACTCTCCTGAAGTCTGAGCTGGGGGACTTTCCTTCTGCTCATTGGCTTCCCTCTGGCAAGATTATTTCGGTTGCCTGCTTCCCTTAAAGTAACTTCTGGGACTCCTTTGTTCTGAGATAATGGTTTTTTTGTTTTATATCAAGTGGAAATGTGCATGCATATATTTCTCTGCTGGAGGATACCTTTCAGAGAGTTGAGGTCAGATGCAGTGGGACTCTCCTCTACAAGTCAAACTCTCCTGGACAAAGTGGTCTTCAGGCTCCAGGCTCCAGGGATCCCCATGAGACCATGGCCTTTCCCCGAGCAGGAAGTTGCCTGGAGGGGAGGCAGTGGGAAGTGCCTGTGGAGTGTGATGGTTGCTCTAAGCATCTCTGTCTCCTGTACCATTTCTGCCTCTGCTAACTGCCGATCTGACCTGAAGCACATTGTTGGAGTGCACCCCCTTTCTTAAACAAAGGTATTTCTGAGTTACTTTGGTGAAAGTGAGAATGGTTGCATTAATAAACTGTTCTCTCCCCTGGGCTTAGCTGCCATGATTTCTATTCTGGACAAAGAGAGCCCCGTAGGAAGTGTGTGATCTCACTCCCCACACAGGAGATAAGCCTGCTTACTAATTTACTTGTTATCAGCAGTAGGGTGACTGGGTAAGAATGGCGTGAGATGTATAAGAAGTTGATAAAAAAAAAAAAAAAAAAAGCAACAGGTAGCCACCCAGCTGGTGTGGCTAGTGATTGAGCATTGACCCATGTACCAAGAGGTCACCAGTTCCATTCTTGGTCAGGGCACATGCTTGGGCTGTGGGCTGGGCTCAATCTCCAGGGTGGGGCATGCAGGAGGCAGCCAATTGATGTTTCTATCTTGCTCTTTCTCTCTCTCTCTCTAAAAAAAAAAATAAAAAAATCCCAAAACCCCAAAACACAAACCAATAAAATAAAATAAAAAGAAACATAAGAAAAGAAAACAATAAGTAGATTTTGTTCTCTTTACTCATTGATAATTTTCCAGTAGGGATTTAAATGGGATTTTTTCTATTGATCCTGTCTTCAGTCAGCTAGGTTTTCTTCAAGTATTTTTGTCTTTTTTTTCTCTTAAGTAAGGACATAGTCTTGATATTTAATTATAAAATAGTTCGATGTGCTTATTACCGATAGACTTTTAATTAAGACACACAGGCCAGCAGTAATTTTTACAATGATTAAAAAATGATGCTAGGTAGCTGGATGTAGGATGCTGTAGATTAGGGGTGTTGAACTCAATCAGAGAAGGGGCCAAAATCTAAAATCCAGCCTAAATCGTGGGCCAAATGGTTTACTGAACAGTCATAAACTGTCATTGTGATGGAAACGCAGTGGAGTGCAGTGATGACAGCGCGGTGCGGGCCACATTGCAAGGCCTGGCGGGACGGATTTGGCCCGCGGGCCTTGTGTTTGACACATGTGCTGTAGATCATGGGGGTAAATATAAGAACGTGGCATGGTTTTCAGGGTGACTCCCTCTTTCATTCTTTAAGATCAACAATCCTTAAAACTGAGGTCAAGAAAACTCAAGGCTTCAGAATACTATTTACGTCCAAGTTTAAATAAGTCAGTTCATAGATGTAAATATAAGCTTTTCCTGTGACATTACTTGGCTGTGTATGGATATAAGGATTTTATTGTTCACTCCATAATTTTCACTCTTATTTTAATTTGCCAAGTATACACACATCACATTAGTGAGTTGGTAGTAACCATATGAGTTTTCTACATTTCTTGAATTTTGTGTGTTTGAATTATAAACTATGTAATGAATATTTTCATCCATATGCATAAATATCAAGAATTCTCCATGTGCTAACTGGGCATATGTATCTAACGTTTCTGGCACACTCAAGTAACGAATCTCTTTGGAAATTCTGTATGAAACTGAACTTAAGGTTCCAATTGTATTTCTGCATTTTTACTCAACGTTGGACTTTGTCCTGGGTGAAGGCACGCCTTCCTCATCTCTGCCTATTCCTGGCAATTGCAATTGCATTTGGAAATGCTGGTCACTATGGGAGGCATATCCTTAATTACAAACTCCAGTGCTTGCCCTTTAAGGAAAACAAAGCCTTGCCATGCCCACCAGCGCGCTGATGACTGATCTCTACTAATCTCCATACTATTTATATTTTATTATATATTTTTTAAAAATAGACTCTGCCGGTGTAGTTGCCTCTGACATGACCACTTCTGTGCATTGACTCTTACCCCAGGGACCTTCTCCTGAGCTGACACCCGTCTGCTGCAGCCTAAGGTTGACTGCCTCCTGGGGAACTAATTTGGCAAGTGGAGAGTTGGAGGAAAATGCCAAACCAAACCAGTCCCTCCAGCATGAAGGGCAAAAGCAAGGGCAGAGATGGCCTATCTGTGCCTTTTTCTTAGCACGTGCAATTTGCTGAGACACCTGTAGTGTGTTTTCTAAAATTCTTTCCCTACATCCTCTTCTACAGCCACTAGGTGTCGCTGCCTTCAATCTGTTCTGCTTCCAGCCGCTGGCTGAGTTGCTTAGGTCCTAAGCCTTAGGAAACCGCGGTGCTGCAGTGGGAGAGGAGCCGACCTTGGAGGTTCTGCAGAGTTCTCCCGGCAGGCAGGGCGTGGGCCGGGAGCGCTCGCCCATCCCGCCAGGTGGAGCAGCCGGGGCTGCAGAAAGAGGAAAAAGAGGAAGGGCACTGCCTCCGCGGGGCCTGGTGCGGGAGCAGGTGCGTGCCTTGAGTCCCCACATGCGCTGGCCTATGGCTGCCTGCCCATCACCCATCAGGTCCCTCTGCCTGTTTCCACTTCACAGGACAGGAAACAGAATGAGGGGTCAGTAACAGGCATGGGAACTTGTTCCCCCGTCAGATCAGGGAGCGGTATGCAGTGTGGCCCTGGGCTCTGGGTGGGGAATAGGATAGGCCCTTAGAGGATGGGTGCCACCGGAACAGGGAAGCTTTGGGACACATAGCTGATGTCACTACCGCAGGAGGCACTTGGTCCACAGGCTAAGCCTGAGAAGGAGTAACCTGGAGTCACCAAATATTTGGAAATGTTTCTTTGGGGCAAAGATCACACTTTAAGTTCTGTTTCTCGAGTCTGTTGCAACGGTAGCATGGCTAGGGCTTGGATTAATGTTTCTGCTAATATTTTTATATTTTGTGATTAAATAATTTTCTTTTTATTTGCAGTGCTGCACAATATTAATACCCATTTCTATATGTAGAAACAAGCTCATGTGCAGATCATAGCAGAAATGACAATCTGTAAGTTGATAACAACCCAAATTACTGCAGCAATCCAGCCACAGCTAAAAGGCTTCCAGTATTCTAGGATTCTAGAAGAAAGAGGATAACAAAATATTAAGTTCTGCATTTTTATTCATGTGGGTAAACCGAGGAGCACCTGTTTGGGAGGCAGACGCTCCCTGCGCTTGGGATCTGAGGGTGTTGATTTCCTCTTTCTGAACTTCAGACGCGAGGAAATGCCTGTCAGCCTGGTGAGGGGCAGAGATGATCACTTTCTTCTGCCAGCCGGCTGGAATGCAGCCCCCCGGGCAAGTGAGAATTCTTTCCTCCGTCAGCACATTTGGACAGATTCCATTTCCCCCCTGTTCCTGCTTGAAGGAATTCGTTGCTAGGCAGGATTCAAAGGTTTCCTCCACAGCGGGTGTTCGGGCTGTGGCTGAGATGGCTGTAGTGGAGCAGGTACAGGACCCCACAGGTGTAAGGGAGACCTCAGCACGGGCTCTGGCCAGGAACAAGGCTGCTGGAGCACAATGTGCTGGAGTATTTCATAAAATAGGGAGGAGCCAAGAGAGGAAAAGGCAGGGAAAATAAAGTGACTGTTTACTAGATACTCACACTAAATCTGGAGTTCATTTTGATTAGTAAATGTGGGGCATGGACCATATGCCATAGGCTGCTTTAGGCTGGGGGTATGCCCACGAATAAAACCAACAAAAGTCACATGCTTCTAGGGAATGCATCTTCTGGTGGGAAGATACACAATTTAAATGGGAGAAACGAATGACATGGTGTGTGAGTGCAATAAGAAGTGCCAAGGAGAGAATAAAGCAGAGAAGGGGCTGGTAGTGTAGGGTGGGATGGTGTGGGACGTTCTCCCTGAGAAGGTGACTTTTGAGCAAATGTTTGCAGGATGTGCAGGAGTGAGTGATGGAGATGGCCGTGCCCAGATCCTGAGGCAGAGCCTGCTGGTGTCTTGAGGAATAGCTGGATAGCCGGGAGGACATGCTGGGATGGGGAAGAGGGGTCACGATCAGATTGTTGTGAGCTTGTAGGTCAGCGCAAGCAAAGGCAGGCCATGCTCCAACTTCTACTTTTAATGCTTAAAGATGTATTGAGAATAGACAAAAGGAGGCAAAGGCTAAGAGCCTGTTGCAATGATCCAGGTAAGAGATGGTTAAACCTAAGAGGGAATGGGTGATTCTGGGAAATAGTCATTATTGGGATAGATTTGGATTGCATGTGGCAGGAGACACAGCTCTGTGCTGGACTGGCTAGAACTGTTAAATATTGAGGGACTCTGTCATCTGATGGTTAAGCCATTGGTAGCTGGAAATGGACCATGGTGGGAGTATATACACTGTATAAATGACCACGTGCTACAAATCGAGACTCTTTCCTTTTGAATAGCCAGATTCTCAGCACATCACAGGATGCAGAAGAGGTAGGATGACTTGCCCGGGACCGTCAGTCACTAGAGGGAAAGGTTGGGGTTTTTGCTTAATTTCTGCTTAGCTATTATATCCACTTTGTGTCTCTTCAAGAGGAAGTAGGAATGCAAAGTATCCTACTAGTATGATTAAAGGTTACCACAAACTTAAGTCCATATTTTTTCTTCTTAAAATGATGAGAGCTGGGTAATAGTTCTACAATATATAGCCATGCTGGAGGAGCCAGCATCCATTGGCCCCCTGGGGGATATTTCTATGAGCAGTTTTGGATAAAATACATGTCCAATGACCTTTTTTATGGCTGAATAGTATTCCATTGTGTAACTGTACTACAGCTTTTTTATCCACTCATCTACTGATGGGCACTTGGGCTACTTCAAAATCTTGGCAATTATAAATAACTAGAGGCCCGATGCATGAAATTTGGGCAAGGGGCTTTGCCCCTGCTCTCCATGGCAGCTGTAGGCCTCTGCCTCAACCCCCGCCTGCAGCTGTTTTGTCTGAAAGGATGCCCGGAAGGACGTCTAATTAGCATACTATGCTTCTATTATTACAGATGTGGCAATGAACATAGAGGGGCATGTATTCTTTCAAATTAGGACTTCAGGTTTCTTTGCATATATTCCCAGAAGTGAAGTCAGGTCATAAGTCAGTTCCATTTTTAATTAAAAAAAAATATATTTTATTGATTTTGTACAGAGAGGAAAGGAGAGGGATAGAGAGCTAGAAACATCGATTGGAGAGAGTCATCGATCAGCTGCCTCTTGCACACCCCCTACTGGAGATATGCCCGCAACCAAGGTACATGCCCTTGACCAGAATCTATCCCGGGACCCTTCAGTCCCCAAGCCGACTCTCTATCCATTGAGCCAAACCGGTCTTGGCCATTTTTAATTTTTTGAGGTAACTCCATACTGTTTTCCACAGTAGCTGCACCAATCAGCATTCCCACAAACAGCGTACCAGGGTTCCTTTTTCTCCACATTTTCCTCAATACTTCTTGTTTGTTGATTTATTGATGATAGTCATCCTGACGGGTGAGAGGTGGTATCTCATTGTGGTGTTCATTTGCATCTCTCTGATGATTAGTGATGATGAGAAGTGTCTATTCAGGTCCTTTGCTCATTTCTTAATTGGATTGTTTGCTTGTTTTTGGTGTTGAGTTTTATGTTCCTTGTAAATTTTGAATATTAAGACTTTATCAGATGTATCAGTAAATATGTTTTCCCATTTAGTCTTTTCATTTTGTTGATGGTTTCCTTTGCTGTGCAAAAACTCTTTAGTTAGATGTAGTCCCATTTGTTTATTTTTTTTGTTTTTTGTTTTCCTCACCAGAGGTGATATATCAGAAAAAAAATTGCTGCAAGAAATATTTGAGATTTTATTGCTTATGTGTTCTAGAACTTTTATGCTTTCGAGTCTAACATTTAAGTCTGTAATCCATTTTGAGTTTATTCTTGTGTGTGTTATAAACATGTAGTCTAATTTCATTTTTTTTTCATCTATCTGTCCAATTTTTCCAACATCATTTATTGAATAGACTGTTTTACCTCATTATCTTTTGCCTTCTTGGTTAAGTATTATTTGACTATAAAAGTGTTTTGTTTTTTTTCTGGGCTCTTTATTGTGTTCCATTAATCTATATGTCTTTTTTTTTATGCCAGTTCCATGCTATTTTGATTACTATGGCTTTGTAGTGTAGTTTGATCTTCTTCCTTAGGATTGCCATGGCTATTCAGGGTCTTTTGTGATTTCATATACATTTTAAAAATATTTTTTTCTAGTTATGTAAAATACGCATTGAATCTTCTTCTCCTGGCATATTATCAAACTTCCTGTCTTTCCATCTAAATCCTGAGGAAATCAATGAACTAAATATTGTGTTTCCCAACATTTTGAAAAATATAATAGAGTTCACCTCAAAGTTCAATAAGAATTATTTTGGTGTTATCTGTGATTTTGACACATTTGGTTTTATCAATATATCCTCTGAAGTTAAATTTTAATAAGAATTTAGCTCTCACCTAGGTTATATATGGTGGGCACTCTTTAGCATCTGGAACTAGAGCAATTCAAAGCACAAAGATCTCCCTCTTGGGGCTTACAAAAACACACTGGAAATTTTACAAAAACTGACTTTTCTGTAAAGTTTCCAGAACTTTCACCTACTATGTAGTCTGGCACTGATGGCCCATGTCCATCAGTATGAGTGGTTCCAGCTGGGAGTAGGGAGCCCAGAGGTGCAACTCTGAAGTGAGGGCTGTGGTGGGCCAGGCGTTCAGGCTGGAGCCATGAAGTCCCGGCACCATTTCCATCTGGTCTTGACTCACTCTTTTGGATGAGAAAAGCCACCATGGACTCAGCCTCTCTCAGGATGTTGTGGGGATCTGGTTCTATGGGCCCATGCCCTGTCTTTGAGGGAGCTGTAGCTGCTCATCCTCTTCCTATGAGAAGTGTCTGGGAATATGTAGGGAATACTCTTGATTTTCCTGAAGCGTGGGGAGTGTTACTGTCATTAAGAAGAGGGCCCAGCAGGCAAACTTGCCCTGCTCAAAATGACAATATGCCCCATGGGGTGATGCGAGGTAGTACCTGCTACTGCATTCAGCAAGAGTTAAGGCTATAGTGGGAAGGTACAACAGACACATGAGGGTGCCAATGGGGGAAAGAAGGGGACATCTGTAATACTTTCAACAATAAAGATACTTAAAAAAAGACATAAAATCTCTGATTTATGCACTAAATGCAGCCATAATCCTGTCACAGAAGAATGAAAACTGAAGAGGGGCTGGAAACCTCACACAGAGTTCACAGCAGTGCATTTTTGGACGAAGCTTTTGCGTGGGAGAGTGGGGCGGTGTTGAGGTCACATCCCCCTAATTCTCTGAGTGATCAGGGTAAGTTGCTTACCCTCTTCTGGCCTCCATGTCTTTGTAAAACCAAGTGATAGACAGAGATGATCCCGAGGCCTAGTCTACTGTGGTTTCTGAGTGGAGACAGGAATCAGGTTAGACAATCCTCTCAGTGGGACAGGTGGGCAGATGCCACTTCCTGAAGAGCTGAACTGAGTTTTAAGGGGAGAGTGCTTTCCAGGCGGGAATCAGCCATGAGAATGGTGATGGCTCCTCCATGCAGTTGGCTGCCAGGTGGTGTTGACAGTAGTCCCAGCATTCTCATGCAGAGATTCTCAGCTCATATAAATGGGAATGTAAGCTCTATAAAGAAATTTAGTCCTGGTCTCACTAGCTTGGCCTCTCCCGTAGATGTTGGTTCCTCTCATGATTCATTGAAGGGTTGAGAAAACTGGATTTCACAGAAGGAAAGTCGTGAACTGTGCCATTTTCCGCTCTGTGCTCCTGAGCAGCGCTTCTGCATCACATGCACACAAAGTGTGATGGTTAATTTTGTGTCGACATGATTGAGACATGGGCGTATCTAGACATTTGATCAAACATTATTCTGGATGTTTTTGGATGAGGTTAAAATTTTAATCCTTTGAGTAAAGCAGATAGTCCTCCCTAATTAAGGTGGACCCTTTCCAATTAGTAGAAGTCCTGAATAAAATAAAAGGCAAACCTACCCCAAGAAAGAGAGAATTCTCTGGCATGGTGGCCTGCAAACTGGGGATTCAGATCTTCCTAGGAGTATATCAGTTTCTGGCCTTCAGACTTGAACTGGATATCAGTTATTGGCTATGAAGTTTTTGGGCTTTGTCAGAGTTTATAGTTACATGAGCTAATTCCTTATTAATTATCTATCTATTATCTATCTATCTATCTATCTATCTATCTATCTATTTATCTATCTATCCATTCATCCATCCAGTCTATCTATATCTATGTATCAGCTATCCTTAATGATATATTAATATATCTGTAGCAGTGTATCTGGAAGGGTCAGGAAATGTTTACAGGCTTTTGCTAAGGAGATGAGCTATAAAAAGAAGTGACTGCATGAGTTAAAACCAAGAGTTTGAATTGCACTGTGGAAATGCTGATATATTCTGGACATGCTGTGATGCTGCACAGATTAGAAATTCTATTCTCCTCAAACTATTTAAAAAATCTGAGATGAGGGAAGACTCTAAGCTCTTTTTACAAGGTCAGCATTATCCTAATCCCAAAACCAAATAAAAATGCCACAAAAAAAAAAAAAAAATTGTAGGCCAATATCCCTGATGAACATAGCAAAATATTAGCAAATCAGATCCAGCAACACATTAAAAAGATTATATACATGATCAAGTCAGATTTATTCCTGGGATGCAGGTTTGGTATAATATTCACAAATCAATAAATGTGATATATCACATAAACAAAATGAAGGACAAAAGTCACACACTAATATCAGTAGACATAGAAAAGGCATTTGACAAAATTCAGCACCCATTTTTGATAAAAATTCTAAGGAAAATGGTAATAGAGGGAACATTCCTCAACATAATAAAGGTCATTTATGACAAACCTATAGCTAACATTATTTTCAATGGGCAAAAACTAAAAATATTTCCCATAAGAACAGGAACAAGACAGGCTTGTCATTTTTACCACAGCAATCAGACAAGAAAAAAAAAAATTGGAAAGGAGGAAGTAAAATTGTTGTTATTTGCAGATAACATGATATTGTACATAGAAAACCTAAAGACTCCGCCAAAAATTACTAGATTTAATAAATGAATTCAGCAAAGTAGCAGCATACAAAATTAACACCTGATGGCATTTTTCTATATTGATAATGAAACCTCAGAAAAAAAAGCTAAAAATCAATCCCATTTATCATTGCAACAACAATAAAAAAAAGATACCTAAGGATAAACTTAACCAAGGAGGCAAAAGACCTATACTTGGAAAACTATTGGACATTGGAAAATGAAATAGAGGAAGATACAAACAAGTGGAAGCATATACCATGTTGGTAGATTGGAAGAATTAATGTCATTAAAATATTCATACTATCCAAAGCAATTTATAGATTCAAGGTAATTCCTATTGGCATATTACTATCAGCATATAAAAATTTATATGGAACCATACCATCCAAAGAAATCTATAGATTCAAGGCAATTCCTATTGCCAATCACTATTGGCATATAAAAACTTACATGCAACCAAAAGAGAACCCGAATAGCCTCAGCAATATTGAGAAAAAAGAACAAAGTTGGAGGAATCACAATACCAGATATCAAACTATAGTACAAAGCCAATGGAATCAAAATAACCTGACAATGGCCCAAGAACAGGCATATAGATAAATGGAACAGAAGAGAAACCACAGAAATTGAGCCACATTATGGTCAATTAATATTGTATTTGACAAAGGTGACAAGTGCATACAATGGAGAAAGAAAGTCTCTTCAATAAATGTGTTGGGAAAATTGGACAGATACATGTGAAGTTTTCTCCTCCTTCACAGAGATGAGGGGAGAGTGCACAAGGCCATCAATTCACATTTCCCCCCATTATTCACACTGAGTTTTCAGATAAACAGGCCCTTGGATGTTGTGAGGATAAGAAAGCTAACCTATGTGTATATTCTCAACTTTTTTTTTTTTAAAGGAATTAGAAAAATATTTAGTATTATTACTATTATTATTTCTGGACTTCATTCTACCTATCTCTATATATACAAGGCTAATATGCAAAGTGTCCCCTTAGGAATTTGACTGTGAGACCCGGAGCTTGATCGCTTGCTATGATGTGTGCTGACCACTAGGGGGCTGTGTGGAATATGGTGGGCGACCAGCGGCAGAGCAGGTCACTGAAGGAGTGAGGGAAGGAGGAGGCAGGGAAGCAGTGAGGCAGGGGAACCACACAGTGGCGGTGCTCCGGGTGGCAAGGGAAGGAGGAGGCGGGGAGGAGGGGAACCTGATCAGCCCTAATCCCTGTCTAGGCGTAGGCACCCTACCTGTGCACTAATTTTATGCACCAGGCCTCTAGTATTTAAATAAAGTGAGGAATAGGGTTCAATGTTTTATTTTTATTTTTTATTTTTTTATTTTTCAAAAGCATTTAAAATTTTTCCCTGGATCAAATTGAAAAAAATAATACTTTTTTTCCTGCCCCAATCCTTACAAGAGGATATTTCTCCAATGATTTTTAGTGGAAGGGAGGAGAGAGAGAGAGAGAGAGAGAGAGGGGGGGGGGGAGAGAGAGAGAGAGAGAGAGAGAGAGAGAGAGAGAGAGAGAGAGAGAGAGAGAGAGACATTGATGTGAGAAAGACACATCCATTGGTTGCCTCCTGTACGCACCTGGACTGCGGAGGGGATTGGGCCTGCAACCGAGATACATGCCCTTGACTAGAATTGAACCCGCCTGGGCCTTTCAGTCCTATTGGCCAACACTCTATCCACTGAGCCACCAACTAAGGCAAAAAAAAAAAAAAAAAAAATCTTTCAGGGCAAAGTGAGCAAGCCGGCAATGCCCAGGCTGCCTTGTGTCCACAGCAACAGAAGCTGGGTGGGGTTTCTCCGAGGGAGAAGCAGACGCAGAGGGGAGAGGAGAATGCTGGGCCCAGGTCTGGGAGGGCTCAGAGGGAAAGAGCCAAACCAGAGGGTAAAGCCTGAGACAGGGTGGGCTCTCTGGAGAAGTGGCTCCAGGGATTGCCTGGAAGAGGCACTCACTCTGACCCCAAAGGGAGTGAGTCTACCACAGTAGGCTTGTGCCCTCCGTCATGTGACAGCGAAATCGGATGTCTGCTGGGGGCAGGGGCAGATTTTTCCCAAGAGGAGAGAGAAGGCCAGGGGGAAGATATACTAGGTAAGGTGTGGGTACACGTTTTATTCTGTGTGCAATGGGCAGCATTGGCTGAGTGGCTTGCTTTGTCTTACGCTTGTCTAAATGTTTCAGGAGAAGGCACTTGGCGAGGGCCCTTTATGTGTCTTAGTCTGTTCTTACAGCTATAACGAAGTATCATATACTGGTGCCTTCTAAACAACATACATTTATTTCTCACAGTTTGGAGGCTGAAGGTCTGAGTCAGGGTGCAAGCATGGTCTGGGGAGGGCGAAGTCAAAGACTTCCAAGTCAAACACTTGTATCCTCACATGGTGCAAATACATGTAAATAAGTGTATATACATAAATATGACGTATACCTCGTTCAAAACAAATTACTCCCAAGCAATCTGTATGTATGTATGTATGCATGTACATCTATATGTGTGTGATTGTGCGTGTATATAATATATGTACATGTGTGTATATATATATTTGTAGATATGTGGAAATGGTTTTATTTACATAAATCACCAATCAGTTGGTCTGATTTTTCTAAACTTTTATGAGTTTACAAAAGTAATTTTTAAAATATATATTTTATTGATTTTTTACAGAGAGGAAGAGAGAGGGATAGAGAGTTAGATGTTTCCATCGACAAGAGAGAATCATCAGTCAGCTGCCTCTTGCACAGCCCTGCTGGAGATGTGCCCAAAACCAAGGTACATGCCCTTGACCGGAATCGAACCTGGGACCTTTCAGTCCGCAGGCCGACGCTCTATCCACTGAGCCAAACCGGTTTTGCTACATATGTAATTTTAATCTAATTACTTTAAAGGACTACTGTTACCAGCGTTCCCACAACTCAAGATCCAAATTCCACAGTCAAGTTTGTTATGCATTGGAAATGCAAAGGACGGAACCTCAGACTGAGGAAATTGCTTCATTTCTTGACCATGTTTTGGACAAAACTTAGGGAAACTGATGCTGATGCCAGCCTTAGGGGGCAGGGATGTGTCAGTGTTCCTGGCCTCAGAGACCTGAGATTGGGTTGTACCAAGACAGTCCAGAGTAAGTGTTGAGATTTGGAGTTTAGACTGTGAAGGCTGGCTCGGTGGGGGAGGCTGTGTGACAGAGGTTGGCTGGGAGCAGACATTGACCTGGAGGCAATCAGAGGACTTGCCAGTGGATACCAGGTTTGCAGACATTGTTCTTGATTTGTGCGGGGTCCAGCTCTTAGGGTTGAAGGTGATAGATGAGAGCACAACCATAATGAATATTCCAGAGGAAGTCTGCCTAAGTCTCTACACAGCCTTTCTGAGTGTCAACTTCTCAACCTCAGAATCCTGACTGTGTTTCAAAATTATGCAATTGTTTCATAGAAAGCTCTTATAATTTGACTTCTATCCAAGAGAGAATGAAAGCAATTAATGGTAATATAGTAAAATGTTTAATTTATTGTATGGCAGTTGAATTTTCATGCCAAAGTTTCACATCGATGCTGGGGGTGTTTGATTCTGCCCTCCCCTCTACACATAGACAGTTCTGACCAGCACATAAATGTTTTCAAAATGCAACTTATACTCCAGTAATATTAACCGGAGGAAAATGGTGGGCTCTTCAGGAAAGTTTATCTCGGGTCTCCTTGATGCCTCTCCAGCAAATGGAGAAATGATCTAGTGAGGTGTGGCAATGCATCCTTTAAACGGAGGCCCAGGAGGCTGAATCTAGGTGAGCTAGCTGAGGTTAGGGTCCAGGCAGGGGACGGGGGAATTCCATAGGGTCCAAATGAAATAACAAGCTTTCTTCATCAGCATCTGCTACTGAGTAGCTATTGCTTTTGATGCTATGTTCAATCATAGCCTCTTCCACCAGAAGATTGTCCTATCCACAGCCAGACGCAATGTGGATGTAAGAAAGCCCCACTGCACAGAAGAGCGATAAGCCTGCAGGGCCTGCCACGTGGCCGAAACCACCTCTGGTGCCCTGATCAATGACATGGAGACATGCCTTACCTGGGTACCCGGCAGGAGGGATCTTGCCCTGTGCCTGACCTAGGTGTGTTGTTCTGGGGAGGGCTACCAGCGGGGCATACTTAGGTCTCTTTCTGCCTGTGGCCAGCTCTACTTTCTTGAGATGCTTCTGGGACCATCTGGAAAGGCACGAGCTGAGCTCCGAGTCCAGTGGGTACAACGGCTGCCAGGAAAGTGGGTGACTCTGCAGCTCTGAGGAAAGGGGCTTCAAAGCTGAGGACTTCCTCCCACTTGGTCACTGTAGTTTGGAATTTTTTTTTTAACAGGGGAAGAATCCTCCCAAAGGAGCCAAGCGTAAGTCCTCATAATTCTTTAGGCAATCTGTGAAGAATTTGTAATTGGGATGGCCTACTCAGGGATTTTGAGTGTTAACGAAAATATTTTAGTATCAACCTTAAAATTATTTAAAAAATCACTAATAATGTTTTAGAAAAATAATTTTTTTCAGGATGAAGAGGTTTTTAGAAACATATTTAGCTGTGAAATCATAGAAAATTCTAAGGACTCCACTAATAATCTATAAGAAACAATAAACAAGTATAGTAAAGTTTCAGGATACAAAATTAATGTTCAAAAATTCATTGTGTTCCTATACACTACCAATGAAATTTCAGGAAAAGAAATAAGAAAGAAAACACACTTCTAATTGCAATTGCAACCAGAAGAGTAAATTACTCAGGAATAAACTTAACAAAAAATGTGAAGGACTAGCACACTGAAAAGGATAAGACATTGTTAAAAGAAACTGAAGAAGACAAAGAAATGAGAGGATATTGTGTTATCAGATCAAAGGAATCAACATCATTAAAATGGCCATATGACCCAATCCAATATACAGATTAAATGTAATCCCCATAAAAATTCCATTGGCATTTTTTAAAGAAATACAACAAAAAATTCTGAAATTTGTATGGTACCACCAAAGATCCTGAATAGCAAAAGCAATCTTGAGAAAAAATAACAAAGCCAAAAGTATCACATTCCTTGACTTCAAATTATACTACAAAACAGCATGATATCGATGAAAAAACACACAGACTAATGGAACTGAGCTGAAAGCCCAGAAATAAACCTACATCTATATGGAAAAATAGTTTTCCACACAGGAGCCAAAAACATGCACTGAAGAAAAGAAATGGTGCTGGAAACTTGGAAAACATCTGACAGCCATCTGACACTATATGCAAAAATTAATTAAAATGAATTAAAGTCTTAAAATTAAGACCTGAAACAATAAAATACATAAAAATATAGGTACTAAATTAATGGACCTTGTCCTTAGAAAGGATTTTATGAGTTTGATCCTAAAAACAAGGGAAGTAAAAGCAAAAATAAATAAATGAGACTATATCAAACTAAAACCTTCTGCACAGCAATATATATATATATAAAGTGGGCAGCTGGAATACCTGAATGACTGTGGCCAGTGAATGGGCATGATCAAGAGGTGGGACCAGCCAGCCAACCTCCCGTGGCCCCTCCCCCCCAGCCAGCCCCACCCCTGATGGGCCTTTCCCACTCCAATGGAGGTCAGGATGGTAGGCCCTTACCTCCTGGCTGATCCCTCCCCTGATTGCCCCCCCCACCCCAATAGGGGAAGGGGCCGGCTGGCCAACCTTCTCCAGCCCCTCCCTCAAGCCTGCCCTCTCCCATGGACACTCACCATCTCATCACCACACAGCCCCTCCCCTCAGCCAGTTACACCCCCATTGGTTCCCCAACTTTGATCAGGGGCAGGGCCGGCCGGCCAACCACCCATGGTCCTGCCCCCAGGCCACTGGCCCCCGATAGGCCCCTCACTCCATTCGGGGACGAGATGGCCAGCCCACCACCCACAGCCCCTCCACATGATTGGCCCCATCCCTGATCAGCCCCCAACACCACCATAGGCCTGCGGCCCCTTCCCCCAGCCAGCTCCACCCCCTATTGCCCTGGGGGTGGGGCTGGCTGGCTGGTCAACCTCTCATGGCCCCTCCCCATGGCTGGCCACACCCCCAATCATTCCTCCATCCCAACCAGGGGTGGGGCCTGCCAGCCAATTGCCCAAGGCTCCTTCCCCTAGTCGCCTGGCCCTGAATGGGCCCCAACCTCCTGCCATCTCCTCCTCCTGACAGGGCCCGCCCCCATCTACAGATCAGGACCAGCCAGCTGAACCTCACTCATGCATGAATTTGTGCACTGGTCCTTTAGTATATAAATAAGAAAGAGAAAATTAGAAAACCAACTCAACAGGAGAAGATATTGGCAAATAATACCTCCGAATAAGGCGCTAATATCTAAAGATAAAAGGAACTAATACAACTCAACAACAAATACCAAAAAAAACCCCACTCCAAGGAACAGTCTGTGAGCACACATTCTCCCAAGAAGAGATACAAATGGCCAACAGATATATTCTGTTCAAGAGATTCAAATGGCCAATTGGAAATATGTTCAATTTCACTAGCTATAAGGAAATGCAAATCAAAACCACAAGGAGATACCACCTCATACCTGTTAGAATGGGGTATCTACCCACAAATTTGAAAACATTTATTTGTAAAGCTATAGGGACCCCTGTGTTGCAGCATTGTTCACAGTGGCTAAACCATGGAAACAACTGAAGTATCCTTCAGTGGATGATTGGATAATGGGGATGTCTACATCTATATAATGGAACACTATTCAGCCATAAGAAAAGATGAAATACTGAATTTGCAACAATATGGATGGATCTTGAGAATATCAGGCTAAGTGAAATAAATCAGAAAAAACAAAAAATATATGGTTTCACCGATATGTAAAATATAAAACAGAAAGCAATGAACAAACAGACAAAACAAAAGACAAAGAACTCATAACCACAAACAATATGGTAGTTACCAGAGGGGCCGTGGGGAAGGAGGCGTGAAAAGAGAGGAAAGGGTTAAATATATGGTGAAGAGAGGAGATCTGACTGAGTGGTGAGCACACAATGCAATATTCAGTTGATGTGTAATAAAATTGTACACTAGAAACTTAAATAATCTTACTAACTAATGTCATTCCAATAAATTTAATAAAAATTTTTACAAAGAGGAATCAACCATAACACTTTGAGAAAGTACTTAGTTTTTTATTTTATTATTAGTATCCTTTTGGCTGTGAAATTTGCATGGATTTTTTTTTTAAATCCTCAGCTGAGGACATGTTTTATTGCTTTTTTAGAGAGAGAGGAAAGAAGAGAGAGAGAAACATCAATGTGAGAGAGAACATCAATTGGTGTCCTGACCTGGGATTGAACCTGCAATTTAGGTATATGCCCTGACTGATAATCGAATCCACAACCTATCAGTATGGTATATGAAGAGCTGCCCCAACCAACTGAGCCATACCAGCCAAGGCTGAAATTTGCATGGATTTTACAAAAGGCATTACATTTTTCAAAAATAATAACATGTATTTTCAGAGTAACTTATATAGTTCTTTAAGATTTATAAAAGGTTCTGCTTTAGGGTGACCTCAGTTGGTTTGATAGTCTTAAATGTTTCTGGTTTAAATGTAATTTGAAAAAACAACACTGTCTGCAGAGTCTTTTGATGCCCTTCAATGACTTCCCCACCTGGGCATGGGGTCGTAGAAGACCCTTTGCCATCTCTCTCTTCAAGTCAGCACACCAGCTGGCCTAGAACCTTCCTGAGGGCCAGAGCTTCCTCACAGCTCTTTGCCTCTCTTGCAGGCCAGCTGCTCAGGCATCTGTGGCATTGCCTTCCTCCCTGGCCCTGGGAGTCTCTCTCGGTGGAGGGGTCACAGAGGGTGGAGTAAAGGCTGGCTATGCTTTTTTTCTTCCATTCTCTAGTTCTCCTCTAGAGCGACTTCCTGTTGATGAATACTTTGCAAATGTGTAGTAAAATTTATTACACACCGCTTATTTTAAAACAAGGAAACGAAGTTGCCTAGGTTAAAAGTCACATACAAAAGACCATTAAAATTAGAATAAAGAACCTGGATGGGTGGTTTAATTGGTTGGAACACCATCCAAAAGGTTGTGGGTTCAATTCCCAGTCAGTTTACATACCTAGGTTGTGGGTTCAATCTCCTGTTGGGGGATTAGGGGAGGCAACTGATTGATGTTTTGCTCTCACATCAGTGTTTCTCTCTCTCTCTCTCTCCCTTCCTCTTTCTCTAAAACCAATTAAAAAAATCCTCAAGTAAGGATTAAAATAAATAAAATATCCACTCATCTTCTAATGGGCACTTGGGCTGTTTCCAGATCGTAGCTATTGTAAGTAATGCTGCTATGAACATAGGGGTGCCTATATTCTTTCTGATTGGTGTTTCAGGCTTCTGAGGATATATTACTAGAAGTGGGATCACTGGGTCAAATGGCAGAAAGCTGTGGTACATTTACACAATGGAATTCTATGCAGCTATAAAAAGAAGAATCTCTTAGCCCTCAAGACCAAATGGAGGGACCTGGAGATTATTATGCTAAGTGAAATAAGTCAGTCAGAGAAAGTCAAGTATCATGTGATCTCACTTATATGTGGAATCTAATGAACAAAATAGAGCTAGAGACCTGGAAGCATGTGACAAACTGAGGGTTCTTAGAGGGAAGTGGGAGGGAAGATTAACCAAAGAACTTCTATGCATAACCCATGAACACACGCAATGGTGGGGAGGGGGCAGGAGTGGGAAGGAGGGGTCAATGGGGGGAAAAATGGGAACACCTGTAAAACTTTAAACAATAAATATAAATTAAAATAAGTAAATAAATAATAAAAATTAAAAGATAAAAAGGAGGATATAATCATAATCTAGAGATACCTGGTGCTCTCAGCCTTACTCAGTTTTGAAACTGCTGGCAACCTGGGGAGAGAATATTTAGAGATAAAATTACATAAAACACTATGAATTATATGGTCTCCATCGTGAAAAGCAGTAGACCAATTTGAATATTGACTTAACTGTTTTCCTCTCAACTCAGAGGAATATATTATGTGTGTCTTTATGTAAGAGATATTGACTAAGTAGTAGGTAAGTCTCCAATACAAACGGTACAAGAATTTCAGGGACTTCATTGCTCATATATCTCTTCTATATTTTCTCTAATTTATCGCATTGAGAGGAGAAATATGTAATCCTACTCTAAAATGTAAGGAGAGTCCAGCATAATGAAGGCCTTAGAAGGAAATTCTGTTGAATTGCTAATGAGGAAGCTACATAGAACTGAGTTGCAGTCCTGTTAACCATGATGCTTTTTCCGGACTGACTTCCAGTATCTCTTATTACTGAGTTCTCCCACCAGATTGGACCTACTCCATCTTGACTTCAAGGTAGATAGAAGGGAAAGGAAGAACAAGTCAATATAATGATGTAGAGATGGGTAGAGGCCACCCACACATAGTTCCTGTTAATGGTTTTTTCTTTATTATAAGAGCTTAATGGAAAGCCATTGAAAGTTTTGTTTTTATTGAATTTTGTTGTTATTATTATTGTTATTAATAGCATGGAAGACACATGCTGTGTATGGATTTTGAAACTATTATTGTGTGTGTATAGACCAGTAGCAGGACAGGGATGTCCGTGGAGGATTGCATATGAAGACAACAAAACAGGTTGGATGACAGATGAAGGTGTTGGCGTGAGACAGGATGGCGGCAGTGGAAATGGACAGAGGTAGGTGGACCTGTGGGAAATTGGGTTGGGTTGGGTAATGAGGGAGAGTATGAGACAGAATTTAAAGAAGAAAAAAAGCAGTGAGAGACGCCTAATTCTCCCAGCTAGGTAGGTGTAGTACATGCTGTGCTCTCCAAAATGCTTAAATCTATTCTCTAGAGTGTAAAAATAGTTCCTGGCCTCTTCTGCTTACTGTGTTTGGTGCTGTTTGCTCCATTGCTTAAAAGAGCACATTTCAGATCAGCTAATACCTCTGAATGAAGGTCCTGTTTCTGTCTTTGAATATATCCTGTGCCATAATAGAGAAAGTTTCAACTCCTTCTCCCTCCTCCCCCTCACCCCATCTCCTCTCCAAATAATCCCCAGAAATGCAACCCATCAAGCTACACCTCCGTGGCGAGACCCAGCCAGGGCCCAGGCAGCCAGAAGCCCAGCAGTGCCAGCTTTGGACAACACGTTCTGCCTCGGCAAGGAGGAAGGGAAAGAGCTCCAGAAACGCAGGCGTGGGAAGGGTTTGTGCCTGGGAAAGGGATAAAGTGTGAGGCATCTGTTTGCCAAGTGCCTCACTTAGCCATGTTTTCCAGCGTTGGTGCCTACTGGGGTGGGATGAGAAAACACTCAGCGTGTTTCTCTTCCCGAGAACCGAGAAGGTTCACTTTCTCAAAAAAAAAAACAACACCACACACACACAAAAAAACTGTGATCTATGAGATTTTAGATTTCAGAAGTTAACTATGTATTGTGCATTCACATGTGGTGCATTTATTTTATTTTATTTATTTTATTTTATTCAACCAAAAACATTCTCTAATTCCTAGGGATCTAGCCATCAAACCCAGGCAAGCAAATAGTTTGCTTAGAATAATTAAAAAATAAAATCTACATATTGTAACTATATGCATGGGTATGGCCTTCCTTCCCCTAACTCTCTATGGCTAATTGCTCATCTCCTTCCCTAATCAAGCATACATACATGAGGGAAGACAGCACACATCAACCCCAGAGAGACTTGTTCACACCTACAGATGAACCCTACCTGATTGCCCTTTCCTAGTACAGTAAGTGGGTTCATAGTTGTCAAGCTGTGGACAGATGTGCTTTGTGGAAACATTTCCTCTTCATTGAGATACTGAGTTGATAAAGCAGCTGCTGATCATAAACCTAAACGTAAACGGGAGAGGAGTGACAGAAAGGAAGATTAGATGGGAGAGAAAGAAAACTTTCCCCATGGGCATTACAGGGAGGCATAGAGCCATGTATATAAGAACCTAATTTTGATTCTTGGGATTGGGGCACTGTAGATTTTTGGTTCTCATGTTGAAGGCTTCCACTGTGATTGGCCTCTGTGATGTGTACTCAATTTGGGTTGAGATCTCCAACTCGGTCTTCCAACTGCCCTTAGAACCTTTGCTTCTGCAGAATGCAGCAGGAAGACTGTGGGCCTGGGATGCTTTGGGGAAACAGCAATAGTCCTGGGGAGGATTAACAGTATCCAAAGGGACCTGACTGATGGGCAGGGCATGGGCAGAGGCAAAAGCCTTAGGTAGTGACCATACATGAGACCAGAACAGTGATGACACCATAGGTCAGAGTGGTCTGTGTGGAGAGGGACCTTGGCCAGCAGCTGGGAGTGTGGCAGTTGGTGTCTAAATGAAAGGCAAGCACTAAGCTTTTGCTTAGCCTCAGGAGAAACCCGGGTAACTGACAGTCTGGTGGGACTGTCAGGTAGTTGCTTAGGCAACTTGGGAGTTAGAAACAGTATAGCTTGGTGATCTTTCTCCTCAGAAATTGCCACCCCAGAATATATATTGTGTTTTTCCTGGTTCTGAACTCTGACACATATTAGAATCATCTAAAAATTTAATACTGATGCCCAGGGCTCACCCACTGACCAGCTGACCAAAAAGTCTGCCATGGAAAGATATAATGATATTTTAAAAAGCCTCAGGGCTGATTCTAAGGTACAGGCAAAGACTGAGACACTTCAGTAAGTAAATTGTCCTACTAATGCCTTCTCCTTTTGCTGCTGTGATGTCCTTATAAGCACACTGCCTCTCCTGATTGCAACTGGCTCAGGAATGGGGCAGGCACTTCTAGATCTCACTGTATTATCCTATCTAATAAAAGAGTAATATGCAAATTGACAGTACCTCCACTACACCCACCAGCCACACTCACCAGCCAATCAGGAGCAAATATGCAAATAAACCCAACCAAGATGGTTGCCACGGAGCAAGCAGAAGGGAGGCTTGGGTTTCCCGGTCAATAGAGGAAGCCAAGCTTTCCACACACCCTGACAGGCCCAGGCCTCCACTCAAGGCTACAAAGTTTCAATTATTGGAGATAAATAAATCCCAACAGAAATGATTGTACTCTTGGAGCAAGCAGGAGGCTTGGCTCTGCTCAAGGCTACACAGTTTCAGTTAGAGTAGATAAATAAATCCCAAATACCAGGGCCTCCTCTTGGGTTGCCAGGGGTGTGGCTGGCCTGCGAACCACCATAGGTTCCTCGCCCAGGCTGCCCCACGCCCCAAGGGAAACCCTCACCCTGATCTGGGACATCCTTTAGAGAAAACAAGCTGGTCCCAACCTTTGTACTAGGCCTCTATCCTAACTAATAAAAGACTAATATGCAAATCGATCATCACTCCAACACACAATATGGCTACCCCAATGAGGTCAAAGATGGCTGCCTCCATGTGGACAAAAGGAGGCTGCCACAAGATGGCCAGCAGGGAAGGGCAGTTAGGGGCAAACAGGCTGGCAGGGGAGTGGTTAGAGGGTGATCAAGCTGGCAGGCAGAAGCGGTTAGGGGCAATTTGGAAGGCAGGCAGCTGAGCAGTTGGAAGCCAGCAGTCCTGGATTGTGAGAGGGATGCCCCAGATTGGAGAGGGTGCAGGCTGGGCTGACAGATACAGACCCTCATTCACGAATTTCATGTACCAGACCTCTGGTGTTAGTGTAAATCTGAAGAAGATTATGATGAGATAAAATGTATGCAGTAAGCCCTAGAGCAACAATCAAGAAAATAACAGAAAATATGACTTAAAAACCATTAGAGGCATTAAAATATTAAGCAACAAAATATTTACTTAATATAAAAGAATGCAGTAAGGGAGTAACAGAGAAAGAAAAGGGACATGAGATAAATAGAAAATAAATGTAAAAATGGTGGCTTTAAGTCCAACTATATCTATAATAATGTTAAGTATGAGTGAATCAACCAATCTAATCAATTAAACAATCTGAAAGATTGAAATTGTTATACTGAATAGAGACAAGACCCAAGTATATATGCTCTGTACAGGGGATAGAATTTAGATTCAATTGCAAGTAGGTTGAAAGTAAAAAGATGGTAAAAATAGATCATGCACACAGCAACCAAAAGAGATCTGGAGTGCTATTATATAATAATAGCAGACAAGATAGACTTTAAAAACAAAAAGTGTTAGTAGAGATAAAAAGAAACATTTTATAACGATCCAAAGGTCAATTTATCAAAAAGATATAACAATTTAAAACATATGTACTAACAACAAATGCCAGAATATATGAAACAAAAACTGACAAATTGAAGAAAAAATAAAATTCAGTAATGATAGTTGGAGACTTCAATACTTCACTCTCAACAATGGATAGAAAAGTTAAGCATACCACAAACAAGGAAACCGAAGGCTTAAATCCTCCTATATACCGTGTTTCCCTGAAAATAAGATATCCTCCAAAAATAAGACCTACTTACAAGTTTCCTTCTGAGTGAAATATAAGGCATCCCCCTGAAAATAAGGCCCCCCCTAGGCTAAACATGAGAGATTTGGTCCACTGATTCTGAAAGAAATGGAATCATAAGAAATTCACTAGGAAATTCAGGAATTGGATTGTTATGATGATGTTCCAGAAGATGATGACATGATTGTCATTGAATAAATGAGTAAATTCTTGATACTGTAGGATTCACAGTTTGTCTGGTTTGTGTTGACAACTACTGTACTACTGTACCGTATACAGGTAATAAATTTCCTTTATTTTCATTTAACAATAAATGTGTACTGTATTCTTCTTCATGGAAAAATAAGACATTCCCTGAAAATAAGACCTAGCGCATCTTTGGGAGCAAAAATTAATATAAGACACTCTTATTTTTGGGGAAACAGGGTAATAAAAGAGTAATATGCAAATCTACCAAATGGCTGAACAAATGGTTGCTATGACAGGCACTGACCACCAGGGGGCAGATGCTCAATTTAGGAGCTGCTCCCTGGTGATCAGTGTGCTCCCACAGTCAGAGCATGGCTGAGTCACAAGCTGGACTCGTGGCTGGTGAGTGCAGTGGTAGTGGTGGGAGCCTCTCCTGTCTCTGTGGCAGTGCTAAAGATGTCCGACTACCTGCAGGGAGTGGGCCTAAGCCATCAGTCAGACATCCCCCAAGGGCTCCCAGACTGGGAGAGGGCACAGGCCGGCATGAGGGACCCCTCCTCTCCCCCTTAGTGCACAAATTTAATGCATTGGGCCTCTAGTAGTACTATAAGCCAACTGGATTTAATAAAGACCTCATCCAACAACAACTACAGAATACACATTCTTTTTTTATTTTATTAATAATCACTTTATTTAACATTTTAATTAAATTTATTGGGGTGACATTGGTTAATAAAATTATAAAGTATTCAAGTGTACAATTCTATAATATGTCATCTATACATTGCATTGTGTTTACCACTCAGAGTTAAATCTCCTTCCATCACCATGTGTTTGAGCCCCTTTACTATTTCCCTCACCCCCTTTCCCCTCTGGTAACCATTATATTGTTGTCTGTGTCTATGAGTTTTTGTTTGTCTTATTTGATCATTCACTGCTTTCAGTTTTATATCTTACAGATGAGTGAAATCATATGGTTTTTGACTTTCTACGTGACTTTTTTTGTTTAGCTTAATATTCACAGGATCCATCTATGTTATTGCAAATGGCATTATGTCATCATTTCTTATGACTGAGTAATATGCCATTGTATGTAAATGCCACATCTTTATCCAATAGTTTATTGAAGGACACTCTGCTGTTTCCATGTCTTGGATACCATGAATAATGCTGCAATAAACAAAGGGGTACATATATCTTTGCAAAGAAATGTTTTCAAAACTTTCAGATAGATACCCACATGAGGGCTGCTAGTTCATATGGTAACTCTATTCTTAATTTTCCGAGGAACCTCCATAATGTTTTCCATGGAGGCTGCACCAGTGTACATTCCCATCAACAGTGAATGAGGGGTTCCCTTTTCTCCACAACCTCTCCAACACTTGTTACTACTTGTCTTGTCGATAATAGCCATTTTAACAGCTAAGAAGAGGTAGGTGCTATCTCATTGTAGTTTTGATTTGCATTTCTCTAAAGCTAGTGAAGTTGAGCATATTTTCATATATCTGTTGATCATTAGAATATACATTCTTAAATTAGCATAGGATAGTCTCTAGGATAGACCCCATGCTAGGCCATAAAACACACCTCACTAAATTTAAAAGGATTGAAATTGTGCAAAATACATTCTCTGATCACAGTGGGGAAAAATATGGAATTAATGACAAAGAAACTTGAAAAATGCACAAATATGTGAAAGTTAAATAGCATCAATAAAATAAACAATGAGTCGAAAAAAGTAAAAGGGGAATGAAAAAAATACATAGAGATAAATGAAAATGAAAATACAACACCTATGGAATGCAGTCGAAGCAATGTTTACAGGTATAAATGCCTATATTCTAAAACAAGAAAGATGTCAAATCAATAACCTAACCTCCCAACTTAGAGGAAAAGAAAACTGTATCCCAAACAAAAGAATCTAAGTGTTCAATGAGGACAACAAGCCAAACAGAAGCAGCAAGCCTTTATATACTTGCAGTTCAGATAAGAGGCAAAAGAGAAAGGTGCTGGCTTTCCAATGTTCAGAATTCCCCAAGGAGCATATTGAGTGAGGGTCAGGGAACAAGTTGGTAGAATGGTTTCACTGCCTCCCTCCACCCTGCCCCACAAAAGACTATTTTTTGTCCTTTTGTGGACTTGGGGGTCTAAAACCATGAAGGTGAAGGGCGGGGAGTGGAAAAGTACCAGTTAGAGAAAAAACAAATGCTCCTCTCCCCCTCCATCCCCTCCACCCTGGCCCCTCAAATTGCAACACCCTGGCTAGATGCCCCAGGGCATCTCCCCGCTATGATCCTGCACGCAAAGTCTTTCTCTGGTTTGAAAAGTCTCACATTAGATTTTGACCTGGATTGCTCAGAATAAAGAAATAATATTGATTACAGTGCAAATTAATGAAATAGGAAACAGTAAAACCAGAGATAAAATCAACAAAACCAAAAGTTGGTTCTTTAAAAGATCTACAAAACTGACAGACCTTTTAGTTAGATTGACCAAGACAAAAAGAGAGGACCAAAACCACTGAGATCATTGGCAACATCTGTGGCTGCAGCTGAGGACTGGGCGGCTCGGCCTGCCATGATCTCTGGTGTCTTGTCCTGGGTTTTGTCTCCCTGTAGGGGGAAGGGTCTCCTCTTTTGGGTTCCTCTCTTGTGCTTCTTTCACCATATAATCTCTTTTACCTCAATGGAATTTATGACTATAGGCCCTGAAAAAGCTGTTTATCCCTGTGCTAGCCAGTTTTGCTCAGTGGACAGAGCATTGGCCCACGACCTGAAGGGTCCCAGGTTCGGTTCCAATCAATAGCATGTACCGAGGTTGCAGGCTCGATCCCATATCCCCAACCCTGGCAACCAGGAGGCACCGATGTTTCCCTCTCTGTGTCTCTCCCTCTCCCTTCTACTCTTTCTAAAAGCTCAATGGAAAAAATATCCAGGTAAAAAGAGTGTGACTAAGATGAATCAGGTAAAATAACTTTGAGAAAGAGATTAAACTTCAAACTGAGTTGGGAAAGTTAACAAAAACAAAATAAAACTGTTTATCCCTTGTCTATTTCAACTTGCCTAAAACTTATTTTCTAGTTCAGTGTTTCCCAAAGTGTGGTACGCGTACCCCCAGGGGTACAGGAAGAGTTTGGTGGGGGTACACGTTGCACCGGAGTTTGGTGGGGATATGCACTGCACCGTGCTTAGCTGCGCCTAATTCTACGTTCTCATGAGTACGAGGGGTACTCAGCGTTATGAAAATTATAGAAGGGGTGCACATATGTCAAAAGTTTGGGAAACACTGCGTCTAGTGGATTATAAGAGGCTCATTTTACCTTTGAGTATATGTTACTTCTGCCCCCTACTACTCTCAATATTAGACTATTGACCTCTATGAACATCACTTTTATTCCAGAAGTTTGTCATGGACATAGGCCCCTTAAAGTTCACAGAGGACTCCTCCCTTTTGCTGCTCAATTTGAAATCCCTAAGAAGATTAGTTTTGGTAGGTGATGTGGCTGGAGGCTATAGTTGACAGATCTTCAGTTAAACAGAGGTGAATACTATACTCTGAGCTTCATGAAGTCTCAAACTTTCCCAACTCAGTTTGAAGTTTAATCTCTTTCTCAAAGTTATTTTACCTGACTCATCTTAGTCACACTCTTTTTACCTGGAGAGCAGTCATCCATAACTTAGAGCTACTGAATGAAAAATGTTTGAACAACAGAAATAACAAGAAGGACTCCCCCAGGAGAAGGCTTGCTATGCTAAGTGAATGAGTGGGCCATTAGTAAAAGGTAGTTAGGTGGAGAACAGTTCTTGATACCAGAAGATTGTAGTAAGTTATGGATACATAATATGATAGATATGTATGAAATATGTATATATATTGTGATACCCAGAATAGTCATTAAAAGAATTATAGAAACAGCCGAAACTGGTTTGGCTCAGTGGTAGAGCGTTGGTCTGCGGACTGTAAGGTCCCGGGTTCGATCCTGGTCAAGGGCATGTACCTTGGTTGCGGGCACATCCCCAGTAGGGGCTGTGCAAGAAGCAGCTGGTCGATGTTTCTCTCTCATGGACGTTTCTAGCTTTCTATCTCTCTCCCTTCCTCTCTGTAAAATATCAGTAAAATATATTAAAAAAAAAGAATTATAGAAACAAATATAACCCAAACCACTTTAGATAAATCAAATAGAGTACTAACAATATTCAACTAACCTACAGGAAGACAGGAATACAGGGGTAAAAAACAAAGAGAAAAAAATAGAAAACAAATAAATGACACACATAAGCTCTACTATATTAATAATTATTTCAAGTGTTTATGGTCTAAATATATGAATAAAAACATAAAAATTGGCAGAGTGGATAAAAATATCTTGACCAAACTATATTGTGAGCATAAGAAACCAATTTTCAATTCAATGACATATGTAAGTTGAAAGTTAAATGACGGAAAAAAATATAGCATGCAAACATTAACAAAAGAAAGCAAAGAAACAACATGGAAAAAGAGGAACATTACATAATGTTCAAAGGATTAATAATGATAAATGATAAAAGGATTAAAGGATTAATCAATCATGAAGACATAGCCATTCTAAATGCATAAAGAAAAAAAAAGATGAAAGAAGTTGAAGCAAAAACTGACAGCACTGAGAGGAAATATAGAGCATTTCTAATTAAAATTGGAGACTTTAATATCCCATATTCAGCAATATCCCATACTCAGTAGTTCTGTCAAGAATTGCTACAGCACCATCAACCAACAGGATCTAATTGATATTTACAGAATATTCCATTAAACAACAATAGAGTACACATTTTTTTCCCCCAGGTATCCATTGAGCATTCACCCGAACAGTCCAAAATGTGGTTCATAAAGAAACTACAAAGATATAAAGTTATAGACCAATATCCTGGATGAACACAAATGCTAAATTCCTCAATAAAATATTAGCAAATCATATCCAGTAATATATGAAAAAGACCAAGTTGGATATATTCCAAGGACACAAGGCTGGTACAATAGATAAATCAATAAATGTGATATGTTACATAAAACAAATGAATGACAAAAATCACATGATCATATCAATAGATACAGAAAAAGCCTTCAACAAAATACAGCACTCATTTATGATTAAAAACTTTCAGCAAAGTGGGAATGGAGGGATCACACCTCAACATAATGAAGGCCATGTGTGAAAAACCTACAGCCAGCATCATACTCAATGGTCAAAAACTAAAAACATTTCCCTTAAGATCAGGAACAAGAAAGTGATATCTTTCACTACTCATTCTATCGAATATATAGCACTGGAAGTCCTAGGCATCCAAATTGGAAAAGAGGAAGTAAAATTTTCATTATTTACAGAAGACATAATATTATATTTATAAAACCCTAAAAACTCCACTAAAAACTACTATACTTAAATGAATTCAGTAATGTAGCAGCATACAAAATTAACATCCAGAAATCAATGGCATTTTTATACACCAATACTGAACTATCAGAAAGAGAAGCTAAAAAATAAATCCCATTTACCATTGCTACAACAACAACAAAAAGATACCTAGAAATAAACTTAACCAAGGAGGTAAAAGACTTATACTCAGAAAACTACAGGACATTGAAACAAGAAATAGAAGAAGATACAAACAAGTGAAGAATATACCATGTTCAGGAATTGGAAGAATTAATATCATTAAAACATCTATACTACCCAAAGTAATCTATAGATTTAATGTAATCCCTATAAAAATACCAATGTCATATTTCACAGATTTCAAAATTCCAAAATTTCATATGGAACCAAAAAACACCGAATAGTTCCACAATCTTGTGAAAGAAGAACAAAGTTGGAGGGATCACAATACTGGATATCAAACTATACTACAAAGCCTTTGTAATCAAAACAGTCTGGTACTGGCTAATTTTGCTTAATAATCTCCAGGTGCCTCCATGTTGTCTCAAAGAAAAACATATCATTTTTTTTTTTACAGCTGCAAAGTATTCCATGGTATAAATGTACCACAGCTTTTTTATCCACTCATCTACTAATGGGTGCTTGGGCTGCTTCCAGATCTTAGCTTTTGTAAATAACACTGCTATGAACATTGGGGTGCATATATTCTTTCTGGTTGGTGTTTCTGGATTCTTAGGACATATTCCTAGAAGTAGGATCACTGGATCAATTGGCTCTTCCATTTTTAAGTTTTTGACTGTTTGTAATCTTGTTGAAAAAAGGGAGAAGGACCAGGATTGCTAGAGAAGGTGGTCGTCTGTGAACAGATGTCATCTCCTCCCATTCTGAGTTACAGCTGCCCCTATTTAGGGCTGATGATTGACATTAATAATCGGAGGGGTTTTATTTTTCTTAAGTGTGCATTGCTTATGAAAATGGAACCCCCCTAGAGGGAAGTGCTAAACTCCTTAACCACCAGTGATTTTTTTAAGGATGGTTAGTTCATCACAACATTTCAGAACATTAGACACCAGAGGGAACTAAGAGAGGAGCCAGAGGGGATGGGATGCCTGAAGACAGAAACTCAAAAACGGCTGAAGACAGAAAAACACACAAATTCTGGCCATTTCACATTGTTGCTTCTCACCGGCCTTTAGAGGGGCAATTCCATATTAACTCTTTCAACAATAACTTTATTATCAAAAGACTACCAGTGTTAAAAACATTCACCAGGAGAAGTTAGATACACACCTTCCTATTAGGATCCTTGTTTTTAAAAGAATGTAGTTTTTATTCTAATTGAAAAAGATCCTTGACTTACTAGAGTCACACCTCTGCATATCACAGAAGAGCAGAATGGAATATTACTGGCAAAAGAAAGAGGAATTTGCTTTCCAAAAGATGTCTAATCATCAGAACCTCCAACAGCTTCTATAGTTTCTTTCTTATAAACGTATTTGAAGATTTCTTGTTCAGAACAACATCCTAAGGCCGTGGTCGGCAAACTGCAGCTTGTGAGCCACCTGCGGCTCTTTGGCCCCTTGAGTGTGGCCTGGTATTTTGAGTCTATTTTGAAGAAGTGGCATTAGAAGAAGTTTAAGTTTAAAAAGTTTGGCTCTCAAAAGAAATTTCAATCGTTGTACTGTTGGTATTTGGCTCTGTTGACTAATGAGTTTGTCGACCACTGTCCTAAGGCTTTGCATGATCTTAATTTATCAAAGCAAATGTAAGTCACACTTACAATACTGTGCTTGGGGAGAGAGAGCTGACTTTCATAGAACACCTACTTTAAGCTGGGAGCTTTGCCTAAAATTTTTAATTAAGCTCACTTTATTAGCTGGGCTGCTAGAACAAACTACGGCAGCCAGGTAGCTTAAACAATAGGCATTTATTTCTCCCTTCTGGGGGCTGGAAGTCCAAGATTAAGGAGCTGGCGAATTGAGTTTCTGGCGAGGGCTCTTGGCCTTGCTTTCCGACAGCTGACTCCTTACCGTGTCCTCACACAGCCTTTCCTCAGTGCCTGTGGAGGCAGAGCTCTCTCTCTTCCTCTTCTTATAAGGTCACCAATCCTATCGGTGGGGGACCTGACCTTTGTGACTTTATTTAACCTTAATAACCACCTAAAATCCCTGTCTGCAAGTACAGTCACATTGCAGATTGGGACTTCAAAACATACACTTTTGGGCGTACTAGTACAATTCAGTCCATAGCACTCACATTGACTCAAGGTTAAGTACGTTTAAAATGAAATGATAGATACAGAAGAGGATACAGAGGCTGAAGAGGAGGAGTAAAGTACAAGACAGAGGCTCCCCTGATGCTGGAGCTCTGGCTGGTCAGCCACAGAGCACGGTTAGCGGTGAGCAATGAGAAGGCCCATGTGCTGGGCTTTGTTTAGAAGGATGGGTGGGGTGAGGGCTCCATCCAATCTGTCACTTAACTTTGCTCTGAGGATGCTTGGATGGGGCCTGGACAGCGAAGACGCCTAGTACAGGGCAGGCACATGGTGCTTCTCCCCTGGAAATGTTTGGTAAGTTGGAAAGCAAAATTCTGAAAACACGGATAGTTTTCTCTGAAACGTAAGGCCCAGTTGTGGACTCCATCCCCTATCTAGTTGGCTCTTTCAATACTCCCCCACCCCCTCCCTAGAAGACAGGCTCTGAAACACCCACATACCCCCAGGGGGGGTATTGAAATGGGTAGATAGGGCCCCCGAGGAAAGCATGCAATTCCTTTGGCATTAGCTTTTACAAAGTTTCTTCTTTAACTTATTTAATCCTTTCATGAATTCTCTGAGGTAATTATTATAATATCGCCATATTTCTGGGTTAAAAATGGAGGCTCCACCCTAGCCAGTTTTGCATAGTGGATAAAGCATCGGCCTGTGGACTGAAAGGTCTAGGGTTCAATTCTGGTCAAGGGCACATGCCCAGGTTGTGGACTTGATCCCCCATAGGGGGCATGCAAGAGGCAGCCGATCAATGATTCTCTCTCATCATTGATGTTTCTATATCTCTCTCTCTGAAATTAATAAAAATATTTTAAAAGAGGAAATTACAGTCTATATCTGTGCTTCTAGCGATAATAAAAACTTATTTCAATTAAAAAAAATGGAGACTCCAAGAGAGATGAATGATGTGGGCAAAGTAGTAAGAACTTGTGATAGAACCAGGGTGCCAATTTAGGTAACTATCTAGACCACTGTCACCTGCGGTAAGTTATTCTTTTTTGTTTGTTTTTGTTTTTGTTAATATATTTTTATTGATTTCAGGGAGAAAGGCAGAGAGAGATGGAGTAGAAACATCAATGATGAGAGAGAATTGATCTGCTGCCTCCTGGGGATTGAGCCTGCAACAGCCTAGCCCAGCCCGGAAATGGTGGCTCTGGGTGCTGGGTAATGACATCATGTAGCAATGATCTGCTTCCTTTCCCTAGTGACTAGCCTCCTTGGAATTTCTTCAGCCCAGGAACACAACTTGCTATATAGCCAGGTGCAAACATTTTACACTGTAACCAAATGTGCATTTTCCTGTGCCTCATCTCATTTGATCCTCACAGAAGTCCTGAAGTAGGTACATAGGAGACTGGTGGAATCCTATTTTCTTTTCATTAGCCAGAAAACAGAGATTTAGAAAGCTTAGAAACTTGACTGGACTAAAATAAGTAAGAAATGGTGGACCTTGAAAATGATTTCAGGTTTTCACACTGTGCAGAATATAGTCAAACACTGCTGCAGTTAAATGTTTTACCCTTTGTTCTACCTGTGTGATCTACAATAATAATCAGCTTCATGTTGATATTTATTGCTGTGTTGCTAACAATTAGCTGAAAGAGAAGTTGTGTTGCTTTACTGGGCTGGAAAAAGTTTAGTTAAATCGGAAAGCAGGTCTAATTAAGCAAGTTTATCTATATCTATATCTATATCTATATCTATATCTATATCTATATCTATGTCTATGTCTATATCTATATCTATATCTATGTCTATGTCTATATCTATATCTATATCTATATCTATTGTATATCTATATATATCTATATCTATCTATATCTATCTATCTATCTATCTATCTATCTATCTATCTATAAAGCTCTTGTAGGTGTCAATCACATGCATATGTTTCCATTTGTCATTATTGATTGTCAATTTGATTGACAATTCTATTATAGAGAAAGGGTGAACAGCAATATAAAATATTAGAAACCCTGCAAGCAAAATTGCTCTGCCTCATCCACCCTTGCCAGTCTTTGATTGTTATGGCATTAGGGCCACAGGCCTTTTATAATATAGATTTCTTCTAATTAATTTCCTTTCATTGTGCATGAATTTTTGCACTGGGCCTCTAGTATTAAATCAAAAATAGAAAAACAAATAGAAAAAGCCCTGGAAAGGCTTGAGTACTGCCCCTGGTTAGTAATAGTCCATATGTATTATGATTCACACATAAAGGTGGGGAAATTAGTGCTATACACAGGACTTCAAAGGAGAGGAGAACTGGAATCTTGTAAGTATTATTTTTCTGGACTCTTTCTTTGGTATATATATATATATATTTGATGATTTTAATTTGTATTCTCTTACTTTAAGCTAGATTCATAGTCAGTGTTCACTTTGACATAAACCCAAGTCATAAATGAATTTCCTTGACTCGACAAAAGCTGGGATCAACATAAAGCACCTCCTGAAATGCCTTAATTGCCCAACGAAATGCATTTAGTAGAAGTAAACCAAACTAAGGTCATATAAAAAGACAGCATTCTTCCATTAGTCAGACTGGAAAATATAGTATCTCTGATATGCAGATAATGCTTTTGAATAATCTTCTAACAGGAGGTTGAAGTGACCTAATTGACAAAAAATAAAAATAAAAAAATAAAAATCAGACTCCACTTTTCCTTCAGTTTTTAAGATTAAGATTAATACCAGCAAATGGCCTTGCCCAATCAGTCTTCATTCTGGAGCCATCTTTGTGAAGCCTCACGAACCCAAAGAGCCAGCTGTCCAATTTGCTGAACACTTCCTCCTCTTCAGCTGTCAAGCTTAAAGACTCCTCCTTGCTCTCACTGCTCACTTTTCCTGCTGCCATTTCTTTTCCTCATCACAGAAATGTGGTAAGTTATTCTTTATCCTACCTGTGCTCAGGGGTGTCATGGCAGAGCTGTCAAAACCTCACCTACACTGATTCTACCTTTATTAACTAGAGGCCTGGTGCATGAAATTTGTGCATGGGGCCTGCACCCTCTTTAATCTGGGACCCCTTGGATATCCCTCTCCCAATCCAGGACCACTGGCTCCTAACCACTCATCTGCCTGCCTGCCTAATGCCCCTATCTGCTCTCCTGCCTACCTGATCACCCCTAACCGCCTCTGCCTGCCTGCCTGGTTGCCCATAATGGCCCTCCCCTGCCATCCTGGTCACCCCCAAAGTGCATATGGCTAGGGTCCTCAGCCTGGCCCGTGCCCTCCTGCAGTCTGGAAGCTCTTGGGGGATGTCCTTGGGGGAGCGAGCCTAAGCCAGCAGTCAGACATCCTTAGTTGTGCTAAGGAGGTAGGAGAGGCTCCCACCATTGCTGCTGCACTTGCCAGCCATGAGCCCAGCTCAGGGCTTTTGGCTAAGCAGCACTGCTCATGTGAGAGCACACTGACCACTGGGGGGTAGCTCCTGCATTGAGTGTCTGCCCCCTGGTGATCAGTGTGCATCATAGCAACTGGTTGTTCCACAGTTTGGTCGATTTGCATATTAGCCTTTTGTTATATATAATAGGATATCTACTGTGTAGTGCTGTTCTGGGCACTGGAGAGAAGGAGTGAGAACAAAGCTGCGGCCTGATGGTCAGGACTTGATTTCCTTTCCGGGAGGCAGGAAGGGCAGAGGCCTGGTCACTTGAGGCTTCTGGGCAGGCCCAGTATTGTTTATCCCTCTTTTTATTTTATTTTATTTATTTTTTAATTAGTTAATTTAATTTAATTTAATTTTATTTATTTTTGGACAAATACATAAAATCATGCTGCCAGGGTAGTTAGTGCCACAGAAGAAACTAATTATAAGGACCAAGTGGTCATACATTTGCAGGATTTGCCACGGTAATAAAAGGTTAATCTGACACCCATGACATGATATACATAGCCATTATTGTGCTGCATGATAATTAGGCATACGTGATGAGCACGTAATTAAAATACAAATCTAATCAGTATGACTTTTACACAGACAAGTCACCTAAATGTTTTCTCTTAGTAGGTCTAGCATGCAGAGTTGGTGTCAGTTTAGCTTGCCTGATACAGTGCGTAGCTGTCACTTCCCAGACTGAAAAGACAGAGCTTTTCATCTCATGCTCCATCAGCTGGTCCTTCCTGGGCTCAACTAACCCCCCTGGGGCCCTCTGCACTTCCCCACATGTACCCGAATTCCCCACCTTTGGCCTCTCACTCTACCTCAGCACCTTCATGTCCTTGTGCTGAGATCAATGCTTGTAGGAAGAGGTGGGATTGTCAAAGTAGCTCAAACAGGGATATGGTCTCCCAATGGGAGCTGGCCAATGAGGGCAGGGAGAGAGGCCGCTCCTCCACACCCACTGGAGAGTCCTCGGTGGAGGAATGGAAGAGAGGCTGGGAGCCAGGAAGAGAGAATGTGGGCAGGCAGAAGGGCCCCAGCCCCAGTGCTTATAGCTCATGTAGATCCAGCCATGTGAAGCGCGTATGATTTGAGGTGTAAGGAGGATTTATTCAAAAATCCTTCCCTGAAACCAGACATTCCTTAAACAAGATTCAAAGCTTCCACTTTATGATTGGAGATAAAAACCTGACCACGCAAATGCTTGGAGAAAGAACTTTACCCTGACTTGAAAGGGTTTGAGTTCCAGGATAATTATGTTCCTTTACTGTACAGAGGAGTTAGGAAATGGGAAGCCCTAAGAGACAAGGAGAGGAAGGAGGAAAATGTGATCAGACCCAAAGATAGCCCCAGTTTTGCCTCAGGTCTCTGCTTCGCTGGATCTGTTTTAGGCCAATGGGGATTGTTGGGGAAACATCTGCGACTTCGGTTATATGACGCTGGGCCACATCCAGGTCTTACACCAACCAGTGTGGCCTCTTCGCCATGGAAGGCTCGGTGAAAAGTGATCCTCAAAAGGAAAAGATTGCGCACATTAATAAAGTGAGGTCAGATTGCAAGGAAGCTATCTAACATGTTGAACATCGCATTTCAGGGCCATTCCTCCGTGTTTTAGGTGGAGTTCTAGGCATAGGAAGAAAGGATGGATGGCTGTCAGCCGCCCAAGTAGCGTGATTCTTGCTGTGATATGGATGGCCTGGAGCGTGGAAGCGGGTGGGTGGCTGCGAGGGAGCGGGGGGGCAGCTTCCCCGGGGAAAGGTAGCTGGCTGAAGCAGTGCCCAGCCTTCCAGAGGAAGACTGCAGTGAAGAGGTTGGAGAGAGCATAAGAGGCCAGTATGAAAGCAGACACTGCTCTCTCTGTGCCTGGAGCATCCTGGTGGTACCAGAGGGAAGTCTGCACCCCAGCCAGGCCCACCCCAGTTAACCTGCACTGAACATGCTAGAAGCATGGGAGGGATGAGAGCCGCATTAAAGGTTTCTAAGGAGCCCAGGGAAACAAACATAGATTCCCAATTTACTTTCCTCTAATCAGGGCCCTATCAGCACAACAGAATTACTGATTTTGGGATTAGGCTGATTAGTGCGGGTGGCACCCCTCCCCCATCTAAAGACAGATGGCTCAGTCTGAGTCATACTTTTCTCAGAGAATAGTTAATGTCAAAGCAAGTATAGAAAATAATTAGGACCCAGATAGTCTGATACAGCACATTCTCTCGTCATGATTGTTTTGGTTTCTTAGATTTCACTTGGGAGGTTCTTATTTGGGACAGGATACTAAACGCTGCCATTTAAGACACATTTCACAGGAAAGCACTGTTCCTGATCTCGAGGGAAAACACTGGTTTCTCTGGAAAGCTTACGTTCTTAGAGCCATCTTACCCAACCTCTCCCATCACAGAACAACATGTGTTTCTCATCGTTCTACATATTTATGAACTAGGTTTATTAAAAAAATACCAGATTCATTTGTGTAGTATGTAAATATATGTCAAATATTTTGCATCTGATAGAACTTTCCTCTGCCAGGAAGAGGTGGATGTCGCTCCGCACACCGGGACCCTCCGTGTGGAGTGGAGGATTCCGTTCTTGGCCCAGATGCAGAGGAGGGACGTGCCCTAGCAGAGGCCTCAATATCAGCAGTCTCAGGCGCATGCGAGTCTGTAGTTCGAATGCCAAGCTGAGAGCTGCCCCTGACCTTACAATATATGGAACACGTTGGCAATGGTGGACGACTAATTTACTGTCATTTAAATTAAATCTTCTAACGGGAAGACACGTTTCTTCCAAAGCTCGTGCTTCCAGTTCTGTCAGTTCCTGCATTATTGACCTCCTCGTGCCGGCCAGAAGGCGCCACCCTCCAGAGGGGTGGTGACGGTGCTCGGAGCTGGGGAAGGAGGGCTGACCACTGTCCCGTGGAGATGCGGTTCCGTTTCAGTGAAATCAGGTGCTTCACCGTGCACCAAAGTCAGTTTCACACAGTTTTTAGGAAGCACGCCGCCTTGTTCGCGGCCCCGTGCTGTCTGATGCTCTGCTTGGTCTGTCAGAGGGACAGTCCTCCCCACGGGCCTGGCCCTGCCCTTCCTCAGCCGCTTCCCCTCTGTCACAACCGAAGGAAGACGTTTTAATATAAATTCCTGCTACTCTCCAGAGTTCACAGCTGTCTCTCTACATCAGAGCAGGAAAAAAACAAAACAAAAACAAAACACACACCACACACACACACACACACACACACACACAGAACAAAAAATCCTAACGTAGCAACTAATCAGGGCTACTTCTCCTTTTCTCCTGGCGCCTCTCTCCTCCTCTAAGGGTTAAGTGTGTGGAGGAAAGCGTTGCTAGACTTTCTGTCTGTTCTCGGTGGGAACTATTAAATTACGGCGGGATGTTTCTGATTATACCCCACAGCGGTGCCTGAGCCGCGGCCTGGCAGTCACATGTGCCTCTCCGCCCGGCCCGGGTCTGTGCCCACGCCCCCTCCCCAGCCCCCTGCCTGCGGAGGCCCTCTGTGGCATCAAAACAGTCCAAGGATGGGAGCTAGTGCTGGCTAAGCGAAAGGAAACGGGAAATAAAACTGAGAGCTGAGCCGCTCACTGGAGCCAGGACTCTGGGGTCTGCTTAATTGCTCTGAAATGAAAAAGATTCAGGGGTTTTCATGAAATCCCACAGGTACCCTTGCCAAGCCTCAAATATTAGATTGAGTTACAGTTTCTAATCCCGCCCCCTCCGCACCCCCAGGCCACGTCTTATTTCTTCTGGAGGTTTGTCCCCAGCTTCGGGCCTGGGAAGAGAGAGGTTAACAGGAGCGGTACGAGGCTCTCTGAGGTCTTACCGACCCCAGAGGCATTCTCAGAGCTACTCCCTCGCTGGGCATCAGGCACCCGCCAGGGCCCAGCGCTCCAGAAACAGTTTGAACAAAGGTGCTTCTCCGAAGCCCCAGGAATGGGCAGTGCTCTGAGGCTGACCAAGATGAGAGCATCTGGACCTTTCTCTGGGGCGGAATCAGTCTCTCCTCCTGTCTGAGTCTCAGAGGAGTCTTAAAAAAAATGAAGAAGCACTAATAGAGAATATGGAAGAATGCTAACACAGGGGTTTTCCTGGGGGTGAAGACAATTTTAAGGAATGATTGAAGGAAGAATTGGGGACGTAGACAAGGCTGCTGGAAGCCAGAGGGTGGTGTGACCGGAGGCATCCAAATGAGAGCGGGGGTGGGAGGTGTCATGGGGGGGAGAGGATGAAGGTTTCCCATCTGATCTCATTCACTGGGAGTGTCTCACTGAGTCACTGAGGGAAGGAAACCTGGCTCAGGGGCCAGAGGATGGAGCAGGAAAACCAGCCCGGATGTGTCAGCCACGACGAACACCAGCGTGTAACAAGTGTGAGGCTTTGTTAGAGGGAGAAGCAGGGAGCACAGCGGGGGGATGGCGGAGATAAGAGCCCGCGCATGCACAGAAGGGTACCCTGTGCTGATGGTGCTACGTTGTTCCTAGTTCACACTGGCTTCACCCTGTCCAGACTAAGCCCGAGGGGAGGGGCCCTGTGATCTCTCAGAATGGGCTCACTGGCAAACACCATTTCTGCGCAGGCTTTATCTTCTCTGGGGTTTCAGTGAATTGATTTTGTTTGTCCCACCCATTTGGGCTCTTTTGCATGCCTCCTGGAACGAATGTAGTGGAATTGTTCTCGAAGGCACAGGCTTCTGTCGGGGCAGGCTCCAGAAGGAGCTTTCCTTCTGGGCGAGGAAAACTCTCCAACATTTCAAAGCATTCTAAAAAAAAAGAAAAAAAGAAAAAGAAAAAATTATACACTGGGATCTCTTTAGAGAAAATCTGCAAGAAAAGCAATAGAAGACTGTGAGAACTGCGGGGACGTGGTGCGAAATCAAGAGAACTTTGGAAGCCGTCCAGGTTGACACGGAAGGAAATCAAGGAACGTTCGTGTGCGTGGGCGCTGCTTTTGTCATCATCATCATGAATGAAGAGGCACTTGGGATTCTAGTTCCAAGTTTCCTGAGCACATGGTTTAACGTAAAACGAACTCCTCCCCCCTCCATGCACACTAACCCAGTTCTGTCTCACCTGGGGCAGATATTTCCTACAACCCAGAGGTGGCGCCTCTCTGACACGTGTGCCATTGCCGTCAATGACAGTCACGCATTCCCTGACTCCATTTCTTCCTGACTTTCTGAGGTCTTAATTGTGCTCCACTAGTGTTTATAAGTGCATATCATGGATTTTTCCGAATCCACTCCATGTGGTCGTTTTTTGTGTGGTTTTGTTGGTGGGGGTTGCTGCTGTGACCACATGGCTCCTGAGAGGTATAGTTCTGACTTTAAGTGTCTGCTGTCCCCCAAAGAACAGTGGCGGCCGTCCCCTTGCTTCCAGGGCAGACACAGGAAACTGGGATCTTGTGACACACAGTCTTTGTAGCATTACTTGTTCCCAAGGCGCAGCATGGTCCTCGAGGTGAGAACAGCAGCTGGGCCTCAGGGTGAGGAAAAGCTCCGTGGCAGAGAGGCAGTGAAGCACAGAAGGAAAGTGAAACTGACCTTTTCAACTTCCCCAGCCCTTGGAGCCCTATCCAAATGCCCTTGTGTCACCCTATGAGGAAGCTGCACCCCACACAGCTCCCGCTGGGGGACCACAGGCTTGTGGCTGCTCTTCAGAGGCATGGCACCCAAGGGTGGACCTCGTGGAGCATGGGCCTCATTCATGCCCACACAGGGCAAAAGGGGTCTCTGTCCTCCCGCTGCAGCTGGACGGAAGGATCAGAGAAAGGATGCTCACTCTTATAGTCACAGGGTGGGCCCCTTCACATGCACCGTCTGACTTCAACCTCACAAAAGCTTTCCTAGGTGCTAATTGCTATTCTCATTCTATTAGATGACAAAGCTAACTATTGTAACAAATACACACTCACATGTATTTTAAACCTCAAGAGGTTTTAAAACAGCAAAGGTTTATTTTTCATTCATTTAAATCTCAAATAGGGAGTTTCTTCTAAAGTGGAGTTCTCCCTTCAGGTGACACTTCAGAGATGTGACCCAATGGGGATTTGTCATTTTCTGTTCTTTCATAGTCCCTTGTCTCCTATTAGATTTGGTGAGAATGGCATTTTATTTTATTTTATTTTTATTTTTTAAAATTAAATCTTTATTGTTTGGATTGTTATAATTGTTCCTCTCCTCTCCCGCCTCCCTCTCCCCCAAAGCTCCACTCCACCTGGTTCCCACCCCACCCCATGCTCTTACCCCCTGCCACTGTCCTCATCCATAGGTGTATGATTTTTGTCCAGTCTCTTCCTGCACCCCCCACACCCCTTTCTCCCCAGAGGATTGTCAGTCCACTTCCTTTCTATGCCCCTGATTTTATTATATTCACCAGATTATTCTGTTCATCAGATTTTTTTATTCACTTGATTTTTAGATTCATTTGTTGATAGATATGTATTTTGTTGTTCATAATTTTCATCTTTACCTTTTTCTTCTTCCTCTTCTTAAAGAATATCTTTCAGCATTTCATATAATACTGGTTTGGTGGTGATGAACTCCTTTAGCTTTTTCTTATCTGTGAAGCTCATTATCTGACGTTCAATTCTGAATGATAGCTTTGCTGGGTAGAGTAATCTTGGTTGTAGGTTCTTGATATTCATCACTTTGAATATTTCTTGCCACTCCCGTCTGGCCTGCATATTTCTGTTGAGAAGTCAGCTGACAATTGTATGGGTGTTCCCTTGTAGGTAACTAACTGTTTTTCTCTTGCTGCTTTTAATATTCTCTCTTTGTCTTTGCTCTTGGCATTTTATTTATTTATTTTTAAAAAAGTATATTTTATTGATTTTTTACAGAGAGGAAGAGAGAGGGAGAGTTAGAAACATTTTTGATGAGAAACATCAATCAGCTGCCTCTTGCACGCCCCCCACTGGGGATGTGCCCCCAACAAGGTACATGCCCTAGACCGAAATTGAACCTGGGACCCTTCAGTCCGAGGACCGACACTCTATCCACTGAGCCAAACCTGTTTTGGCTGCTCTTGGCATTTTAATTATGATGTGACTTGGTTTGGTCCTCTTTGGATTCCTTTTGTTTAGGGTTCTGTGTGCTTCCTGGACTTGTAAGTCTATTTCTTTCAGCAGGTGGGGGAAGTTTTCTGTCATTATTTCTTCAAATAGGTTTTCAGTATCTTGCTTGTTGTCTTCTTCTGGCACCTCCATAATTCTGATATTGGTATGCTTGAAGTTGTCCCAGAGGCTCCTTACGCTACCTTCAAATTTTTGGATTCTTTTTTCTTTTTGCTTTTCTGGTTGACTCTTTTTTGCTCCATTGTATTTCAAATCTAACTTGATTCTTGTGATCCTCTATTCGGCTTTTGGATCTCTGTATATTATTCTTTATTTTATTTATAGTCAGTGTATGCTTAATTTCTAGTTGGTCCTTTTTCATATCCTTGAGGGTCTCACTAAATTTATCGACCTTTTCTAGAAAAATTTTCCAAAACCTTATAACCATGGTTTTGAACTATATATCCAGTAGTTTGCTTTCCTCCATTTCTTTCATTTGTAATCTGTTTCTTTGTCTCCGCATTTTGGCTGCTTCCCTGTGTTGGTAGAGTAGATTTTTGTGCTAGGTGTCCTATAGGGCCCAGTTGCTCAGCCTCCCCAGTTACTCTTGTGCACCCCTTTGTGGGCTGTGTACACAGTCTTATTGTAGTTAAGCCTTGATTGTTGTTGGTATCACTGGGAGGAATTGATCTCTAGGCCAATTGGCTGTGAGGATCAGCTGTGTCTATGATGGAAGAACTTCTGTGCTGGAGACACCCTTATGAGGCAAGACTTGCTCAGTGGGGCTTTGGTGCTCACTGAGTCTGTCCCCTGAGTGTGTCCCTTATGGATTTGAGGAGTTGTAATCTGTATGGTTCTACTCTGACCCCTGGGTACACTGGTTCTTGGATCTCCAAGGAGGTGCTAATTTAGCCTCTGCCTGAGGCCACCAAGCAGGAGGTACGGAAAGATCTACAGATTCCTCTTCTTTGTTTGGGTTTTCAAGGTGTCCAGATGAGGCCCAGCTGTGAAGTAATGCAAGCTGTGTGGGGCCTTGAGCCTTCTTTTGGATGTTCTAGGTCTCTCTGACTCAGCTGAAGTTTGTTAGGTACCGGTAAGTTTAGATTTCAAAGGACCAGGTCATTCATATACAAAAGCCTTTGTGCACAGCTGGGGTGGGATGGAGTCTCAGGGAAGAGCAAACAGCAATGACTTACCATCAGCCCTGCCCTAAGAGGCCTCTGGGTCTCAGTGTCCCTTGGTAATCACTGTAAGCACCTCTGAGAGAAAGCCGCCCTCGAGTTCTGCCCGCTGCTGGACAGTTCACTTTCTCCCTGTATGAGTCTGGGTCCCCAGAGTCTTGCCTGGAACTGGAGTTCAGAGCAGTTGGGAGCTTGTGTCTCCCTGTGGATTGAAAAAGCCAGCTGCATACTCAGTGCCACCCCTCTCTGAACACGCACCTCAGTACCTCTGCACCTCACTTCTGCACCTCCAAGTCTCAGTATGCTTTTCTCTTCCTTCTAGTTTTAGAATTTCCACTTAGCCAGCCTTCCTGTGGTTCTGGATGATGTCTGTTTTGTCTTTTACTTGCAGTTTTTTTTTTTTTTTTTTTTTTTTTTTGAGAATGGCATTTTATAATAAGAATGATTATAGCAATAAATAGTCCAAACTTCATATTTTATTAGATTAAGAAACTCAGACTCAAGGAGATGGAGGGATTGGCCAAGGTCTCAAAATCAGGTTATATAAAAATCAAAGAAACCACAAATTCAATTCAGCTCTTATTTGAAGACATAAAGGAGTTCCAACGTCTTCTAGAAACCCTTGGTATTTATATTTTGGCAAGGAAAAAGTAATACATGTAGCTATAGGTGGCAATGCCTTTCAAGGGAGATAACAGTAGGTGCCTTCTCTCCACCCCCACTTAAACTTTCACCTATCTTCCAAAATATTTGTTTGTTCCCAATAAGTGTCAAGTGAGATTTCCTGATTAAACATCAAAAGGGCAAATTTGATTATTTTATTTTTGGTATTCCCTATATTTCCCATGCAATGTGGAGCAGAGTAAGAAAGGGAGAGAGCATCCTGGCCAGTGTGGATCAGTGGTTGAATGTCTGACCTATGAACCAGGAAGCCATGGTTCAATTCTGGTCAGGGCTCATGTGCCAGTTGTGGCTCTATCCCCAGTAGGGGGCATATAGAAGGCAGCCAATCAATGATTCTCTCTCATCATTGATATTTCTATCTCTCCCTTCCTCTCTGAAACCAATAAAAATATTTAAAAAAAATAAAGAAAGGAAGAAAGCAATTGCTTCACAGATCTTTATCAGGTTCCTCTAAGGTAGCAGGAGGTGGTGACTCAGCTGTAAGACTAGGATGTAAAGACCAGATAGAGAGGAAACAGTGTTTCTAAACAGAAAACAACCAAATAAGATGAGTCAAGATGGTGCTGGTGCAAAAGATATAAGGAGAGAAGGAAATGATAGGCTAAATTCCATCATTTGACTCACTTCTATCTAGACACACAGAATAAATTCATTTCCCCCCATAAGAGATTAAAGTCCTTTCTTGCTGTCTTTAACTCAGAATGTCTGCTTCTCTAATAGACTGGATTTCCATATGTGGCATGGGATGACATAGACTGTGAAGGGCCAGGAGGCTGTCCAGAGCAAGATCAGATTGTACTCTCCAAGCGTTAATTATTTTTTATCCACATGCTCAACATCTACTTCCTACTATGAAACAAAAGGTACAAAAGAAGAACATCAACATAAAGCCTCCACACAATCTGTAATATTCAGTAAAACCCTGGAACTGTTCATCTGCTCTTATAAATACATTTAGGACTAAAATCCACATTACTCATTCCTGTTTGGCTGTGAGAGTACACAGGATAGCTCTGATGAAATCTTTAACATCGGGTCAGGAGAAACATACACAATGTGTTAAGAAGATCATCAAAATAAAATGTATGCTTATTTTATTTGTATCAATATATATAATAAGTCTAGGTTCGCATAGTGATTTTAAAAAATATATATTTTATTGATTTTTTAGAGAGGAAGGAAGGGGGATAGAGAGTTAGAAACATCGATGAGAGAGAAATATTGACCAACTGCCTCCTGCACACCCCCTACTTGGGATGTGCCCTCAACCAATGTACATGCCTTTCACCAGAATTGAACCTGGGACCTTTCAGTCCACAGACCAATGCTCTATCCACTGAGCCAAAAACGGTTTCAGTTGCATAGTAATTTTTTAAATTGAGAGTAATAATTTGAAGAGCAAAAGTGGTTTTGAATAATTTATTTTGTCCATGTTTGGTTATTTGTGGCTACCAAACCTACAAAAGTGCAAAACTTTAAAAAACCCTTGTTAAAATTTCATGGAAAATGTACAATCTTCCAGAAATATCTCTGTGTTTTTCTTTAAGTTAAACAATAAATTTAGAGAAGGGGTTTGTTATCTTAGAACATGTGATAACAGAAGTGGAGTGTAAGTCTGAAATTGGAGGCATTGATTCTTATCAATTGTGTAGAGCAAAAGGCCAATAAATTACATCGATTTTAAGTAGATTAGTTTTCTAAGCTCTTTGGAATCTTTAGTGATTTTAGTAGTGCAATTCTGATGCTTTCCAACACCAACAAAGGCAAAATCACACAAAAAACATAACTAAGATTGGAGAAGTCTCAAGTACAGTGACATTTTTAGACATTGCTTTTTATAAAAAATTTTAAAACAAATTAAAACCACAAACATTTATTATTTCACAGTTTCTGTGGATCAGCTTATGAGCAGCTTCATTTTTATACACCAATAATGAACTATCAGAAAGGAAAACTGAAAAAAAAAAATCCCATTCACAATTGCTTCAAAAAAATATTTAGGAAGAAATTTAACCAAAGATGTAAAAGACCTGAACTCATAAAATTATAAGACACTGAAGAAAGAAACAGAGGGAGATACAAATAAGTGGAAGCATATACCGTGTTCATGGATAGGAACACTTAATATCATTAAAATGCCCATACTACCCAAAGCAATCTACAGACTTAACACAATTCCTATCAAGATACCAATTGTGTAGTTCACAGAACTAGAAAAAATATTTCAAAAATTTATATATACAGAACCACAAAAGACCCTGAATAGCAACAATTTTGAGAAAAAAAAAACAAAGTTGGAGAAATTGCAGTACAATATATGACAAGCCTATAGCAATCAAAACAGCATAATACTAGCATAAAAACAGCATAGAGCCCTAGTTAGTTTGGTTCAGTGGATAGAGCTTTGGCCTGTGGACTGAAGGGTCCTGGGTTTGATTGCAGTCAAGGGCATGCATGTACCTCTGTTGCAGGCTCAACACATGGCCCCGTTTAGAGAGTCTACAGGAGGCAATGAATTGATGTGTCTCGCTCCCATCAATGTTTTTCTTTCTCTGTCTCTCCCCTTCCATTCCACTCTCTATAAAAATCAATGGAAAAATATCCTTTGGTAAGTCTTAACAAACAAACAAACAAACAGAAAAATAGACATATGGATCAATGGAACAGAATAGAGATCCCAGAAATAAATCTATGTCTTTATAGTCAATAAATATTTGACAAAAGAAGCAAAAAGTGCACCAGACTAAAGATAGTCTATACAATAAATGTTGTTGAGAAATGACCGATAAGTGCAAAAAAAAAAAAATTAAACTAGACCACCTTCTTACACTGAACACAAGAATAAACTTAAGATGAATTAAACACTTAAATGTTAAAATCAAAACAATAAAAATACTAGAAGAAAACATAGGCAGTATAATTTCGGACATTGCTCACAACAGCAAGCTAACCTATCAGTTGGAGCATTGCCCCCTGGTGGTCAGTGCACATCATAGCGAGCAGTTGATCGGCCTTAGCATATCATTAGCATATTATACTTTGATTGGTTGAATGGCTGACCAGATGACTGGACTCTTAGCATATTAGGCTTTTATTATATAGGTGTATTCTACAAATGCAGCTTTGTGTTTTCTACAAATGCAGCTTGGTATTTTATGGCAAACACAAGATGCTGTTTGTAGGGGCATTTGATATTTATAATTTTGCTCATAGAGCTCTTATTGGTTTTAAGAGTTTGCTCAAAATGATCCTTTGCCATTTCTAGCAGTGAGCCTGGCACTTCATGGTGAGAACAGAGGTGTAAAGACATGCCTGCTTCTCCTCAGAGCTTGTGCAGCAGATGGTGAGGCTGCACATGGAAACGGAAGACTGCCATTCTTGCTACAGGAACTCATACTGCATTGCAAACAAAAGCATGGAAGGCAATACATGGGATGCGACAAGTTCTCTAATAAAGGCTCATACCGAGTATTATGGGAACAGAACTGATAGGAGTTTGGGAAAGGGGATGGTTGCAATCCATGCCATAGGTAGCCTGGGAAACTTCAACAAGAAGAGATGCCATGGAAAGGAATGGCACAGAGGGCAGGGAGGAATGGAGCAACCCACTGAATGGGTTTGTTGGAGAACAGGCAGAGCCAGGTGCTGGAGCTAGCCAGAGTGGCCTCTGCGGCAGACCCAATATGTTTATTCTTCACCAAATTCAGTCTAAGAAATGGCTATGGCTCACCAATGCACATGCCTGTGTGAAGCAGCCTGGGTGAATCCAGTGTTGGTAAGAGCTATTCACTTGGAGATCCTCTGAGATTTTCAGAGAACTGTCTTTGGAATATGGGAGGGTCTAACAGCATGCTCAGAGGGGAAAAGTTTTTTTTTCCTTCCGATTTTTAAAAAGAGCTCTCTGCTGACTTCTGCGCACTTCATCATCTCTGCTAGAGACGAAAAAAAGTCCCATTTAAAATCCTGTAGGTGTGGGGGCATGGCCTGACAGGCACTGGGTTGTATCAGTGGCCTGAGGTTCTGCCCAAGGACACTGCTGGCAGGAGTGCAGCCCACTGTGCTAAATCAGTCTGATTTATTGGCAGTTAGCTTTTCTAGATCGGGGTGTTCTTCTAACTATGAAGAATACTAGAGGCCTGGTGCACGAAATTCTTGCAGGAGTAGGGTCCCTAGCCTGGCTTGCGATCAGGGGCAATTGGGGCCCTCTGGTTGCTGGCCAGGGCCTTCCTTCATTCACTCCTGGTGGTCAGTGCACATCATAGCAAGTGATCAAACTCCCGGTCGAACTCCCAAGGGACACTTTGCATATTAGCCATATATATATATATATATAGATATATATATATATATATATATATATAAAATGTATATATAATATATAGATATAGATATAGATATAGATATATATAGATATAGATATATATATGTAGATACAGGGAGCAGAGGAACCTTCTCCATTCCTGGCATTTGAAATTCTATCTCTAAGGATTTCTTCGTCCTATGAATAGTTCTGAACACTTAAAACTAGCAAAGCCTTGCCGGTTGCGAATAGAAAGAATATCAGAGGTTCCTGTTAAAGTTGGCTGTCATTGGGAGCTGTCGGGGTAGGTGTCAACAAACCATCACTGGGCAGGCTATGAGGGACCTTGTAGGCTGCCTGGGTGCTCAAGTCAATCTGCATTGTGAACTGGAACACAATTATAGAACACTCAGCCCTTTCCCAACTGAGTTCAGATGTTCCATTATAAATCTTCAGAGTTAGACCAAGTTAGTACAAATATCATTTTGTTTACCTGACCTAGTTACACAGCTTTTTTTTTTTTTTTTTTTTAAACAAGAAACCAAATTCATAGCCCTTTTCACCCTGTAATTACTGCACCCGAGAACTGGAATGGAGACTTCTAGTTCTCAATGACTTCATTCTGTGGAGGAGTCATGTACTAGCAGGGCCAAATCACAGGCTTTGGAGGCTTACAGACCCAAGCTCTGATTCTCTGGTCTTAACTGTATGAGGGACAGAAGCTTTTGACAAGCCAGTTTTTTCCTTTCTAAAAAGGGCATGGTACCACGAACCCCACGGTTGCTCTGAGGATTACATGAGGTGGCCATGGGGAGGGCCTGGTGCTGTTGCCATCGCTGTTGGTATCAGCAGCCTACACAAGTCCATGGCCCTGTCTGTGTTTAGAAAAACAGTGCAGATCCAGGGCAGAGCAAGTGGCCTGTGTCCCCAGCCCCAACACTGGCCACTCCGCTGTGTGCCCTGGAGTATGCCCTGTGCTTACATGGTGCACCACTCATGGTCACGTTCTTACTATGGTAATGAAAGCAGAGCGAGGACATTAGCTGTATTCATTTCTATTTTATATTCTGGGATATACAGGGGAAGAAAGCAAGATTAAACACACACACACACACACACACACACACACAACAACAACAACCACAATATCTGACTGGATTTTAGAACTGAGCTCTACCATGTCCCGTGAGACCTTCATTTCTCTACATCTGTCTCCTCATCTGTAAAATGGGTATAACAACAGAGCCTCAGCTGTGTGATGGCTGGTAAAAGCAAACAATCTCTGGAGGTGCTCCCACAGCAGCGGGCACATAGCCGGGCCCCCTACATGGAGTGTGGCTGTTTCTGGCAGTGGCCTTATCACCGGGATGAGGGCTGTGAGGAAGCTGAGATCCCTGTCCTCTTCCATTGGAGCTGGGAGAGCACCTGGCTCCTGGGGGTGTCTCAACACCATGCTTCCAGCACCTCCACCAAGCCACACTCTGTAATTAGTCATTTGTGAGTCACTGCACTTCATGCCCCTCTCCCTGCTCCACCGCGAGGCCTGGCTGCTGTGCTAGAGAGGAATCCGATCGGTTTGCTTTTCCTGCTTGGGTCCTAGCTCCTGACTCAGGTACACAATAGTTGCTCAATAAAAGTTTGTTGAATGAATGAGTACAGAGGGATTATATATTCTTTTTTAAAAAAAATTAATTTCTTTATTGATTAAGGTATCACATATTTGTCCTCAACCTCCCATCCAATCCTCCTTCCCCTCACTCATGCCCCCATTCCCTATTGTCCTTGACCACTGGTTAGGCTCATATGTGTGCACATAACTCCTTTGGTTGATCTCTCCCTTTTATCCCCACCCTCCCTTTGAGGTCCAACAGTCTGACCCATGGCTCCTTATCTCTGAGTCTGTTCTTGTTCATCAGTCTATGTTGTTCACCATTTCCCCTAGATGAGTGAGATCATGTCCTACTGGAGATATACTTATAAGGATCAAAAAATGAGACAAGCAATAATTGTTATTCTGCAAGGCATATGAATCAGTCTGTAGTGAGCTTCTTTCTGGGCCACCAGTTCTTTTGAGACCCAATTTCAATGTCAAACAGTTCCTATGTGTACATGTCAGCAATGATATTTCAGTTCTGTAAGGTGGACAAATGGTGGTAATGCAGGTCCAACCCTCTATGGTTTGGTCCTGGGCAACCTGCAGTGATACCCAACTGCTGACTGCTATTATGGTAAGGTGTCATCAGCGACTTCCATCTCTGGACTGCTTCTCTTCTGTCTTCATGGTTGGAGTAGTCCTGTCAATTCCTCTCTGTTGCCAGAATCCACATGATCTCAGAGTTGTTTTTTGAAAATATACAAACATATTCTTGACCAAAAGTTAATAAAGGAATATTTTCTATAAATTTGACTTGGGATCCTTTTTCATTTTTTTCCCCTCATTTTTTTTTTTATTAAGGTATTATAAGATTATATATTCTTGCTGCCTTTCTGGACATCACCTTCTGGGTGGTGTGGCCTCCAGATGGAGCTTTGGGTTCAGATCACACACCCACTGACTGGCTAGCCATGGCTGCACTGCTGACTCTCATGCCTGGGGTCCTCAGGTGTGAGGTGTGGGACTCATGAGCACACCTAGCTCACCAAGGGTTCCTGAGCATCCAAGGACGTAGTGAAGGAAAAATTCTGCAGTCTTCCTTTCATATTAAAACACTTTATGGGAATTTAACTAGCATGGTTATAGTTTCCTTAATCACCAGCTCATAATTTTAATACCTTTTCAAAGAGGGAATTTCTGTTTTTCACTGACTGTGTCTGTATAAACATATATGTTGGACACAAATGCACTAAAGTTAAATCTAGTTTTTAAAAACGTATGAAAACTTAATGCTGCCAGTTGCCCAGTTTGGCCTTGTGTTCAGCTGTTTATGTGAAGTTGCCGTGGCTCCGTAAAGGCACAATGGGGTTCTCCCCAAGGCACGGAGCGGGGCTGTCTCACAGATCCGGGGCTGCCCTGAGCTGTGGGCAGCCTGCCTCTCCCACTGTTCCGTTTCTGCAGTTCATTTGTTGGACTAATTCTGATTGCACCTTGCTCTGAGTCTTGGAGACACAGAAGAATGAGAACACCTAACTCAAGAAGGCATGCTTAAAAAACTCCTCAAAGGACAGCTCTTTCTAGGAAGTACCTCTCTCAATTCCAGAGCCCCAGGAAGGCCACTCCCAAACACTTGCCATTGTTGGGGTCTCCTCTCCCGCCTTGTCAGAAACAGGGTTATATTCCACCTCATTTCTCTTTTTGTTGTTGTTGTTAATTCTCAGGGGAAGGTATTTTTTTTCCATTGAGTTTTTTAGAAATGGTTGAAGGGAGGAAGGTGGGGGAGAGGAAGGGGGAGAGAGACACATACACACAACCATTGGTTGCTTCCCCACACACCCCCACTGGAGCCAGGGATGAACCTGGGACCCAGGTATGTGCCTTTGACAAGGAATTGAACCCATGACCCTTCATGTGCAGGCTGACACTCTAACCACTGAGCAACTCAGCAGGGCCATGCTACTTCTTTTTCTTTTTCTTTAAAAAAAATAAATATTTCATTGATTTTTTTTTTTTTTACAGAGAGGAAGGGAGAGGGATAGAGAGCAAGAAATATCGATGAGAGAGAAATATCAATTGGCTGCCTCCTGCATACCCGCTACTGGGGATGTGCCCGCAACCAAGGTACATGCCCTTGACTGGAATCAAACCTGGGACCCTTGAGTCTGCAGGCTGACCCTCTATCCACCGAGCCAAACCAGCTAGGGCCATGCCACTTCTTTACGGGGTAGATGTCCCCTGGCTGGGCACCCAGGGCCCCTGGAGGACAGGGGTTAGGATGCCCACCCTGAGCGGGCCGGCGTTATGTGCACTCAATTTCTCTGCACATGGAAGATAACGGTCTTGGGCAGCAGCGGCAGAGATGGCATGGGAAAGGGTTTGTGGTAAAATGTCCCAGCCTTCCTACTGGTGGCAACTAGGAGTGCCTACCCCACAAAGAAAGATCTGGATGCTTTCCTTGCTGGGACTCTCCCTGGGGAGCCGCCCAGGAGGTCTCTGCACCCTCCAGTCTGAGCAGCCTGTGAAGGCCTGGCCGGTCACCAAGCCTTACTGATAACCAGTCTCTCCCCTGCCCCCACTCCTCTTGCTGCCTTATGAGCGGGCCTCACTGCCATTAAGGCCACCACCTTTGCGCTGGGCCTCAGGGGGCGGCTGTCAGCAGGTAAGACCCACAGCACACCCCCTTGTAGGGTGCTGGTGCGTCCCGCTCCTCCTCCCTCTGCCCTGGGTCCCTGGGTGCGGCCCCCACCCATTCCCCCCAGTCTCCACCCTCCCACCCCCAGGCCGCCCACTTCCCCAGCCATCCTGTCCTCCCCCAGACTGCACCCCGCCGACACCCCCTCCCCTCCCGCCCCTCCTCCGCGCTCTGCTGGCGCCAGTGCTGGAGAGGTCTTACACTTTGATTATTTGTGTTAACAGTTAATTTAGCACCTTGGCCGCGTGTGCCAAAGCTGCCTCCACTTCCTCCCGCTTCCCAACAAATGGCACTTTTATGAGATTCTTTCCAAGGGGCTCCCAGGCCGGCTCCTGCTCCGTGGCTCAGGCCCCTCTGTTCACAGACTCCTCTCTCTCACCCTCCGCCCTCCGCCTCAGCACCCACTCCCGCAGGCCGCATGGCAGCTGCGACCCGGGACCTCTGCAGGAAGGCGCTGTTTGCGGCCACTCTGCCGCTCCCCACGCCTCTGTCAGGCCGAGTGGAAATTTGTGGAGCCGGCCCCGGTACAGGGCTCGGCGCTTTCCTGTCCGCGGGGAGCACCTGGGAGTTAGAAACCTGTGGTGTCATAGCAGATGGCTGGCAGCAGAGTGACGTGCTTGGCAGACTTAAAAAGAAGAGAGAAATTTCCGCAATAATTTCAATAAGATGCTAAAACACTCAGAATATTTAGGATCCTTTTCAACTCATCTAACAAGCCATTCTTCCCTCAGATCTGATTTCTCTCCACCTCTTCTCTGCACTAACCCTGCCTTGGATGTCACGAAGTGCGTTTTGCCTTTTAATTCCTTACATTCTTTTTCCTAACCAATGTGCAATATCCTGCAACTGAGAGAGGGCCATGGTCTCCAGAAATATTACAAAGAGGATAGTCATTTATTGGTTTGTTCACATCCTGTTGAGAGCCCAGTAGTCCATGTTTTGGTGTTGGGGAGACAGGAGGAGGGGAACAGTCCGGTCAGCCCTGATGGGGGTGAGAACCTACCATGAGCAAAGTCCCAAGTGCCCAGGACTGCCATGCCTGCTCCTCAGCAAACGCTCAGCATCGGTGTAAGTTTCCTTTCATGTTTAACTCTTACATTTCACTCAAGCCCCTTGCTTCTTCTTTCACAATTTCTTTCTATCTATTTCCCCCTTTTTGTTCTCCGTCATCATTCTCCATGGCTCTGAATTCCCAGTGACTTCTCACTTCTCCAGATCGGCCACAGTCTCTCTGTGAGACACTGTCCCGGCTGCTGAGTTAGGCTGCACACAGTGGAGATGGGATCAATCCCAGTATTCATTCAACAACCAGGTGTTGAGAGCCTGCCATCGCCACCTGCAGGGATCAGAGCTGCGATTGCAGAGAAAAGAGACACAGCCTGGAGGTCCTTATGGATCTCACAAATACTTCAAATGCCAAATTAATAAACAGTGTGTTAGCTGCTGTGATAGAGAGATGATTCGCTATCATCTACTGCAGTGTTTCCCAAAGTGTGGTACGTGTACCCCCAGGGGTACGGGAAGAGTTTGGTGGGGGTACGCGTTGCACCGGAGTTTGGTGGGGATATGCACTGCACCATGCTCAGCTGCGCCTAATTCTACGTTCTCATGAGTACGAGGGGTACTCAGCGTTAGGAAAATTACAGAAGGGGTACACATATGTCAAAAGTTTGGGAAACACTGATCTACTGGATTAAATTTATTTTTCTATTTTGGATCCACAGCTGCCCACCATTTGCGTCCCCCCCCCCCCCGTCCCGTCCCCCCCCCCCCCCCCCCCAGTTTCCTAGCTCCCTTTAATGTGCCTCCTGTCCTCAGGGCCACACTCCATTAACTGCCTCTTCCAGAGCATCCTCCACCTTTCCCGCCATCCTGGTTTTCCTCTGTCTTTTCTTTCTATCTACAACACCATCCCCTCACCACCACCACTCTCAATTCAGAGTCTCTCTAGCCTCTCTAACGGAGCTTAAATTTCATGTCGTACAAGCAGCTTTTATTCAGAATTCCTCCAACTGAAAATCTTATCTCTCGCAAAATCGTTTAGCATTTTATTTGGATCTCTTCCATGACAGCATCTGACATTCTCACGTTGAAGTGATTTGTATCCTGGACCCCCTGCTGGACTGTAAGTCCCCCAAGTGCAGAGACCCTTGCTCTTTATCTCGTTAGACTCTGCAGTGATGACACCGCATATCCATCTACAGAAGTCAACTTGCTTGGGGCTTTAGGAGGGGCATCAAATCCAGGGTCACTGATGTGAAGAACAAAGGGTCCTTCCTGAGGAGAGAGGAAGTTATGAAGGGAATGGGACAGGACCCGCAGACAAAGAGAAAGCAGCCACTGCATGGTTGGAACAGGGATGCCTGAGTTGGCGAGGCTGTATCTTCAAATGAGTATTCAATAGAGTTCAAGTTTGATAGTGTCTGAGACATTCAAGTGTGGAAGTCTTATTTTAAGTGAGTTAAAGGAAATGACTCAACTCTGGTCTCTAGAACAGTCCAGCCTAGAAGTATGGTGACTCCAAGGATTAAAGGGAAATAATAACTAGAAACGTCCAGAAATTAGCTGAATTCTTTTAGCCAGTTAACTAAGTCATGCGATTTTTTTTTCTTCTGCAATCTGTCCTGTACATAATTTGCACTCTGCTTTTTCTTCCTGATCTTGGAGAAAGAAAGATATGTTAGAAGACTGGATCCCAGGGATCCCCTTTTCTGTGGAAGAACCATGGAGACTGACATTTGAAAAGATGAAGGCCCATAGGGGCCATGGGAGCATAGAGATGACCTCCCCCTGTTGTGGATGAGAAACAGTAACTCATTAGTGGCAGAACAAGGGCTGAAGTTCTTTATAGTATACTAGAGGACCGGTGCATAAAGTTCGTGCATGGGGCAGATGGTGGTGGTGTCCCTCAGCTCAGCCTGCACCCTCTCCAATCTGGGACCCCTTGAGGGATGTCCGACTTCCGGTTTAGACCCGATCCCAGTTGGGACATCCCTCTCACAATCCAGGACTGCTGGCTCCCAACTACACGCCTGCCTGCCTTCCTGATTGTCCCTAACTGCTTCTGCCTGCCAGCCTGATCACCCCCTATCCACTTCTATGCCAGCCTGATTGATGTCTAACTGCTCCCCTGCCAGCCTGTTTGCTCCCAACTTCCCTCCTCTGCCGGCCTGGTCATCCCTAACTGCCCTCCCCTGCAGGGTTGATCGTCTCCAACCACCCTTCCTTGCAGGCCTGATCTCTCTCAACTGCCCTCCCTTGCAGGCCTGGTGCCTCCCAACTGCCTTCCCCTGCTGGCCATCTTGTGGTGGCCATCTTGTGTTCACATGGAGGCAGGATCTTTGACCATATGGGGGCAGCTATTGTGTGTTGGAGTGATGGTCAATCTGCATGTTACTCTTTTATTAGATAGAATAGAGGCCTGGTGCATCCTTGAGGGCCATCTGGTTTGCCCTCAAGGGTGTCCCAGATCAGGGTGGGAGTTCCCTTGGGGTGTGGGGTGGCTTGAGTGAGGGGCCTGTAGTGGTTTGCAGGCCAGCTACGCCTCCTGGCGATCCAAGTGGAGGCCCTGGTATCTGGAATTTATTTACCTTCTACAATTGAAACTTTGTATCCTGGAGTGGAGCCAAGCCTCCTGCTCACTCTGTGGCCAGCAGCAATTTCTGTTTGAATTTGTTTACCTTCTATAATTGAAACTTTATAGCATTGAGTGGAGGCTTAGGCTGGCTAGGGCAGGCGGAAAGCTTGGCTTCTTCCATTGTCTGGGAAACCCAAGCCTCCCTCCTGCTCTCTGTGGCTGTAGCCATCTTGGTTGGGTTTATTTGCATACTTGTTCTGATTGGCTGGTGAGAGTGGCTTGTGGGTGTAGTGGAGTGGTGAATAATTTGCATATTACTTTTTTATTAGGTAGGATTCACCAATGTGTACTTTGCAGGATGCATTTGGTTTCAAGTAGGTGAAAGCCCACTGCAAAGTGGTTTAAACAGTAAAGAAAGGCATTTCTCCTTGTCTCTGAAAGGCCAAAAGGAAGGCAACTTCCAGGATGGTGGCTCTATTTCCCTATGGTTGACCCTCAAAGAGTAGCAACACTGGGACAGCAGCTTTCTCATCCACTTGGAAGCTGAGGCTGACCAGCTGCAGGTGGAGTTCCAGGTGAGATGAAGATTTAAACTTGGCGTAGATGACTCAGGGCTCACTCCCAGAGGAGGGCATGGTGTCGGATTCCCCCAAATCCCATGGGTGCCTGGTTGGCTTCTTGCAAAAAATTATGGGATGGTTGGAAGGCACTAAGAATGGCAAGGGAAGTGGAGGGCAACTCATACACATCATGCTTGGGAGTTACACAACATTTAACAACTTACAAAAAATGTTGGTTAAGTTTTAAAGACCTTAAGGAAAAAAATTTCACTTAAAAAATATTTTATTAATTTTAGAGAGGAAGGGAAAGGAAGAGAGTGATAGAAACATCAACGACAAGAATCATTGATCAGCTGCCTCCTGCACACTCTCTACTGGGGATCAAGCCCGCAACCCAGTCACGTGCCCTTGGCCGGAATCAAACCTGGGACCCTTCAGTTTGCAGACCCACCCTCTATCCACTGAGCCAAACCCACCAGGGCAGTGGATAGAGCCACCATGCTGCATTAGACCACACTGATTCCCAAGGGAATGTTGAGTATGTATAGTCGCTGGTCTCCTCTGGTCACACGCCCCTCCCCACATGCCTGCCTTCATCCCAGGTTTCCTTGAGTCGAACCTCCCTCTCCTTCTCCCCACATACACCTCATTTATCTTCTTGCTCTCTTTCTGGATGGTCTGTTATCCTTTCTCTGACTTTTTTTTTTTTTTTTCATCAGCTACTTCTTTTTCTTCCATAGACACAATACTAGTATATTAAAGTAGCATTTTTATTCTGAATTGAAGCAGATAGAAAAATTGGGGAAGTACATCAAGCCTTTATCATTTCTATGCTCTTTTAGTACCAGTGACTCTTTATTCTGGACATTTAGGCTGGGTATTGTACATAATAGCTCATCTAAGTCTGACAACACAGCTCTACAAAAGGCTATTGAGTGACTGGCCTAAAATTGTATCATTTTTCAGGGTGTGGCTTCAAATCTAATGTTTTTACCTTTTTCAATATTTTTTTTTTAAAAATATATTTTATTGATTTTGTACAGAGAGGAAGGGATAGAGATAGAGAGTTAGAAACATCGATGAGAGAGAGTCATCGATCAGTTGCCTCTTGCACACCCCCTATTGGGGATATGCCCGCAACCAAGGTACATGCCCTTGACTGGAATCGAACCCGGGTCCCTTCAGTCCCCAAGCCGATGCTCTATCCATTGAGCTAAACCAGTCCCGGCTACCTTTTTCAATATTTTGCCAAAGCCTATTACATTGAGAAAATATTGCATAGTTTCTCATCACCAGCACCTGTATCCCACCTAAGAGTGGTGTTTTCTCACTACTCCCCTGTTAAAGAATTAAAGCAGTTTGTCCTGGAACAGTGCACTCTATAGGGTGGAGCAAGTTGATTAATTCCTCATTGGTGCAGATGTGGATACCACTTACACATTTCTACATCATGTGGTTAGAAGTACCATAGCCTGTGTGTGTGGAGGTTAGCTTCTTCAAGCCTGAGCATCCTGTGCCTGGAGGCCACCATCACAGAGTGACCTCCTGGTGTCACGGCCTTTGTGGCAAGTGAGAAAGCAGGGAAGAGACAGATGGCTGGCCTCGAGCAGTTGCTTTATTTTTTAGGGTTTGTGATTTGTAATCAAGGCTCTTTCACATGCTGATGTGGCATGTGTTGTGTATGTACCCTGCATAGGCCAAGAGCTTTGCTTTTTAAAAGACATGTCCAGGTATGTAAAGAACCAGCTGCTGTTTCATCACGATGAAGATCCCAGGAAAAGCTTCACTTGCTTCCTGATTTAGATTATAATTAGCAACATAATTTAATTAATCAAGATACCTTGCCAAAACCGGTTTGGCTCAGTGGATAGAGCGCCGGCCTGTGGACTGAAGGGTCCCGGGTTCGATTCTGGTCAAGGGCATGTACCTTGGTGGCAGGCACATCCCCAGTAGGGGGTGTGCAGGAGGCAGCTGATCGATGACTCTCTCATTGATGTTTCTAACTCTCTATCCCTCTCCCTTCCTCTGTAAAAAATCAATAAAATATATTAAAAAAAAAAAAAGATACCTTGAGCCCTGCCCTTCCTATTTCCCCTAGATTTTGTGAGCCATGTCTTTTTAATAAACTGCTATTTATGTTACTGAACAAGAGCTTGCTGCCCAATGTACACAGAAGCCGATACGATGGTACTGGTTTTTGAGGAGGAAAAGGCTTTTATTGCAAGACTGACTGGCAAGGAGAAAGGAAGCCAGGCTCCAATCTGTCTCCCCAGGGTTTAGGGCAAGTTTTTAAGGGGTTTCAGCACCAGGCCTTCTTAGACAACGAAACCTTCATTTCTGAAAGGGTTCTGGCATTTGGGTTCAGTGTGGCCTAAGACAGCATCTCCTGGTCTTTTGATTCCATGGGGGTTCCCAAGTGTTACTCATGAGTGCTGTTCCCAAGTGTTCCTTGTAAACTTTGGTTCAGGGTCTTGTTAGAAACAGGATAGGATCAGTTCGAGCTGGTTCTGTGGATACATTTACTTTAGGTTAGCCAAGAAGGTTTCTTTTGATTGTAGTCAAAGAGAACTCACTGAAATCACAGTGACATGACAGGTAGGTGATGGTTTAGAAAGCACCGAAATATGACTCACCACCTGGTTGTCACAAACAAATGATTCCAACCTGGCATCCCAGCTTGTGTCTATGGAAACAGCTTGCAGTACTATATCCGGAACCATCTATTGAGCCCGTCTTACTTCCTTAACCAGGATCTGTGCCCCACTTTCCACCTGGATCTATGATATCTGCCCCATTGCCTGCTGTGACCTATCTCTGAGCCTTAAATATCGGGGCCAAGCTGTAGTTATAAAGACGAAGGGAAAAACAAAAACAGAGGTAATAGTTTTTGAATGAGGGATGGAATTTAGAGCAAAAATGTATTTGTCTCCCAAGGGTGTCTGTAGCTATTTTAACCCCCTCCTTCCTCTATCGAAAGGATTGCTATACAATAGTACAGCCAGACCTTAATCTCCAGGCTGGCCGAGGGTAGTCTGTGCACCGGTGGTGACTCTGTTTGTCAAGCAGAACAGCGTTTTCCCAGGCACTGGAGCTTGCAGGACCCTCAGAGATCATGCCAGACCCACTCCTCACCTAGTAAGTGGAGACCCTGACGTCCAGACAGGTGAGCCTGAGGTGAAGCAACCCCTGGAGCTGGGCTCTGACCAGCTCATCTGGTACATTAGCCCTTATGGTGGTCATGGCCCAGAGCTGTGTCCTTGGTACAGGATTCATTAAGCCAGGTAGACACAGACACCCTGAAATAAACACAGGTGAGGAAAGACAGGATGGCCAAAAAGAAAGGTGAACATGCCAATGGGTGTGTCCTCCACTCTTCTGATGACACAGAGCTGGACCCGGTCATGCACTCCTCCCAGAGGCTATGTCATCATATGCTGCCTAGGAACAAATGATTGTTAGAGGCTTTGTTCAGTTGAAGTACATCACTGCACTTATTTGAGCACAAACAGACTGAAGGAGGTTATGGATGAATAAATGCAACTTGATTATGTACTGAGCTGTATTCACCCGTGTGTGCTCGTAGTAGATCGGTAGAAGTTTCAGGATTACAGCTAGTGGAGTGTTCTGATGAATTGATTTTTCCTCCCGGTAGTTACAGGCTTTGCATTGCTGGCTATCATGTTGCACCTTCTTGTTTTCAATGAAAATTTCTTCCTATTTTATCTAAATTCCAATGCGAGAGTTGAATAATGTTGATTGTCATTAGTTAAGCTGTTGTTAACAAAGGAAAACCAAATCCAGAACCATGCCAAACAGACCTCCCTTAACGTGTATGAACAATAGTGCAAAACTATGTGAAAAGAAGAAAACCAGTCAGTTACTCATCTGGAAATTGCCACAAAACTGGAAAATGCGTGGTGGAGGTGTGTCTTACTTTCCTCAGTTTACCACTCCTGACCCTGCTCCTGAGGATGAGACAAACGAGTGCTCTCTATCCTTACTCGTGACCCCAATAACTTCCTCATGCACTGCAAGTTGTTGCACATCTTATTTCTAGTCAACCGCTATGGAAAGGAAACTCTCAGATGGATTTTTCATGCTGCTGTTTGTGTTTTTACTTGGTTTGTGAAATGATGTTGTTTAAATCATTTCCTATGTTAACTTCAAACACTGTTAGAATCACAACCATGGGAGTTATCTGATCTGGTTGTAATATATACAGGTTCAGTGCTTTCTAGCAAAGAAAAAAAAATCCGTTCCTGGATCATATGCTGAGTACCCCAGAGAAAGTCTTCCTCACAAAAAATATACATGTGGCTTATGCTTTCACTGGGAATTTTAAGATGCGTTGACTTTTTAAAGGATAATTGGTTTGTTTTTTTCCTTTTGTGGGGGAATTTCCTCTGCCCCCTGCTTAACTTAAGAACCACTCTGCAGAATTCTGAAGTTTATAAGGTTTTGACTCTTAAAATCTTCTAGCTTTGAACTTAAAAGTGCTAAATGGATGGAATGAAAATACTGACAATGCTGTGTGTCACAGCCAGCCATTTTATTGTTCATTTAAGGAGACAAATGTGCTGCCTATGGTCAGTGGAAGAAGATTCAACCAATCCTGGGAGGGTGCTATGGGCGAGTGGCTCCTGAACTCAGAGTACAGGGCCTTTGACTTGGGGGTCAAGCTCTCCAAGATGGAACAGAGTCTAAGGTCACATTATAATAATATTATAATATTATAATATAATAAGTTTTTCCATGAGGCTGTGTAATTTACACGCAGAGAAAGCCATGTTGCTTCTTGTTAAATCTGTATGAAAGAAATAAAGTTTCCCAGAAACCCTCATAAGGGGTGGATGGAGTGGGAGAGCCTGTAATCAGCTGGAAATGTGTACATGGACAAGCATCCAGGAAGCTGGCTGTGCACATGAGCTCCTGCTGGGAATCAGAGAGTGCGTCTTCTCCTGCAGGCACCACATGCTCACAGGAGCATGGGGCTCTGGTTCAGGGCGCCCAGGCCTCACTCCTGCAGCGAATACAATAAAAGCCACATGCTGAATGTGAAACACCAAACAGTTCTTCTTGGATGCCTTGTATTTCCCTGCTGTGCACGGAGGTCTTCTGTTTCCCCTGGGTGGAGGCACCGGCACTTGTTCTCTGTCATTTCTGCCCACTGCGGTTATGAGGGAATTAGGAGAATGATAGACCTGCGTTAGAGAACACAGGTTCTCAGGGTCAGCTGAAGCCTCTCTAACTTTCCATTTACTGAGCCACCTCCTCTGCCCACATGTTCCACTAGTGCATTGCCACGAACCACTGCATCTCATCCTCACCACACTCTTGGAAGGCATAGGGTGCTTTCTCTTCCTGATAGATAAGGCAGCTGAGGCCAGAGAGGCCATAGGACCTAACCAGAATTTAAAACTAGGGAGTGGTGAGGAAAGGATTTAAATGAAGGTCTGCTTTGGCTGAACTCTGTGCTTTTTCTCCCAAAGTGCACTATTTGCCACAGGTGGAATCAAGAGGATGTAGAAATGGGACTAAAATGGCAGAGTGTCTGCTCTATAAGGGCTGTGTTTCCTCAACGCCCACACCAACCCTTTGTATCTGCTGTCATTTACGGTGATGATCATGCTATCACCATGGTTAGTGTGCAAAATCAGAGAAATACGAAATTACTATTGTGAGTAACGCCATTGTGGTGTCTGCCTGATTCATTTGTATTCTGCCATGACACCAGGTGGTTTTGTGCAGGAACTGGAACATATTACTCAACTCTCTAAGTTGGTGCATACAGCTGGCCCCTGAAGTCTTCGGTGCAGGTGCTTCTCCATTAGTAGCTGTCGAGTGGAAAGCAGCTGTGTGGCCCAGGACCTGCTGTGCACTCGGTCTGTGCTTGTGTGCGGGTGACTCTGGCTTCCCAGCTCGGTTCCAAGGCCTTTCAAGGCCTTTCACTCTCCAGCTGTTGGAGAGCCTCTTGCAGACACAGAAACCTACCTTACTGAGAAGCTCAAACCTGGGTTCCATTTTCCTCACAGATAAATCTTTCCTATGTTCTTCTCATCCAGGCCAGAGAAGCCCTTATGTCTCCTTATCGCAAAAATGATACCTTGCTCTTCTCAGTTAGGGTCCTCGCACTTTGTCCTTCCCAAAGAAATTATGTAGGAAGAAGAAAACAGTTTCTTTGAGGAAAACAGCATATTTTGATGTAGAAAAACTTGAATCCCCTTTCAAAATTGAATTTTCTACAGAAAAAGCAAGGAAAGATGAGAAAGGACAATTTCCCTCTTTCTCCTGACCCCCCTCTCTCCCTTTCACACACATATTATACAACCTCCCCCACACATACACACAACACACACAACACACACACACCCACACACACACACACACACACACACACACACAGCTACAAGCACCAGTGGGACTGCTCCCTGTTGCAAGCAAAGCTGCTGAGAAAGCACATGGAAGCCACGGGGGTGAAGTCATGCAAATGCTATGCTCCCAAAGGCCACAGGAATTGTGGAAAGATTTGTCTAAATATCTCATGCATTCTTGTAATCTAAGGTTTATGGAAATAAAAACCACAATTGAAAAACCAACACCACATTTATTACCCTTTTCCCCTTTTCTTCTTTAGAATAAATTCATAGAACATTTTATGAAGCAGCCAAGAAAATAAATGAGTTCAATTTTATTACCAAAAAGACATCAACCAAATGTACAGCAAGTCCTAACCAGGTTAAACAGGATCTGCCTGGGAAGGAGACACGCACCCTCTGCTGGGTGTCCCCTGCTGTTCTGTGAGCTGGAGCTCTGAGACAGGGGGACGAGGGTCGCTCCCTCACTTCACCCATTTCCAGATGGTGTTTGCAGAGTTATGGATACAAAGTTGGTTCAAGCCTTGTCTTACTCCAGTGAACTTCAAGCTTCCTTTTCTCACCTGCCTTTTTAGATTTTGTGTTGAGTATTAGAGTTGGCTCATACACTCAGAGACATTTGCTAAAGCTTCCCTGGCATTACTTTTAAAGAAACCATCAAGGAGCACATGGTTTCCCACCCACTTCCTGGGCCAGGGCACACCCTTCTCAGGCTCCCAGCACTCCCAGCACCAGTTCTCCAAGGGTCCTCTCTGCTCTGATCATTTCATAGGCCTGAGAGTGAAGAGGGGCTTTCTCTGAAGAGGATCCTGGGATCGTATGGGCTGGTGTTTGCACTCTTCCCTCACACCTTGCATAACAAGGCAGGGAAGGCAGTGCTATGAGAACACAATTCAACTCTAAGTTTTTTGTTTTCTAATATTTTATTGATTTTTACAGAGAGGAAGGGAGAAGGATAGAGAGTTAGAAACATTGATTAGAGGAAAACATTGATTAGCTGCCTCCTGTACAACCCCTACTGGGGATGGGTTCGAAACCAAAGTACATGCCTTTGACTGGAATTGAACCCAGGACCCTTCAGTCCGCAGGCCGATGCTCTATCCACTGATCCAAACCAGTTAGGGCTCAACTCTAAATTTTTAATGCATTTGTGTGTGTTGCTAAAATTTTAATTTAATTTTTTGCCTCCAATTCTTTTTGTTTTATAAAATTGGGCAATGGGTTGTGTCTGTTTGAATCTGACTTCCTGTTTCCTCCTGCCCTTCTTTTTTCTGTCACTCATCTTCTAATTATGTGTTATCCATATATTGAATTAACTTGGCTTGGAAACACACAAAGCAGGAAATAACACTGTTTTTAATTAATCCAGCTGAAGCTTCCTTCATTGTCCTTGGATGAGATCTTGAGCAGAGCGCATAGCTTTCTTGTTCACTTTCGGGTATTAAAAGTTCAGCTTAAGTTAAATAAAAAGTTTAATCTCTCATCAACTTTGAAGTAGGTCCCATTCCCTGCCCTAACACCATCTCGATTGTGATCCAGGCTTGGGACCAGGCATTGGGGACGGAGAACATTTATCTGTTCTTTCTTCTCCTCAGGAGTTATGGCCAGAAAAGGGAGAGAACTCCTGTTAGGAAGATCTCATTTGCCTAGTGTAGCTTTTATTTGACATTGGTTCCCTCTCCAGATGCCCAGATGTTGGCTTTTTCTTTAAATAAATGCTCCAGTGGATTCTTTAGAAAACATTCATTTAAAAGGGGCACTTAAGACCTAAGATGTTTCCTGACACACTTATCTGGTTGAGCTGACCACTTTGATTTCCTCTTGATTTCAGCTCCAACAGTACACTCCACCTAGACTCTTTCTGGAGGTTTGCCTTTCTCTCTAGTTCTCTTAGGTTAGAAACTTTTCAAGAGAGCTTAAGCTCAGCTACCTCTGCACTGTAGAATCTGGCTCCTGGTGACATGGGCTGTGACCTGTGGGAATGCAACTCCTGCCGCAACTTGCTCTCCTTGCTCTCCCATTGGGACAGCTTTTGTAGCCCCTCATGGTTAGACTTTGCCAATGAAAAGCAGGCACACCCATTCAGTTCCTTACCTCTATGACAGGCCCCGTAGATATCACTGGGCTTGTGCAATAACTTCATTTGGCTTGATTAACGTGTGTCTTGGGAAGTGGATGGAATATCACAGCACCTCCTCTCTCACTGGTGAAAAACTCTCTTATAAAATTTTTTTCCTTTTGGCAGGGCAAGTCAGCAAATGGCACTGTAGGCAGCTATTGTCCTTTTATGGAACTGTGAGAAAATGAGCAGAACTGTCAGAACCAACTTTTTCAGAACTCTAAAAAATAGTCAAAAGTTCATAGCAACCAAAAAGCTGCTGAGTTAAGGAAAAATTGACTTCGAAATGGTATTTAATCTTTGTGGCATTATTTTGTAGCTTATCCCACCCCTTTATGGTTCAGAGTGATTTTAAAGAAGGCAGCCTAAACTCCCAGAGTGGAATCCTGGTCCCTGCAGATTATAGTGTTTATCTCTTCTCACTTTTCTGGGGGTTACCTAGAGGACTTACACTAGGTACTTGTTTCTGATTCACCTAACTCAGAAATCATCGAGGTTGGGGAAGTGGTAGGCATTTCTTGAAGACAAGTAACCTTCAGCCTCCTGAGCAAAGAATTGTGTTCGAGATGTACAATAACCTACCTAAATGCTTTGAGGGAAAGCCAGAGAGAGTTTCTTTGTGAAATTGGGGCATTTAAAAGTACTGATATGTTCTAGGGAATTTATAAAGCAGCACGAAAGCCCAGGGCAAGACATATGTACAGAAAATATATGTGAAAACTTCAGGCTTTCATCTCTGGATGATCTACAGGCTTAATTCAAGCACAAAATAAAGGCTAAAGCAGTATTGCAAAAGTATCTGCTAACTGTTAAAGGAATTCTCAGCAAATTGTCAACCTTAAAATATTAATAGACTTTTTTTTGTGTGTGTGTGTGTTTTTTAATTCCTGGCATTCAAGGAAACCTGCAAGCAAGCTATAGAAACAAAGCCTTCAGTGACCACACATGACAAGGAATATAGTCTTTGAAAAATTAGTTTGGTAAAGTCACTACACAAATGGATGGCTATACTCTTCAAATCAAAAACAGCGAATCTTGAGAAAGAGAATATGATTTCCAGAGTAGCCACATTATAATATTTAAACATTCAATTTTAAACAAGAAATCACAAACATACGAAAATATAGGAAAGTGTGGCTCATTGAAAGGAACAAAATAAATGGACATTAATCGTCCTGAGAAAGCTTAGACATTCATGTTATTAGACAAAAATTTAAGTCATCTGTTTTAAATATGTTTAAAGAACTAATAGAAACCATGGTCAAATAACTTAAGAAAAACAGATAGGAATTATTAAAAAGAAACTAAGTAGAAGTAATAAAAATTCTGGAGTTAAAAATAGTATAATAGTTGAAATGAAAAACTCACTGGAGGATTTTAACATAAGATCTGAACAGACAGAAGAGAGATTCAGAAAAATTTAAGAAAGGACAATTCAATTATATATTCTATGAGTTAAAAGAAGAAAGGTAAATAGAGCCTAAGGGATTTTTGAAATAATATTAAACAAGCCAATGTATGCATTATGGAACTCCCAGAAAGAGACGAGAACTAGAACAAGGGGTCAAATAAATATTTGAAAAATAATGGCTGAAAAATTTCCCAAATAGAAGTAAAGTGATGGATTTAGAAAATCAAAAGGCTCTACATACTTTAAGTAAGAAAAATTCAAAGAGATCTACCCTGAGACATTACATAATTGTTAAAAGCCAAAGAAAATGAAAGAATCTTGAAAGCAGAAGAGAGGTGACTCATCACAAACAAGCAATCCTCAATTATATTTAAAACCCATCTATCATCAGAAACTATGGAGGACAGAGGCAGTGGGATGGTGTATTTAAAACATGAAAGAAAACATGGTCAACCAGGAATTCCATATCTGAGAAAACTATCCTTCAAAAAATGTGGTTAAAATTAAGACATTCCCAAATAAACAATAGCTGAGGAAATTTGTTACCAGACTTGCCCTACAAAAAATAATAAAGGGAATTAAATAAAGTGAGTCTAGACAATAACTTGAAGCCATATGAATAGGTGAAGATTGCCAGGAAAGTTAACTATATAGATAAGTATAAAAGCCAATATAATTGCATTTTTGGTTTTAAACTCCACTTTTTATTTACTACATGATTTCAAAGACAAATGCACAAAAATAATAAAAAATATGTTATTGTGCACACAATGTGTACAAATGTAATTTGTGACAACAACATCACAAACAGATGGAGATAGGATTATATAGGAGCAGAGTGTTTAAAGATAAGAAGGGACCAAAATGGTTCATTACAAAAAAAAAATCAACTAAATATAAAGGTACACAGTTGTGGAAGAAATGAGGAATAAAATGTAAAAAAAAGACAAATCTGAAAATGTCATAAAGATGTTCTTTTGTGTTAATTAGTCTTTCCTTCCCTACATTTAATTGCATTAAATGCAAATGGACTTGACTCTTCATTTCAAAAGGCTGATATTAACAAAATGAATAAAGCACAAAATTCAACATTCTTTCATGATAAATATCCTCAACAAAAATAGGAATGTATGGAAACTTCCTCCACTTTATAAAGAACATTTATGAAAAACCAGGAACTAGCACCACATTCAATCATGAAAGACTGGAAGCTTTCCCCTTAAGATTAAGAACACTATAACAATGTACATTTTTGTCACTGCTATTTAACATACTTTTGGAAATTCTAGTCAGAGCAATTAGGCAAAAATTAAAGATGACCACATTAAAGAGAAAGAAGTAAAACTATCCCTATTTGCATGTAACATGATCACACACACACACACACACACACACACACACACACACACACACGCCTATGTTCTCCTTCTTTAAGTGTGGGCTGGACCAGGCTTTCATCTCTGGATGATCTGTAGGAGCCTTAAAGAGAGAGACTTTTGAGAATTTTTCCAGCATGCACCTATCTCTTCCTTTGCAGGTGGAGAAACTGTGGCCCAGGCATATTAGAAATTTGCCTAGAATCTATAGAGACAGAAAGTAGGTAGGTTAGTGGCTGCCTAGGGCAGGAGTGGTTGGCTGAAAATGGGAATGGCTGCTAATGGGCACTAGTTTTCTTCTGGAGCCACGAAAGTATTCTAAAATAGATTGCAGTTCTGGTCACATGACCCTATGAATATACTAAAAATTATTAAACTATGCACTTTAAATGGGTGAATTATATGGTATGTAAATTATATCTCAATATATATATACAGGAACCTCGGTTCTTGAACTTAATTTGTTCCAGAAGGCTCTTCAAAGACAGAATATTTTTTTTCTCATTAGAAATAATGTAAATTGAATTAATCCATTCCAGACCCCCAAATGATTTCCCATTTTAACCTTTTTTATATACAGTACATGTCTAATGTACTGTTAATTTATAAATAAACACTTTAAAACAAAAAAGACATGAAATGTAAATGAAAATCTAACAAGAAGGAAATAAACTATATAAAATATACAGCAAAACATGAAAATATTCACAGCACAATTTCCCGAGATGTTAACAATGTGAGGTTTAGCAGTAAACTGACTCATACTCTTGCATTCCCTCCTTTGCCATCTGAAAGAATGTGCCTGATCATACAGGTATCAGCATGAAATGGTTGTCAGGTTGAGAAGCAAATTGTTTGAGATGGGAGACATTCCAGAACTGAAGTTTGATTACATATATGTATTTTGCTTGCACTAATATATGACTATATAATGGCATGGAAACCCTCCAACTCTCTTACCATGATAATTAGCTATCACTATAAATCTCATAACCCTCTATCCCAATTTCTGTGGAACTGCTGTGGAAAACTGCATAAATCATTTTCTTATGTGACAGCTTCATTTATATACTTCTATAAGACAGGTCAGATGATTCATGCTCTACTGGACTTCATATTGAACATGGCCAATATTATTGCAAGACTTTGGAATAAAGATAGATGTACATTTAAGGAACAAACTCTTCCAAGGAAGCATTGATGAGCTGTTCAGTTTCTAAGGATCTCCTGCTGCAATGGCCCCTGTTGGGAAATCCCTTCTGGCCATCTTGTAGAAGAGGGTCAAGTAAGATAAAATAGGAGAGAATTCACCCAATGAGGAGGCTTACTTCATTTCTGAAAATACCCAGGTACAAACCACATGAAATGGCACAAAGCTCGTCTGGCAGTTACAGTTCTAAGCCCTCTTGGTAGTTGGTAAATGCATTCAAGAAACATTCAATGAATTACTGCTAGCAAAAATGCGTTTGTATAAATATTGAACTCAAAGCATATAGAAAGTGTGTGTGTGTGTGTGTGTGTGTGTGTGTGTGTGTTAAATACAATAACCTGGTAGCCATTGAGCTGATCTGAAAGTGAGTGGGAAATGGCTCAGGTCTTCTGAGTGAGGCTGATATATCTGAAGTGGCTCTGACTGGGAGTTTGGCCTACAGATTACAAAGTCAAATGTAAACTTGCAGAGTGACTCACTCAGTGAGGCAATCCACTGAGAGAAGATAGTAGTGTGCATCATTTAGAAGCACCAGCCTTCTGTTAGAGATCTGCATAAAGAAATCAGAGAGCTCTCTCCTACAGGCTTGGGGACTTTTCACCATAAAGGATTTGGTCAGTCTGTTCACGAAGATGCTATCTTGTTCCAAGAAAGAAGCCATATTGGGTTTAAGACATGAATCTGCCACACTTCCTTCTCTATCTGCTCTCAGCTCTGGGGAAAGGCTGCTGAGTAATCCTGACCTGAGTCCAATGGTCTAGTGTTTATTTTTTCTCCCCAAACAAAACAAATTTCTCTACATTATGACCTGTTTCCTACAAATTAGAATCTTTTGTTTTCACTTGCTGCCTTGTCAGCTTCCGGGAATTTTTTTTCTTGGGACTTGTTGAGACACACAGATTTCAGTGGCTTGCAGCCCAGCTCTGGTCCAAGGTTGAGAATTCCCTCCTTTTCTTCCCAGTATTCTTCGGCATTCTCCATGGCCACATTGGTGGGACAGTAGGGCCTGGTGTAGGTATCCTTCTGTAGTCTCTGGGCGAAGCTGAGTTGCTTATTTTCCAACTCTCTACTGAAGAGGAAACAAGAAGCTTTGAAAGAGTGGGTACTTTGTGATTCTTGGTTTTCTGCCTTTTTCAGCAAGAATAGGTTGGGGAGCATCAGAAAAGATAGCTCCCTCATGCAGTCAACTCCAGCACCCTGAAATGCTGCCTATATTGCATGTGTCATCTGCCAGATGGGGAACTTTACCTAAATTTTAAGAGGATGCTAAGTAGGACACCCCTCAATATTAGCGCCTCAGAAGGATGCTGCTTAATGGAACTCTATTTATGAACATAGAATATAGGTGAGGACATAAACTACAGTATTTTGATGTTCAACTTATATGTAAGTAGGTAAGCTTCTCTTTATTTTATTTTTATTTTATTTTTTCCTATCAAACTTCTTTATTTTACTTAGCTTTTTTTTTTAAATCAATCTTTATTGTTCATATTATTACAAAGGTTCCTCATTTCTTCCACCTTCCACCAGGTTCCCACCCCACCCTCCGCCCCCTCCCCACTCCCCATTGTCTTCATCCATAGGTGTACAGTTTATGTTCAGTCTCTTCCTCCCCCCAGAACAGTCAGTCCATTCCCCTCCCATATCACCGACTCTACTACAATGAACTGCTATTATTGTTCATCAGGTTTTTCAATCTCCTTTTTTTTTAAATTAATAAATTTTTACACTTCTAAGAATAAATTTTAAAATCTAATAATTTTAAACCTTGTTTTTTTTTCTGCCCTGGGAATTGAGAGCAAACTTGTTTACATGTAAACTTGCCCTTAGGCTATCAAAAGGCATAGCCATTCAAATGTAAATGAACACATTTTTTAAAGATAGCTGCTGGCTGGAATTGGATTACCTGTTCTGGGTGGGAAGGGCTTGTCATTCCCTTTCTCCATTAAAATTAAGGTGTTAGCTTTAAAACCTCTTTTTGGCAAGAGACCTTAAACTTTCAGAACTTTAAATTTTTCAGATAGTAAATCAGTTACTTAGCATTTTCTCAAATCAATAATACCTCCACATGCCCAAGGATACACTTCACACAAAAGACATTTCCCAATAGATCAACCAACCTCATCCAGGCCCCACACAAGGCACTCACAGATCAACATCCCAGCGTTATACTAACTCAACACATCCAGATCTAAGCCTTCTTCATTTGATTCAGCAGACCCTCAAGTTCCCCCAAAAGTTTCCAGCCATGTCCAGAGGCAGCCTTGAGGCGGAGGCAGGTGAGGAGCGAGCTGTTCCGGGCCTGGCTGCTCTGGGCCTGGCCTCTGTTGCTCTGGTCCATTCCACAACCAGCTGCTCTGGGTCTGGCCACTGCCGCTCCCGACCTGGCTGCTCCAGGCATGGCTGCTGCTGCTCCGGGCCTGGCCGCACCGGACCTGGCTGCTCTGGGCCCTGCCGCTCCAGGCCTGGCCGATCCCAGCCTGGCAGCTGGGTAAGCTTCTCTTTAAACTCAAAAATCACTTAAGAGAATTCTCTTATTTATTTTGAGTGAATTCCTTTGTTCAGATAATGAAATCTGCTCTCCACTTACGATAGTTTAAATCATTTGCTCTGAGAAAATGGAGCAACGGGGGTGATTTAGGAGCTGGAGTCATTTTATGGGAAGGAAGGCCTGACACATCACTCCTCACTGTGATCCCAAATCCTTTCATCTTCAGGGCAGCAAAATCAGGCATGCATGTATTGTGCAGAGAATTAAATGGATTTAAATATGGAGGCTAAGGGTGAAGGAGGTGTCCAGAAGGACTCCTGAAGAGTGTATCATTTCTGAGGTAGAAAACAGAAATCGGATGAGTGAACAGTGGAAAGGCCATGAGATTCATGTGAGGATGTTGAGTTGAGGAGCATTTCATTTATCTAAAGAGACAAAAATGAGTCTGGAACTCAGAAGAGAAACCTAGTAAGTAAACCACAAATTTCTATAGTAGTTGGCCAAATCTAGCCAGCCAGCTGCTTCTGCAAATAAAGATTTATTGGAACACTGTCATGCTTGTGAGCTTAAAAACCTTGCATGGCTGCTTTTGTGCTACACTGGCAGAATTCAGCAGTTGCAACATAATCCTATAGTCTACAACGCTTACAATATTAGCTATCTGGCTTTTAAAGCTTTGATGACCTCTGGTGCATAAAGTGAGAGAAAAAGTGGGCCTGGGGCTAATCCTTCAAGAAATCCCACATTTTGAAGCATGAGCTTCAAAGAGTCAAGGGCAAGGTTGGCAGAGAGTGAGGAGGCACACAAGCCAAGAGGAAATAGCATTGGAGAGGAAAGTGTGGAAGCTTTGGAAGGCCAAAGGGAGACGAGGGAGAGGACTGACACCCATTGAACTCAGGGCTGGGCGTCACCGGGCAGCTTGATGGGACTTGTTTCACCAGAAGGATGAGAGAAGGTACGTGGTGTTGAGGGTTGAAGGAGAGCAGAGAAGAGAGAATTGGGGGTACACTGAAGAAGAAACTGAATCACATGGCCCAGGGTCAGAAGGAACATAACAAACACATACAACTAAAGTAAATTTTAAAGTTTTGCATTGATTCTCCATTAGGCCCCATACATAGCTCTAAATTGCACAATAAAACCTTATGCCACTGCTGTGATTATGTACATGCGTAAAGCAAGGAAAGACTTAGCTGATGTAACATGTATAGAAAAGAATTCATAGAAGGTAGGAACTAGGAGGCAGAGATAAATCTGAGAAGTATGTTCCTGAAAATTGGTTTGCAAAAAAATTTGAGCAATCACTGGATTTTCTCCAGAGGGCTCAGAAAAGAGGTAGATAATAATATTGTCTAGATCTTAAGGAGCTGGGAATCCTCAGCTAACATCTGGGTTACCATAGCTGGAGTTATTTTTTTTGTAATATACTTATGAAATTTTTATTGTCACCATCATTTCCCACTAGGGTATAAGCTTCCTGAAATAGAAATCAGGTCTGACTTGCTCATTGCTGAGTCTCCTTATACTTAGAGCAATGCCTGGAACAAAAATAAGTGAGCCCTTTGAACAAAGAGAAGTAGAGTTTGTTATTGTTACCATTTTATGGAAAAATCAAACCGGGGTTTAGAGAGCTAAGTGTGTAAGTAAGAGATCTAGAGTTTTAATTTCTAGTTTATATATAATTTATGTATCCTTAATCCTTATGATATGTGACTCAGGAGAGTGCCACTGTCTTGGGTGTCTCCTTGTACTGCTATGTTCCTCTGCCTTGCAAAGTTCCCTTCTATGGTCCTAGCTGGTTTGGCTCAGTGGACAGAGCATCAGCTTGCGAGCTAAAGGGTCCAGGGTTTGATTCCAGTCAAGGGCACATGCCTGGATTGTGGGCTCGACCCCCCAGAAAGGGGCGTGGAGGAGGCAACCATTAATGATTCTCTTTCATCATTGGTATTTCTATATCTCTCTCCCTCTCCTTTCCTCTCTAAAGTCAATAAAAAAAAATATATATTTTTAAAAAGTTCCCTTTTATGATGTTGATAGTAGGTTAAGAGGGAGCCCCAGGAGGGATGCCTTCTGACCTCCTGTTTTATAGTGGCTCCTATTACAGCATCTACTTAGGAGACTTCACCTCTGTCTAGAACTTGACTCCACTCTTCATCTTTGATTAAGTTCCCCATTCAACCTACAGTTTTAAGTGTACACTCGATTATGTGAGTACAGGTTACAACAACATAGAACTGAATGTCACACCAGTGTGGTGAAATCTCCTAATCCTTGCCTCAACTATACTTTCTTATTAGAATTTAAATTTGACATGTATTTTTTAAAGTTTCATAAACTTCAAAGTGTGAGGCGAGGGTGTGGGGAGTATGGGACAGAGAACTTCATCTCTGAGGTTTGACCTTCTTGGTTAATTCTAATTTTCAATAGGTTTTCGGATAAGAAGAAAAGTATCGCCTAAGTATTATTTGGAATATGAAAATTAGGATCATTTTCCTTCTTTAAGAATGTTGTTAAAATCCTTCAATGACTCCACTATTCAGAAACTGAAGTCTAAATTTGAAACTGTTTTGCAAGCTCAGATTTTCCTCCAACATGATTTCTTACCACGGCTCCCTCCTCGTGGGAACCCTCACCCACTGATGGTGGGTGTGCAAGCTGGACAGCCATTCTGGACAGAACCTGGGCCCCTTGAACCAGATCTAGTATGGGATGGTCTGTCACCAGCTATGGGCTCCTTGGAAATCCCCAGGTCATTGAAGGAGCAGTCTGAAGATGTTCATTGCAGCTTGGTATGTGGGGATAGGGAGCTAGAAAACCTGGGGGTAGATGGGAAGTGGTGCAGGTTAGAAGCAATGGACTTGATGTATGTGTAGTGACATGGACTGTCTGAAAAACAGTACTTGGTTAAAAGGACAAGAAATGTAATAAGATAAATTACAACCTCCATTTACATAAAATAGAATACGTGTGCATAAGACTACAAAACACCTTGAATAAGAAGAAATACATTTGAAGACATTGCCTTTGAAAGGAAAGCCAATAGGGTGGGGCATTGGAGTCAATAAAATGTAATGATTTTAGGGGCTAATGATGAGAATGGAGAATATGGTTAACTCAACTCTCTGCATTGGAAATTTAAAAAATATTTCAAAGACTTTCTCTTGATAAGTCTAATTCTTATAACAGGTGCTGGCAGGTGTGAGGCAATTGGAATACTTGTGCACTGTTGGCGAGAATGTAAAATGATGCAGCTGCAATGGAAAATAGTATGTCTGTTTCTAAAAAAGTTAAAAACGAATTACCATGTGATCCAGGTATCATACTTCTTCATATATTAGTATATCTCAGAAAATGAAAGCATAGTCTAAAAGAGATATTTGTGCACCCATATTCATATCAGCAGATCCACAATATCTAAAAAGGTGAAGCAACTCATGTCATGAACAGATAAATGAACAAACAAATTGTGAGGTACACTGGCACATACAATGACATATTTATTCAGATTTAAAAAGAAAAGATATCCTGATATATGCCACAATATGGTTGATGTAATGTTAAGAGAAGCAAATACTGTATATTATGACTCCAATTATACGAAGTACTTAATGTAGTCAAGTCACAAAGACAGAAAGTTGACTAGTGCTTGGCCACGCTTGGGGGGGGGGAGGTATGAGGAGTTGTTGTTTAATGGGTATAGAGGTTCCATTTTGCAGGATAAAGAGAGTTCTGGAAATAAATGTTGGTAATAGTTGTACAACAATATGAATGTACTTGACACCTAGAAACTGTACACTTAAGTGTTTAAAATAATAAATGTTATATTATGTGTACTGTATCACAATGAAAACATTAAAAAAGAAGTCTCCTTAACATGGCTTACTAGTTTGGTTAGCAGCTTGTCACTGCGCGCTTCTGCAAACTAAACTCCTTCCACAGCATTCTCCTCTCGCACCTCCCACCCTCTCTCTGTACCCGGCCCTGGGGAATGACTGGCAGATCCCTTTGCCTAAATACTGTCTAGCCCTGGCCAGCTAGCTCAGTTGTTTAGAGTTTCCCCAGACATACTAAGACTGTGGGTTTGATCCCTGCTCAGGGCATAAACAAGAATCAACCAATGAATGCATAGATAAGTGGAACACCAAATTGATGGTTCTCTCCCTTCCTCTCTGTCTCTATAAAACCAATATATTAAAAATAATTGTAATTTAAAAAGTAATTGTAACCATTGGGGTCTGTCCACAGTGGAGGGGGCGGAGGTAATTCATTGGGTACTTCATTCAGATCTCAGTCTAGAGTCTGCTTCCACTGTGAGCCTACCTCATTCTCTAAACTTGAGCAAATTTCTCTCCTCAGCTCTTCAAACCCCCCTGACCCAGGAGAGTGTGCACGCAGACCTCCGCCTCCTCCACTGTGGACAGACCCCAAAGCAGGACTCAGCAGGAGCCGGTCGGTGTCCTTTATCAAAAGAACATTTTTTTTTTCCTGAGTAAACCCAAATTTTCAGCCTGCTAAGGATAATAATCATCTTGTTTTCTGATAAATTATCTGGGGGGAGAAATAATGTGGTCTATTTCTTTCTAACTTGGAACTTGAAAACTCACCTCTTCAGCTGGCCTTGCTGCTCTGTTTGCTCACACACCTCTCTGTGGATGAGAACCATGTTCTATCTGTCACGCTCTGGGCTGTTTTCTCCTGGGACGGCTGATTTATGGGCAGCCCCCAGCTCTCTGGGGCTCTCCTCCTCGGGAGTCTCCATGGGAGCAAGGCCTGGTCTCCCAGCAAACCACAAGCACAGCAACTGTCAGCTGGTTCCCGTCACCCCAGCCCCTCACTGCAGATCTGGAGCGAGCCCTAAATAAGGACTGTCTTTGAAAGAAAAACAAAGTGAGTTAAAAGGAAACCAAGATCTGAATTAAGCAAATGCCCCATCTGGTATCCCTTATCTTTGGTTGCTGCCTTGGGCCCTGCATGTAAGATGGACTGAGGGGTGGGACTGAGTGGGGAGAGAGGAGGACAGAAACTAGGGACCAGAGGCCCAGGCCTCACCTGTGCTTAGAAGGGCTCCTGGCTTTGGTGACTCTGCTCTGACGTTCATGTGTTCAGGCTGGGCATTAATCAAGTTTCTCTGGGTGCCTTTGCTCCCAAGTCCTTATCTCTGGGTGAATTTCCAGACATGACTGCTTTTCTGCAGTAGGACTGGTGGGGGCGCCACTGGGTAAGCTTTGATGTCACTGTCCCTTGCTTTCTGGTGACATGTCGGGCTGCATCCAGCTGTTGCCTGTGCTCTCCTTCAATGCCACCTTGAGCTGTGTCTGAGAAGTGAGAACTTTGGAGGCCACCTGGTGACCTCCGGGAATCTGTAATCCAGACCTCAGGCTCTGGACTAGAACTTGGATTTGCCTCCCGGGTGAGGGCAGGCAGGGTCTGGACAGGTACCCTCCTCTCCTCCACAGCATTTCTGTAGCCAAACAGAGCTGTGGAAGGCCCTGTCCACCCTGGGAAGGTCTTCAGTCTCAACTTGGACTCATTTGTGTCCTTTTCTGAGCACACATCACCAGGCCTGGCAGCTTTTGAAAGGGGACTTTCTTTCCATCTTGGCAATTTGTCTCTTGAAAGGACACTGCATTCTTTTTATTGGATGGGAAATCATTTCACAAACAACACATTTACTTTAGTAATCAGACCCCTCCTCGCTGTCCTACCATCTCCCTCTCAATGGACTTCTTCTCTTATCTGTTTTTTTCTCCTTGGCCTCATGTGTTAATTGTCACAAGGTCAAAGTATAAGCTCTCCGGGGGACCCCAGCGTTGTACGGATTTGAGGGAAGATCAGAAACAAATTGCAGCGAAGCAAAAACATCGGGGCCACAGTGCCAAGAGCTGAGAACTCCCCTAACGGCTGCCATCTGGGCCGGGCTGGGCCTCCGTTGGCGCCTGAGTCAGCTTGGCTTGGCAGTCTGTGCTTCAAGGTCTGTTTTTCTTGGGGGCGGGGGAGGGTGGGAGGAAGGTAGAGGGTGAATCAGGGGAGGCGGGAGGAGAGCGCGGAGGGAGTTAAGTTGCTCTTTTGCCTCATGATTTATATTTGGTGAGAGTGGCCCTGCTCCGTGTTCTTCTGGCTGGAATGTGTCTTGGACATGTTGTTTCAATATGAGGCCGTCAGCTGGGCCCTTTGTGGAATGTCCCTGGAGACTGGAAACGACTTCCCAGTAGGGTCATTTGTTCAGCAGAATTCTAAGTCCACTTCTCCAGCATCTGCATTTTATTAATACCTTCAGAGTAGCTCCATCAGATCTGTGAAATCAGAAGATGCGCTGCGAGATGGTCGGCACCAAATTCTGAGGCGTTTTTAATTCTCCGTCCCTGTGATCGTTTTGTGTTTTCTGGGAACGGCCTTACCCGCCCCTTTCCATTTACCGCCACGCAGGTGGATGCTCACACTGAGCCAGTAAAACCCCAGGGTGGGCTGGAGTTCGTTGGGCGGACTGCCTCGGTCCAGGCGGGCCCACAATAGAAGGTAAACTTACACACACAGGAAGAGAGGGATGCAGGCAGAGCAAGAACTGACATGCTGACTGCAGCTGCTGGAAGCAGGAGAAGAAAGGCCACCCTGTAAGAGGCTCTGGTGCAACGGCACAGAAATAACTCCCAAGTTCACATGGGGCCTCACCCGGGACGGCCTGCCCCGTCCTGTCCCTGAGGAGCACTAGGGTGTGGCACGAAGGAAGGAAGGAAGAAAGGAAGAGAGGAAGGAAGGAAGGAACATTTTGAAGAAAGGGGTGCCATGAAGTCATGGAAGTAAGGGAGCAGGTCTTCAAAGAAAAACTAGTTGTAACATCTAGATCAAACGGAAATGAAACTTTCATGAGCACAAAGCACGCTCCATGAGTGTGAGGTCTCTGAGCTGAGGCTTGAATTTGAGACACAGCTGCTGCCTCCAACACTTGGCCTCCTAAGGAACTGCATACACAGGAAACTCAGGGGGAAGGTCATGAGGTGGAGGGTTTCTTGGTTGGAAAGAGGAGGGAGAAGAGGGAGAACTTGCAAATCCTCTCAGGTAAATTCCATTCTTTCAATGGAGCATGTGATGAACATTCCCTCAGTGTAAGCCGAGTGTCTGTTGTAAAGCAGGCTTGAGGAAAGGGGAAATGTGAACAGAAAGATACCTGACACCCTGGAGACAGGTTCCAATGAGGCTCTCTCCCCCTTCGGGGAAGGGCAGAGTGTGGGCTCCGGGTGGAGGGCCCGGCCATGCATCTGCTGAGGGCAGAGACGCACCTGTCTGGTGTACAGCTCATCACCGACACCTTCATCACGCCAGCTGCCAAAATGGTCTCCAAAAGTCCACTTGATAACTACCTTAAAAGGATTCAGAAAGAAGTTTCTGCCTCTAAAACATACTGAAAACATTTTACCCAAGATACACTTTATTGTTTAAAATTATAACGTGCAGGGTTAGATGAATTAATTCTAAATCTTGGTGAAAAAAACACACAAAACACACACACACACACACATACACACATAAAAAAACAACAAGCAATGATGGAGTTTTCTTGGAAATTCAGAGAAAGGCCAGACTCTGATAAGGCCTCTGATAACGATAAATTGTTTCCTGGCTCGATGACTCTGGGAGAACTCCTCTTCCCTGGCCCCGAGGAGGCTGATGCAATAGAAAAACACACCCTGGGCCTGAGGGACCGTCCTCGGGCCAGCTCCCCAATGTGCCTGCTGACCGGCGTCCTCTGCCAGCAGGAAGGGCCGTCCGGCCCCACTGCCGCTGCCTGTGCTCTGCTGGCCCCACGGCCAGTCCTGAGCTCCAGACTGGGACCCCTTTGCCCAGCGTCACATAAGAGCTCTGCGAGGAAAAGCTTCAGAACGCCATCATATGCTTTCTGGGTTTATGCCTTTTTTCTCTTTGCTAAAATTAAGCAGGATCACTGCGGGGGAAAATAAACCGATCGAGCAAGTAACGAGTCAGAGTTTGGCTCGGGATGGCCTCCAGCTCACGTGTCTGCTCGGAAGAGGTTCCCACAGCCTGGCCGTTATTTTTTTATCTATCCCCACAGGATGTACTCCTACACTTGCTCTTCCAGGGTCCTTCGCTTCCTGCCCACATTCCCACAGCTGCCGAGGGTGATGGCTTCGGTTTGCACTGGGAGGCGTGTGAGTGCGGGCTTCTCGCTGTCGGCCTGAGCTGGTGGGTCCGCACAAGAGTGTGACAGATGTTCGGCATCAGAATCAAAACTGAGCTTTTACACCACGCGACACATTCTTCCCCCCAGTCCCACTCATTTCCTCTCGGCGGGATATGGAACAATTTCCCTCATCTGTTGCTCACTCAGTGGGTTTGGGATTTTACAATAACACTTAGATTCCTCCCAAACCCCTTCCAAGAAGCGAAAAAAAAAAAAAGAAAAAAAAGAAAAAAAAAAAGAAGCGTTCATCCAACTACAGGCTCTTTCTCACTGAGGAGGAGCTGGTTTTGTGTGATGTGCAGGTGAAATCCAGGCGGAGATGAAGGAAACCGAGTGTGTTGTGGGGTTTCTTGAGACTTGGCATTCAGCGAATGCCCTTTGACGAACTCGGGGGTCCTTTCAATGATGGAGGAAACACGACAGATCTGCACGACTAAAGGAAAAAACACAAGGCATCTATGTTCATTTGGAAACTGGACAAATTCTAAGCAGAATTACTCCAATGTTGTGTTGGCATCGAAGACATTCTGGGGGGAAGAGAAATGGGGCACTGTTTCCCACAGTATACCCAATATGTGACCAGTGTCCAGTGACACTATTTGGAAAATATGCCCGCTGCAATGGTTTCCTTCTGGATTCCCAGGCTCTGCAAGTTCCCTTGGCTTACATTCTGTTTTTCTCTTGCATTAGCAACTGGGAAGGCAAACTAACATTTGCAGTAACTCACTGGGGACCAACCACTTTGGATGCTGTCCCATTGGATTCTCACAACACTGTGAAAGGAGGAGCGTTGTGCCTATTTTATGGATGAGCAAACTGAGGCTCACAAAGATGATGTCATTTTCTCAAAGGTCAACTTGGTAGCAGGTATTCAAAATAAGATCTAAGGTTACTAAGTTGTGTTCTTTACTACACTGAATCGGTTTGATTGTGTATCTGCGGTTTTCCAACAACGCACTGGCTAAGAAAGAAAATCACACACTAGGAATTCAGATTTTTATTTTTGCCTTTTGCCACTGGCGAGAAATGGGTATTTTTTCAAGCACTCCCATTTCTGCTGCCTGATTTTCTCTTTGTCCCACTAGGACCTTGGGTTTCACAGATGCTATCCCATATGAGCATGGTTCATCCACTGTGTTGACCTACTAGGTGCCAGTAAAAGTGGACGAAGGGAACTGAAGCATTCAATCACATTATTTGTTCAAAGGCAGAGTTGGACCAGAAAGCTTCTAACTCAGCATCTTTGTGCCTTGGCCAGGATCTGAGCCTGGAGAGTTTGGTTCAGATACCCTCATAGGGAGTGGCTACTAATTGCTAATTTAGGTGAACCATTTTACTAGCTCTGAGGATCCAGGGTGTGCATGTCCTGCTGGGCCTTTAAAAATCACTATCTCGGCCAAAACCAGTTTGGCTCAGTGGATAGAGCGTCGGCCTGCGGACTGAAAGGTCCCGGGTTCGATTCTAGTCAAGGGCATGTACGTTGGTTGCGGGCACATCCCGGGTAGGGAGTGTGCAGAAGGCAGCTGGTCGATGTTTCTCTCTCATCGATGTTTCTGGCTCTCGGTCTCTCTTCCTTCCTCTAAAGAAATCAATAAAATATATTAAAAAAAATTACTATCTCGGATAAACTGTAGTGTTTTCTTTTATCTTGGCTACTCCCATAAGCTTTCAGTTTCCGGTTTACTTCAAATAACCACAGACCAGCTCATCGCTGTTTGGACATAGATAAGGACTGAAACAGGATTGCTGACCTTTTTTTTTTCTTTCTTTCTTTCTTTTTTTTTTCCCTCATTACTAAGGCAAGTCAATGAAATGATTTTCTTTCCATGCTCTGCTCAGAAGCTCTGGAGTTCTGTTTCTCGCCTCCTGTGAATGCCGCTGGGCGAGGCTCAGCGCCTCGCAGCCTATTTCGGCATGGCAGCATTCCTGCGGGAGCCTATTAATAGCCTCCGTTTCCAGTATGTGCCCTGTAAAGCCAGGCTTCATTTTTAGCAGCGTTCTGTTACTCACAATTCTAGGAAAAGTTCCCTTTGAGTGTCTTCCTGCCAGAGGGACTGTTCAACTCCCTTTGCCGGCTCAGGGAGCAGAGAAAAGGAGCCCAGGGATACATAGAGGGTGGTACATTCCTTACCCAAACCCCTCCTACAGACAGGACAGTCTTTGTCCAGGGAGGTACCGTGATAAACCTTCTGGGGGAGGGGAGTGAGATGCTGAGTGGGCGAGGCTGTGGCTGCCCAAAGCTGAAGTCATGCTTGACTCATCTCTTCCTCTCATGCCACACGTCCAGTTCATCACACATTCTGCTGGCTTCACCTTCAAGATGCATTAAAAAAACCAGCCCTTTCTCCCTGTTACTCACGCTGCCTGATTGCTCAGGCCGCCCTCACTTTTCACCAGGCTCTCTGCAAAGCCACCTGCCTGGTTTCCTCCTCCACCATAGCTCCCACAGTCTATCATCCACCTATTTTTAAAGTATAGACTCTTAAACAATAAATCAGACTGATTAAGTCACATTCAGCTCAACAGCTTCTAGCGGCTTGCTGTCTCATACAGAGCAGAAGTTGGAGTCTTCAAGTGACCTCTAAGACTTGCATTACCCAGACTCTGTCCTCATCTATCACACTCTTCTTCCCTTCTGTACTCAACAGCACTGTCTCTTGTTATTGCTACTGTTCTTACCTCAGTGTTTTGCATATGCTTTTTCCTCCTACTGGGATGTTCTGTTCTTACTCCAGATAATTGTATTCTTCCTGGTCTCTAATCAAATGTTCCCTTCTAAGAGCAGCACTCTGGGACCACCTTAAACAAGATAACCGACCTCAGCCCTGTGCACCCCCTTGTTTGACTTCCCTGCCTTGCCTCTATTGCTGTCTGTTATGCAGTCTGTTTTCTTGCTGCTGGTCTCCCACTACTGGAAGATAAACCCCATGAAGGCAAATATATGGTTCCAATTGTATCCTCAGAACACAAAATAGTGCCCTCCTTGAAGAAGTGTTCAGTAAATATTTGATGAAGGAATAGTGGTGGAGCAAAGGAGACATGACATAGCCAAACTGCTTTGTCATGGCCATGTACAGGAATGTGCTACTGAGGGAGAGAGAGAGGAGCCAATGCCTGTGGAGGGGTCATGACAAAGGGTAGTCATGGGGCTGGCCTTGAGAAACAGGACTCTCCAAAGCAGAGCTTTCTGATATTTACTCTCACTGATGTGGCATCTGCCACTCCGCATTTGGATGTCTTTGGTTTTTGTCTTGATGGTCACTAATTAACAGAAAGGACTAGGTCTCACAGTAGGCTAATCTATAATAATAATAATAATAATAACAGCATAATATGCTAATTAGACCGGACAGCCAAACGACCTTTTGGATGTCCTTTTGGACAATCTTTAGGATGAAGTTGGGGCTGCAAGGGCTGAGGCCAGCCTCTGTGGCTGCAAGGGCCAAGGCTCTTGTATGAAATTTCATGCCTGGGACCTCTAGTTATAAATAGTCCACACAATTTGGAGCCAGAGGGCAGGAGAATATAGCAACCAGTCTCAGGGGAATCTCTGAAATCCTACTGAAGGCATCAGTTATTCACAAAACATAGTTAGAGGCAGATCATTCTTAGTAAATGTTAGGGGCTGGTGACCCTGGTGCACATCTAAATATTTTTTTGATGCCTAGGTTACTTTTTGCTAGAAAAGCCACCATTGACTCTCAGGCTGACAGAAGCACAGAAAGAAATGTAGAATCAATAACTTGATGTAGAGTCAATCATTTCTCTGGTCCTTATGCAGATTTAAGGAATCTCTATATTTTTCTCTGGTTGAAAGGTGAGGGAGACCAATGGAATTAGTGAATTAACCTTCTCTATTTATTGAACATTTCTAAAAAAGATAAGTGATTTTGTAACTGAGCAAAAAGTGGGTCTATGTGGCCTGTCACTATCTGAGCCAATTAAGCAGAGGCAGGGTTGAATCATATATGCACATTTATTCCAACACTGCCGGCAGTATGGGAGAGCAGCAGGTCATCCACAAAAATCTGCTCTGCCCCCACCATAAACTGGATGCTTATATTGGGTAGAAGGACAAAGATTAGTACATGGGGAAGTTGCTAAAGGGTATGCCAAATGGGCAGTTAACAGGTAAGCTGGTTGGAGATTTGCAAAGGACTGCAGGTATGAAAAGGGCTGGGTCTTCAAAGGGCTGGCGTTCTGGTTTCTGCAGTAAAGTTGTTCATCTTCCCATGATAACAGGCAGCTCCAGGGGGAGGACGGGCTGATTTCCAGGTGAGCTCCCAGGTCCCACAGCAACTCCCAGCCAGGCTAGAATGTGCCTTCTTCAATCAGAATAAAGCAATCACAGCCAACAGAGCATCACTGATACTTCTTACAATCCTAACTGTTCCCCAACATTCCATTTCCGCCCCTATCAATTTCTCTACCAATACACCAGTTTCTCCTTTCAGGCAACTAAAAAAATATCAACATTAGAAATTCTTTAAAAGATACTGAATCAAAATCTTAGTACTTCTACTCACTATTCCTGTTTTTCTTTTTGGGCTAGTGAAGAACATGCTTCCTCTCTCTTTTACTAATATTCTGTTGAAAATGTATTGGGCCAGCTCGAAGTTATTTTTGTCAGTAGGGCACTTTACTATTACTATATTATAAGAATTAAATATCAAGAAATCAATGGTGAGAGCAAGCATGACATTCACCACTTTCAAGACTGGGCCCTTCTACCGTTGGCTCCCCTTCCGCAGGAGAAGGCTCTGAGGTTGCCCAATGTGGTTTGCCCGACTTAGAAAGGCTCCAGTCTGGGGGAAATAGCTGAGCGCTGTCCAAGCGCAAGCACAGCCCCAAACATGGAAGGAGGACGCCTGGCCTGCCAAGGGCAGGGTGGGGTAACGGAATGGCATGGAACCAGACGTCTGGGAGGCTGGCATTCTCGTCTCCACTGCCATCTTATCTGCCTGAAGCCACGTGACGATGAAAAGCCACCTCGGCTTCTATGTGAGAGAATCACTGCGAGGGGCCCTGGCCCAGAGTCCAGGAGAGGCCTCTGTCTCCCAGGCGGTACTATGTCATCCTTGGCCTCTTCTGCATTGCCCAAGTGGGCTGAGACACCAGAGTTTGGCACCAATTCCGATTCACCTCTGCCTTTATCTCCATATGACTCCAGCAGTGTGGATCATGCCCTCAAAGGTAAGCCTCATCAATGTTCATAGCTCAGCAGTCTCTGCGTGTGCCTTGGGGACAGACGTGCCTGGAGCCCTGGGGGACTATGGCCTCTTTCCCAGATCTCAGGGACTCTCTGGCTGGATCATCATTAGTGTAGCAGTGAAATAATGAGTTTCACATGGCGAAGAACAATAGAAAAAAGGCCATTCAATGCCCCTCTTTCAACTCCTTCCCCCCACCCCCTTTTTTTCCTCCCTCCTTTCCAGAAACAAACAAAAACTAGGAATAGCTGAAAGCCCAAATTGAAATTCCTGTAGGAACGGCTCCTTAGGCTGAAACTGCATCTTCACAGGGGAGTTCCGGAGAGCCGTGGAGTCCTGTGTGCAGAGGTTTGATGAAAAGGGTCTGTGTTCCTGGCAGTGCTCCTGGCTTGTGCGTTTCCCCCTTCACAGGAGCACACCGCTTCTGTGGACACATCTGCAATGGTGCCCAGAGCTCCAGAAACCTGCCACTGAGATCTCTGAGAGGCCCCTGGCCTGGACCTGAGGCTTCTCTCACCCCAATGGCTCTCACCACAAGCTGTGTTTGAGCATTCATCATTGATGTGGTGACTTCTGTCTACCAGTTGCGTTGCCACAGAGACTCCTTACATGGAAATTCATGATCCCAATTCTGCCTGGCGAAACTTCCAAGTTCTGTTGAGACATTCAAGAGCTCTTTCCCTGCCTTAACAGGAGACCGGAAGTGAAGTTAACCAGATTATGGCCATGAGCCAGTGCTTCTTGCTTACCCCTGCTATCAATTTTCTGATTTTAAGATGAAGGGAGAAGAGGTGTCTCCTGAAAAATGCTGTTCTTTACTGAAGGTATAACCGGACAATCAATGGGTCCCTGCCAGTTATGCAGAGACAGGATTTAAGTATACAGGAGTGTTTATTGCAACACTGCCAGCAGTGTGGGAGAGTAGCAGGTCATCCACAAAAATCTGCTCTGCCCCCCACCATAAGCCAGCTGCTTACATTGGGTAGAAGGACAAAGATAACGTGGAGCGGAAACCGGTTTGGCTCAGCGGTAGAGCGTCGGTCTGCGGACTGAAAGGTCCAGAGTTTGATTCCAGTCAAGGGCATGTACATTGATTGCGGGCACATCCCCGGTCGGGGGTGTGCAAGAGGCAGCTGGTCGATGTTTCTCTCTCATTGACATTTCTAGCTCTCTATCTCTCTCCCTTCCTCTCTGTAAAAAAATCAATAATATATATATATATATATATATATATATATATATATATATATATATATATATATATAAGATTACGTGGGCAAGTAGGCAAAAGGGTATGCCAAATGGGCAGTAGACAGGTAATGTGGGCTGAGATTTGCAAAGGGCTGCTGCTATGCAAAGGGCTGGGGGATCTTCAAAGGGCTGGTGACTCTGGTTTCTGCAACAAGGTTGTCAATCATTCCATGATAATAGGCAGCTCCCTGATGAGGAGGACGGGCTGCATTTCCAAGTGACTCCCAGGTCCCTTGTGCAACTCCCAGCCAGGCTAGAAAGTGCTTTCCTTTAACCAGCACAAAACAAGCACAGTTAACAGAGCATGATTAATATTTCTTACAATTATAGTTGGTCCTCAATATTCTGTTTCTGCCCCTGTCAATGGAATCCAAAGCAGTTGCTAGAAGCAGGCTCAGGTTACAATGGCCGCTGTTAACACTGCTTTAAATGGATGTCTAACTACCAGCTGAGAAAAAAATTGCTTAGGGTTTAGTCCTGTAGCCAACTTGCCTTTCTTGTCAGAGACAATTACTTTATAGGTTATCTCAGCCCAGCGTTTTGCTTTCCTCTCTTTTGCACTTTCTCTTAGCAGTTGAATACTTGGCTTTGGAGCCCAATGAGCATGGCTTTGGTTCTTGACATTGAGTCACTTAATTAACCTCTCCAAGCCTCAGTTTCCTCATTAATCACTTGGGAGCAATACCAGTCCTCCCTCTGCCCCCAGGGTGTGGTTCTGAGGACTGTGCGCTAATTCCTGTAAAATGGTTAGCACAGTCCAGGCACATGGTGAACATTCAGTTAATGTTGGCTCTAGCCTATTTTTGGAACCTGCACCTAAAAATCCACTTTGAAAAGTCTTAGAAACGATAACGAAGTTTCTGGATACAAAGAAAAAATATAGTTAGAACTTATCAGTCTTTTCTCATTGTAGAAGAAATAAAGAAGCTGCCAAATAAAATGCCAGATAAAATCGCAATGAACAAACCCTTTTAGAAAAGTGATCTTTTTAGATGGTGGAAATTTGAGTCCTTTATAATTTAAATTTGAACAGTTTCGGTGTGACACTTATTTTGAAATATACTACCCAATTTCCTGCTTTCTCACACAAAGTTTCCAGGACATAATTTATCAGTTTTCTTCTGCTCTGGATTGTCATCATCAACATCAATTTTATGGTGCTGCGTTTCAGAAGGTGATGGTGTGGAAAGCAGGCTTTGCTGTGAGCTTGACTCGCCTCCCTGCTTTCCTGCGGAGTGTAGGCCTCCCATCCTGCCTGAAGTGGGGTGGCTTGTGCCTGTGCCTTCACTCCCCTCTCACTCTTTTGAAAGAGGCAGATGTGTCCCCAGCCTGCTCCCTACGTCTGTAACACACATGCAGACGGGAAACCTATTTAGATGTCCTGGAGTCTTGTTTTTTTTTGGGGGGGGCCTGGGAATATTGCAGAAAGTGGGAGATCTGAGACACAGGTCTCTCGTCACTGAGGTTTGTACTTCCTTTGCTTGCTTCGTTGTTGAATTTGTATTTCCCAATTTCATTTTATTTTTTATCTTTCTCCACACACGCTTTGGTGGGACTAAATGTTCTCTGTTCTGAGAGGATTTTGGTGTCTTTGTTGATGATGAGTATTGTTTGCCCTTAAGAAGGGCACAGGGCAAGTGGAGAAATAAGGTCACAATTTAATGTTTCTCTGTAGCCAATGTTTCAATTGTCCACGACAGTAGCCCTCGAAGTAGGAAGAGCAATTATTTGGTCTCATCTGCCCTACCATTTGACCAGAGGGCAACAGCCCCAAGAATATCAGATTCTCCTCCAAATACACACAGAGAGAAAGCCAGTATAGACCTGAGGTGGCTCTTTCCTTGTCAAGGGGTCGTTCTACTCTCCACATTTTTCAAACTCGAGGTTGTTCCAAAAAAAAATAAATCATAAGAATAATATCAGCTGCTAAAACCAGTTTGGCTCAGTGGATAGAGTATCAGTCTGCAGACTGAAAGGTCCCAGGTTCGGTTCCGGTCAAGGGCATGTACATTGGTTGCAGGCAAACCCCCAGTGGGGGTTGTGCAGGAGGCAACTGGCTGATGATTCTCTCTCATCGATGTTTCTAACTCTCTATTCCTCTTCCTTCCTCTCTGTAAAAAAATCAATAAAAAATTAAAAAAAATAATATTCAGCTTTGTACATAAAATGAGATCGCCCACATAATTATTGTGGAGTTTCTATTTGATTTTCTCTCCTTCAAATTGTCTAAATATTGATACTAAGTTTTAATTAAATATTAAATTCTAAATATTTGAAACATGCATACACTCCTCTGGTACAAATACAAAGTAGAAACTCTCTTTCTCCCTCACTTTCTCTCTCCTCTCTCTCTCTCCCCCCTAAATATCCCTATTCTATTGCAGTTAGAATAATATATAATATAAGCCACAAGCTGGCCTGTTGGTTGCCAGCAGCAGTCCACAATGGGAAGAGTAGTATTCAGGACATACATATACACACAATAACAAAAAAATCATTCTATTTCCATTTCTCTTTATAAAACACAACACACAAGCTTCTTTTCCGAAATTTGACTGGAGAAATGCAAATGCCACGTTTCCCATTAGAGACATCTGGAATAATTGTCCAGTGTGACTTAGAAGAAAACATGTCACACATTAAGGGCTTGGTATCTCTTTCGAGACAACTTAGAATTTCTTTATAAAATCTGCGTTCAGTCATAACTTGCTTCATTGTGATATCTAACAATACAAAGCACCATATCATAGAGGAGAATGGAAAGACCTTGTTTCATTCTCTATAAACAGGTTAATAATATCAACCTCATCAGGCTATGAGGATAAACTGTACTCATTAACACATGTAAAGCACTTAGTCCTGTCAGTTACACAGTTAAACCCAATAAATGTTCCTTCTCCCCCCCCCCCCCGTTTCAGCACTATATTGATAGATACCAGAATTTAAATATTTGTGATTTTCACTTACTATGAAATTTTATCATTCTATTGGATCATTAACAATTTATTATTTTTAAAATTTATCTTTATTGTTGAAAGTATTACAGATGTCCCCTTTGTGGTCCCCCCCTCTCCATTGGCCCCTCCATTCTGTACCTGCCCCTCTACGCCTTCATCACTCTTTTGTCTGTGTCCATGGGTTATGCATATCTATAATAATAAAAGGGTAATATGCTAATCAGACAGGACATCCTTCCAGATGTCATTCTGGACATCCTTTCTGATGAAGCTGGGGCTGGAGGGAAGCCAGTCTGGGTCCTTGGTGCCAGAGGGAAGCCGGTGCGGGCAGCTGGGGGAAGGAAGGCCCCCTGTTGCTCGAATTTTCGTGCATTAGGCCTCTAGTGTACAGATAAGTCCCCTGGTTGATCACTCCCATCCCACTCAGCCCCCACCTTGTGTTCCCTCTGAAATTTGTCAGTCTGTTCAGTGCTTCTATGTCTCTGGATCTATTTTATTCATCCATTTATTTTGTCCATTAGATTCCACATATCAGTGAGATAATGAGATACTTATCTTTCTTGGACTGGCTTATTTCGCTTAGTATAATACTCTCCAGGTCCATCCATGCTGTTACAAATGGTAAGACTTCTTTATTATTTACAGTTGAGTAGTAGTCCATTATGTGCAATTTTCTTTTTAGGTAGGTCTATAATATATACTGTATTTTTCGGACCATAAGACGCACTTTTTTCCCCCCAGAAGTGGGGGAAAAAAGTCCCTGCGTCTTATGGTCCAAATATAGCCTACACATATACTTTAAAAAAAAAAAGTTTTTTTACTTGCCCGGCTCTGTGTGGTCTCTGTGTGCTTGCCCAGCTCTAAAATGGTTCTAAATGCTGCTGTTTACTTTACAGGGTTGATTACATGTGTTTATGACTGTGATGTTGGGTTTTAATGCACATAAAATATTTTAGGACACTATTTGTTTCAGAATCTTTTTTTTCTTCATTTCCCTTCTCTAAAAACTGGTGCATCTTATGGTCCGGAGAAAAATACAGTGTGTGTGTGTGTGTGTGTGTGTGTGTGTGTGTGTGTATATATATACACACACACACACACACACACACACATATATATATACACACACACACACACACACACACACATATACATAAACTTCCCTCTAGGGTCAGCTTTCACTGTGTCCCATAGATTTTGGGGTATTGTGTGTTCATTTTCATTTGTTTCTCAGATGTTCTTTATTTCTTCTTTGATCTCTTTGGTAAACCCACTTATTGTTTAATAGCATGTCATTTAGTCTCCATGTGTTTGAATGTTTTTGAGTGTTTTTATTGTAGCTGATTTCTAATTTCATGCCATTGTGATATGAGAAGATGCTTGATATGATTTCAATCTTCTTGAATTTGCAGAGACTTAGCATGTGGTCTGTCTTTGAAAATGTCCCATGTGCACTTCAGAAGAATGTATATTCTATAGCTTTGGGGTGAAATGTTTTGAAAATGTCATCTGATCTAGTATGCGTATAGGATCACTGTTTTCTTGTTGATTTTTTCTCTAGAAGATCTATTCAGTGATGCCAATGGGGTGTTAAAGTCTCCTACTATGATTGTATTGATGTTGATCTCTCCCCTCTCCCTTAAAATCCTCCAGAAGTTTTTTTTTTTTAAAAAATATATCTGGATGCTCCTGTATTGGGTGCATATATGTTTACCAGAGTTATATGCTTGTTTTATTTTGTTCCCTTTAGTATTTTGAAGTGGTCTTCCTTATCTCTTGTTATAACCTTCACTTTGAAGTCATTTTTCAGATATGAGTGTTGCTACCCTAGCTTTTTTTTTTTTTCATTTTCATTTGCCTGGAAAATTTTTTCCATCCCTGAGTCCTTTGTTCTGAGGTGGCTCTCTTCTAGGCAGCATACATGTTTATAGGTCATGTTTTCTTATCCATTCAGCTACCCTATGTCTTTTGATTAGAGAATTCAAACCATTTAAATTTAAGGTTAATATTGACAGGTACTTATTTATTACCATTTTTATTCTTTATGCCTGTGGTCTCTTTCTCTCTATTTCTTCTTCTCACAACAGTCCCTGCAGCATTTTTGCAATGCTTTTTTGGCAGCAATAATCTATTTTTTTTGTATGTGAAGCTTTTTATCTCACCTTCAGTTTTATTAATAGCCTTGCTGGATAGAGCAGTCTTGGGTTCAGTCCTTTGGTTTTCATTTCTTTGTATACTTCAGGCCATTTCCTCTGACATGAAGTGTTTCTAATGAGAAGTCAGCCAAAATTCTAATGGGATCCCCCTTGTAGGTAACGTTCTGTCTCTTTCTTATAGCCTTTAAAATTCTTTATTTGTCTTTAATGTTTGCAATTTTAATTAATATGTACCTAAGTGTGGGTCTTTTAGGGTTCATCTTGATTGGGACTCTCTGTGTTCTCTGAACTCGAGTGACTTTTTCCTTCACTAGGTTAGTGAAATTTTCTGCTATTATTTCCTCACACAGATTCTCTATTTCTTTACCAGATTCTGTTCCTATTATGTAAATGTTGTTACATTTCATGTTGTCTCAAAGTGCTGTTAATCTCTCCTTTAAAAATGTTTTCCCATTTGCTGCTCTGAAAAAAAATATTTTTTTTTAATACCTTGTCTTCTAATTTGCCAGTTCAGTTTCAGCTTCTTCTTAATCTACTGTTGAATCCTTCCAGGATGTTCTTTATTTCAACTATGTCATCCCTCATTTTCAACTGATTCTTAATTATTGTTTTAAGCTCTCTTTTCATGTTGGTGTAGCTCATTAAGAACCTTATAATCCACATTAAGTTGTTTGTGTTCTCACTGAATTGTTTGAGCACCCTTATTACCATTACTCTGAATTCTTTATTTGACAAATTGTTTACCCCCATTTCATTTAGTTCCTTTTCTGGGGTAACCTTATTTTCTTTAATTTGAAGTTTGTTTCTTTATCTCCCCATTTTTATGTCCCTTTGTTTTCTATGTATTATATCAAACTGCTATGCCACCCAGATTTTGAGGGGTGGTCTTATGTAAGAGGTGTTTTGTGGGAGCCAATGGTGCAGTCTCATAAATCTCCTAAGCGGGGTATTCTAGGAAAGCCCTTTACTTATTTGAATTCTCCTGTTGTAGTTGGGTCTTGATTGTTATTATCCCACACATGGATGGAGTTTCCTCTATGGTTGGCTATGTGGCTCACCCCTGACCACATCCTGCAAGCTATTGTGGAGGTGCTGACTGAACAGAACAAAATACAGCACAACAAAACATGAAACAAAAGAAACTAAACAAAAACATTCATAATACCCCCTACAACACCAACAAAAGTAATCAGCCGAGAAGAGAGGATTAGAAAAGAGAGCAAGAATGATAGGAAAAGAAAGAAAAAAATTTAGGAAAAAACAAAACAAAACAAATAAACAAACAAACAAACACAAAAGCACAACCAAAAAAAAAAAAAAAGGGGGGGGGAGTGGAGGTTGGGGGGAAGAAATATGTAGATGCAGAGCTAAAATAAAGAAAATAAGAATTAAGAATTAAGGAAATAGATGAAGGAAAACAGTTTAAAATAAAGGAGGAAGAAAAAAATTGAAAAGGAAAATAGAAGAGAAAGCAGATAGACCTAAAATAGAAAACAAAAAAAGATGAGAAAGCAGGAGTAAAAGAAAACAGAGAAAAATAATTGAGTAGTGAAAAAACAGAGAAAAAAAATTGAGCAGAAAAAGGGAAGAGGAAAATTAGATCCATGAATGAAACACTGGAGACTAGTATAATAACAAATCAATAGACCAGATTGATAAAGAATATAAATTTAAAAAGGAAAAAAACAAAGACAAAATAAAAAAATAAAGAAAAAAGGGAATAGATAAGAGAAAAGAAACATACACACTCAAAAAATGAAGTGGTGTTTAGTGCCCCGAGGGGGCTCCCTCTGGATCCTACTCTTCTGTCTGCCAGTTCCAGGCAACTGTCCTCCTTTGGTTTCAAGTAACCTGCTTGCAGCTCCGAGCAATCCACTGATCCACAATCTGTGTTTGTCTCCGAAGACCTTGGCTGGCCAGTCTGATCTCTAAAGTAGGTTTGTTAGCAGCATTGGCCCCAGGCTGGGTCAGTGAACTTCCCTGTTCCCGAGGCTCTGCCTCTGCCCACCTTTGCCTGCTAGCTAGCTGTCAATCTTAATCACTCAAAAGTCTGTTTCCGAAAGGGCTTTATGCAGGGGAGGTGCTGTTTAGCTTTCAGGGAATGTGGTGGGTGTGTGAAAAATGCCACTGGAGTTTGGAGAGGGATTGCATTGAATCTATAGATCTCTTTGGGTAGTATGAATACTTTAGCAACATCAATTCTTTCTATTTATGAACATGGAATAACTTTCCATTTCTTTGTTTTTTTTAAAAAAAATTATTTCATTAATATCTTACAGTTTTTAGTCTTTCATTTTCTCCATTAAATATATGCCTAACTTATACCTAGTTTATTCTTTTTGGTACTATTATGGATGGAATTGTTTTCTTAATTTCTCTTTCTGATAGTTGATGGTATATAGAAATGCAGCTAATTTTTGTATGTTGAGTTTGTATCCTGCAGCTTTACTGCATTTATTTATTTAGGTTTAACAGCTGTTTTTTTTTGTGTGTGTGTGTGTGTTTTTTGTGTGTGTGTGTGTGTGTGTGTGTGCAGTCTTTAATGTTTTCTATGTATATCATGTCATTACAAACAGAGAGAGAGAGAGAGAGAGAGAGAGAGAGAGAGCGAGAGAGAGAAAGAGAGAGCGAGAGAGACAGGAGAGATTAATATAATCTAGAGGACACAAGAAAGTTGCCTTAGAAAAGTTTACAACTGAGATGAGCATTAAGCAGATTTGGATGGTGAGTGGGAATGATATAGACTAAGAGAAGCTAGATGAGTCCCCCTGGAGTCTTAAGCCTGCACACAGTGGGTTGTTGGTGCTCATCAGAGTAGATTCTGGGGTTGGGGTCCTGTGATAACATCAGCACGGTCACAGAGAGGCTGTGAAGAGACCATGGAGACCTTGGCCAGGAGGAAGACGAACTTGTGCTTATGAGAAAAAATCCCCCATGGGTTGTTGAACTATGAAATGGTCTGACCAAAGTATGTTTAGGAAGACTGCTAACATTATTCTACAAGGTATTTTTGCCAAACCCTGCGAAGTAGGATTTGTCACTGGATTTTTCAGATGACTAAAATCTCAAGATGAAGTCTCAGGATGAAGGTTACACAGAAGTGAGGTGGTTAATATTGGATTCAATCCAGATCCCGAGCCCAGTGTTTCCAGCCATCCTGGGCTGCCTTCTAGGCATTAAGAGATGAGGCACTGGACCATTCAATCAGCTATGAAGATGGAAAGAACTGGCAAATTTCAGACATAATTTGAAGAAACAAATAACTTCAGTTAGATAGAAAGAATGTATTGAAAATAAAAAGTGAAGGAAAGACTTGACGCACTGGCAAGATATTTTCTAGAAAGGGTCGTTGGCTGGTGTTGTTAGAGAAAACTGGTGAGTATGGTTTGGGCCAGGCGAGGGTGAAGATCAAAGTTACATATTTCCCTATTGGATTGTATGGCGGGACGCAATATAGGGCAGGAGTTGCAGATGTGAACGGCATCTGTCCTGGATGGGGTGGGATTACAGGGTGCTGGTAGGAATTGGGGCCATCACCGCTGAGCACAAAGAGCCTGGCCTTCCATAAGTCCCCAAAGCCTGGTGCTCTATTTCCCAAGTTCCCCAGCTTGGCCTTATTGTCGGAAACCTGGAAAGCCCTATTGAAAATGTCTCCACTTCCTGTCTGAGGATCACTCTGTCTTTGCTATCTAGGGCTGCCTATTTACCCTTTCCTGGTGCTCTTGAGTCTGATTCAGCACATTATAGTGAATTAATAAATGAGTGATTCTTGGACCAAGTGAATGTCACCACAGCCTCTCTTGAAGCAGGAGCTACCTGAAGGCTACGCTGCCTGCCCTGGCTCTCTCCCACGAGGGCCGCCTGCTCGGTGGGCTGGATGACTAAGTCATATATGTGGGATGATTTCCTGTGTGTTTTACGGAGGGACTCTTTCCCTCTGCCTTGGAGTCATTTTAAAGAAACTTAAGCCTTATGGGCACTTTATATTTCAATAATACAAGCAGCTGAGAAGAAAAACTGCAGCTGAGAAGCAAGCAGATCAAAACTTATACACACAAAGTAGAATAAATGGCCAAGAGCTTTTTTTTTTTTTTTTTTTTTTTCTTTTTTTTTTTTTAACAATTTCCCAAGTTAAGTAATGAATGGAAGATAAACAAATAGTGGTACAAACAGTGAAAACCGAATTAGACTTGAGGCTTCTTCCCCCTCTGATTCAATAATAGGTAATCCAAATAGTTATCATTCGGGGGAGCAAGGAAGTGATACCGTAAAAATAAACGCCTTTCTTCGGCCGGTGTCCTCTGTCCCTGCGTGTTACTGCAGCGAGAGAAGGGCTCCCACGGCAGGCTTGGCATGCGCTGTGCACCGGCTCCCTGAGAAGCAAGGAGAGCATTCGTGACATGAGAAAGGAGAGTTTCAGGCCCAGCGTCCCCTGTGAGGGAGAAAAACGGGAAGCGGATGTACCACTGTGTTCCTGGAAGCTGAGTGTCTGCATCCCAAACCACCCCACGCCTCTCATTTGTTTATTTATTTTAGCTCCTTTGAAAGTGAGAAATCAATTTGTTTTTATTTTTTTCACTTATCTTTTTTTTTTAAATTTTTTTTGCTCATGAAAATGACTTTTGAAGATGAAGATTCTGTGTTAGAGCAGTTATGAGTCAAATTCCACGGCATGGCATGTCATTAGGAAGCCCGCAGGAGAGAACTAATGTGGCTCAGGCAGCTTCAAGAGGCGAAAAGACTTTGGATTCAGGTTTTGTTTTCAGCTCTCTGCGTCCTGCTCCTCAGCTCAGCGTCCAGGCCAGGAAATAGTGTCCATGGCTCCTCAGCCTGTCATGCCAGACAGCAGCCCCAGGGACTCAGCCGAGCCTTCCAGAACAACTGGCCCTGCATGGAGGTTCAGGGGTGTTCGTCCAGTGCAGCTTGGCCCGTCTGCAGCAACAGAAGAAAAAGTGAATGGGACTCGTTCCCCAATGCTTTCTCCAGAGCGGTCCTGGGAAAATGAAACTCTGGCTGTTCTCAGCTTGAGGAATAATTACCTCCGCTTCTCAACAATAGCACACAACCCCCACAACTGTACGGTTAAAATTGTGGTTAAGTCAATAGTCTGTATCTAAACCCCTTAAAACCTGTTTCTTCTTTATATGGCTTTTCCCCTGTGGGGTGGCACTGTGCTATGGCTTTGATTTTTCTCAATAAGGACAATTGACTAAACCAATTAAACCAATTTGATTAAGGATAGCAGACATAATTTTCCAATGAGATGAACAAGTACTATTTATTTATTTTTCTTGTTTTTATCTTTAAAACAATCTTTTATTTTACTATATTATTATTATTACTAGAGGTTTGGTGCTTGGATTCATGCACTGGTGGGGTCCCTCAGCCTGGCCTGCACCCTGTCGCAATCCGGGACCCCTTGGGGGATGTTGGACTGCCGGTTTTGAGGGATGTAGTAGTGTGTGAAGTGGCAGGTGGCTGGGGAGGAGCCACTCCCACTCATCCTGCCTCTGCTGCGCCTGCCCCCACTGCTCTATAAGCTGGCTGAGAGGTGCTCCCACTGTGGGAGCGCACTGACCACCAGGGGGCAGCTCCTGCATTGAGCATCTGCCCCCTGGTGGTCAGTGTGCGTCATAATGACCAGTCAAACTGTTGACTGGTCAAACAGTTGACTTGTTGCTTAGGGTTTTATATATATAGACTAGAGACCCAATGCAAGAAATTTGTGCAAGAATAGGCCTTCCTGCCATCACTGGTTTGGCTCAGTGGATAGAGCGTCAGCCTGTGGACTGAAGTCTCCCAGGTTTGATTCCAGTTAAGGGAATGTACCTTGGTTGCAGGCACATCCCCAGTGGGGTGTGTGTGCAGGAGGCAGCTGATCAATGTTTCTCTCTCATCGATGTTTTCTTTCTTTTTCTTTTTCTTTTTCTTTTTTTTTTTTTAAAGTATTTTTATTAATTTTTTTTACAAAGAGGAAGGTAGAGAGATAGTTAGAAACATCGATGAGAGAGAGAGAGACATTGATCAGCTGCCTCCTGCACACTCCCTAATGGGGATGTGCCTGCAACCTTTGCCCTTGACCGGAATCGAACCTGGAACCTTTCAGTCTGCAGGCCGATGCTCTATTCACTGAGTCAAACTGGCTTACGCTCTCTCATCGATGTTTCTAACTCTTCATCCCTCTCATTTCCTCTCTGTAAAAATAAATAAATAAATAAATAAAAATAAATAAAATATATCTTTAAAAAAAAAAAAGAATAGGCCTTCCTTTTTTTTTGGCTGCCAACACCTGCTTCCCTCTGGCACCTGGGACCCGAGCTTCCCTCCAGCCGCTGGCACCTGGGACCTGGACTACCCTCACAGAGGGAGGCCTGCCCACCTGCCACAGCCTGCGGCTGGTGGCCTGGGCCTCCCTCTGTGAGGCGATCATGGGGTGATGGCCAGGCCCTTGGCCAGTTGCATCGCACCCATTTTGGCTGGCCTGGTGCCAGTGGGGGTCATAGTGAGGCCATCCGGAAGGTGGTCTGGTCTAAGAAGCATATTACACTTTTATTATTATAGATAATCTGTGCATGGTGCAGCGAGGGGGTGAGGGGGGTTTCTCCAGCCTAGCCTGTGTCTTCTCACATACTTTTCATGCAGGTAAAAGGCATCTTGCTGTTGTATGGGCAGCTACATTATTTTGCCCTGATTATAAAAAGTAGTACATAACATGATCCTTCTGAGGTAGTAGTACCATTTTCCCCATCTTATGGGTGGAAAAACTAAAGCAGAGAGAAGTTAAGTAATTGGCTTTGTCACACAGTTGTAAGTGTCAGAATCAGGGCTGACCCCAAAATGTGCAAGCCAGAGTCCATGCATGTCATCGCTGCATCATCCTGTTTTTTCAGTGTCAGAGTAGCCTTGCCAGGTTTTAATTGTTTAATCTAAGAGGCAGTTCCCAATGTATAGGGTAAGGTCCCTAGGCCTGGCTGGAGATTGGCAGGTGGGGCGATCAGAGGGCCCCTGCTGGCACCCATCTTAACTGGTGGCCTGGTACTGGCTGGCCCCGCCCCTAACCACCGCCACTGGTTGCCTCCCGCTGGGGGCCAGACACTCCTGCACTGAGCGTCTGCCCCCTTGTGGTCAGTGTGTGTCATAGTGACCGATCATTCAGCCGATATGCATATTAGGGTCTTATTATATAGAATAATTATTTTTTTAAACAAATATTATTTAAATTGACTAAACCTTTACATACAAAACCTCTATCTTTATTTTTTATCCACAGTTTACATACAGAAACTGAGATTCAGGCAGAGCTACCAAATTAGGAAGCAGCAGGTTCAAATCCCAACTCTGCTCCAACTGAAGCCTATTGTTATTCACTCTGCTATGTTGCACCCCTTTACTTAGCAATCATTTTAGAGGCAGTCACAGAGAAATGTTGTTCTTCATTCTTACCATGTGTCTCTGCTTTGTAATATTTGTAACATTCAATGGGTCTTTGAATCACAATGATACAGTTCCTGTTGGATATTTTTATTTATTTATTAAAATTTGTTCCTTTATTGATTAAGGTATTACACGTGTCCTTATTGTCCCATTGCCCCCCAACCCTCCACTCATGTCCTCATCCCCTAGTGTCTGTGTCCTTTGGTTAAGCTTATATGCATGCATACAAGCCTTTGGTTGATCTCTCCCCTTACTCCCCACCCTCCCCTACCTTCCCTCTGAGGTTTGACAGTCTGATCCATGTTTCTCTGTCTCTGGATCTGTTTTTGTTCATCAGTTTATGTTTTTTATATTTACTTTCAAGGTTGCTCTTAAAGCTCTGAAGAATTCTTTGTGAACTCTTAACTAAACCATTTCCTCTGATTTTCCATGATTGAGAGGTTATGATTTGCCACATAGCTGACTGAAATGAACACATAATCATGAAGTTTGGAGTTTTGAGTAGGTAAGCAGGCTATATTTTCATTCGAATAGATTCATTTGAAGTTCAGATAGAGTTGTGGGTTCCTCAGACTCCTACTTTGGGTCTCTGAGTTGGTACTGGATGCCAGCCTAATTGTGTGTGAATGTTTATGTTGACTCGAATGAGCTGTCCAAATTCTCTTCTTTGCTTAATGGAATTCCAGTCTTATTGAGAGTGGCAATGAGCTCAGCTAAACAAAGCGACATCTCCAGGCAGGATTTCCTGAAGGGTGGCGCAGGACTGTTCTGCCCATCAGAAGTCAGCTGGCTGGGTTTGGAAAAGCCCCTTCCAAGCAGACAGAAGGCTGGAACAGGCTTTGCCCCTTCTCTCTCTCTTCCTCACTGAAATGTGGGGTCACAGCTTCTTAAGACGGGTGGTCAGATGGAAGCCTGCTTGCTCCTATGGAGGAGAGAATGATCTCTTAGGCTGACTGAGAGGAAGACTGAAAATACCTGAGACACGTTGACGCTGCAAGCTGCTGTCCTGGCCCTGGTGCTCTGTAACTGAAGTCTGATCATTGTGTGGAAAGACAGGCTCTTTGGGTTAAGTGGTCTTACTTACGTCACCTCGTGTGCAGCTGAAAGTCACCTTTAACGGATATCCTGTGCCTTCTAAATATTATGTCATTTTTCGGTGGCCACATTAAACTTTCGGTGGAAGCTCCTGTTGACACAGTGAGTTCTAAGGAGTGGTCGTGGGCCTTCTCCTAGAGAGGAGCACACTCCACCCTCCACCCGCGCAGCCTTACTGTGCAGGCCATTCAGGAATGCCAGCGTTCCCAGCACCAGCTCGCCTAGGACAGCCCCACATCAGTAGATGTAGCACATGTGTCAAACACAAGGCCCGCGGGCCAAATCCGTCCCGCCAGGCCTTGCAATGTGGCCCGCACCGCGCTGTCATCACTGCACTCCGCTGCGTTTCCATCACAATGACAGTTTATGACTGTTCAGTAAACCATTCGGCCCGCGATTTAGGCTGGATTTTAGATTTTGGCCCCTTCTCTGATTGAGTTTGACACCCCTAAATTGTAGACGGTGCCATTTCTCAAGCTCAGAAAATGCTCCTAACAGCCATAGAAGCAAAGGCAAAGCACTGGAGTAGAGAAGATTATGGGCATGTTTTGTGGAGTGAGCACATGCATCCCGGGCTCACATTTGGTACATGACTTTGTGAAGAAGGGCAGGGGGGCAGCTCCTCTTGTTCTACGGCTGACATCTGTGGTGATGTGTCTGACACCTGGGAATGTATGAAGTATAGAGAGGGCGACTCAGGACCCATAGACTTTCCTAGCACCTCTCCAGTCATGTTTACAGACATACCTAGTCCTGCTTTCTTCTGTGTCAGAAGCCTTCTGGGTCAGAAGATATATATCCAAGACACATTTTTATTTTATTTTAAAAATTTATTTATTTATTAATTTTTATTGTTGATGCTATTACACAAGTCCCTCTCCCCCACTTAGCCCATTTCCACCCAGCAGCCCTCCCCCCTGACTCCCCTGGCCTTCACCACACTGTTGTCTGTGCCCATGGACTACGCATATGTGCTCTTTGACTATTCTCTTCACCTTCCTTTCTTCAGTCTGAGATCTGGTGCTTATAGGGCTTTCCCCAAGATGTTGCTTCTTTGAGATGAACATTTAAATATCAGCCACAATAATGAGGAGCAAGAGTGATCACAAGTTGGAATTCAATTTGTTTCTATTTCCATTTGGATTTTGTGGACTATAAAATATGCATTTGTAGCACTTTAGAGAGGATTTCTAAGTTATGCCCTATGCCAGTATTCTTCTAAGTGTGCTACATGGAATGCACAGAGGCTGACAGAGTGATTTGTGCTCACCCTGTGCTTCTCTCTGCCCAGGGTCAGCTGTGAACAGCGCAGCCAAAGCTCAACCCTCTCCAAGATAAAACCACAAATTGGCTAAAAAGTATAATGACAATGAAGAGGATGCCTTCATTCCTTTCCTAACTCATAAAATATCTTTAGCCTCCCTTTTTTAAAATATTTACTCAGATCTAACAGGATACTGACCTAAAACAGTGAACTAAAATTCAGCATATTTTGCTTCTTTTTCAGCATCTTCTATCACTCATGCAGGTGTTTATTTAATAAATGCTTATTGTATACGGAATACATGCCGGGCACTGTGCTAAGCATCAGGGACAAGAGGTGCACAAAGCCATGTAGTGGTTGGGTAGAAAGGCCTGGTGAGAGGGGGTAGGGTGTATGCAGAGCTGCAAACAAGGGCTGGGTCAGACCTCACCAGAGGGGGAGAGGGGAGTGGACATAGGAGGACTGCACGTACTAGTAACTACCCTGAGGCTGCAGGGTCGGCAGTCGGGGGTGGTGTGTCAGAGTGGGTGACAGGAGACACCTGGGAGTCCACTGCAGGGGCGGAGGCACGGAAGCCTGGGCTGGTGTGGGCTTTTATTGGAGGCCCATCCATGAAGATTTGGGGACAGATCGGATATGGGAGGTGAGGGTCAGGAGACATGGAGGGCTCTTAACCTCTGACTCCTGACGTCAGGAAATCCTGGAGAGAGCTGTCAGGGAATTCTCTGGAAGGGCAGATAAGGAAGGGGCTGTGGCAAGTCTGAGGTGAGTGCGGGACAGCTAAGTGTCCAATAAACAGTTCTGTACATGTTGGTCCAAATCTCTGTGTTCAGGTTCAAGTTACGGACTTACCTTTGGGAGTTCTCAATCTGTGGATGGCCAACAAAATCATGAGCAGGTAAGATTGTTTAGTTGGTGAGGAAAGTTTTTTTTTTTTTCTAATGAAAAATCTTCATTCATGCCTTTACAATGGTGGCATGTGCAGATGCTGACTGTCTCTGTGCTGTGTGATCAGGCTGCCCACCTGTGCTGTGCTCGGGCGGCTACCAATGCATTAGGTGCTTTTACTAAGATCTCTGCTGGAGAGAGCATGAGCACTCATATTTTCTGTCTCGGGCTTGAACTTTAACATCACATGAACTCGGCCCATTTCAAGTCCCTAGACTCCCTTTCAAGAACAATGATAACCTTGTGTGTGTTTTCTCAGCCCCATACAGCACAGGGAACCTGTGCACAGCTAGAGAGGAAGCAGACCCCCCATGCCTGCCGTGTCTGACCTGTGGCATTTGAGTCTAAACCTGAGCAACAGTGAAAGACAAAACCACGCCTGGCGGCAAATGTTCACCTGGACGTCAACAAAGAAGGAAATGGAGAGAAAAGGCCATCTGCCAAGTTTGGCCTCCGCAGCACACCCTCCATGGGGCAGATTTGTCCTGGGCCAGACAGGCCCCTTCTCTGAGCCTGGTCCTTCGGGAGCTCCTTTCCCCCGCTCGGTCCCCTGTGGCAGGAGCATGCAGCGACCGCTTGGCAGAAGTGGGATCCAGGGAACCTTTCTGGCTGCCGGGACCATCGGGCGGGGTGGTCTCATCAGGCAGCTTTCCTGCTCGTCTGCCTTTGCCATGCCATACACTGCCTCTTGTTCAGCTGCAGGGGTGTGAGTGTTTGCAGGTGCCTTAGGAGAGATTCATTTTTGGTTTTCTTGCGAATGCCTGTCTATGTCACAAGGTGTGCTCAGTCTGTCCGTGTCACAGGGTGTGCTCAGTTGCACAGAGGAGGGCTCTGAGGAACAAGTCCCAGTTACAGCCATGAAAATGAGCTAAACTTGGGTCAAGATAAGTAAATAAATACCCAGGACCATGAGCTAGACCCACCCTTGAAATGACTGACTTACACATAAAGACTTCATTGAAGCCTTTCAGAAGGAGATTGCAAAACCTTGCTGTTTGCCGAGTAGCTAAGGGAGCCTGGTAAACAAATCCGAGGCACACCGGGGCCCTGCTTCAACTGGCTCCCCGATCACTGCTCTCCACTTGTTCACCATCAGCACCGATATCCAGGACTCAGCACGAAGTGTTTTGGAGAAGAATAAAAACTACTGATTATAATAATACTGGAGGCCTGTTGCAGGAAGATTCCCGCAATAGGGCTTCCTGCTGCGATTGCTGCCGCACCTGCTTCCCTCCCTTTCCCCCCAGCCTGCCTGCTTTCCTCCCTTCTCTCTACCCCACTTGCTTGCTTCTCCTCAGGTTCGATCTCTTCTGCAGTGCTTGGCTTCTTTCTATGCTGTCTTCAGTCTTCACCCTGGCCCGGGTATGCAAATTAACCGCCGTATTTGTTGGGTTAATTTGCATACTTGCCCTGATTGGCTGGTGGACGGGGCTTGTGAGCATAGTGAAGGCATGGTTAATTTGCATGTTTCTCTTTTATTAGGTAGGATTGGGATCACAAATCCTTTTTTCAAGAGGAAGCTGAAGTGCTGTCCTGATCCTTATTGTGGCCAGATATCTGTGTAGGAATTACTCAGAGGGAAATGCTGCCCACTTGGCCTGGCCTGAGGCCAATTGTCCAGCCATTCAGTGATCCACAGTCATCAGAGGCCCCAGGTTGGGAATCCGGGCATTCATGTCCATCGCTGACCAGCTGTGGTCTTTGGTTTACAATTCCCCTCTAAGATATCACCCAGTGGAGATGCTTCGCTGGAGAGATTCCTCCTTTATAAACCACCGCTCTGATCACCTTAACTGTTTTATTCACCAGACAACAAGCCTCTGACAGATTCCTACAGACTTGGTGTAAACATAGAAATAAGGAGCAGAAATTCAAGGATTTAGGTAGCAAGAAAAGAGTAAAAATGAAGATTTGCAAAGGATCGTTATAAAATAGTGAGGCTTAGTATTTTGGGTCACATTCTTGACTCCTTTCGTTCCTTCAAGTTAATCATACGAATAATTAAAATGATTTGTTTGTTTACCAAAATGTTCTGAGGTGTTGGTCAGGATTAAATGTCCCAGAAATAATTTATTTAAGAAATGGCTCTGGAGAAAAAAAAAAAAAAGGCCTATAAATGATTCTGGAACAGGACATAAAATATGTATGTGATTCATCTAAGAATGTGCAGGGATCTCTACCGGGTTCTGACCCACTTCTGTGGCCTCCTTGTGAAACGTGGGCCCCAAGATCACCCACAAAACCGTCCCTGTGCCGCCCCAAGAGCCAAAAGGACACCAGGACACCTAGTGGCTGGGACTGCATCTCCTCCTTCATGCGGGTGACCTGAAAGCATTTCAGAGACCAGATCAGCTGCCTGGGGGAGCAGAAGGGAGTCAGAGAGCTGGCAACATCAACAGCTGAGGATTAGTAAGGGAACTAAGGATTTTCTGAAACATTTTTTTAAATTGAAGATTATCTTTTTAATTCTTTTAAATTAAAGATTAAATTAAACCTTACCATTGCTTATTGGGAGTTACTTTTCTTGAAGGTTGCAACACAGATTTTGGAGTGCTGTATTTGATATAGAAACTAAGTTGATGTAAAGTATGGAAGAGTTTGTATTTGTGTCCAAAGATTTTTTGAGTTCTTAGAAGTTATACCTAAAAGTTGTTGTACATGTGTTTCTGATGTTATGTACATATTTATGTAATTGAAATTTAAGACATTATCCATCTATTGATTTATTGATCTGTCATCTATCTGTCTATCCCATGTGTACATTCAAACACATCTGTGAGTTATAATTTTTATCTATTTAAAGTTTGAAAATGTCATCAGTCAAAGGCAAAAATGAGAAGAAACAAAATATTTTTAAAATAAACTTTTGAATTTATAAAAAAAATCTGAACTTACAGAAATATTGCAAGAATAGTACCAAAGTCTATTCAAATTTCTTCAATTGTCATAATAATAAACTTGACAGGAAAAGGATTTAATCCTGATTCACACATCAGTCTCTCTTTAGCCTTCTTTGACCTTGAATAGTTTCTCTGTGTTTCTTAAACTTTCATGACTTTGATGTTTAAAAACATTTATTGATGAATAATTTTGTAGAATATCCTTCCATTTGGGATGATCCAAAATTTCCTCATGAGAAGACCTTGTTTGTACATATTTTGACCAGAATATCATAGAAATGATATTGTGCTACTCTCATGGCATCTTTATTTTTTTCAATTATTTTCCAGTTTACATTCAATATTATTTTATATTAGTTTCAGGTGAACAACATAATGTTAGACAATCATTACTTTACAAATTTCCCTCCCAATATTTCTTTGCATATTAGCAGTTGGTAAATTGATGTTGATTTTTTTCATTACTTGGGACTTTAAATTTGATCTCATGATTAAGATACTATATGCTGTCAAGTGACCTTTTATTCTCTTTGTAATCAATAAGTATTTGGTGTGGAGATAACTTTGGAACTATTTAAATCTTATTTCCTCCTAATTGATGTTTCCTGCCAGAAGAATAGATTACTGCCAAAAAGTGATTTTTTAATACTTTCTGCGTTTATTAGTTCACATTCTACTATAAGGAAAAACTTTCTCTTTCATGTATGTATGCATACATTTTTTATTATTAAAAAGAGATCTCATAGAATTCTGTTTTAGTCAATGAATTATAATTCATTGCTATTACTATTTGTTTTGATGTTCAGATTGTCCTACATTTGGCTACTGAGAGTCCCTACAATGTAGTTTCTGTAGCCTTTTGACATGTTCCCATTATTTCTCGAGCACATTTTTACTTTCTGCACTGTAAAATGTTTCAGGCTCATCTTGTACTTTCTCTGCCTTTGCCCTGAATTTGCCCTTTACCAAAATATTCCTGGTCTGAAGTGGGGGGAGACAGAGGAAGGAAGAGATTAACCAAAGAACTTATATGCCTATATACATAACACATGAACACAGACAATAGCGCAGTGAAGGCCTGGGGGTTAGGTGAAGTTGCAGGAACAGCGTGGAGGAAGCCAAAAGGGTGAAAAGGGAATATCTGTAATACTTTCAACAATAAAGATAAAAATATATATTATATTTTGAAGGCAAGATCTAGGAGTTGGATGTATTACTTTTTGTGGACAGCATTAGGAGATATATATTACATATCTATGCGTCTACACTATACATATATGCATACATATATACACATTTACATCTATACTTTTTATATTTATAAATTTATATTGAAAACCATGAAAATCACTGATATGTTACATTTCAGGCTTATACCATGTATTCAATCTTCCCCTTTTCTGTATTTGTTAGTAGTTGCTGAACAGTGGAAAACCTGGCTTGCTTATCTTCACTATACATGCATATATATTATTTACCTCTCTGTAGCTAAACTCCCCACCCTGCTTGTTAGTCATCTTCTGGCCTAGGTCTCTGCAGGGATGGCTCACATTTGTTCTCTAATTTCTTTTGTCCTTTTTTTCTTTAAAGTGCAAACTGTGTACTATAAAAAGTAGGAAATTTTTCAACAGGAAAAGAAATATTTTCAGCATCATAAAACCTCAAAAAGACAGAATGAGAATGTCAGGAATAGAATATTAAATAAGAAGGGAGATAAATCTGAAAAATAAGTATTTGAATTTCTCTATGAAAAATGCATCACACACATACACCCTATAGAATTCAGTAGTTAATTGTGCCACATAGAGGGATTCTCAGGTCCCCCTTTATGCTCAGTGTTGTAGTTTAAAGAATGATATTTAGGTTTTGTACAAATAGTTCCACTAGCAAACTCAGATTAATGCTAGTTCTGACCTAAATCTTATGAATTCTTTGTTTAATTGGTGGTTGTTGAACCCACTAGGATCTGGTAGTAATTAAAATAGTATTTATTTGTTGAGTTAAATAAAATTAATATATTGTGTTTATTTAATTCATTGTTTTCCTTATTTACTACCTTGTAAAACACAATTCCACTGTGTATTGAAGACAGTCAGGGGGGTCTAAGTTGGGGTTGCTGTGTTCTTGGGGATCCAAGGTCCTTGTCTTGGAAGCCTCCCCTGGCCTGGGCTCTGGTGGAAACTGGTGCTTGAATGTCTGCCTCAGACGACAACACAGGACACTCTAAGCTAGTAGGGGTGTTGAACTCAATCAGAGAAGGGGCCAAAATCTAAAATCCAGCCTAAATCGCAGGCCAAATGGTTTACTGAACAGTCATAAACTGTCATTGTGATGGAAACGCAGCGGAGTGCAGTGATGACAGCGCGGTGCGGGCCACATTGCAAGGCCTGGCGGGATGGATTTGGCCCGCGGGCCTTGTGTTTGACACATGTGGTCTAAAATCTATTGTCCCTCAGAGGAAGAAAGGAAAACAGGTGGATGGCAGCAGGGCATCTGAAGTCTGCCCTTCATGCACTCCTACTGAAGAGCTCCACGGGTTAGAGTTCCTCTAAGTTGCCTCAGCACAGCCTCTCCTGTCTCCAGGCTGGCCCGAGCCAGCTGCAGTCTTTTACCTCAGAATGTGGCCAGGCTTAAACACTGGCAGCAGAGGCTCCCACTGAGAGTCAGAGGAGTGTCTTGCAGCTTTACCATTCAGAGACCTTTCAAAGCAGGCCTGACATGGAGGCATGGCATGCAGAGCTGGTGGCTTTGGGGCTAGTTTGAGCTGTCTGGCCTTTGGTAGCCATAGCTAGAGGCCTTCCAAGCCCAGCTCCTGCGGGGCTGGCACCAGCTTGCTGTAGGCCTGGTGAGCTTCTTGGAGCACATATGTGTCCAGAAGCATCAGGGGACATGTGTCCTTGTCACAGCTCTGACACTTGGCTGACATCTCCATCAGCAGGTAGAAGCCAGTAGATTACCTGTGTGGGAAATTCTTGCCTCCATCCAGCATTTGAAGTTGCTCTCAGGACACTGCCTGTGGGTTTTGGCTCTGGGGAATCTCACGTGACAAGAGGTGAGAAAATAGATGCCTTTGGGTTTTTTGACCCATTGAAGCAAGCTGCTTTAAAGTTCACTTTGGGTTTGTTGGCTCTCATTTAAAGAGAATTAAGACTCACAATGATGTTCAATAGAAATATAAAGCAAACCACAGACATAATTTTAAATTTTCTGGTAGTTATGTAAAAACAATGGCAGGTGAAACTAATTTTAAAGGTATGCTTAATTTATATTATAAATATATTTAGATAATTAGCTATCAGTATATTTTGATTATTTGCTATCAATATATAATCAATATAAAATTACTAAGAGACATTCTACATTCTTTTTCTCGTATAATGTTTTTGAAATCTAGTGTGTTGTTCATCTATAGCATGTCCTGGCTTACACCAGCCACATTCCATGGGCTTGAGAACCATGTGGCCAGTATATAGGTCCCCGGGGTCAGCTGGATTCTGCATTTTGGAATCAGACTGAAAAACGAGAGATGGCCTTGGGAGCCTATATATGTCCGAAACAGGGGACCAAACCCTGGACATACTAAAAGAACCTGGGAAACTGGCCATCAGAAAATATTGTTTGGAAAAAAAAGTATTGTTTGCCACTCAATGAAACAATTAAACCACAATACTAGAGCACCTTCCTGTGTGACACTCTGCTAGATCGTGTGTGTGTGTGTGTGTGTGTGTGTGTGTGTGTGTATGTGTGTGTATGTGTGTATGTGTGTGTGTGTGTATGTGTGAGTGTGTGTGTATGTGTGTGTATGTGTGTATGTGTGTATGTGTATGTGTGTGTGTGTGTGTGTGTGTGTGTGTGTGTGTAGGGTGTGCAATAATAAAATTTGGCCTATGATAAAAGATCTTAGATTGAACTAGAATGTGTTGACTATCTGTGACTAGGTTTACAAACTGTGGATACATTCATAGACTGTTCCAATAAAAATACTGCACCATGTGATGAAAAACTTCTCAACCAGTGAAGCAACCCTGTCATGGGACAAGAAGGTTACAGAAGGAGAATTTCATAGCATTACTTTTCTCATGTTTTTAATATTATGTAAATTAAAAAACCCTTGATATTGTTGTGACAAGCAAAATGTATTGGGCAATTGCGGGGGTGACTGCAGTAGGAAGAAGGTTAATTTGTGAGGGACATCTTAGAAAAGGAAGAGAGCCCAAATTTTGTAGAAACAGGTCGACTAATGAATAGGGTCAGAATTTGGTAGCATACAGGATGCTGTAGTTTTATATTGGAATACAAAATTTTGCTCTATAATCACCCTCTTTTGATTAAAGAGAATATCAAAGAAAGATCATTCTTAGTTACAAAATAAGGCTGATTTCATTATACTTGAGGTTGCCTACTTACTTACATAGATGCTGCAAGAATGTTAATTTATACATGGGCCTTCTGAAGTTCGGTATATTGGAGTTTTTCATTAGGAATCTCAGATTGAATTTTTAAAAGCCTCTTGAGGATAGGAAGCCAAGAATTCACTACCATATTTCAACTACACATTTGGATGAATCCATGTCTTCTCAAGGTCTCTAAAAGTACCTTAAAATTTATTGATTCTTCCTTACTCACCTATAAGGCTGATCATCTGTAAGCTAAGTACTACTCAGGTTTCCAGGAGAGTTTTATAAACACTCACTCCATAAAGTCAATCTTAGTTCTTAAAAGTGTGTGGTTATTTATTATCTGACTAAATAACCATCATTCTCAAATCTGACATTTCAGATAATGCCTGGTTATATAACCAATTTCTGATTAAGCCTATTACATAAAGGGACAAAATCTTACAGAACCTAGACAAATGATTAGATTGCCATGAAAAGTAAGACTACTCAGTAAGAGTTTCTGAATTCTGGAGCGCTCAGGCAGAAAGAATAAGATGTCACTTACAAAAGTTTTATTTCAGCTTACAGAGAGACCACAGAATTGTCGTGATTTACAGACAGCTTAAGAGGGAAGCAAAAAACTTCCCTTATCTATAATAATAAAAGTGTAATATGCTAATTAGACCAGGTGACCTTCCGGATGTAGCCGGGGCTGTGAGGGAAGTCCTAGTCCCAAGTGCCTGCCTGTGGCTGGAGGGAAGCCTGGGTGTCCTGGGTGCCAGAGGGAAGCCGGGGCCGGCAGCCTGGAGAAGGAAGGCCTCCTCTTGCACTAATTTTGTGCATCGGGCCTCTAGTATATCCAGAAAACAGAATATTAAAATATCAACAATGTTCTAAACAAAACCCTAAAGGTAAGTTCATTCAGTCCTATGTAATTGAGTCTCATTTGGCTAGATCTTGGGTTTGCAGCTTCATTAACCCATCTGCTTCTTGACTAGGTTTTTGGAAATCTCACTCACTTCATAGGTGTGGTTGAGGCAGCACCAGTAGAGACCTGTGCCCCAAGGTGCCTGGCAGCCCCCTGCCAGGGCTCTCGGACAATCCTTTGTCAAAGATGCAGCATTCTAGTACATAGCTTACTACAGAGCTTTCTGAGAGAAGTATCAGAGTAAAACAAGCAATTATCTGTATATAACAAAAAGCCTTAACATAACTGTAGTTAACTCATTACTGATAATTTTCAAAAGCGAGAGGTCTGATAAGAGTTCATAATTAAGAATAGTGCAACTGACATGATTAACCCTATTTTCAAGAAAGAATGGTTATTAGATATAATTTATTAGGCTGGATGAACATGACCTGTATAAAAAAATTCTCAGATATAACAAAAATTCTGACATAAGATAAAATGAATATATAGCTAAAATACATCAAGGAAATATCAAATGTATGATTCTATTAATTAATACTAATAAAAATAGAATCTAAAAATTAAATAAAACTGAAACTAATGTGTATCTCTTTGACTCTGAAAGCCACAAACCACAAATGAAAAATACAGACACTGAATGAATAGATGAAGACTGCACGAGCCTGATGTGGCAGGGGCCAGACATGGCGGGGATCTCCCTTTTCCGCGTCCCGGACAGAGAGATGAACAAACCGGTTCTAAGTGGAGGCAGCCAGGGATTGATAAATAATAGAAATATCGATGATTCTCTCTCATCAATGTTTCTAACTCTTTATCCCTCTCTCTTTCTCTCTGTAAAAAAATCAATAAAATATATTTTAAAAAAAAGAAATAAATAAAGAAGCAGCAGAAATAGATTTTAAGCTGGGAGCTGGGTGGGACACCATCCTTCCTCCTTGATGGAGGCTGCAACACTACGTGACCCCTCCCAGCACATTTATTTTATACCCTCAATACCAGGAAGTTATCACCACCTTATTTGCATTCTTTAATAGGTCCTAGCATGCCTGGGTTTACATATCTAGTCCCACCCCTGCCGACATCTGGGCTGATACGAAGGCCAAGCTGATAACATGTCTGCCATTTTGGGGAAACATGTTCCCAGGACGTGGCTCTGGCTACACCCTGAGTTCAGCTGACAATAATTAAAGAAAATTGCCCATGTGCCTTCCCAGGCAGCCCTCTACAGAAGGCACAGCAAGCAAGGAGAGTGATGAAGGTTGGAGTGAGTCCTAGACATCTGTACATTAATAAAACCTCACAGGTAAGTAATGTGAATGTCCATTTGAAAACCACTGGGGGAGAAGATCATGGTTCACATTAAAGAAGTAAAGTTGTGATCAAATTGACATCTAAAAAAATACCTGAAATTATGGCTGATAATTTTACTAGCCTATTGTTGAATGACATCAGCAAAGTAGCCTCAGGACTCTACTTTGGTAGAAAACATGAGCAGCAAGGATATGGGCAAATGTCTAGGGCCCTCCTGTGAAGTTTAAAAAAATATATATTTTATTGATTTTTTTACAGAGAGGAAGAGAGAGGGATAGAGAGTTAGAAACGTAGATGAGAGAGAATCATCAATCAGCTGCCTCCTGTACACCCACTACTGGGGATGTGCCCACAACCAAGGTACATGCCCTTGACCAGAATCGAACCTGGGAACCTTGAGTCCGCAGACCGATGCTCTATCCACTGAGCCAAACCGGTTTTGGCTCTTGTGAAATTTTTATGCTGACAACCGAGGCACATGCAAATGTAACCTAGGAAGGTGTAGCATCTTTTCCAATGTGATAACCCTTCCTATACAACTCAATAGTTACATATCAAATAAACCTAGTTCTAGAAACTTGTATCTATAAGGTGAAGAAACACATTTTTTTTTTGTGTGTGATTTTTCCAAGGGCTTTCTGAGAGTTCTCAAAGACAGTTTTAGGTGAAAAACATGTAATTTAAGATTTGATTTGGTATGCCAAACTATCAAAAGTTGTAAGATTTGAATCTTTGAGATACAATTATAGATTACTGAAAAACTGCTTTGCGATCTGCTTAACCAAAATGACAATAAAAGGGTTTAAAAGAAACTGGGGGTAATGTGATTGTAAAGATCCTTAGCTCTTTCAAAAGTGAAAACACTTGATATCTTAATAAATAATCAAGGATACGATAAAGTAAACGTAAAGCAAAATAAATTCTGGAAAGACACAAACCTTTGTCTTCTTAAGAGATTACTCAGAAAGTAACGAAAAACCTTTCCACAAACTTTTAGTGAGAGTAATGCAAACAAAGCTCCTTTTGGAAATCTTATAAGTAAACCCATTAAAACTTTGCCAGCTTTGACCACTGCAAATAAAACTCCCTCTCTGAGAACCTTCTGTAACTTTCTATATCCATTCAGATTTTTCTCTTCACTTTTCTCTTCCTGATTCTGAAATGACCAGTCATTTTAGTTCAGGACAAACCTACTGTCTTTGTATCTTAAAAAAATATATATATATATATATATATATATATATATATATATATATATATATATCCCGCATACCTTGCATACAAAGTTGTTCCTCTCTGCCTTGTTGCTTCTGGTAAAGTCTCATTCATGTATGCTAATTATAATTTTTAAGCAAAGTCATCTCTTTTTGTTTATTTAAAATTTTTGTTGTTTAAAGTGTTAAGCAAAGTAACTTCTACTTCACAGAGAAAGCTAGGAAATAGTTCATTGTGAAGTGTCTGCCACCCCTTGATTTTGCAACAGACTAGCAGAGCTCATGAATATACATCTAACAACTTCGTATGACCCTACATATTTCTTTCAGTGTAACCTCCCAAAATGGCAAAAATGACCATATTTATTTACATATCCAAATAGATATAGCCTCTCTGTATATAAACTTAAGAGGCAAAAATTATATAATCTTAAAATTATGCTTAGTAAGTAATGTTTCAGCATTCTCTTACCTAAAAATGATGCAGGTATCTAGAAAACTCATTGGTTAATTTAGGATCAGTTTGAAGTTACCTCAAGATTTTGGAAACTATCTTCAAGCTGACATGCTACAAAATATATAAAAACAGTTATTGTTAAAATAAAATTTGTCAAACTAATGATTCAAGAATAGTAAACACAAATGACATTTTTTTCCTTTTTATTGAATTTATTTGGGTGACACTGGTTAACAAAGTTAAATAAGTATCAGGTGCACAATTCTACAACACATCATCTGTACACTTTATTGTGGGTTCACCACCCCAAGTCAAGGGTCCATCCATCACCATTTATCCCTCCTGTAAACATAAGAAACATCAAACCTGTAGAGAATTTTTGTGAGTTTATTGGAGCCAAACTGTGAACAATTGCTGGGAAGCAGAATTTCAACAGATTGAGATAATGCTCGGGAGAGTGGCAGTCTTTCATTTTGTTTTATACATTACAATCAAAAGAGCCATAAGTGGATTACATGAAATCCATTAGTGATAGATTAGGGAGGTGGGAGAAAGAAAATGGGGTGGGGTGGAGGGTGGTGAAAACCCCTGCGATTGGATAAAAAGTAAAATGATAGACACATGATTAAAATTCTTTTATGGTTTAAAACATTCCATTTTACTTGCATAACACACCTTCTTTATCCATTCATCTTTTACTATTATTATTTTTATTTATAATTATTATTTTTTTATTGTCTAAAGTCAATATGTCTCATTTTCCCCCCCAGAAGACCTCCCCCCGGCCATTCTCACCCTGAGCAAGCCCCTGCCACCCAGTGTCTGTGTCCATTGGTTATGCTAATATGTATCCATTCATCTTTTGATTGAATTATTTAGTCTATTTACATTTAATGTAATTATTGCTTATGTAGTTATTGCTACTTTATTAATTGTTTTCTGGTGGGTTTTATTAGTCTCTGTTCTTTTTCTCTTGCTCTCTTATATGTTGGTGATTTTCTGTAGTGTTGTGATTAGATTTCATTCTCTTATTTGTTTCTTGTATATCTCTTTTAGATGTATTTCATATGTACCAAGCAGTCTATTTTCAGTTGATGGCTGCTTAAGTTTGAACACATTGTAGAATCACATCCTTTTTACTTACCCCCTCCACACCTCCACTTTTATGTCTTTGTCGTTTTTTATTTTTTCGTGTTTGTATATATTGCTTAATTTACTGTTGTGATCACACATGATATTCCTATCTTAGCCTTTAACCTTTGTATAACTTTAATGTTAGTTGATGCACTATCTTAATGCATTTGCTTTTCTCATAAAAATATTTTTTTGTGTGATATTTTTATACACACACACACACACACACACACACACACACATTTTTTTTTCTTTTAAAAAGTTCCTTTAACATTTTTTGTAATATTGGTTTGGTGGTAATAAATGCCTTTTGCTTTTTCTTGTCTGTGAAGCTATTTATCTGTCCTTTGATTAAAATTTATAGTCTTGCTCAGTAAAGTAATCTTGGTTGCAGGTCCTTGCTTTTAATCATTTTACATATTTTGTGCCAACCCCTTCTGGCCTGTAAAGTTTCTGTCAAGAAATTGCAATTTTATGAAAACTCACACATAAAGAACTAACTGCTTTTCTCTTGATGCTTTTAAGAGTCTCCCTTTGTCTTTAAAATTTGGCATTTTTACTATGCTATGTCTTAGTGTGGGCCTCTCTGGCTTCATCTTATTTGGGACTCTCTGTGCTCTCTGGGTGCTCTAGGAGTGCCCTTTGTGTGGGTTGTGTGTGGTATCCTGTTGTAGTCGAACCTTGATTGCTGTTGGCATCTCAGTGGGTGGGATTGACCCTCAGGTTTACTGGCTGGCTGGCTATGAGTACTGACTGTGACAAGCAGTTGTGAAAGGGCTGACCTTACTGAGTGGAATTCATTTTAGTGTGGCTCTGGTGACTTCTAAGTCCACTCTTTGAGTGTGTCTAGCTGGTTGAGTGGTATGAAACTTGTCACCTGGTGTTGTGGTTTTGGGACCTGCTGGGAGGGGTTCCAGTGCAGGCCAAGGTCAGCTGCTGCCTGTGTGCACCCAGGGCCACTTGGTAGAAATTACAAGGTGACCTGCAGTTGGGAGAATACTGTGCTGGGCTGGGAGGCACCTGGTAGTGATTATCCTGTGAACCAAGCCCAGCGGCCACTAGTGCTGGGCATGAAGCTGCTGAGGAAGCACAGGGCACCCGGAGGGCATCATCTGCTTGGTTGGGGTTTGTAGACATTTGAAAGGTTTTTAGGAAACTCAGCAGCATTGGCAGAGGTCAGCTCTTGTGAGGAACAGCTACTAAAGGAGTTTCGGTCAGTCCGCGAGTTGGGTGGGGTAAATTCTCAAAGAATAACCAGGGTAGGGTGAGAAAAATATTAGCCAGATTTAATGGAGATTTAACTTGGGTGCCTGCCTGTGCTTACAGGCTATGTGTGAGAGGGCTCAACCAAGGACCCATGGTGCTTGCTGGCACTTTTATTCTCAGGGAGTGCAGTCCCTCCAGCCCTCTTCCTGAAGACACCAATTTAGTTTTCCCCATATGTCCCTGGCACTTTTTGAGCTGTTGTACCTTTGCTGGATCTTAGCATGAATGTTTTTTTTTTTAACATAAGTCTGTTGTCAGGCCCTTTAAGAGAATGTGTGGGTTTCCAGCAGCCATCCTGCTCACCAGGACTGAGCGTTAGACCAGACTGCTTTGTGTGTTCACTTTCTCCTACCAGTCTCAGCACGGCTTCCTCTTTATGTCCTTAGTTGTTAGAGTTCTGCTCAGCTAGTGTTCAGTTTACCAAGAGTGGTTGTTCCATAATTTAGTTGTAATTTTGATGAGAGGAGCACAGCATTTATCTACTCTACCATCTTGACCAAAAAACTGAGAATACTTTTTTTTTTTTACAAAATACATTGAAAGTATTAGAAGCCCAATTTTCTTAATTTCTGAAAATTTTAGAACTATCCAATGTATGTAAGAACTTATTTATCTCCAAGCCAACCAGAATAGAGTTTCTATAAGGGATTTTATAAACAAATTTGCTAGTACCATATGAAGGCAGTAAAATATTATATTCTCATACAATGAGAGGTTAAGGCCTTTCTTAATTATAGACATAAAAACATACAACGTACAGAGAGAAAGAGAGCTTATAGTTCTAACTAAAAATTAAGTTTTGGATCGAGGGTAAACATAAAATAAAAAAGACAACCGGCAAATATTAAAAAGCTGTTCTCTGCCCAGTGGGTGTGAGTCCTTACCGTGCTACCTTGGGCATGGATTGGGAGCTAAACCAACTTTGGACTCATTGGACCGCTGGTCAGGAATGGAACCCCAAGCACCCGGAGAGCCTCGTTATCTGGAGGGAGTAAAGGGGGTTTCAAGGCAAAGTCCGGTCATGTCCAAGTGACAGCACCAAAACTGGGAAAGCAGAAATGCACCGGAGAATCTAGGGTCTGATTTTTTTTCAGACTGGTGCGACAGGGGGGAGGTTCACTAATGAGAGACATCTCAAAGAAAGTCAAGGTGGCCCTGGCAAGGCAGGTAGACAAGGCGATCATTCAGTCTTTGGGAGTCCTGAGGAAGGGGCACCTGGGTCTTATTTGAGTCACCAAGAAAGAATGGAGGAAAATCTTAGCTCCAGATATCAAAGAGTTGGAGAGCCTTTGTGGTTATTTATTTCTTGAAACACAAAAGAGGCCTGGCCAAAACCGGTTTAGTTCAGTGGATAGAGCATCGGCCTGCAGACTGAAGGGTCTCAGGTTCAATTCAGGTCAAGGGCATGTACCTTGGTTGCAGGCACATCCCCAGTGGGGGGTGTGCAGGAGGCAGCTGATTGATGTTTCTAACTCTCTATCTCTCTCTCTTCCTCTCTGTAAAAAATCAATTATATATATATATATATATATATATATATATATATATATATATATATATATATATATTTTTTTTTTTTTTTTTTAAAGTGGCCTGAAGGGTATGATGGCCAAGATCCTCAAATATCATGAAAGGTCAACTGCAATGGACACTTTCTAGTTTTCCTTTATTTATTTATTTTTTTAAATAAATCTTTATTGTTTATATTATTACAAATGTTCCTCTTTTCACCTCCTCCATTGCTCACCTCCACCAGGTTCCCAACCCACCCTCTGCTCTTTCCCCACCCCCCATTGTCCTCATCCATAGGTGCACAGTTTATGTTCAGTCTCTTCCCACACCCCCCTCTGCCCTTTTCCCTGAGAATCGTCAGTTCACTCCCCTTCCACACCTCTGATTCTATTATATTCCACAGTTAATATTGTTCATCAGATTTTTTTTTTTTTAGTTTCTTTGGTTTTTAGATTCACTTGTTCATAGTTTTTATCTTTATTTACTTTCTCTTCCAAAAGAACCCCCTTCAGCAATTCATATAATTCTGGTTTGGCAGTGATGAACTCCTTTAGCTTTTTTTTTTTTTTTTTAAATTTTATTTTATTAGTGAAGCTCTTTATCTGGCCTTCGATTCTGAGTGATAGCTTTGCTGGGTAGATTATTTTTGGCTGTAGGTTCTTACTATTCATCACCTTGAATATTTCTTGCCATTCCTATCTGGCCTGCATGGTTTCTGTTGAGAAATCAGCTGACAATCCTATAGGTGCTCCTTTATAGGTAACTACCTGCTTTGCTCTTATTGTTTTTAATATTCTCTCTTTGTCTTTTGCTCTTGGAACTTTAATTATGATTTGTCTTGGTGTGGAATCCTTTTTGGATTCCTTTTGTTTGGAGATCTATGTGCTTCCTGGACTTGTAAGTCTAATTCTTTCATCAGGTGGGGGAAGTTTTCTATCACTATTTCTTTCAGTATGTTTTCGATATCTTGCTCTCTCTCATCTTCTGGGACCCCCATAATTCTAATGTTGATTCGCTTGAAGTTGTCCCAGAGGTTTCTTACATTATCTTCAACTTTCTGGATTCTCTTGTCTCTTGCTTCTGCAGAGGAGTGTCTTCTGACTCTTTATGTTTCAACTCTTTGACTTGATTCTTGCGATCTTCCATTCTGTTTTTAGGACTCTGTATAATATTTTTTATTTCAGACAATGTATTCTTTATTTCTGTTGATCCCTTATTATTTCTTGTTGATCCCTTATTATTTCTAGTTGATCCCTTTTCATATCCTCATATCGACCTTTTCTAGGAAATTCTTGAAAAACCTTATAAGCGTGGTTTTGAACTCTATATCCAGTTGCTTTTTGTTTTCCATTTCTTTCGTTTGTGATCTATTTCCTTGTCTTGGCATTTTTGCAGCTTCCCTGAGTTGGTAGCCTTAAAAGTCTCTGTGTTCAGCTTGGATGGGGCAGAGTTTCAGGGTGGAGCCTACAGCCTGGGCTTCCGTCAGCCATGCCCTATGCGGCTCCTGAGTCTCAGTGTTCCTAAGGGTCCTTTGGTACTTGCTGCAAGCATCTCTGAGAGTGAGGTGCCCTCGATTTTCGCCTGCTACCAAACAGTCTAGGCTCTCCCCCAATGAGCCCAGAACTGGGGTTCAGTTCAGTTGGAAGTGGGATTGGAAGTGGGGTTCAGAGCAGTCTGGAGCTTTTGTCTCCTTCCTGCCAGTGCCTGAGGGACCTCCTTTCGCTGCTCCCCCGGGATTCCACCTTACAGCCCAGCTCCCTCTATATGAGCCCGAGTCCCCGGGGTCTGGCCTAGAACTGGGGTTCAGTGCTGTCGGAACTGGGGCTCAGCACAGTCCGGAGCTTTTGTCTCCTTCTGCTATGGCAATCCAGCAGCAGAGTCAACAGTTCGTCCTCTGCGCGCAATGTGCGCACCTCTGGGGGCACTGCCTTTCACAGCTCCCCTGATATTCCGCCTCACAGCCCGGGCTCCCTCTGTATGAGCCTGGGTCCCCAGGGTCTGGCCTAGAACTGGGGTTCAGTGCTGTCGGGTCTGGGGATCGGCTCAATCTGGAGCTTTTATCTCCTTCCCTCTCCTTGAATGTCATCCAGGCACTCAGCCGCCTCCTTCTCTCCAGCTCCGTCCTCTCCACGTGCGAGCACAGCGTGTCTCCGTACCTTAGGCTTTTTTTTTTTTTTTTTTTTTTTTTAGGGGACTTTATTTTTATTTTTATTTATTTATTTTTAAGTCTAACATTTCACTGTATTGTAGCTTTTTTTTCCTCGATAATCTAAGCTTTTATTTATTTATTTATTTATTTTTAATATATTTTATTGATGTTTTTTGCCCCCTCCCTCCCTCCCTCCCACACATCCCCTCCCTCCCTAGAGTTTTGTGTCCATTGGTTGTACTTATATGCATGTATAAAAGTCCTTCGGTTGATCTATTATGTCCCCCAGATCTTCCTCCCCTCCCCACTGTAATTTGACAGTCTACTTGTTGATATACTGTCTCTATATCTATCTTTTGGTTCATCAGTTTATAATGCTCTTTATTATCCACAAATGAGTGAGGTCATGTGGTGTTTCTCTTTCATTGATTGGCTTATTTCACTCAGCATGATGTTCTCCAATTCCATCCAGGTTGCTGCAAATGATGAGAATTCCTTCTTTTTTATGGCAGCATAGTATTCCATTGTGTAGATGTACCATTGTTTTTTGATCCAATCATCTGCTGACGGGCACCTAGGCTGTTTCCAAATTCTGGCTATTGTATATTGTGCTGCTATGAACATAGGGGTGCATATATCCTTTCTGATTGGTGTTTCTAGTTTCTTGGGATATATTCCTAGAAGTGGGATTACTGGGTCAAATGGGAGTTCCATTTTCAGGTTTTTGAGGAAACTCCACACTGTTCTCCACAGTGGTTGCACCAGTCTGCATTCCCACCAGCAATGCACCAGGGTTCCTTTTTCTCTGCAACCTCGCCAACACTTGTCGTTTGTTGATTTGTTGATGTTGGCCATTCTGACAGGTGTGAGATGGTACCGCATTGTTGTTTTGATTTGTATCTCTTGGATAATTAGTGACTTTGAGCATATTTTCATGTGCCTTTTGGCCTTCCTTCTGTCTTCTTTTGAAAATGTTCTATTTAGGTCCATTGCCCATTTTTTAATTGGATTATTTATCTTCCTTTTATTTAGTTGTATAAGCTGTTTGTAGATGTTGGAGATTAAACCTTTATCAGTGGTATCATTTGCAAATATGTTCTCCCACACAGTGGGCTTTCTTGTTGTTTTGTTGATGGTTTCTTTTGCTGTAAAAAAGCTTTTTATTTTGATGTAGTCCCATTTGTTTATTTTCTCTTTAGCTTCCATTGCCCTAGAGGCAGTATCAGTGAAGAAGTTCTTTTGGCATACGTCTGAGATTTTGCTGCCTGTGGATGCTTCTAGTATTTTTATGGTTTCCCGTCTGATGTTTAAGTCCTGTATCCATTCTGAGTTTATTTTTGTGAATGGTGTAAGTTGGTGATCTAGTTTCATTCTTTTGCATGTGTCTGTCCAATTTTCCCAACACCATTTATTGAAGAAACTGTCTTGACTCCATTATATATTCGTGCCTCCTTTGTCAAATATTAATTGAGCATAGTGACTTGGGTTGATATCTGGGCTCTCGATTCGATTCCATTGATCTATATGTCTGTTCTTGTGCCAGTACCAGGCTGTTTTGAGAACAGTGGCTTTGTAATATATCAATAGTTTGAAGTCTGGTATTGAGATCCCTCCTACTGTACTCTTCTTTCTCAGGATTGCTGTGGCTATTCGGGGTTTTTTATTGTTCCAAATGAACTTTTGGAGAGTTCTTTCTAGGTTGGTGAAATATGTCGTTGGTATTTTAATGGGGAGTGCATTGAACCTATAGATTGCTTTAGGAAGTATGTCCATTTGATGATGTTGATCCTACCAATCCATGAACATGGTATGTTCTTCCATCTCCTTCCATCTTCCTCTATCTCTTTTTTCAGTGTCGTGTAGTTTTCCGCATATAGGTCCTTTACTTCCTTAGTTAAATTTATTCCTAGGTATCTTAATTTTTTTGCGTACCTTAGGCTTTTACAGCGCCTCAGATTTTCCTTCTGGTTTTCTCTTTCCTTCTCGTTGTAGAATTTCCAGTCAGTCGACTTTCCTGTAGTTCTGGGTAATGTCCATTTTGTATTTTAGTTGTATTTTATTGAAATTGTTGTGCATGGCTGCAGTTAGGTGTTTACCTGTGCAGCCATCTTGGATCCTTTCTAGTTTTCCTTTTCATATATCTTTCGTAATGTTACTTTCTGTTTAGATTCTTCATTTTTAAAAGAAATTTCTCTTATCTTTCTAACTTTTAACAATGTATTCTTCCTTTGCCTGATGCTTTTTACAGAGCAAGGCAGGAAGGCAGCAAGGTCTTATCGCCAAACCTTGGATTCTGGAGAATTTCACGTTCTTCCTTTCCTAAGAATTTCTTGGAAGAACAACAGCAAAGCTAATGGTTCTTAAGAAACAAGGGACACGTCGGTTTTGGAAAAGGCTGTGGTAGTGTTCTGTTTGGTGGAAGTGCGGGCAGAAGGACTGCAGAGGAGAATGTTTTGTTAGTAACTGAGAGTCAGGCTTAAAGAGCCGAACTGATCTTAAGGAAATCCGACTTTATTTTCTCTGTTTCTCTCCACCCCCCACGAAGAGTTTGTTCATTATAGAACTTCTTTGTAAAGTGATCTTTGTGTTCTTTTGAGCTTGAAATTATACGCAAATGTTCTGGAATGTTTTCATTTTCCTTTAAAATAATAAATTTATTGACTCTGGAGCGAAATTAAATTAAGCAACAAGGCTAGGAAGGAGGGAAAGAAGCTGGACATCACTGCTGCTCTCGGACTATTGCTCACTGTAACCACTCATGCTCTGGCCAGGGCGGCCTTGGATAAGCTGCCGTTTGCTTTTCAGAGGCACGCCAATGCCGTTCCTTGCCAGCTGAGATCTTAGGCAAGTCCCTTTACCTCTTGAAGCATTAGTGTTTTTAATCAGTGAAATGGGGATAATAATAATGTCTAATAGAGTTTTCAGGAAGGTTAGATGGGAAAACATACCATAAACGCCTGGGATACGATGAGTGCTCAAAAATCTTGGCCATGATTATTGCAACGGAGAGGCCATGTGCTCAGTTCATGTGGAAGGAAAACCTGTCAGCTGGGAAACATTCCATTCCATTAATATGTTATTTCCAGAAGGCCCAGCTCGAGGTCAGATGAGGTCTTAGGTTAGGGGAAGGTAGAAGGCAGCCAGGGGCCTGGGGACTTGGCTTGTGAGTGACGGGAGAGACTGCTTTCAAAATACTGGGTCACTGATAAGGTTGCTCTTGCTCTCGACAGCCAGACTGGCCAGAGAGAATTCACACATCCCACTGGATAAACCCAGGTACCCTAACCCACTCCTGCAGCCTGCGGTTGGAGTTCAGCGGCAGGGCTGAATGTGTCCAAGCCCGAGTTACTGTGGCCAGGGCTGACCACGGTGCTTTTGTCTGTGGATGATGTGTTGAGAGTCCCTGACAAGGTACGTTGGGTGAACTGGAAACTGCAGTTTGCTATGTCACTTCCTGAGTTGTCCATAGCTTAGAGGGTATGGGATGAATCGATTTCAACTCACCCTTCAGTGTGTATAAGGAAGAGTGAATAGTACACAGGACACACACACACTTTTCAGCTAAAATAGATTTTAACATTTAGAATATTTGTCATGAAAATGAGGATTTGGGAATATTAAGGAAGTCAATGTTAAAACCCGTTATCAGCTTCTGTGGACCTTTGCAAATAAAGTATTGTGACAAGTTAATAGCCTTTACAGCTGCTCCTATGTCCTACTCATGACTTCTGGGTAATATCTCTGTACTTTATAAATGTATCATTTTCCTTGGAACGAGGCGTTCTTTGGATGGCCTATTCACTCACTAGACTAGCTCTTGGGTCACGGTGATGTAATTTTAGGTCTCCATCCTCAGGACCTTACAGCCTAATTAGATAACAAGTAAGTAAACCTAAGTGACAAAGGAGTATGTTAAGTGGCCTACTGTAGGCAGCTTATCATTTCTCCCGGGTTGGGGATATGATGAAAATCATAAAGAGGAAATCACCAGGGAGTGTGTGTGTGTGTGTGTGTGTGGAGGGGGGCATGAGCTGGTGGGAGGTGTGTGAGTGGAGAAGATAACAGGTGAAGGAGCTAGAGGTGTTTGCTCAGCTTTCTGTTTACATCTCCGACGTCTTTCTGCTTCACTTACAGGAAACACTGCTCCATCCCTGTTAGCACACATGCCCAGGACATGGGTAGGGGCCCTGCCAGTGGCATCGTCCCTTCCCCACTGCCTTGTTATTCGTGACTGGGCTGCACAGCTCTGACACCGACTGGCTGTCTTGTCAAGGGCAGAAGCCCAGTCCTACTGCCACTCCCTGGGCTGCAAGGGAAAGCTGTGTTTTGGTTTCCTCTTCTAGGAAATGGATGCAACGTTTCCTCTCTAGAGGATTAAATGGCATCACATCTGTTCAGTTCTCAAGACTCTATAGCCATCACATATCATCAATATAGTTAACTACGTAAGTGATCGCATTCCTGACTGCAGCGATCACAGTCTTGTCTCATCAACCATGTTACATTAGTGGATAGAAGTTTATATTCCCCCAGAGTTCCAGAGAAATTGGCAGATGTTAGCTAGTCCTAATCTAATTTTTCAAAGAGTTATTTCCCAGAATAAGTCACTGTGACTTCACCAAGGACCTTATTTGGTGGGAAAGAAAGCCCTGATTTCATTCTTAAAGCTGCTAGCCTTTGCTGGCTCATTGCAAATTGAGCAACACCGATGAATCCACAGGTCAAACACAGCCCAACATCAACGCCCGAGATTTTTTTTCCTGTGAGAATCTCTTGCTTGTCTGTTGATGATAAAAGGATGCTCCAACCACTGCAGAGGCAAACCCTTGTTCCTGGTACTTTCTTGACCTCAGGGTTTCAGAATCTTTTGGAGCACAGCCAGAGTAGGAAGTGCGGCTGTTCTTGGCCTGCTGGGGGCTGAAAAGAGAGTGGTGCAGGCTTGGCCAAAGGCTGGAGGGAGCAAAAGCTCAGCTCTAGGAAAAGTCAGCCCTGGGGCAGAACTGGGCAAGCAAGGGGGCTGCTTTTTGCTTCATGCTTTCCTGAGTAGTGAGAAATTTACTGAGCAAAATGCATGTGTCCTTGGATTGTGATGACAGGTATAAAGTTATGGAAAGAGGAGTCTGCTGAATTGGAAGATATATTTTGTCTTTCAAGTGTTAACATTTCATACAGTCTTCCTTTACTTCAGTCCCCAGAGTTCTTACACAGAGTGCTGTGTAAGAGGGAGAAAGAGAAGGTGGAGAGAGAAGAATGCTGCAGGGATGGGCCCTGGAGGACATTAGCAAAGGCTCCAGGCTAGAGCTGGAGACGCAGTGTGTCCGGGATGAGGGCTCGGCAAGGCTTCCTCACTAAACGCATAGAAAAAACACCAGAATGCAAGGTGTTAGGTGCACCGGCAAGAACCTTCAGGGCTTCTCTGGGCACTTCTGGTTTTCCAAAGCCACCATCTGAGACAAACTAGTGACCCGAGGCTGGAAGGAAGGGCAGGTGTGTGTGGGCCCTCGAGGTCAGGGTGGGCTCACAGAGGGCCTTCAGGCATGTGACAGTGACCTAGAGACTAAATTGCTCTTTCTCTGGAGGAAATGGATAACGTAGGAGTAACACACGCTTTTTTCTACCTTCCTACCCTGCTGAAAACCACGTCAGTGTCCAGCGCTCATTCTCAGAAGCCCTGAGCCAGGAGTGCCATCATGAGAGTTGCTGAGTTTGACAAATACAAATACTGAACACTAGTCCCATTGTGATTTCAGATAAACAACAAGTGATATGTTTAATATAACTATGTCCCAAATATCACATTCTTATATTCAAAAATTGTCCCTGTTTATGTTATTCTAAAATTCTAATATAACTGTGCCTCCTGTGTTTTCTCTCACCACCCTACCCATGATGACTACTTATGCTAATTACTTCATTGGCTGTTGTGTTTTGCTCAGTATATCTTTTTCTAGTTTTTGGAGAAGTTTTCTTTCTGGTACTTGAATATACGTTTTCCCTTCAGCAATGCATACAGGCACATCAAAGGTAAAGTTTGGTAAACAGTAAAAAAATCAGGTTAGGAAATTGCCTTGAGCCACCACTATCTCAACAGGAACAATTGGTGCTTAGCATCAGCCCTGCTAATGCTCTAATTTTTATGGTCAATCTTCCTTTGTGATTATAATTTATATATATGACTCTCATGTAAATTGCATGGTGCCTGATGTAAGAATCTTTCTCTTTTTTTAAAAGGAAAACTGAAATAAATATCACTTATGTATATGAATTATATGATACTACCAACTTATTTTACATGTTCCATCTAATATGCTTCATCTGTTCTTTTTGTCTTTCCTAATGGATACATTGTTTCCTTTATATCTTTTCTCTTTTCTATGGGAAACAAGTTACAAAAGTCTTTGCTCATTTTTGCTCCTTTCTAGCCTTGGAGTCAATTGTCTGCTAACTAAAGTGAATTATTTAATAGTTTTGGTAGGCAAAAGGATGACCCCAATGTTGTGCAAATCCTAATCTCCAGAACCTGGAAATGTTACATGTCAGAGGAGAATTAGAATGCAGATTAAGGAAGTAGAATTAAAGTTATAGCCAACTGACCTTTAGATGGGGACGTTAACCTGGTTTGTAACCTCAGGGGTCCTGTACAGAGGAAATGGCAGGCAGAAGTCGATGTTGGAATCAGAGTGAGATTTGCAGATGCTGCTCTGCTGGCTTTGAGGATGGGGATGGGGACATGAGCTGAGGAATACGGCGCCTTTAGAAAGTGAAAAAGGTCAGCGCGGCTGAAACCTCGAGTTTAGCCCAGTGAGGCCCATTTCGAATGTCTGACCTTCCACATGATTAGGGGATAAATATGTCTTATTCTAAGCCACAAAGTTTGTGGTGATTTCTTGCATGAGAAATTGAAAATTAACATGGAAGTCCTTGGCATTGAAAATCAGAGAGGTAACTTTTCAGTGTTTATTTTTTATTTTTTATTTATTTTTTTACCCTCACTTTGTGAACTTGGGAAACCATTTACTCTCTCTGAATTCCCTGACTCCTCATCAGCAAAATAGGCCTCTTAGTCATCACAGCTCATCTCCTGGCTACTCAGCAGAACTGAGGGAGGCAAGGAGATAAGGTTTATCTGAGCTCTGACGATGATCAATCACATACACCCTTAGTGATTGTCCCCACTTTGGTACTTCAGGGAACCTTACCAGTCCCTAACCATCTCCCAGGCTTTGTGCTTAAGTTTCACTCACATTCCCAAAGCCCTGGAAGGAACAAGGTTTTAAGGATTATGATCTCCATTTGCAGGGGAGGCACAGGGAGCCTGAAGACACGGGCCTTGCAGGGGAAGGCCACTCTGCCATGAACAGCAGAGCAGGACTTCAGCACATGCAGCTTTCATCCCAAGCCCCTGCCTTCACCGCAAGAGCCCTTTACTCAAAGTCCACTCATCTAAATGTTAATCAAATCTAAAAAAAACATTCACAACAATATCTAGACTGATATTTGACCAAACAGCTGATACCATAGCCTCGCCAAGTTAATACATAAAAGGAAAAATCATTATGTATGTTCCCAACAAAATATTAGGATATATTGAGCATTTGGCTTCTGTTTCATTTCCTAGGGCTTCTATAACAAATGGCCACAGACTTGGTGGTTTACGACAATAGGAATTTATCCTTCCACACTTCAGAAGACCCGAAGTCCAAAAGAAGGTGTTGGCAGGGCCATGCTCCTGCTGGGGGCTCCAGGGAAGAGCCTTTCCTGGTCTCTTTCTCCCAGTAACCCTTGGCATTTGTTGGCTTGTAGCTGTATCCATCTAATTCTGTCTGCCTCCATCATTATGTGACTCTAGAGGCCTGATGCACAAAATTTGTGCAAGGGGCTTGGCCCTTGCAGCCGCAGTGGCTGCCTCGGCCCTCGCAGCCCTGGCTTTGTCTGGAAAGTCATCTGGAAGGATGTCCCAAAGGTTATTTGGCTGCCTGGTCTAATTAATATATTCTGCTTTTATTATTATAGACTAGAGGCCCATTGCATAAAATTTGTGCACAGGTCCCCTTAGCCCAGCCTGCACCATCTTCAATCTGGGACCCCTCGGGTGATGTCCTACTGCCGGTTTAGGCCCGATCCAGGATTGGGCCTAAACTGGCAGTCGGACATCCCTCTCACAATCCAGGACCACTGGCTCCTAACTGCTCACCTGCCTGCCTGCCTGATCACCCCCAACTGTCTCCTCTGCCAGCCTAGTCTCCCCCAACTGCTTCCCCCGCCCCCCACCGGCCTTGTTGCTCCTAACTGTCCCTCCTCCCCACCCCCCTGCCAGCCTGGTCACTTCTCACTAACCCTCCTGCCAGCCTGGTCATCCCACGCAGCCTGTTTGGTCATCTGTTTTGTTGCGATGGTTGCTTAGTCTTTTATATATATAGATTCTCTCCTGTATTCCTGTGTCCTCTTCTTATAAGGACAATTGTCATTGGCCCACCTAATGCAGCAAGACTTAATCTTAGCCAATTTTATCTCCAAAGACCCTATCTCAAAATAAGGTCACATTCTGAAGTTCCAGGTAGACAGGAGTTTGGGGGGAGGACATTTTATCCCAGTGTAGTTACCATTTGTAGCTTGTAGCACTTCTATTTGCAGGTAAATACTTATTTCTTCAATCCCTCTCTTCTTTGCTTTTCACGTGAAGGTGCTCAAGAGGTGCTCATTTCACAAATAGACATTTAATTACTGAATGCTCCACATTTTTTTATATTAACTTGTATATTCTGTTGCATATTCCTAGGAACTAAAGATAATCCACTTATTTATTTATTTATTTATTTATCCATTCATTCTTTCCTCTTCTAGTGAGAATCAGTTTTAAATTGAAGGTAAATATTCAGTTCACAGATACAAATACTTTGCCCTTTGTTCTGAGTTGCAGAACTCAGACTCCAACAAGGTTTCCCCTTCACTACAGCCCTGCCGCCATTAAGTGTTCCCTAAGGAACCTTGGCGCCTTTTCCCTGCTGTGGGTGCGACATACTCACTAAGGCCCCAGATCTCACCCATCAACACATCCTTCTGCCATTTCCTGGCCATGGCCCTGACTTTGTGGTCAGTGTCCAGAGGGCATGTGCTTACACCTGAGAAACAGAAGCTCTGAATGAGAAGCTCCTGGAGTGGTGAGAGCAGATGACAGTGGGGTCTTCCTGAGGCAACGCAGGGCTGGGCAGCAGTGGGACTGGTGCTCGGAGGGAAGAAGAGGGGAAGGAGCACCCATGCGGGGCTCTTCAGTGCAGCTCTGCCATGGAGAGGACAGGTCTGGGACTGGGCCCCAAGTGGCTGGGCTGAGCTGAGCAGTAGGCACTGGAGACCTGTGGGAAGCCATTGAAGACATTTAGTGGAAAGAAACAAGGTTAGGTTCACACTGAAACCCCCTTACATCTCCAGCTTCTGGCCTCTTCTACTCCAGTTCTCAGACTGTTCAGGAACCTGCCTGTCCTGAATTGTATGGGGATAATGAGTTGCTTTTTCATTCTTTGGCAGCAGCTTTCCTCTCACTCCTGTTTTCCCCTCAGTCCTGGCCTCCTCCCTCCTGTCAGATCTTAGAAGTGTGCCATTTGTCACTTGCTCTGTGGACCATATGTGAGGCCCTCCAAAGAAGCCCGTGTCCTCTGTCCTGTGTCCTCCACGTGCAGAGGCAGGGATGGCATGTCCTTGTTCATCGTCGTACCCAAGCAGAACAACTCATACTAGTATGTACTAAAAGCTCAAAAAGTTTTGGTTTCTTAAATGAATAAACAAACGAATTGGTGCATTGGGAAGATCCAGAGTATCAGGCAAGGCTCAATAATGACAGCTGCCATCCTAAGAGCCTCTGAGGTAAAGGGTTTATGGCAACAGTCTGACCTTGTACAGTGGTGGGAGGAGTTGGGGTCCCAGTGAGTGTCAGGGATGAGGGAGGCATCAGCAAGACCTCAGACTGAGAAGGTCAGCATGTCCAGCCATAAAAGTGGGAAAGTAGAGAGGGCAGTGGGGGAGGTTCACATTGTCTCTGTGTAGCTGCTGACTTGTGGATCCCAACTAATTTCTGTGGTGGGGTTGGGATCACTGTTGGTAAGTAAGGTCAGAAGTCAAGACAGATAGCTAGATTGGGTAGGACAGCTTAATCCTCCCTGAACATTTCATATCTGTCCTTCACCACATCTAATCTGGAAGAAAACCTTCGGATAATAATGATAACTCAGCTTCTGCCTTCCAAATCTAGCATAAGTCCTTCTTTTGGCCAGCCTAAACTGGAACATTCAAGAAAGGGAATTCTGGGAAAACGTAGTCCTCAGCTTTACAGAACACAGTCAACCATACCTGGTACCAGGTGAAAAGCCAGAATCAATTTCATTACAGAAGGCAGAAGGTCAAATAATTATAATATTTGTTATTATCATTATAATTACAATAGTTAACATTCACATAGCACTTCTGATGTATCATACACTGTCCAAGGTCTTAACACATAGTAAATAATGTGAGCCCGACTTTTTAGTCACATTTAAATAAAGAATCCTGATAGGTTTTCATGGTATTTTTCTTAATTATCCCTGTTGGCATATAAAAATCTAGAACATTTAAAAATAATAGCTATATATAAATATAATTCACATGCCATAAAATTTACCCTCTCAAGTTATACAATTCGATGGCTTTTAGTATATGCACAGAGTTGTGCAAACATTACCACTATCTAATTTTAGAAGATTTTCATCACCCAAAAAGAAACCCACCCCATTCCCCCAGACTCTGGAAACGACTAATCTACGTTTTATCTCTATAATTTGTCTATTCTGGGCATATGTCATCATGCTATTGGCCTCACTTCTAAGACACAGACATCACAAGGAAAGAAAGGCACCATATTCCTGGCCCAAGGTCATGAAGACTCACTCATGTGCTTTATTCTAAGAGTTTTGTAGTTTTACGTTCACATTTAAGTCTATGATCCATTTTGAGATAATTTTTTTTATATGTTGTGAGGTAGAGATACAAGTTCATTTCTTGCTTGTGCATATCTAGTCCCATAGGCCTTTGTTGAAAAGACTGTTTGTTCTTCCAATGAACTGTCTTGGCATCCTTGTTAAAAATTAATTGACCATAGATGTAGGAGTTAAATTCTGGACTCTCAATTCTATTCCATTGCTTTATGATATATGTCTGTTCTTATGCCAATACCACATACTCTTGATTATGGTAGCTTTTTAGTAAGTTTTAAAACCAGGGAGGGTGAGTCTTCTAACTTTGTTCTTTGTTAATATTGTTTTGTCTATTTTGGGTCCCTTAAATTTACACATAAATTTTATGATGAACACTGTCAATTTCTTTTAAAAAGCAAGCTGGGATTCTGTTAATGATTGTAATGAATCTATATCCCAATTTAGGGAGTGTTACCACCTTACTAGTATCGAGCTTTCATGAGATCCCCCCCTCCCCCCGCCCCATTTATTTAGCTCTTCTTTAACTGACCTCCAGGCCGATTGGCTAGAAGGACTAATTGCAACTACAGTGGAAGAGCTGCTGTGCAAGAGACACCCCAATGGAGGAGGACTTATTTCAGTGGGGCTTTGGTGCTCACAGAGTTTGCTCTTGATTTTTTCTCTTGTGGATGTGTAGTTATAATTTGACATGGTCTGAAACTGTCCACCAGGTGCGCTGGCTTTGGAGCATTCCAGGAGGTGCAAAATCAGCCACTGCCTATGTCCTGCCTGGGGCCAACCAGAACAAATTATAGAATGATCTGGAGATGGCTGCTACTTGTATTGGGCTTGGAGATTCCCAGGAGAGGCCAAACTGTGAAACAAGACATGCTGCTGCTAGTGCCAGGCCTATGATTGCTTATTGAGAGGTGTGGGGCATTCTGAGTCCAGCTGCTACTTGTTTGAGAGATTTTAGGAGACTCTGAAGCCTGAGTCAGGACAGGCCTTTCATATGGAAAAACCACTGCAAACAGTTTGGGTGGGGCTGCAAGCTGGGATGGGGTGGCATCTCAGAGAATCACCAGGGTTGGGCTAACAGTGTGAGCCATGTTGATGGGAGTTCAGATATGGCACCTGCCAGACAGTTTTGTGGCAGGGTAAGTTTTAGCTGGGAGAAAGCTGCCCCCTGAGTTCTTGTCCTAATGCCAAAAATCTTAGTTCCTCCCTGTATGTCCCTGGATCCTTTCAAGCTGCCCCAGTGCTAGAGATCAGAGGAAGTGAGTCTGAGTAAGTCTGCACTGGCCCTTTATATTTATTTATTTATTTATTTATTTATTTATTTATTTATTTATTATATATTTTATTAATTTTTTACAGAGAGGAAGGAAGAGAGATTGAGAGCTAGAAACGTCAATGAGAGAGAAACATCGACCAGCCGCCTCCTGCACACCCCCTACCGGGAATGTGCCCGCAACCAAGGTACATGCCCTTGACCGGAATCGAACCTGGGACCTTTCAATCCGCAGACCGACGCTCTACCACTGAGCCAAACCGGCTTCGGCTGCACTGGCCCTTTAAAAGGCTATGTCTGGGTCTTCAGCAGGCTCTGGTGTCACTCAGCCACAATTTCTGCTTATATCTATATATCTTTATCTATGTCTATGTCTATATCTATATCTATATCTATATCTATATCTATATCTATATCTATATCTATATCTATATCTATATCTATATCTATATCTATATCATCTATATATTTATAAAATATATTTTATTGATTTTTACAGAGAGGAAGAAAGAGGGATAGAGAGTAAGAAACATCAATAAGAGAGAGTCATGCCCACAACCAAGGTACATGCCTTTGACCAGAATCAAACCTTTCAGTCTGCAGGCCGACACTCTATCCACTGAGCCAAACCGGTTTTGGCTCTGCTTTTATTTTTTTAGCCTAAAGTTATGGGGACTTTTCTTCCCAGCTCTGGAACCCTGGGCTGAGGGGTCTGGTGTGGGGCTGGGACCCCTTACTCTTCATGCAAGTCCTCTGCGGCCAAGATTTCCCTCCTAATTAAACACACGTAAGTGTTGGACTAGCCAGTTCTGCACCTCTGCCCCCTACCAGTCTTGATGTGCTTTCTTCTTTACTTTTCTAGTTGTAGGACTTCCATTCATCCAGAATTAAGGGGGTTCTGAATGATGGTTGTTCTCTATTTTAGTTGTAATTTTGATGTGGTTGTGGGAGAATGCAATGCAGGCATTTACCTATGGTGGCATCTTGTTTCCTCTCTCCTTTTAATTCTTTAAATATGGTTTCCTTAAGTCTTTAGTATATACTGGATGGTGAAAAACTAGATTTACACTTGTTCATATGGAAAATAATACAATAATTAATAAATAAGAACACAATATGATAGTTTTGGGTACTCACAAAATATATATATATTTATATTTATAGTGTGGTTAAATTCTTTTATTACCTTGTTAAAATCCTGTCTGAATTATATTTATATATCTTTTAAACTTTTTTCTTTGAAATCCAATAACTGAGCTTTGTGAGAGGAAAGTTTCTATTGGCACATTTTCTTGTTCTTGATTTTGGGTTATGCTTTTCTGTTTCTTTGTGTGTCTTGTGTTATTTTGTTGTTGAAAATTGCATATTTTTTATATAATGTGACAACCCTGGAAATCAGAATCCCCTTTCCTTCTTTTCACCCCAGGATTTCTTGTTGCTATTTAGTTATTTTCCTGAGATAATTATGTAAATTCTGTGGTTTTTGTCAGGTGTGGCCACTGAAGTCTGCTCATTTAGCTTAGTGGCCAGCTCATGATTGGACATCGATTTTCTTAAATGCCTTAAGCCGGTAGTCTCTTCCTATTTTCTGAGGGGATCTGTGTGGATATTGGTGCATACTTCAAATACTCTGACAGGTTACAATTCTGCTTGAATCTTCACTTCCTACTTACACAGTCCTTTAAGAAAACCAGAGTTTAGAGATTAGGTCCTTCTCATGTTTTTCTTGAGCATTCACACAGCCTTGCAAAGAGCCTTCGCATTTCCTAGCAATATGTTAAAATGTTTCAAAACTCCTTATAGACATCTCATTTCTCATATATATATATATATATATATATATATATATATATATATATATACACACACACACACAGTTTATGGCCAATCTGTTGTTTGCCCCATTGGTACTGCTGTCAGGAAGCTGCAATGTTCAATAATTGCTATTGTTTATTTTCTACAAATAACAGGCATAGGATTGTTTGCATGGAGTGAGTTCTATGTCAGATGAAATAAAGGCAAGTGCTGGGAACAGAGTTTTCCAAAGAACTGCCAGATGGGTTAAATAATGTCTTAATTGCTGAAGGAGCTTTCAGAACTCCAAACCCATTTCCTTCACTCTTGTGGCTACTAGGCTGTTACTTTTCATGGGAAGTGTATTTGAAATGTTGGTGATTTCCAATCCTTCTGCAGAGCTTGGGAGAGAAATATGATAGGCAGAATAATAATTCCTTGCTTTATGCTCATGTCTTAATTTCTATAACCTATGAATATGTTAAGTTACATGGCCAAAGGGAATTAAGTTTGCTAATTAGTAGCCCTTAAGATGTACCGTGTTTCCCCGAAAATAAGACATCCCCTGAAAATAAGACCTAGTACAACTTCGGTAGAAAAAATTAATATAAGACACTGTCTTATTTTCAGGGAAACATGGTATTATCCTGGATTGTCTGTGTGGGCACAGTGTCATCACAAGGGTCCTTAAATGTGGGAGATGGAGGTAAAGATGAAGTTGGTGTGATGTGACCTAAAAAGGACTCAACCCTGCATTGTTGGCTTTGAGGATATAAGGAAGCCATGAGCCACAGAATGAGGACAACCTATAGAGACTTTAGAAGGCAAAGAAACAGATGGGCCTCTAGATTCTCCAGAAAGAAATGCAGTTCTGCCATTATCTTAATTATAGCCCAGTGAACTTTTGACCTACAGAAATGTAAGATGATAAGTTTGTGCACTTTTTAAGCTATTAAATATGTGGTGATAGAAAACTAATACAAGAGAGATGGGCATAGGACAAGTTAAAATGCTCAGTTTTCTTACTGAGATTCAGCCATTTTTCTTATTTTGTTAATCCTCATCTGAGGATGTTTTTCGTAGATTTTTTAGAGAGAGTAGAAAGGAAGGAAGAGAGGGAGAAAAGCATTGGTGTGAGAGAGACACAGGTTGCCTCCTGTGTGTATCTCAACCAGAGCCAGGGTTTGAACCTGCAACCCAGTTAATGTGCTCTTGACTGGGAATCGAATCCTCAATCCTTCAATGTGTGGGCTGATGCTCTAACCACTGAGTGACACCAGCCATGTCTCATCTGTTTTTCTTAAATAAACACTCATTGGATAGTTGTAATCCTTTGGATAATTTTCAGAGTTTTGAATAAGTTGCTTTTGATTTTTTTAAATAGTGTTCTTGTTGCTTTTATTCAGAAGTGGGTCTTTGGAGGTCCTTATTTGCTTTTTCAGAATTATTTATATTCGGACAACAATTTAAAGTTGTTTGTTGAAGTCCTAGGAAGTCTGCAGAAAGTTTCCAAAGCACATTATTATAGGAAACCACAGGATGATCAAGTAAGACTCTAGGCCTTGATCCAAAAACATTAACCTAAAGCAATTCCATTTTTATATGTTCCATTTAAAGTTTATTTGAAGGGTTCTTTGTTTATTAAAAATAAGCAAATTTGAAAACTCTGCTCTGTCTTCTTGCCCTGATTTTTCACACAGTCTTGTAATCACAAATAACACATCTTAAATAAATTATATGATGATCACTTCCTTTACATGAGTCATTGCATTGTTCTAAGTAGTGGTGGATGACACCTAGTCCCAGATATGAGAACATAGACTTGAGTAGGTCACCCAATGGAGCTGCCAATTAACCATTAACTGGTTGACTAAATTAGTATGAAGTAGGCTAAAATATCAATCTGAATTGAAGACAGATAATAATATTTTAAAAAGGCATCAACATCAATAGTCAAAGTTGAGTGTTAAAGTTGAGTGGCTTCACAAAGTTGAGTGTTAAAGTTGAGTGGCTTCACATACTACAACTTCCAATTTATAGAGGCAGCTATGTTGTTTTTAAGTTCCAGTGAAAGGAAGTCATAAATAGTTGCATACATTTCTGGAATGATTACAAAGAACCAGGGCAGAGTCCATGGTGAGGTGGAAGACCCAGTGCTCATGGGCCTTGGGCTAGAAGGCTATCAGCACCATCCTGGAAGCTGTTGTTTGTGATCTTGAGAAAAATAGGACTGTGACAGAGAGTTCCAGGAATTTCACTCACAGACTTACTTGAATCCCATTGCAAATCATTAGCTGTGTTATCTTGGGGTAACAATGTAATATCTCTGAGCCATGTTTTATTATCCTGAAAAGAAAGAAATACTCGTCTCTCAGGAATAGGTGGGATAGCATATAAAGTTGGCTAGCATAGGGTTGGCTCTCAGGAGAAATTCCCTTCCCTGATCTGTTAGCGAATGTTTTGGTAAAAAACCTAATCGTAGAAGTTAGTTTTTGGCCAGAAGTGATATATGAATCCATAGAATTGGTGTGATAGTATTTATAGTGTCATATATCCAGCCATTCTATGAAGTTGATAATTTCTGGGTGATTTTCAGAGTAGTCTTTTATTTTCATATCTTGTCCAAGGCATTGGAAGAATTACTATCAACTCCCGAAGGAAAATTGCCTTGTTGGATTAGAAAGTATTGATGATGGTAGACATGAGGTGAGCAATTTCTGCCTGGAAGGCAAAAGTCTCCACCTCCTCTTCTCTATGGTGCACCACTTCCTCAGGCCTCTTGAAGGCGAAGAGATCTAAGTACTAAAAAGCAGGGACTAGAATTGGCTCACAAACAGCAAGCTGTGCGCATGTGGGAGTGACTCAAGAGGAATTTGATCTCCCTGATAATGCACTTTCTCCTTCAGTTGTAAGGGATATTAAATTGTAAGGGACCCTTCAATTGTAAGGGTCTTTCACTAAGGACCACTGAGCAGAGCATGGTTATCTCAAGAGGAGAAAATGGACGGAGGACATTATGCTTATTCATAATGAACTAGAGGCCTGGTGCATGAGTTCATGCAAGGGTAGGGTCCAGCAGGACAGCCCTGATCAGGGTGGGAGGGCTGATTAGGGGTTGGGCTGGCCAGGGGGAGGGGCCTTGGGCAGTTGGTGGGCTGGCCCCACCCCTGGTTGAACTCCAGGTCCAGGGGACAATTAGCCTTTTATTAATAGGATAAGTTCCAAAAAGATTGTCTAAAAAAAAGTATTTTTTTCCTGAAATAAAGATCTTTGGACCACTGTCCATATTTTCCAACAATGTATTTCTTCTCAATATTTTTTATTACAAGAGGAAGAAAGTATTAATTTTTTTATTACCACTTTGTATGATGATTATTTACAACCAAGACACTCTGCTAATTCTTTTTTTAACCAAAAGGATGTGATGTGTTTCTGTCTTAGGACTTGCACATTCTAGTGGTGGTTTTGAGAGGAAAGGATTAAACCTGGACCTATTCTGAAGAATAAAATGAACTTTAAGACACATGAGAAGTATTTTTAAAAGACTCCTCAATTCTAGTTTGTGGAGCAAATGTTATTGTGCACAAAACCCACCAGAGAACATCATTAAAAATGTAGATGAGAAGACTGAACCCCAAGATTCTGATTTTGCTAAGTATGCTAAAATATTCTGGAAATTGTCTTTTTAATGAGCGCCCCAGGAGATATGTTACAGGTGCTACAGAGCCACCTAGTGAGGAGCCTGGAAGCCCCTTTGCTTCCTCCAACACCTTACTGTATACAGAGAGAGACAGGGTCATTTCCTCAAAGTTGAGCAGTTAATAAAGACCAGAACTCCATTCTCAGATCGGTATTCTTTATATTATTTCATCCTATTTTCTAAGAAGATTTCTTATGATTTCTATTTTGAGAAGAGTCATAGCAAAGATATGGGTTAAAGTAGAATTTAGAGAAAGTTCTTAAGCTGATAACTTTTCAAAAGCAATTTAAAAATTCAACCACTCTTAATCCATTCAATGTCTGAATTGATTCTTTGCAGGTTGGCTGGAGAGACAGGGAGCCACAGACAGTTACCAAAGGAACAGGTTCTCTCTCTCCTAACAGAGCAGTTTATCATACGGCTTTTCACTTTCCTGTAATGCCATCTTGGTGGCCTTTGGAGGTTGTGTCCTTGCAGCTCATTAACCTGTTCAGCAGCAGGCACTCAGGACTAAGCTCAGAGCTGGCCTTGAAACTGCCATGAGCATTCCTGGTACTTCATCCGTATTTGTCACAAGATTGGAACAGTTGTTGCATGAAGCACCAGGACTTGTGTGGTGTGGCCCACACTGCCAGAGACCGAGGGCTAAGGATCCTGTTGGGGCTGAGAGTGTACTCTGTATCTACCTTTATTTTCTAAAGGGAATTGCTTTTCCTCATTTGGTCTTAATTCTTAAAGATCAACACTCTTCACAGCACAGAACAAATTAGAAAGAAACCAGAATATAATTAATTGTCATTCTGGGTAAAGAAATCATTCTGCTGAGTTCTTAAATCAGAAGTTAATCATTTTTAGAAAGCTGGAAAACATGGTCTGATGGGAGACATTAATTGAGCAATTTAGGTTGTTCCCTTCCCGAAACCTCCATCAAAGCCTGAAGTAAATGGATTGTCGGGGGAAAGCACCCTGGGACGTTCGTGAGAACAATGGTGCTCCTGGGACTTGTTCAGACAGGACCACCTCCGCCAGCCAAGGAGCATGCCTCAGAGGGGACATCCTGAATGTGTCTTCCACACTCCGCTTCGGATCCAATAAACACAGCGCCTGTGCCTTTTATCATCAGATGATAGAATCTTCTCTCCAGAGATGGCAGAGTTCCATCGTGATCACCTGCCAAGTTGGGCCTCTTTCAAAGGCCCACAGTTCAAACTGGGCTCAGGACAAAAGGGCGAAACTATGCAGCTCAGTGTGACTTGGACCTAACTGCCCGGCGGAGGTCATGCTTCCTCTCTCTTTTTGAGGCAGTAACACTTTGCTAGCAGCAAGAGATCTTGGGGGTGTGGTGGAGTTGAGAGGAGAGAATGATTCATAAAAAAGTTTGCAGGCCGGAGACCTTTTCCTCTGGAATTCCCACATAATGTGGGAAGATGTTGCACACACACCGTAGGCTTCAGTGCGGCAGCCAGCTGTTTGGATGCCATCCCTGCGTGCAGGTGGTCAGGCGTTTCAGCAGCCACACCCACACTGGCAAGAAGAATAAGAAACTGCCAGCAACGATGTCATATACCTATTTTTAGTAGCAATCTGATTTTATTTTTTCTAGAAATTTCAAAGCTTGGTAATCCAGTTTGCATAATATATTCATTATGTTGTCACACAAACAAAGGAGACTTAGGAGTGTTGTGATAATATATACATTAGAGGCTACTGTGCTTTAAATTTTTATTTTTTTTTTATTTTTTTTTTTTAGCTGCATGTGTCATAAAAATGATGTTGGTGGAAATTTATTTTTATTTTGTTTGTCCCAGCAGGGTCTGGTGAATGCCAAGATTACCCTTTGGGGGTGCTTTGTTTAAAGTTTTTATACTTAATGTATTTTAAATTTAAACTGTTTAGTTTTTAATCTGAAGTTTGGAAACCTAGAGTGTAGCTCTTTGAAAAAAGATAATTTATTGAGTGCTGAATTTAAGATTTGGTATGATTTTGTTTTAATGCATGTGTTGGCAGAAATAATATAATTTGATTAATTTTTTAAAGATATGAAACCTGTTTGCTTTACTCCAAAAGGCTTAGGATATATTATAATAAGGCTTAAAATCATCTGCACTATAATAATAGCTTCAGTATTAATATTTTATTTATTTTTTATATATTTATTCATAAATAGCAATAATTTATTTCTCATGGTCCTGGAGACTGGGAAGTCAATATTAAGGTGCTGGTAAATTTGGTGTCCCAGGAGGGCTCATCTCCTGGCTTGTGAATAGTGATTTTTTTTCTTCTTTCTTTCATTTATTTTATTGATTTTTTTTTTACAGAGAGGAAGAGAGAGGAATAGAAAGTTAGAAACATCGATAGAAGAGAATCATTGATCAGCTGCCTCTTGCACACCTTCTACTGGGGATGTGCCCACAACCAAGGTACATGCCCTTGACCGGAATCGAACTTGGGACCTTTCAGCCTACAGGCTGACACTCTATCCACTGAGCCAAACGGTTTCAACAATAGCGGTTTTCTTTTTGTCTCTTTACTCCGTGGAAGGGGCAAGGGAGAGACTAATCCTGTCTAAGACAGCTTTGTCCTAATGACCAAATCATCTTCCCAAGGCCTCCCTCCAAACACCATCACATTGAGGACTAGGTCTCAGTGTGAATTTTAGGACACAAACACACAATTTGTAGCACCAGCGGTTGGCAAACTCACCTTTGACAAGCCATACCCAGCTTGCTTCTTATTTTTGCAAATAAAATTTTATTGGAACACAGCCATACTCATTCATAGTGACTCTGGCTGTCTTCATGCTACAATAGCAGAGCTGAGCAGTTGTGACAGAGATCTTATGGTCTATGCAGTTGAAGATATTTACTATGTGACCATGAGTCTACATAGCCTAAGGCAACTTGGAACTCCTCATTCTTGTTTTAGATCAAAGTACAAATCAGGTTAATTTAAAAAAATATATATTTTATTGACTTTTTACAGAGAGGAAGAGAGAGGAACAGAGAGTTAGAAACATCAATGAGAGGGAATCATTGATCAGCTGCCTACTGGGGATGTGCCCGCAACCAAGATACATGCCCTTGACCGGAATCTAACCTGGGACCCTTGAGTCTGCAGGCCAACATTCTATCCACTGAGCCAAGTAGGTTTCAGCTAAATCAGGTTAATTTTTAAAGCTGTGGTAGCAAGATAAAACTTGGAATTTGAATACTATTAATTTTTATTAGCAATTTAATAAGAAAACATTTTCCCGTGGCCTTACTAATATAAAGAAAAAAAAAAGAATCTGATGATTTTAAAATTGAATTTCTTATATTTTCCTACAATTCTAAGAAATTCTATCCCTGTGAAGGTTAAGTAGAATTTTTTCCTTTATAGGGGAAAGCTAATATTTAATGAATATCAATTACATACCCAACACTGAATGAGACACTACGTTAAATAATGTCATTTAATCATTTGTAACATAGTCATAACATTCATAGTCATTTGTTTTAGTTCTTTTGGGATATGGGGAAACTGAGGGCTAGAGAAGTGGTAGCCTGAAATGTGCTCAATGTCAACATTGATAAGTGAGGGAATCTGATTAGTCTCCACTGCCCAGGGTCTTCCTACTTAGAAGCATGTTCATGGGGCTGATAAAGTGCAATATTAAGAAAAAATAACGTTTAACTGAGTGACCAATTCCTGACAGAGTTTCTGAAGTAGGTTCCTTACATTGTATGAGGAGAAGGTTCTGCTCAAGTTTGCTGTCGTTGCCACATAAAATTAAAGCAGACCCTATTCTCCAAGCATGCTGGATAACCAAAATTATACTGTTTTCAATAGTCTTACCAATTTAGTAAGATTATATTAAATATCTTATTCCATCTCTTCATTTTCAATCTGTGTCTGTCTTCAGATCTGAAGTGAGTCTCTTGTAGACAGCATATGTATGGGTCCTGTTTTCTTATTCATTCAGCTAACCTATGTCTTCTGATTGAAGCATTTAGTCCATTTATATTTCTTATTTATTCAGCTAACCTATGTCTTCTGATTGAAGCATTTAGTCCATTTATATTTAAAGTGATTATTAAATTAATTTAATAAGCACTTTCCAGTTGCCTTACTAATATAAAGAAAAAAAGAATCTGATGTTATATTTATTTTTTATTGTATAGGTATATAGTTATTGCCATTTTATCATTTATATTTATGTTGGTTTTTTTCCCTCTCATAACATTTCCTGTAATACTGGTTTTATAGTGATGAACTCCTTTAACTTTTTCTAGTCTGGGAAGCTCTTTATCTATCATTCAATTTTAAATGATATTCTTGGTTGTAAGTCCTTGCTTGACATCACTATGAATATTTCATGCCAATCCCTTCTGGCCTGAAAAGTTTCTGTTGAGAAGTCAGCTGATAGTCTTATGGAGTGCACTTGCAGGTAACAATGGCTTTTCTCCTGCTGTTTTTAAGAGTTTTCCTTTGTTTTTAACCTTTATCATTCTGGTATGGGTCTTTTTGGGTTCATATTGTTTTGAATTCTCTGTGCTTCTTGGACTTGTAGGTCTATTTCCTTCAGCAGGTTGGGGAAGTTTTCAGTCATTATTTCTTCAAGTAGGTTCTTAGTCCCTTGCTCTCTCTCTCTTCTTCTGGTATCCCTGTGATGTAAATGTTGTTATTCAGATTTTATTCCAGAGACCCCTTAAATTTTCCTCATATGTTTTGTTCTTTTTGCTGTTGTGATTGGGTGTTTTCTGCTATCTTGTCTTCCAAATTGCTGATTCCATTTTCTACTTCATTTGGTTATTTCTTCTAATGTATTCTTTATTTATGACTGGGTATTTCCCATGGCTTTTATGTTCATTTTTATGCTTACTATCTTTTCATTGAAATTTTCACTAAGTTCCTTGAGAATCCTTATGACCAGTGTTTTAAACTCTATATTTGTAAGATTGCTTACCTCCATTTCTTTCAGTTATTTTTCTAAAGATTTCTCTTGTGCTTTCACTTGGAACATATTTCTTTGTTTCTCAATTTTGGCTACCTCTTTGTATTTGTTTTTATGAATTAAGTAGATCTGCTATGTCTCTCAGTTCTGGCAGAATGGCCTTATGTAGTAGGTGTCCTGTGAGGCCCAGTAGCACAATTTACCTGATCACCTGATCCAGGTGCTTCAGGAATATTCCTTGTGTGGATTGTGCCTGCCTTCCTATTGTAGTTGAGCCTTAACTGCTGTTTGCACATCAGTGCGTGGTATTTACCCTCAGGCTGACTAGCTTTGAAGATTGGCCATGACCACAACATATGAGCTGCTGTGCAGGGGATGACCTATAGAAGGTCTACCTATTAGGACCTACAAAGCAATTTGCAGTTTGTGCTGGGCCTGGATGCACATGGGAGAGACCTAGGTTAGATGCCATCAGTACTGGTCTGGAGGAGGTCAGAAAAAGGCACACTAAGGCCTGCCTCTCCCTGTCCATTTCCTGTAAGGCTCAGCTGCTGAAAGAGCTTGGGCAGTATGCAAGTTGTGTGAGACAGGGTCTCAGGGGGGTCACCAGAGTGGGGTAAGTGATGTTCACCAGGTTATTGCATATACAGATTTTACACCAGTGCTGAGCCTGGGCCACTCAGCAAAAGTCATAGGGTCCATCAAGGCCAGCTGCCACTCACCTGGGGCCTGTGAACCTCTGAGAGTTTTGTAAGAAAGAATACAGTGTAGGTCAAGGCTGTCTGCCTACCATGAAAGATCCTTGGGTGGTGCACAATTAGGATGGCACAATGCCCTACAGAGTTGTCAGGATGGAGCTAGTGAAGTTCACCAGGAAAATGCAGAGTTAGATTTGGCCTCGTGGAGGAGGATCAATGGCAACTGCCCTTTTAGTCCCTTCTCTGAAGCCAAACAACTTATTCCTTCCTGTATGTCTCTGGCACCTCCTCAGCCTCTGTCCCTCTCCCAGGGCCTAGGGGAAGTCCTTGTGAACAAGTGAGTCTGCATGTGGGTCCTTTAAAAAAGGATGCCTAGGGTTTCAGCTGCTCTTCTGGCTCATCTAGATGGACAGAATATCCATTAATTTTCACAGCTCGATGTGGAGGTTCCTCTTCCTGGCACTGGTGTTCTGGGCTGGGGAGCCTGGTGTGGGGCTGAGCTGCCCGGCTCCATAGTGGGGACGTCTGCAGTGGAGACATCCCTCCCACTCTCAACCACCACATGTGGGTGTGAGGCCAGCCTGTTTTGGGTGCTCATTCTCCTACCAATCTCAATGTGGCTTCTTCTTTATACCGTTAGTTATAGGACTTCTGTTTAGTTAGTTTTTCAGAGGTTTATCCAGGTTGATTGTTGTATAGTAGTTATAATTTTGATGTAGTCATTGAAAGAGGTGAGTATAGCATTTATCTATCTTGCTATCTTGACCAGAACTCTATTTATTCCCATTGTTTATTAGCAGAGATCACTTCTTTGATCTGTACTACACTACTGGCTTTTGTTTTATTTGGTTATGAGCTAAGTGGAAAAGAGCAATTATTTTTGTATTTACTGTTTAGAATCCATTTTACAGGAACTCCATAAATAAAACTTAACAAAAGGAAGACAAACAATCCAATAAAAAAATTGGTCAATCCCAATACCTCTCAAATCTCTTACCTTAGCCTACATCTACAAATCCAAATATATTCTTTCATTTTTGGAACAGACTCTTTATATATACTTGTAAATCCCAGAGGTGTTTATTAGGCAAACTTTGTGAGGAATGTGGATGGAATCAGAAGTATTGTGTGTGCACTTGAATGTATCTACTTTTTTTCCTACCTGGCATCTACTGATGCCTCCTTGGTTCACAGACACAGGGGGATATCTGCAGGGGAAGAGACGGGCCATTCCCTTCACATTATTGATCCTAGAGCCTGGCACAGCTCTTGCTACAGAGCAGGCACTCAATCATGTTTGTAGAATGTATTGTTGTATTATATAGGTCCTCCCTTTTCCACCATTAATATGATTAAGCAGACACTTAATCATATTTGTAGAATGTATTGTTGTAAGTATTATATAGGTCCTCCGTTTTCCATCATTAACATCTTCCAGCCCACTTCTGTCTCCTCCTAGGCCCTCACTACCCATTGTCTGTGTCCATGGGTGAGCATATATGCATACAAGTTCATTGGTTGATGTCTTCCCACCCACCCTCCCCTGCCTTCCCTTTGAGGTTCGACAATCTGTTCATACTTCTGTTCTGGGTCAATTTTTGTTCACATTTATTTGGTTCATTAGATTCCACATATGAGTGAGATCACGTGATACTTATTTTTTCTTTGAGTGGCTTATTTTGCTTAGCATAATACTCTGCAGGTCCATCCATGCTGTTACAAATGGTAATAGTTCTTTCTTTTTTATTGTTGAATAGTATTTTATTGTGTAAATGTACCATAGTATTTTTATCCACTCATCTACTGATAGGCACTTAGGCTGTTTCCAAATCTTAGCTATTGTAAATTGCACTGCTAAGAACATAGGGGTGCATATATCTTTCTGGTTTCTTAGGATAGGTTCCTAGAAGTGGGATCATTGGGTCAAATGGGAGTTCCATTTTTAATATTTTCAGAAAATGCCATACTGTTTTCCATAATGACCGCTCTACTCTGCACTCCCACCAGCAGAGTACTAGGGTTCCCTTTTCTTCACATCCTTAGAAGCACTTGTCATTTGTTGATGGTAGCTATTCTGACATGTTGGAGGTGTTACCTCATGGTCATTTTTATTTGCATTTCTTGGATGATTAATGACTTTGAGCATTTTTTTCATCTGTATCTTGGCTTTCTGTAGGCCTACTTTGGAGAAGTGTCTATTTAGATCCTTTCCCCCTCTCCCCCCCCTTTTTTTTGATTGGATTGTTTGTCTTCCTTTTGTTAAGGTGTATGAGTTCCTTATATATTTTGGACATTAAAATTTCATTGGAAATATCATTTGCAAATATATTCTCCCACACAGTGGCTCTCTTTTCATTTTGTTGATGAATTCTTTTGCAGTGCAGAAACTATTTATCTTAATGTAGTCCCATTTATTTATTTTCTCCTTAGTTTCCATTGTCCTAGCAATGTACTCCAAAGTCTCTCCTACAGAACCTCTAACAGAGCCTTAAGGAGAAAGCAGTGGCCTGTCTTCCCTGAAGAAAATAATGCCCCCTTTACAGGAGGAAAAAGCATGAGGCAGCCTAGGACAAATCACATATTTAAGGCAAGCTTTTAATCTGAGCACAAGATACTGGTTTTACAATTAGACTGTTTTGCAAATAGATGCATGGTGCATAAAAGGCCATTTGTGTGCCAGAGGGACAGCATTTTCCATAAATGCTGTAAGACAGCCAAAATGTCACCTCTCTAGAAGTGTTTCCTGAACCAGCCAGAAGCAACTATTTTTCCCTTTGAATTCCTCAAATACCTTATAATTAAAAAAAAATTATTTTCATTTGCAGTTTGCATTCAACATTATTTTGTATTACTTTCAGGTGTAAAGCATAGTGGTTAAAAAATCATATACTTTACAAAGTGTTCCTGGTACCCACCTGACATTATACATAGCTATTGCAATGTTGACTGTTCCCTATGCTTTGATTTATATTTCTATGATTATTTTGAAACTACCAATTTGTACTCCTTTATCTTTCAGAAAATATATTTAAAAGTGTTATTGAAACCAACCTAAATTTCTTTCTCTTTAAGTAACATACACTATATACGCATATACAAATATATAATATATATAATAAAATAGTATTTACATATAATAAAATATTATGTATGTATTTTCCTGCTTTAAAAAGGCATACCATACAGAAATAAAAAGAAAAATCACTGTGGCTTCAATATCCAAGTAGTCCCACTGCCTGCTTTCATCCAGCCCCAAATTTTTTTGGTTGGGACTTACTTTAAAAAGAAAAAACATCTGACTGGATAATTTAGTTACTTTAAAGTCTGTTACCAAAGCTTAGGTTCGCAGATCTTATGCACCTACTTTTCAATAACAATTAAAATGTAACGAAATAAAATGCTATAACTACCATGTTTTTGTTGTGCTTCTGTGTATTTTTTCATTTTTAAAAACAATATTAAATGTATATTGCTTTTATACATTGCAATTAATCAGGCAAGAACCCCAATAAATGTTATTTCCTGAAATAGCTTTAGGCGGTGAGGGCTGTGCCAGGTTCCCAACCTATCAATAGCATGAGAAAATTTCCCAGGTGCTCCCCAGGCTGGGAACCTGCCGGGAGCTGAAACCTGCTGTGGGGCTTTGTCACCTGGCCATTAGCTGGGCCCATCCCTCCAGCCCAGCACCGCTTGCAGCTTACCTCGCTGAGTCCGGGCCCATAGGGCAGCTTTCCCACAGGTGGCTCCTAACATTACTCTTCCTGGAGCTTGTGAAACCTGTTTATTGAATGTGTTTCTCAGCAAGCTGTGGATTATGCATTTCCCAGCAAGCCCTGCCCTCTCTGTGAGGATGGGGAATTTGTTCATTGGGCTTAATTTGTGTGACCTGACCTGCCAAAGCTTTGAACGCTCTTACTTTATAAGGGTGTTGCTGGTTATCCTAAGGATTCTAATGCAACAACTCAGGCCCCTTTCCCTTTTGGGAATCAAAAGCAGCGTGTTGGCACTCATTTGGTACGACTTTATTTATTTATTTATATTTATTTATTTATTTATTTATTTATTTATTTGGTGCGACTTTAACAAATGCATCTAAACAAGTGTGCTTTACACTTTACAAAATCAACCCACTTAAGATCTAAAATAGGAATAAAAAGAAATGCTACTTGCTCTCACCAGCGCCCTCTCCCTCTCCTTGTCTGTCTTACAGGCCTTTCTGTAGTGCTCAGGAGAAGAGGGAACTCTTGCTGGGTGTTCATGGGCGGAAATCTTTGGCCTTGTCAAATGTGTAAGAATGTGTGAGGAAAGCTCTATTTAGGGAACATTTATTTCTCTCTCAGCACTCCCATGTTGTGGAGATGATCAATAAGCACTAGGTTATATGGAGACTAATACAATAGAGAGAGTCAACTTCTCTGGACTTTCCAGTGTTTGAGAGTTATACTTTGCCCTACCTGCAAGAAATCCATGTTTCTAGCCAGAAAACAGATCTACTAATGGTTACAAAGATAGAACAAGATATCAACTAACATGTACTTTCTGTAATTTTACTCACATCTCAGACACACTCCAATTCACTTATGCAGGCCCTTGACTTCCTCTGGGTTGTGGGGTGCTCTTGGGGATAAAAGGGGTTACCCGGAAAACTTAGAGTCAAGGGATCGTTCTGCTGGGGCAGTGTGCACAGATGCCAGCTCAACTTAAGATACAGGAGGTACAATCAATCACCCCTTTAGCTCTTCATTGATTCCTGTTCTCTGATGAAAGACATATATCCTTTTTTAGTAAAGTCACTGTACTGGAAACTCAGGAAAACTGAATCTGATGCTGTTTTCTCACATTGTCTATTGCTTCCTACTGATTTTATTGATCATTATGGCCAGTCAGTTTTCTGAAAAAGGCAAATTGTAATATATATCAATGCCTCCAACATTTTACTGCTGTTGATGTTTGTTTCAGGAGAAGAAGTTGGACCCTCTCTACCAAGAGCTTTTGCTTTCAAAGCTATTATGATGAGTTTAAATTAGTTTAGCTTTTTTGACTCTACCTCTAATGAGGAGTTGGATTCACAGTCCTTCATTCAATATTTGTTGAAGACATGCTAGGTATCAACAATGGAACATGGTGATGAACAAAATCACTCTCATCCTTACTCTGGTGAGAAGGAGGCTAATTTGAGATGTGGGCAGACAATGCTAGATATTATGTTAATGTGTATTTTATATCTTATCCTTGATGTCATATGTATACTATTTATGTACATGGTATAATAATACAGTAGTATATGTATTTACTTTAAAATGAGTAATAATGGGTAGATTAAATCAATTGATTTTTCCTGAAGAATAATTAAGATAAAATAGATTTAGACAACTTTGATTTGAAGAACAGTCAATGAATTAGAAAGTCAAGTCAAAGGTCAGTCTTGAGCTGTGTGTTGTAAGCGCCATTCTCACCCTTGCTTCCGTGTCCTCGTTCATGCTGCTTTCCTTTTTTGGACTATTCTTTTCCAACTTCACAGGCATTTACTCTGTTCTGCTTGGCTGAGCTGTCCTCTCCTCCAGGGAGTCTTGCCAGACCTTTAAGGGGAAGCTGTTTCTCAACTCCCTCAAATGCTAGCATGGTGGGCAGCTTTCGCAGTGCTTCCTGCTGGCTGCTGTGCCTGATGTCTCATAATGTTTCACACTGATTGCGGTGCCTCTCTGGGACATTGATTACGGTTTACAGTGACCCTCTGTTTACTTGCATGTCTTTCCATTTTATGATCATCTCAGCCCCTCGATTTCCATTTAGGACCTACAGATTCTAAATCTCCTCTGCTAGTAGCTGGAGAAACCCTTGAATAAGACAGTAGGAGGCAGCAGGGGGGCTTGTGCAGGGCATTGTCAGCACAAGGACGATGGAGGAATGAAGTGAGGCAACATACCTCATAAAGGACCCGGCCACACATAAGCAGCATGCAGGCAAGTGGTGACCTGTAGGTCTGCTGGGGAAATTTCTAGAGATTTTTAAAACTAACAAGAGGAATGCAAACTCAGTGGAAGGCGTCAAAGAGGGTATAGTCATGTCGGTATCATTTTTAATCTCAATATACAGATTAGAATTAAGACAACTTTTAGATGGATTAGTACTTATCTCTTTTGCATTATAAAGATTAAAAGAGGCTTAGCTATTCAAGACCCCAGATAGAAAACTACTGTTCACTGCAGAGTTCATATATGTAATTTATTATTTCAATTATTTGATCTAATTGCTATGCTTAACTCTAGGTTCTTGGTATTCTGATCGGCCTACTGGTTAATTAGATAGCTAGTAATTTCTCTCCTCTTCATTGTGGCTTTGTTTTTTACCCAAATCCTGATTTACCACAAAACAATCTGGGAATGTGACACATATGTGAGAATTTAGTTCTCAAGCCAAGATAGAAAAATATCAGAGAAACGTAGAGTCAGTGATTAAGAAAGTGACTCCATGTGAAGATTTTAAAATGAGTCAGTGGGAGCTACAGCCCACACTCATCACTCCTGAAAATTCATCCTCCTCTTGCTCTTGTGTTTGTTATTCCTTGTAAGCTTCTGGACTAAATAGCATCATTGGCATATGCAACAACCACTGGTAAAATGGCGAGGGAAGATGGCATGATGCGGTGTGATGGGTGGGAATAGCTAAGTCTTCCTTATTAGCTGGTCCCAAGATGGCTGATGGGCCTGTGTGTTCTTATTGCATGAGAATTGCCCAATGAGCATGAGTGTAAAATGTCTGCCCTTGGGAACAGCACCAGAAGTTCAATTACCAGGATGATACAGCCTCAAAAAACAAGTAAAACTCAATATTTTCCTGTACTAAATTGTGTGAAAACAACCCTTCATTTTCCTTTATTCTGTTTGCCTCTTCTAGTATAGTGATGAGGGTAGGCCAATCGTTTTAACAAATAATTCTAATATCTCAGGGGTCACCACAGCCTTATAGATTTGGGCTCATAAAGGAAAGTGGTAGCGATGGAGTGAAGTGCTTGCTTCACGTAGTCACTCTGGGATCCAAACTCTTTTCAACCGGAAGGTCAGCCATTGTCTAGGGCAGGGTTTCTCAACCTCTTTACTACTGATATTTTAGGTCCGATATGTGTTTGCTGTAGGGGTGGGGAGAGGGGGTGTTGAATTATAACATGTTTAACAATAACCCTGTCCTCTACCTACTATTGTACTTACCAGTAGCACCTGCCCAATTTTAGCAACCAAACTTGCCCTCGGTGGAGAACTCAGCATCCCTCCCTGACCAGCAGGCAGGAAAAGAGAGAGAGCATGTTCATAAGAAAGGTTTGAGAGCCAGGCTAGAAATCATGTGTTACTTCCACCCACATTCCATTGACCAGACAATTATATGACCCCACAAACTAGGTTCAGAAATATGGTGAGGCTGTGAAAAGCACACAGACAAAAATCCTACAATATAAGAATAATATTTTAACTTAAAATAATAATAGTACACATATTATGTGAATGTATCAACTGTCTTAAAATAATATCTATCTTAATATATTTATATTTTTTCTTGTAAATTTCAATATACTTGGTTGAAAATTTTCTTATAAATTTTAGCTGATGTTTGGTCTATATATTTTAGATATTTTGTGTGTATGTGTTTGTATGACTGTGTCATATTTAACATAAATGTTATTCTTCATATAATTTCTTCTCTCAATGTAATGATCAACTAAAGCAGTAGAAGCTGGTATGATATGTAATAATAAAAATGGAACAATGGATCCTTTATGGTGGGAACAATAATGGAAGCATGTTTAATCATGGTAAGAAAGCCTGGAGCCGGGACCGGTTTGGCTCAATGGATAGAGCGTCGGCTTGGGGACTGAAGGGCCCCGGGTTCGATTCCGGTCAAGGGCATGTACCTTGGTTGCGGGCATATCCCCAGTAGGGGGTGTGCAAGAGGCAGCTGATCGATGACTCTCTTTCATTGATGTTTCTAACTCTCTATCTCTCTCCCTTCCTCTCTGTACAAAAATCAATAAAATATATTTAAAAAAAAAAAAAAGAAAAAAGAAAGAAAGAAAGAAAGCCTGGAGAGACTTGGAGGTAGGGTGATGCTGGAGAAAGGAAGAAATAATTTCACTTGAATACTCAAGAGCTGGAGATTTCCATGTCTTCCTCAATTTGGTGAGGCAGTGGTGTTTGTGTGTATAGGGAGGATTAGCACTCCAGCCCTCAACAAAAACACAATATATGTGTCTTAATACATTATAATAATATATATGGCCTTTGGGGAGGAGTAGATGTGGCCCTTACAAACATAGATCTAAATGTTAGACAAATGACAATGTTCACATTAATTTTATGCTCACTATTGTATTAAGTGTAGAGGTAAGTACAAAGGAAATAGAAGTCATGGCTCATGTACTTAAGGAATTTATAGGCAAACAGATGATATACACATGCCATGCGTATGGATCACTTTGGCTCACAACCAGATGTAGAAATGCTGCTCTCTCTGTATTCCATTTCCTACTAAGGATCTCACACAAAATAAGTAGGATTGTTTGAAAGAGTTCTTACTCAAATAAACAAGTATTTTTGTGTCTTTTATGATAAATACCAGACCACTCAGAGATTAAGGGTAGATCTATATGGGCAAAAAGCGATGAGTGTAAATAGTTTCAGTGTAAACGAAATCAGCGTGGATTATCAATCTGGATACTTTTGGTTTCTTACCACCCTCCTCCTCACCCCCGAGTCTAAAAGATGCTTCTTAAGTTAGACTTCTGCCCAAACAGATGGTCGTGATTTTCCACGCGCGTTGTCTGTGTAACTGTCATTCAGGAACAGTGATAAGGCGTGAGTCACAGGGCTGTCCGAAGCCATTGCGGAGGCATGGCTCTGATGTAGAACTATTCAGAGCTCCTTTATTTACAAATGGACTAGGTCTGCGAAGTCCTGAGGAAGACACTGCCTTTCTCCAGGGAGGTGACATTTCCTCTGTGGAAGCAAAACATGCTTCACTTTAGCGTCTAAAGCAGAGGTCCAAGCAGAGTCTTATAATCCTACATTCATTTGGATCTTGCTGGTCTTCATGTTTGTTAAACGGGAACAAAAAACTAAGCAGCTGAAGGACTGCTTCAGATTCCTCTTCCTTTTCCTCACTATCCTCACCTATGCTGACCCCTAGCAATTATTTAACAGGCAGGGGAGCATCGGCAAGCTCCAGCCTGCCAGCTGAATGCTTCCATTTTTGAATAGAACACACAGCACAGAGCTGGGAGGGCCTTCAGAGAGCCGGTCACAGGCACTCAGGCTTTTAAGCACATTTGGTTTTATTTATTAATTTTTTAAATTTGTGTTGAAGGAAGAGACTTAAGTGAAACAATATAATACCCAGTTAAGGTTAACATTGGCTGAAACCCTTTTATTTCTAGAATGTGAATCCCTTCATTTCCCAAGTTTCCCCTGATGGCTGAATTAGCTGTGAAAATGGGCCAGCTCCCGAAAAGCTAGCTGAACAATCATCTGAAATGGAGTTCTTCCTTAAATAAACAAGCAGGCATGCGACCTTATCTTATTTCATTCTAGTTACACAGTGTTCTAGCTTTTAATAGCCGTGGCCTTATGAGAAAAGCTGAAATTTACTGATAACCTGGACCTCTACAAAGCACCACTAAATGATTTATTTTATTAAAAAACCGTAAAGAACCCTGTAGAATAGGTTTTTTTTATTACTCCCATTCCACGGATGAAGAAATTAAGGTTAAGGAACTTAGAATAACTTATCCAAGGATACAGAGCTGTCACATCTAGGGCCTACACCCTGAATCTAGCTCCATATCCTCTGAGCTTGGCTCATAAATGCTCACAAAACTAACATTATAGTAGGCCAATTAATGAGGGAAGAGTTTAAGGCCAGCCCACTAATTATTTGGTAAGTTAGTTTCTCCCATCTTCCTTTTCTAGTCAATTTTCAAGCAAATGTATTTTGGGTGTATTTGATACATATTTTTGTTTCTGGAAAGTTCTAGCTGTTTAGTACATATATCTTTTTTAAAAAAATTATTATTCATGAGACTATCATGAAGGAAGTTCACCCTTAGGGCAAGAAGGAAGTCTATGCCTTGAGCAGTTTATCCTGAAATCATAGATCTGAATTCTTATGGGGTTCAGGCAGGGCCTACCATTGGGGGCACAGCAAGTCCAAGGACAAGTGCAGAAACAAAACCCTCATCTGGATGTGAAAGCTATGGACTGGATTGTGTCCTTGCCCTTCCCTTCCCTCTTCATGAAATAATTTGTTGAAACCCTAACTCCCATGTGGTGGCATTTGGAGATAATTAGTTTAGATGAGGGCAGGAGGGTGAGGCCCCATGATGGAATTGTTGTCACTATAAGAAGAGGAAGAGACCAGAGCTCTCTCTCTGGCATGTGGGCATGCTGGGAAATTGGCTGTCTGCAAGCTGAGAAGGGTTTTCTCACCAGACACTGGATCTGTTAGCCCCTCGATCAGAGATTTCCAGCCTCCACAACTGAGGGAAATAAATATCTGTTGTTTAGTCCACCCAGTCTGTGGTATTTTGTTGTAAGAACCCAAGGTGATTCTGGCCACTCAAGACAGCCCTGGTTTGTAACTATTAGGTTTATGCTGGACATTGGAGTTACTTTTGATAGGCCCTAGAAATCTGTATTTTTAGAAACCTCAAGTGATTGCAAGGATTAATCAGATTTACAATTCATTTACTTAAGTTCAGGGTGGGCAAATGTCTTCCATAAAGGACCAGATAGTAAATACAGGATTGGGAAAAAGTAGGTTTACAACTGTTCCTATGGAAAACAATACAATACAATCCTTAATAAATAAGTGTTTCATATACTCACAACTGTAAACCTACTTTTGCCTTACCCTGTATTTTCTATTATGCAGGGCATACAGTTTCTGTTATAATTATTCATTTCCAATGTTGTAATAAGAAAGCAGACATAGATGATACATAAATGAATAGACAATCAGATTTGGCCCAGGGGTTATAGTTTGCCGACCTTTGGACTAGGTTATCAGTACTTACAGTAGTCAGCACAGGTTGCTATAACAAAATATGACAGGCTGGCAGCTTTAAAAACAGAAATTTATTTTCTCACAATTCTGGAGGCTAGAACTTCCAGATGAAGGTCTGTCATGGTAGGTTCCTGGTGAAGCCTCTCTTTCTGGCTTGTAGATAGTCATCGTCTCACTGTGTGCTCACATGACAGGGAGAGTCAGTGAACTCTTTCCTGAAAAAAACTGCTTTATTAATTTTAGAGAGAGAAGAGGGAGAGGGGGAGAGAGAAACATCAATTGGTTGCCTACCATATGCACCTCAATCAGAGATCAAACCTGCAACGTGGGTATGTGCTTTAATGGGGAATCAAACTGGTAACCTTTCAATACACCAGATGATGCTCAGCCAACTGAGCCACAGCGGCCAGGGTGAGAGTGAACTCCTTGGTGTCTCTTCTTACAAGAACAATAATTGTATTAGATTAGGTCCTTACCGTTACAATCTCATGTAACCTTACCTCCTAAAGACCCTATCTCCAAATACAGTCATCCTGGGGGGTGAGGTTTTAACATATGAATTTGAGGGCGAGGGACACAAACATTAAGTTCATAACAATACTCTACACAGGCTAATAAGTAGAAGACTTTTTTGAGGATTTGGGCTTCAGTTTAATATATTTTCACAAATATTTATTAAACACATACCATATGCCAGGCAATATACCAGGTATTAGGCAGACAAAGAGAAAATACCCCTGCTTCTAAAGAGTTCATATACAACAGTGGTTCCTAATCAGGCTGATCATTAGAATTCATCCCATTGACTCCAAGAAAGAAAATACCTGCCAAGAAGGACTCCTGGTGGTTAATTGGGCTCAGAAAACAACAACAACAAAAAACAACAGGTGCCTCTCACCCAACCTGCTTTGGGGAGAAGCCTGCACTGAGCTGCCTGCCTCACTGTTTCTGCCATCTGAGCCACTCCTTACATAGGAGTTCCTGGAATCATATTTCAACCAATAGGAACAACACTTCCCTGTCCAATCTAAGTTGCAATACTATCTCTTCATTAGCGTCTTCTTTGATCAACTAGAGCAACTCCATTTCAACCAATCAGTACCTTGTTTTTCATACCAATCAAACTGTGAGGATTTGGAGTCCTCATTCACAGGAGGGTGGACCAATCAGTGATCAGAGGTTGGGACTTCTCTCTCTAAGTCAGCTCCACTTGGCTGAGAGAAGGTACTTTCCCTTTCCTTTGAAGACTGCACTTCCTGGTTTCCCTGGCTGGAGCTGTACACAGAGGCTGAGCAGTCCTGCTGAGGGCAGTGGAGCAGAGCCTAGTGGAGCCATCACAGCAGACCACAGGGAGCTGTTTTGGTGATCAGAAGGGGTAGGACCTGAGTGGACTGTCCTGGAGCAGAGCGAAGTTGTGTTGTCTGAGAGGACCCCTTCATAGCCAGTTGTTCTACTGCTTTGCTATAACACAGTTGGGCTGTTGGCACTGAATAGTCTCCTCTTTTACCATATCCCAAATTGGGGATTCCTGTTGGCATTGAATTGGTGCTAGTGATCATAGGTTGGCAATCTCAAGCATGTTTAAATGCAAATTCCAGTCCTCACCAACACCTAATCCTACTCTCTGGAGAGATGCTGGGAATCTGTACTCTTATAAAATATCCACTGGTAATTTTGAAAGCAGTGGCCTGGGACTGTGGATATAGAATATGTTTTCTGAGCTGGCTTATGGGCTCTTATTCATGACTACACTATGAATCTTGTAGAATTAACTAGGAAGGAGCCCTCAACTGTCTGCAACCAGGAAGTTCATATTTGAAACTTGGCTGGTTTATTCATTAGCTGTATTACTCTTGACAAGATATTTAATCTGCCTGAACTTACGTTTCCTCACATGTTAAGTGGGGATAATATACTTACGAGGAGGGTTGTCATAATAACATAATGCATCAAAATACTTTGAAGTGGCAATTGCCAGTGCATACAATAATTGTTGTTGCAATATTATTGTTATTGAATCAAATCTGGCCTTGCTTCCAAAGAACCATCATCAAGATCTCAAGATCAGACGTAGACAACAATCTTGGTAGAATTAAACCAAATTTAGGTGAAGTTTCAGGGGAGGAACAGATTGTTGAAAGAAAACATTCCTACCTGTTTTACCTTCTCACTTTTAATACAGACCTATCACAACTGGATAAGCAGATATAATTTGGTAATACTTAGAATAGTTCTGCCAATTCAAGGCTCAACTGAAACACTTTCTTGTTCAGCTTTCATTTTTCCTATTAAATTTTCATGGATAAGAAACCAAACCAAAGTATGGAAAAGCTAGATAGACTATCAGAAATCCTTGTAGATCTGAATTCCCTTTGTTCTCAAAATGAAGATTTTTCTAGACTATTGGTTATAGCCAGAGGGCCTTTCTGAGTATTTTGAACTACTTGAAGGAAATCGGCCCCATAAATTTAGGTTCCCTCAATAAAACAGATTTGCTAACTCAGTTTTTCATGTAAACCTATTCCTGCAAGAGCTAATATCTTATTTCTCCTGGATGCCAGAAATTATACTATGAATAAAATAAAAATGGGAGTTTTACTTTGAGTTAATGCATCCATATACATGCATGAATGAACTCCTTTTTCGGGGGTTTTTATTTTTTATTTTTTTAAAATATATTTTATTGATTTTTTTTTTACGGAGAGGAAGGGAGAGGGATAGAGAATTAGAAACATCAATGAGAAAGATAAATCAACTGTCTCCTGTACACTCCCTACTGCGTATGTGCCCATAATGAAGGTTGACTGGAATTGAACCTGGGACCCTTAAGTCCACAGGCCAATGCTCTATCCACTGAGCCAAACCGGTGAGGGCTGTTCTGGGTTTTTAAAACTATGCTCGCGGAATCAGCACACACACTCCTGTGCCTGGGCAGGGCAGGTCCCTGGGAGGAGAGGGGACAGGTCCCAGGCCTCAGTTCACATTTGAAGGGTTGTGAAACGTCTGTGAAAACTCATTTGTGGTCGGATGGCAAGCACCACTGCGGCCTCTTGGGGGTTCTAAGAAACCCTATAGGTGCGGTGAAGACAGAATTCGGAAATATTGGGTATACTTTTAAAAGCAGTTATAACAATTTTTAAAGTCCCAATTGCAGTGATTAAAGAAACAAAACAGACGTCCCACTGCTCCATTTTTGTAGACATTCCCGTCAGGACCTCAAGGCAGCTGCGCCTGTGGTGCTGCCTCTTCTTGGTCTCTACATCCAGGCTTCTCTGAGCTGCACGTCTTCCTTCTCCTCATAGCCCAGGGCACCTGGTGGGGAGCCCTGCCTGTGGCTCAGTGTCCCCCAGCATCTCTGCGGAGTTTGGCCAGGATGCTCGCACAGGCTGAAGTTCCCAGTCTGCTCTTGTGTTGTGCACTCAAGCACAGCACTATGTCCCTGGCTTAACCCGGCCCTTTCTCTGCGCCTGGCCCCCATGCCCCTCCAGGTGGGTGCTGGACTTGGTGGCAGTTGTCTGAAACGCTCCTGGCCGGACACTGTGGAGTGGCTCTTTGTTGGTGAACAAGTCTGCCAGGTCACAGCGCCCGTTGTGCAGTGAGCACGCAGCCCACGCCCCAGCGCTCCTCCTGCTTCCCCCGGGCCCTGGTCAGGGGTCTCTCCGACGAGACCACACCGGTCCAGCAACGCGATCAGGTGGCCTCCGCGTCACCGGAGTGACTGCCTCTCCTCCCCGCAGCCGCTGCAGGAGCAGGCCGGGCGCCAGGAGGAGCTGTGAGCACCTGGAAGCTGCACCCGCAGCTGCAGCCAGGCAGGCAGAGCTGAGGGCGGGACCGGCCCACCCGCCTCCCCGTCGCCGCCGCAGGCACCGGCCGTCTGGCTCCCGGGGTGATGGATGGCGCTGCGCCCCGCAAGGCGGGAGGGGCCGCGGGGCTCCGGGCAGGCCTCCTGCGCTCACCCCGCGCGTGGGGCCATCGCGGGCCGCCCGTGCCCGCAAGGGGGCAAGGCTGGCACTGATTCCCCCCCCCCCCCGCAGGCTTTAAGGACTGGTCTCCCCTCCGCAGCCTTCTCCCTACTGGGCGCCCCCCTCCATTCACCCCTCCCCACGCCCCTCCCCAAGCTCTCCCAGTTAATTGGAAACATTTATGGAAAAAGTCCGCGCGGAGGCATCCAAGAGAGGTCTCTCTCCCCAGAGGAGCGGTTCCCCGCTTGGCGCCGCTCTCCGAGGCCGGTTCCTCCTCCCAGGGATGCGGGGGGTCGGGTGGGGATGGGGGGGTGGGGAGGGCGTTCTGCTGAGGAATGGGGCGCAGATGCTGCCCGCGCTGGGAACCGCTTCTGGTCCCGCCACTCCCGCTAGTCTCTCCTCTCCACGCATCTAGTTTCATTTTTTGTTTTTGTTTTTTAAACCTGATTCTCCCTCTACCTCCGTCTCCTCCCGCCACTCCCGTGAAAGACAGAAAGTGGGTCTTATCTGCGGCCTGGAAGGGGCGTTGGTTGGGGACCTCCGAGAAGGGACACCAGGGGATGCAGAGCGCACACTTGTGATCCGAGCCGTAGCTGTCACCGGAAGTTAAGGGCTGTGAGGTGTAATTAAGATCCCAAGGACAAGTCCCATCACTTTTCCCCATTAGCTTCACCGATGACATGTATTACACATGAACTAGTAGTTTCTCTGGCGTAATATCAGTTTTTTTTTTTTAAAGTATTGATAAGCGGTGGGATGGTAAGAGTTATCAAGTATGGGTGTGCCTCAGGAGCTAGATCTTTACCCTATGTGTATGCCTATGCCACTGCGCCCAGGTCATCTCAGTACCGTTTCTAGGAGAGGGTAGCAAGCATATATTTGACCACCATTCTTCAACTTCTCCTCTTTAGATGGGGTGTCTGAGGGCTTGAGGAGGAAGGCATCAGGCTGGTGTGTCTCAGAGGCTGCCTCTCATCCCCAAGGAGACAGCCCAGTCCTGTTGCCTCCCACTCATAGGCTCTTACAGTTTCAGGACAGTTGCATTAAAAAAAAAAAAAAATTAAGGCTAAAATCGGGTCATTGTGTAGATGAGAATGATTAGGAAATTCCCTCGTATCCTACCAGAGAGACTCCCTAGTCTTCCAATCCATGAGAGGCTTCCACAGAGACGAGCTCTCTCTCCCAACTTTCCCGTAAGACGCACTTCCCAGAGTTTCCCCCTCAGCAGGAGGACGTGTGTTTTGCTTGGGTGCATTCTCATTGCACCGTGGGGTGGACCTGCCTTCAGCAAGGAGCAGGTGCTGTGGCCTGCGTGGTGGGTGTTTTTCTCTGGAGTTGTCCGTGATACAGTTTATCCGCTCGTCAGAGTCAAGGTGATGCCTTGGACCTGGTACTTCCAAAGATCCCCAAATATTACTGGTGTCAATGTCACAGTAAGTTAAGAACACAAATATTTTTATTTGTTTGTTATTTTCACGTGAATACACAAAGTTTCAATGGAGACAAATTCTAAACTGCCCAGTGCAAATTACCTAATATAAATTTTCTGTGGCAAAAAGTAAAAAAGAATGAACATTTTCAGTTTGTGTATGTGTCTGTATGTAATAGTCTAATTATTTTGACAATGAATACGTTTTTGTAGTGTATATAGACATTATACAAAACATACACAACACAGAAACTCTTGATAAGAAAAACACATGGGATGACTTATTTTACTTTAGGGATTTAGAAAAGTAGGTTTCTTTTCATCTGCTTTGTTTAATTTAAAAGAGCCTTACCCAGGAGCACGAGAAGATACCAGAGTCTGAAGCCAACCCCTTGTGAACTTGCTAGCTTAGCCACTCTTCAACCCCAAATGCTCAGTAGCCCCCCGGAAATGAAATCCAGGGATGAGAATTTCCTCCAGTTCCCACTCTTTTTTCTCTCTCTTCCTTCTCCATTGTACTGAAAACGTAATTGGCAACCATCAGCAGCTTTACTCTGGCGATGAGTCCCTGGTAGAAAAGCAGAATGAACCATTGCAGAGGTGTCCCTTCCTTCATTGCCTTCTGAAGAAGGGAGCCCCTGAAGGTGCCAATGTGGTCAGGGACTTCCTGTCTGCGGGGGCCCCCAGGACTGCTTTCCACCGTGGTCCCAGGGGCTCAGCCCATTCCCAGTCCCAGTATCTTCACAATTCCTCAGGGTCACTGGGTTCATCTCCCTCAGGGTCTCCCCTTTGCTGCGAACACTGGGGCCTGCGAAGCTGTTATCAATACGGCACCTTTGAGTGGACGAGGAAAGAAGATTCGGGACGACTGGGAGAGTAAGCAACACAAACGTTTCTCAAAGGAAAGACTGTTTTCAGCGGGCAGTTGGTGACCCTTGCCTTGATGGGAAGGGAGAGCACAGTGTGCTGTTTGTGAAGCGGGAACACTGTACCTTTATGCAGACTTCGGGAGTGTAAGAGGCCTGAGATTTATGGAAATAAAAGGATTTTTTTTTTTTTTTAAAGAAACTTCCCTTTGCCTGGCTGCAGGTGCAAGAACAGTAGGGGTCTCTCATCCTCTGTGAGGCTAGGAGAACTACCTCCTAGAAGTCAGTATTCGACAATGTTCCAGAAACACAGTGGGGATATGGAGCACTAGAAAGGTCCTCAGACTCAGGGGGACAAGCCATGAAGTGTCATATTATGGATTGCAGCAGTATCTGTGATCCTCTTTCCTGCTACTTGGTGTCTCCTCTGTGTCTCAGTTGAACTCATCGTCAAAGAAAGGCAGTTGATGCAATGGGACCAGATGATGACTCCACACAGAGTTTTCGGAGAGGTTATTAAATCTCTCCGAGTTGGGTTTCCCGTCAGACTGCTCAAGGGTTCCACACAAGAACCAGGTATGCAGTCATGAGTAAGTCATCTAACCTTTCTGTCCTTTGGCTTCTTGCCCATAAAATGGGCACAGTAGAATGCCTACTTCATTTGTTTGTGTTAGCATTAATTAAGAAAATGCATGGGTTTTAGGTAGAATGCTGGGTTGCAAAGAACATAGATGGTTTCTGATTAACTTAAGCAGGGAAAGGACTTATGAGAAGGCTAAACTTACTTTTGCAACTCATGGCACAGTTGCAGAAGTAGGTTTAGAAAATGACCAAGAAGTAAGGATGGCTGGACCTTGAGGCCCTGAGCCCTGGTTGGGAGTCTTGTGTTGCTTCAGGACTCAGCTCTGCTGCTCCATGGGGAGACTTGCTAACTAGTGCTGAGAGGGAACCATTTTCTCTGGGTTAAATGGCCCATCTGAAAGATAGGGTGCAGGGCACACGAGTGTGCATGGGTGTGCATGGAGGAAAAATGGGACTCATTCTCTCAAATAGGCTGAAGATTCAGATGTTAAACTGCTAAGCAATGGGAAAAGTTAGACTAAATAACATCTTGTAAGGAGCAAGCACACCCAATAGAAGCTTGTTATTACAATGATTCCGATACAGTTGTAATTAACCTAGTTATTAATACCAGGAAATAAGAAAGGGGAAACCCAAAGAGTCTAGGCATGCCATTTGTACAGCTTTGTCAGGAAACTGCCGTTAACACTCCCAGGGACCACACATCCATTCCACATAGACCTTTGGGGGAAGGGACTGGGCAGAGGGAGAGAGAGACACATGCCCAGTAAAGTCTGGGTGAAGTAGGGAGGTACATGTCTGTCAGTCATACCTGGGAACAGGTCACTGGCCAGAGGAGGCATGGGATGATGAAGCACTGGGCTGATTGGGAATATTTAATCCCTAAGCAAAGCAGGTTGCTTCTCGGCTCCTGGCCCTCTCGGTTCGCACTCTCTTGGTCACTCTGATGCTCTTGCTCTTTTGCATTGGCTCACATGGCCCATAGCCACGTGGGCCCCACACAGTGGACCAATGGCCTGCAACCAGCCCACTGCTGTACCAGACCCAAGGCCACTGTGGAGTGGAAAGTCTGGACACTGGCTTTGCTTTTAGCTCTACTGAATCCCCAGCTGCACTTCTCCCAGGCCTGGACTAAGGGAAATGGGACTTTGGAAACTCAGGGAGGTAATTCCACACAAATACAAACGACTCATTCTTCCATGCGAGTCTCAGAAAATTATTTTTCTTGAGATAGTATTGATATAAGGACCCCACATCCAGCGTGCAGTGGGGGAGAGGATACCCTGCATCCACTGGTGACAATTCTTTCCCACGTTTTGTGAAATAGTTGTGACAATACCCGCCTAAAAAGGCATAAATATATCATAGGCAAAGTGTAATACTTGAGACATAATAATTCACGCTCAACACATGCTAGCTAATAGTATTATGAGAGTGACAACGATTAGTAAATTAATGGATACATTAAAATATTTTAGTCTGATCAGCATCTTCAATGTTTTTCCTCATAAGTCATTTTATAGAATCACTATAAAAGAGAAAGTTGGCCAAGTTTCCTCTCCTTCGTTTACTCTTGTACTTCAATATTGTACCATCCCCACTTCATAAGAGAGAAAACTTTTGCTGAAAGCTGAGTTTTCTCTGAAAATCAAATCCTAATGAAAAATTATACATAGAAAGCTACATTTGTTTATTTCCACTTTAGTTTCTAAATCTTGAGGGGAAAATGCTTACTTTCAACTCAGAGGAATGTATACTGTCTCGGGGAAAACATAAATGATGTCACTCCCGTATTTTTCATAAGGTTAAATTTGCGTGTTAATTTTCTTAGGTTTTTAAATGAGAGCAAATTAACAAAGATTATAGGTATTTTATATCTTCTTTCAGCATCCTATTAAAAATGCAACCTGTTATAGTGAGGGATCCAGATCCACAGGAGGGAAAATGGGTGTGCTGAGCACTTTCCCTTTTCTCTATTGGGTGATATGTGTTTCTATATAAGGAAAGGACATAGTTTGCAAGATGCCACTATTACATGTTTCCATAGTAATCTGTACTTTCTATTCCTCCTGCAATTATTGAATACACGATGAGCATTTCTTTAATCTCTGTGTTGTCCCTTGTCAGATCTACCAGGTGAGATCTGGGGACATTGTGTTTACCCGGTATCCTCTGGCCCAGCTGTGGTTAGGGCTCTGACTTTGGAGGTGGATGATCTGGCTAAAGCATCAGATTTGCTATTTCTTTGCTATGTGACCCTGTGCAAAGGACTTGGATGCTCTGGGGCAGTTTCCTCACCTGCAATGTTGGGGGTATTAATGTTATCTACTTAATAACATCCTGGAGAGGCAGCTTTGGGAGGTGACACCTGCAAACTGCCTAAGACACCCTAAGGCCTGCCAACAATGAGCTAGCGAGAGACCTGCTCTCAGGAAGAGCTTGTTGACAGACTAAGTTGCAGGTAGTCTGTCTTGGAATTAATGGATCTGCCCACTTCAAATACAGAGAACTTTAAAACCATTGGAGACCAATTGAAATATGAGGATCATTTGCAAATGGCTGAATAGAGACACAAATGTGGAAGGCTCAGGATTCAGGATGCATCTGGGGGGAAAAACAATGGCAAACATGAGAAAGGTCTGCAGAGTGTCTTTGATGAGTTCAAAAAGCTGACTTTGAAAGCATTTCCCATTCAGGGCAGGAATTTACTGAGAGTGTTCACCCACAAGCAAGCCAGTAATTCCAGTGGTTTTGCAGGACCCCAAACATTTTAGTTTACTTGGGAAAGGGGGTTTCTGCACATTGGCTGTAACATGGAGATGTGGAGGGCGAGGATATCAAACAGAGAAAACTAATATTCTTCGTCCTGCAGTTGGAAATGCTCACAGAGTGAGACGGCTGCTGTACGGTGGGCATTGCTTTCCCAAATGGAGTTAAATTAAGATAAATGCACCATTAGGGAATGGGCACTTCATTGTGCTTGCCGTACCCCTTGTAATAGTACTGTAACAATTTTAAGACCTAATTAAGGTTTATAAGCAAATTTATTTGACTCTGAAGCTGTAAGATAAAATGTGGCTGTCTGCTGGTTAACCGAGGTCCTTGTGTTCAGATTTGGATTTCTCAGCTGCAGGGTCCTCCCCGGAGCTCCTTCGACATATGCATGCACTTCACATTGCTGTCAATGCTGCTGAGAGAGGTAGACAGATGGTGGGAACCTCAGTTATACAGCTTGACCCACAACCGATAGCATAGAAGATTGCAATGTGGCGCAGGTGGACATTGGTTGACTCTGTTGGATATTTTCTATTCTGTGAATCCAATGGGCAGCCCACCAGCACTACTTTGGGCTTACATGTATGCACACAGGGTTCACATCCATCCATTTGCATAGATGACTGCTGGGCTTGGTCTGCCTGAGAGTCTGTGTCTCGCATCTTCCTGCCACTTGCACCTGTAACTCTGAGCGTTATTGGCCTTGTCAAGTGAAATCCTCCAAGGCTGGCTTAGATTCAGTATTTTCCACTAAGTTTTGCATTGTGAATAGAAGAAAGAAGTGGACTTTGGGCCTTTGAATGCCCATGCTAGAAGGAAAAAAAATGTTCACTGACCTGTGTTTAAAAGTAGTTCGTGGTTAGGAGTGCACTGTAGAAAAGTCTTTTGGGGGAAGAGATAAGATGGCAATAAGTTGGCAATGTTAAACAAGGGATAAGCATCTAGGAGGAAACCACAATATTGACCACAATGGATTGACCACAGACCACAGACCAAGAATAGACAGGCAACTGCTTCCTGAACACAATGGCTTTGTTTGCAGAGGCCACGGAGGAAGCAGCTAGGAACAAAAGTGCAGGATTCACCTGGGCTTTTGCTGGTACAGGATGCTGCAGATGGGAGGCTGCTAACACCTGCGTTTCGGATTTCTCTTAGAAGCAGCTGTCCGTAGGAGACAAGAAAGAAGGCAGGATGATCCACACGGCACAGGTCCTAACCCAGAAAAGAAGTGGGCAGCCAGAGGAGACAGAAAGAAACCTCAAATTAGTTTTCCTTTGTCATGAAAACTTGTCTTATTTACCCTCTATTTTAGATATAAATCAGTGTAGAGAATACAGATGCAACTCCCTATTTGCATATGTGTTCCCTGCGCTTTGCACACTCTGGAGAAGAGTCTCACCCTTATGATGGCATTATGAAAATATTCCTTATTGGTTATCATGGAGGCACTCGTTTAGTGTCTCTGGGCAATTAGATTTGGCTTAAAATGAGGATTCCTTTCTCAGCAGGTTTGCTCAATAAATTATGTGATTGTCTCTTTGTTCCCTTAATGTGGCATTTCTCCAGCCAGCACAGGGAAAGTGCTGCTGCTAGACAAACGACAGTCCTGTGGAGCAGGAAGTGGTTGATGGTGTCCATGGGCCATGGCACATTTCCTTTCCTGCTGTTTGTCAGCAAAGAAGAGTCAAGACTAAAATTTTCAAACTGTTTTCTTTTAAGCAAAGAGCAACCCCAAAGTATGTCTGTTGTAAACATTCATGCTCAATAGTAGACACTTACTTCTGCATCGGAATACTGATCATCTGATCAGGCTTTCCTGCTGCACAGGGCCTTCTCCCCACTGCTGTAAGAGTTTGGCCACAAAGCATTCTTTTTTAATGAGTCAGGGATCATTGTTAGGAATATAACTGTGGTTTACAAACACCTGCTCACCCTCCCTCATCGTGCATGCATATACAAGTAAAATTTTCAGCAAGTACAGGTCTATTTCCCAATTGCTTCAACAGGTAAAAACTGGCACCATTTCTTGGCACAACAAATGGTGTAATTGTCCCTCTAGCTGATACCTGTTCTGAGCTGCTCCAAGTGGATTTATTATAAAGCCTTCTTATGATCATCCAACTCTGGAGCCTCCCAGTGGGCTTGCTTTTAAAACTCGGGGGTTGCACAGACCATCTAGAAGGAATATGAGAATTACGAAGTTGGAAGAAGCACCACACGGCTGCTATTGGCTTGCCAGCTGTGGTGCGGGATAGAACAGGTGTATGTAAAGGTGACTCGCACTCCCAGCAGACAGCGCCTTGGGGAGCGGCGAGCTGCGGCACGCAGGGATATTTTCAGGAGTGAGGTGTAAAATTCCAAAGCTATTGGTTCAGGTCAGGTTCGCATCCACATGTTTGGGTCTTCCGTAGCAACCTGTCTGAAATGTCTCAAATAGTCTCAAACAGTGCGTCGGGCTGGAAATCTTACAGGAACTTCATTTCTCCTAAGGGTTTGGACACTTCCTGTAAAAGTCAGCCCAGAATAGCCTTTGCATGTCTGAGTCAAAGATGGAAAAGCAATGAAACAGCCTCCTCGCTTTCTATTGTTTTAGGTTAAAAAAAAAAAAAAGTATGCTTCTTTGAGGGGTGTGAGTGCTTTCAACAGAGATTAAGTAATAGAAAAGTTCAGACATTTGGGCTCCTGTGTGGTGGGGGAAGTCTGCAGAAACCGAGTTGGGAGAGGATTCTCATTTTGTTCAGAAGGGTTGCCTGAATCCAGCCTTTGCATTTTTCTTCTGAAGATGAAAAACAGTGGCAGGACTGCGTAGAGGAACTAGATTTGCTCTGGAACCCTGCATTTCCAGGAGCTGACGGAATGGCCAGACTGATCCGCGAACCTGACTAGGTGTTGATTTCCTGGAGAATCTGCACAGCAGGCGCCGGGTCTGTGAGAGCCACTGGGAGGTGGGGTGGGTGCTCCACGCAGGTCCAGGAGGATCCCCGGATTTTCCCAAGTCACACGGGGTCCTTGAGTCTGATAGAAGGACTGGGTGACGGGTAGGTCTTTCCTTGCAGCCGAAGTGAGTGATCAATTATTGACAATTGGCAGCAAAACTGAATGGGTTTCCTTGCTGGGAAGAGAGACACCTTAACATGTGGGATGTGCGTTTCCTGAGATGACTCCATGGAGCAGCCTCTCTTAGGGAGACAGCAAGGCGCTCTGAAGGCACCGCAGGGCCTGAGTGCTGTCCACACACCTCCTCCTGGTGGGAAGTAGCCTAGTGTGTTCCTGGGTGATGGATCTAAAACGCGGTTGCAAAATTGCTCCCTTACTAGTTCCCCCACCTGACCGTCCTCTGATTTTCAAGGTGGAGGACTGGCAAGCCCATCCTCCAGCTGTTTCCGGTGTTTTCTCACCATCCCCTCCTGTTACTCATTTTAATGTATCACGAGAGCAATTTGGAAAAGTTATTCCGCAGAGACCATGCCATGTTGGACCACCAAACCCGCCCCGCCGGGCCTTCCTGTCCTGTACCATCCTTCCGAGGGACAGGAAGTGGTGGAGACTCAGAGGAAGGTGCCCTGGAGGGAGCTCCAGGCGGGCCTGCTGCTGCAGCTCCTGAGGTGAGCTCTGCGCTTGGCATGCACCCTGTGCTGTGCCAGGAGGCATTGCTGGGAAGGGCGGGCGGCCCAGCCCACGTCTCTCCTGGCACGCAGGGGAGCCTGCTCCATCTGCTGAGAGGGCCGTGCTGGCTGGGGAGCCTGGAGGGCAGGACTTAGGCTCAAATATAGGAGGCACCCCCCTCACCCTGTGGGGGGCACTTGCTTTTCGGCAGTCCTGGTCCCTTGGCTGTGGAGGGGTCAGGCAGAGATGCGTCTGTTCATTGTGGAGAAGGGTGATATGGAGCTGATACCTGTTAGAAAGATTTGAAGAAAGGATCAAAGCCTGGGGTGAGAGGGGGCAGGGTGGAGAGGGCCAATGGGGGAAAAATGGGAATATCTATTATACTTTCAACAATAAAGATAAATTTAAAAACATACAAAAAAGAAGACCATAGCCTGCACGTTTAATTTCCCAGCCTCCTCCTGTTAGCTGCCACCTGGCTGCTGGGTGTTCCATGGTGACTTACTGGTGGCTCCCACCCTCTGCAGTCCCTCCCTCTGGCCTGGCTGGGCCTAGGGTGGTAGGTTCACAGGTGACAATCAATGGCAGTTTGCAGTGAAGAAGCTGGGGACAGAATGACCAAGGAGGACAGGAAGGACAAGTGGTGTTGGGACAGAGGCATACATTAGCTACAGAGACTCTCTTAACATGTTATGGGCTTGTGAGGGCTTATGAGCAAAAGTCATGATTTTTTAGAATTCTTAGGCACCAACGGACCACTGAATACTGTCTGATAAGCACACCGCAGAGGTGTCATGGTGAACAATAGCCAGGAAAGCATGTTCTTTTACTAGAATTTGGTGGAGCCTGGACTGGGTAGGCAGGCTTGTAGGTGGCGGTGACAGAAGAGGCTGACACCCAGGCTTGGCCTACTGTGGGGGAAGTGGGAGGGTTACCTCTGCTTTATGACGAAACTCAGGGAACCTTTCTGCTCTGTGGAGGTGCTGGGCACTCAGGTCAGAGCAGAGGAAGTCTCTGGGAGCCTGGCAGGCAGCGGGGCCTCTGCTGGCCCATGGGCCAACCCCAACTGCTTTGTCAATGATCTGAATAAAGCGTATCCTTCATCCAACGGCCTGAGAGAAACACGCTCAGATCGTGTGGCATCATTCTGTTGGGTTTGGTCCTCAAGCTTTGGTGGAGCACTTTGATGAGCAGACAGACTATCCCAGAACAATTATTTTACATTTTTGCTTAATGACTACTAGAATAAAAGTTGTTTTCTATTGGCAGGGACACAACTATTCCATAGATTTTGAAATGGTCACACACCTTGAACCTCTCTGCAGGCTTGTCTGAGGTGTCCTTATGTTTGCCTTCTCTGTGGGCATTGGTGCTTCTGTGGAGGTTTGAAGGTAGTAAATACCCACTAGGTGAGTCCTGGTTTCCGGGAACTCCAGTCTCTGGCATGGATCTTATGGGTTGGTTTTATTTTTTCTGTATGTCTCTCAAAAAATCCTCCTTATGAGATATATTCTAGGTCACTATCGACTAAACACACTCCAGCAGCAGCCCTGAGAGCAGGTCCCCCAGAAATTCCGATCCGTCCTCTGAGGTCCTTGCTTTAAACCTTGAGTATTTCAGAATACTGTATTATTTTCCCAAGTTGCATTTAAGAAGTTTGCATTTGTTTTTACTTTAGCTAGTCTCCCTTTCTTTCAAGAAGTTTGAGGAAGCTAGGTTGACCCCACCCACCAGACTGCAGCATGCTAGGGCATTTGTGCAGAAGGTGTGAGAGAGTCCAGAATCCTGGCTTTCTAAGCCCCTCCTAGGTGCTCAGCCATGTTCATGCTCTGTCTTGGGGAGCAGCATAGTGCCCATGGTGTTCTGAACCCCTTTCCACCTGACCATTCTTGAATTTTGAGTCTCTGGATAAAAATATGGGCCCAGACTTTGTCCACTGCCCTTTAATTCCCACACTGTTGTAGGTTTACATGGATGGGAGGGCAGCCCCTGAGATCTGTGGAATGCCCTCATCCTTCACATGCATTCTAAAGCTTTAGTTTGTTTATGCTTCACACATGGGTCTGCTGCTGAGGCAGCCAGAGTGGGGCTCCTACTTTTTTTGCTCTTGGTGTGTGAAAAGTGCAGACATTTTATGTTTATTATTGTTGAAGCTTTCTCAGCTAAGCTAAAGAGATACATCAAGATGGCTTATTCTCAGGGGACCAAGTTCAGACATTTTACAGCATATCAATAATTGCCTTTAACATGAGACACTATGTCTTCTTTGTTTATGAGTAAATTTCCTTATTTAATGTTAATAACATGACTGATGCTGTTAGTGGGCTCAGTATCTGCTCCTAAATTCTTGACCTAATCTACATAGTGCTGAGAAAATTGCCTTCAATGTGGTGATAAAACTTTTGCTGATCCCCATTGTGTGCCTACTACACACGGTAGAAGGTACTGGGATGTGACTCTGGTCAAGACGAAGAGCAATGATGTCCACTTTGGGTCCGGTTACAGAATATTCTTCCTTTTTGGTCCAAAATGAACTTGTACAACAACCATTTGAATATGTAACATGAATTAAAAGGCCAAAGGGACCTTAATTAATCCTAAAGCTATCAAGAATTTTCTCCTAGAGAACCTGAATTGTAGATCTTTTTAAAACTCACTGGCCATTGAGTCTCTGATTTGGAGCTTTTATTAGCTTTTCAAACATAATACCTCACACTTTCTGAAAAAGGGTTGGTGCCATGGCTACTCTCATCTCCCAGATTCTGAACCAGAATTTGTACAGAAGGATTTCTCCCTTTTAGGGGCAGTCTGGTTCCCCTAAAATTCACATGTTCTCTCTGAAGACATACAGTATCTATGTGAATCAGTAATTCTACAAAAGTCAGGATTTAATTTAACAATGTTGATTTTGGTTGGCCTGACCATACATAATGAACATTTTCTGAGTTCTAAAATAAAATTGAAGGCGATTTTCTCTTAATCTTATTTCCATAACATTTTAGACACAAAGAGAATGTGCCAAAATCTAAAACTTTTCTGACACAAGGAAGCCCTGGAGGCATTATGAATCATTTAACATCTAAAGGTTCCATAATTTAATCCAACACATTATTTTAAAAAGATTTGGAGCCAGGCAGACTTGGACTTGAATCACACTATTGCCACCTTCTACACATGTTCCTTTATTATTCTAGTATCCTCACTGGTAACATTAAGCAAAATGGCCACTTACCTCACAGAACTGTGTCTATAGCACCAGCACTTGACCCACAGTGAGTACTCAATGAAGTAAAATATGGTTAGTTGTACCATTTTTTTGCTCTGTTCCTGTCTTCCCTCCATGTAATGTACCAACATTTAAGAAATCTTACATAAATATAAATATAAATTCCAATGTGTTCACACTAAGTGGATGTGTTTCTCCTAAGAAAGAATGGGGAGAATCAGGACATGTTTGACATTATGACAGAATAATGACAGAAGAAAGGTTAGTTCAAGCCAAATGTATTGATGTAGGATCATTAAACAAAGATTGTGCATGTAATGCTGCAGCTTGATGAATGAAAGAAGGTTCTAATGGTTTGGTTTGTTGGCTGAAACATGGACCAAAAGATGGCGCACAGTGAACAAATTGAAAATGCTGGGCAATCTTAATACAATGTAGAACAAGGAATTCAAAGGCTCAGGGAGATTTGAATGTTCGAATGGAATTGTCATTTAAGATTTACTCACTTTGGGGAGGCCCAGAAGACAGGCTTTTCACAACTATGAGAAATAATTTATGAGGGGAGTCCAACACTGTTGAAGAGCTCTGTGTTTGCTCTTCCCTGCAGGCTAGACCTCAGTAAGAACTGCAGCCTTCTACTGGAAAACCTGAAAGCAATGGCAGTCATCAGTTATTCTCTGAATCCATGAGAGCAATTGGATCCTAGATAGCAAGGGCAAAGAGATGGCATTCAACTGCCAAAGACAAGGGAGATGTGGTTTTATAATAGACAGTAGAATTAAAGAAGCAACCAAAATACTTTGACTTATAAGTGCAGACATATGACATTGACTACCGTAGTTGATCATGGTCTTTCTAGAAGTGAAATATATAGGAAACCTATTAAATTTTTACTTGATCTGTTCAGTCAAAGAAGTTCTAGGCCAAAAGAACAAAAGTCTAATCTGAATCCTAAAATCAGAGAGTCATAGCACTTCAGTTGATTCTCAGACTAAAGCCAGTTTAGAGATTCACAACTCCCTGAATGAAGAGGAGGCAGGGTCCTCTCCAGGAAGGACCATGGTACACTGCAAAATTTTTATTCTGTTAACATTTTCCCAGCCTTCCCAAAAAAGACCTGCGGATCTGAATTGCAGCATCAGTCTCCTGGGTTTTCAGCCTGTCATACCATCCTGCAGATTTTGGACTTGCCAGCCTCCATAATCATGTGAGTTAATTCCTTATAATAAATCTCCATCTCAGCTGGAAGCTACACTCACCTCCCCCAGGACCAAACTGAAAATACAACCAAAGTGTGGAAAATCTTCCTGAATGACCAACAGAAGAGTAGCATTATAACCAAGGATTTACAGAGTAGGCCACATCAGGATGAATTAGTTTCTTTTTTGGTGTGTGGGGGACAGGAAACAGTAACCCCACCCATTGGAATCCCACTCACCCTACCCTGTGGAACATAAACCCTGCTGAGGAATAACAAACAGCCTGCAGGCAGAGGTGGATCTCAGAGTGAAGCAGGCCTTGGTGCACACCCAAGCCCACCAGAAGAACAATAATTGGATATGCTGATAGCTACAAACAAGTTGCCTAGGGGCAGTCACAGTGCACCAGAGACCATATGAAGAGGTCCATAACCAATGCACCCAGTGGCTGGCTCCAGACAAGAACAGAGGAGGATCCAATAAGCTTCACAAGCAGCATGTCCACAGACACCAAACTCAGCTGAGGCAAATTCTGCTTCATGTGATCAGCAGGTGCATGGCAACTTGCACACTGTGTTGCAAGTGGGGCATCACTGTCAGCAAGTCAGAGGGCCAGTAACAGTCAAGGCTCAATGACAGCATATCACACACAAGGAACATTCTTTTTTTTTTTTTTTTTTTTTTAATATATTTTATTGATTTTTTACAGAGAGGAAGGGAGAGGGATAGAGAGTTAGAAACATCGATGACAGAGAATCATCGGCCAGCTGCCTCTTGCACACCCACCACTGGGGATGTGCCCTCAACCAAGGTACATGCCCTTGACCAAAATCGAACCTGGGACCTTTCAGTCCGCAGGCCGACGCTATATCCACTGAGCCAAACATGTTTTGGCATAAGGGACATTCTTAGAGCATCCAGCTCAGGTGATGAGGGATACTGTGCCACTGGGTCCCACAGGTCACCTACTACATAAGGCCACTGACAAAGACTAAGAGTCATAGCAGATTTACCTAATACATAGACACAAATATAAAGAAGCAGCCAAAAGGGGGAGACAAGGAAACAGGCCCCAAATGAAGAAATAAGAGAATTCTCCAGAAGAAGAGCTAAGTGAAATGGATGTAAGCAATTTATCAGACAAAGAGTGCAGAGTCATGATTATAAGGATGTGACCTTTCAGTTTATCAGTGGATGATGGATAAAGAAGACCTACTCTGTATATACAATGGAATATTTTCAGTCACAAAAAGAAGGGAATTCTTCCAACTGTGACAACATGGACAGATCTTAAGGACATTCTGCTAAATTAAACATGTCAGACAGAGAAAGAAAAATGCTGCATGATCTCACTTATATGCAGAATCTGAAAACAACAGCAACAACAAAACCAAACTAATGAAAAAAACAAAACAAAAAAGAGAGATCAGATTTTCATTTACCAGAGACCCAAAGTGGGAAGAGGAGGAAATGGAGAAAGGTAAACAAAGGTACAAACTTCCAGTTATGATATAAGTAATATATTGGGTCGGCAGCTAAGTAATTGCGGATTTTTAAAAGAAAATCAAAGACAATTTTTTCATGGAACTAAATAACTTTATTCTGTAATGTATTGCCCATTTTGATCAATGACCTCTTGCCATCTTTCAGGCAGCATCATAATCCCACGTTCAAAAAGCTTCTGGTTTTTATTAGCAAAAAACTGAATCAGGTACGATTTGACATCATCATCATTATTGAAATTTTTACCATTCAAGGAGTTTTGTAAAGATTGAAACAAAAAGTAATCAGATGGTGCAAGGTCAGGACTATATGGTGGATGTGGCAAAACATCCCAACCAAGCTCCATTAATTTTGCCGAGTGACCAAAATGTGTGTGGCCTTGCATTGTCATGATGGAATACAACACCTTTTCGATTTGTCAATTCGGGCCGTTTTCTTCAACTGCATTGTTTAATTTCGTTAGTTGTTCAATGTAGACATCAGAATTGATCGTTCGGTTGGGTGGTAAGAGTTCAAAGTAGACAATTCCTTTGTAATCCCACCAAACTGATAACAAAACCTTCTTTTGATGAATATCAGCTTTTGATGTTGTTGAGTTGGTTCACCTGGCCTGCTCCACGATCTTTTCCACTTGATATTGTTGTAAACAACCCATTTTTCATCGCCAGTTATCAGTCGTTTTAAAAATGGACCATTTTCATTACGTTTCTTTAGCAAATTGCAGCTGCTAATGTGTTGCGTTAACTCTGATTCTTTCAGTTCGCGAGGAACCCATGTATTGAGTTTTTGAACATAGCCAAGTTGTTTTAAGTGATTTTCAATGCATGTATGTGATACATGAAGCTTCTCTGCAATCTCACGTGTTGTACTGTGACAGTCCGAATTGATTATTGCTTTGATTAGGGCGTCATCAACTTCAACTGACAACCAGAGCGTTTTTCATCTTTGAGTGAAAAATCACCAGAACGAAATTGGCAAACCAATTTTGACACTGCCGTTCTTTTAAGGCTTCGTCACCATAAACAGCACATAACTTTTTATGAGCTTGCGATGCGTTTTTCCCTTTGAGGAAGTAAAAAAGCAAAATATGACGAAAATGTTCCTTTTGATTTTCCATTTTTCAACGAACGCCAAACGAAAACTACAGAACAGATCAAAAAACTTTTTTTACTGATTAACAGCTGAATAGCCAACTATCAAATAACAAAATGTGTTTTACATTTGTACTACGTCTGCAAACCTAAAAATTCAACTGAAGCCATATATGTGTGAAACCAGCAATTACTTAGTTGCCGACCCAATAGTAAATTACAACATGATTATTATAGTTTTCTGGAATACTATAGTTGACATACAATGTTATATTAGTTTCAGATTATTACAGATATTCCTCCCCCCTTCCCCCCCCCCCCCATAGCTCCCTTCTACCTGGTCCCCATTCCACTTCAGGCCCATGGCCCTCTACTGTCCTCGTCCATATGTGTAAGATCTTTGTCCAATCTCTCCCGGCACCCCCCACACCACCTACCCCCCAAGAATTGTCAGTCCACTCCCTTTACATGACCTTTATTCTATTATATTCATCAGTTTATTCTGTTCATCAGATTTTTTATTCATTTGATTTTTAGATTCATTTATTGATAAATATGTATTTGTTGTCACTTTGTTGTTCATAATTTTTTATCTTTAACTTTTTCTTCTTCCTCTTGTTAAAGAATACTCTTCAGCATTTCATATAAAACTGGTTTGGTGGTGATGAACTCCTTTAGCTTTTTCTTATCTGTGAAGGTCTTTATCTGACCTTCAATTCTAAATGATAGCTTTGCTGGGTAGAGTAATCTTGGTTGTAGGTTCTTGCTATTCATCACTTTGAATATTTCTTGCCACTCCTTTCTGGCCTGCATAGTTTCTGTTGAGAAATCAGCTGACAATTGTATGGGTACTCTCTTGTAGGTAACTGTTTTTCTCTTGCTGCTTTTAAGATTCTTTTTGTTTTTTGCTCTTGGCATTTTAATTATGATGTGTCTTGGTGTGGTCCTCTTTAGATTCATCTTGTTTGGGGTCCTCTGCACTTCCTGGACTTGTAAGTCTATTTCTTTCACCAGGCAGGGGAAGCTTTCTGTCATTATTTCTTCAAATAGTTCTTCAATATCTTGCTCTCTCTTCTTCTGGCACCCCCATAATTCTGATGTTGGTACGCTTGAAGTTGTCCCAGAGGCTCCTTACAATATCTTCATATTTTTGAATTCTTTTTTTCTTTTTGCTCTTCCAGTTGGATGTTTTTTGCTTCCTGGTATTTCAAATCTTAGACTTGATTCTTGGGATTCTCTAGTCTACTGTTGAATCTCTGTATATTATTCTTTATTTCAGTCAGTGTATGCTTAATTTCTGACTGGTCCCTTTTTCACTTTTTTGGCATTCTCACTAAGATTCTTGAAGGTCTCACTAAGTTCCTCAGAGATTTCTAAGATTCTTGAATATCCTTATAATTGTGGTTTTGAACTCTATATCCAGTATTTTGCTTTCTTCCATTTCTTTGATTTGTGACATGTTTATCTCCACATTTTTGCTGCTTCCCTTTTTTTGTTTCTATGTACTGGGTAGCTGCTAAATCTCCTTGAGTTGATAGAGTGGCCTTGTGTGATAGGTGTCCTCTAGGGCCAAGTGGCTCAGCCTCCCCAAGCACCTGAGGGGGACACTCTTGGTGCACCCCTTTGTGGGCTGTGTGCCTAGTCTTATTGTAGTTAAGCCTTGATTGCTGTTGGTGTCACTGGGAGGAATTCACCTTTAGACCAATTGGCTGTGAGGACCAGCTATGTCTACAATGGAAGAGCTGCTGTGCAGGAGACACTCTTATGGGGCAGGACTTGTTTCAGTGGGGCTTTGGTGCTCACTGACTCTGCCCTTTGAGTGTGTTGCTTATGGATGTGAAGAGTTGTAATCTGGTATGGTCTTGCAGTGACCACGGGGTACACTGGCTCTTGGATCTCCAAGGAGGTGCAAAGTCAGCCACTGCCTGGAGCCACCCAACAGAAGCTACCGAGACATCTGCAGATACCTCCTCTTTGTATCGGGTTTGGAAGTACCAAGACGAGGCCCAGCTGTGAAGGAAGGCAGGCTGCTGCTAGTGCTGGCCTTGGACATTCTTTTGATTGCTTTGGGGCTCTCTCACCCAGCTGCTGCCTATTTGACAGGTTTTAGGCTGAGAAAGGACAGGCCATTCATATTCAAAAGCTGCAGCACACAGTTTGGGTGGGGTGGGGTCTCAAGGAATCTCCAGAGTGGAGAAAACAACAATGGCTGCCAGTCAGCCTGGCACTAAAGAGGTCCCAGTGCAGGAACAATGACTGTCGTGAGCCCCTTCATCTGAAAGAAAGCCACCCTTGCATTCCTGGCCCAATGCAAGACAGTCCAGTTTCTCCCCGTATGCATCTGGGTCCCCAGAGTTGCACTGGAGTTCAGAGCAAATGGGAGCTTGTATCTCCTTTCCCGTTAAAAAAGCAACACACCTGGGTGCCAACCTGTTCCGTGCCTCCATACCTCCTACCTGTCTCAATGCACTTTCTTCTTTACCTCTCTGGTTGCAGTACTTCCATTCAGCTAGCTTTCCTGCGTGTCTGGATATAGTTGTTCTGTCCTTAGTTGTAATTTTGATGTGCTTGTGAGAGGCAGGAAGTAGAGATGTTTACCTATGCCACCATCTTGGGTCTCCCTATTATTATATTATTGACAATATTCTTTATACTATACATTGTATCCTTATGGCTTATTTTATAATTGGATTTGTGCCTCTGAATCCTCTTCTCTTACCCTACCTTCCTCTCACCTCTGGCAACCAGCAGTTGTCTTCTATATTATGAGTTTGTTTCTGTTTTGTTTTGTTGGTTCACTTGTTTTGTGTGTGTGTGTGTGTGTGTGTGTGTGTGTGTGTGTGTGTTTTAGATTCCATATATAAGTGAAATGAAATAATGTTTTGTAACTTTGTTTCTTTTAGTTCCTGGTGGTACTTAAATTTTTAACACTTGTTAAAAATCATCTCAAAAAATCATCTCCAACACAAACCATCATTTGTCTCTACACTAGCAATAAATAATCTAAAAATTAAATAAAAAACATAATTCCATTTATAATAACATTGAAAAGAATAAAATTACTTTGAAAACTTTTAAGTAGGTGAAAGATTTGTGTGCTGAAAACTACAAATATTCTTAAAAGAGAGAAAGGATATAGTGTTAACAGATTGTAAGAATCAACATAGTTAAAATGGCCATATTACCCAAAGCAAAATACAAGTTAAAGGCAATCCCCATCAAAATCCCATTGGCAGTTTTAAAAGAAATAGAACAAAAAATTCTCAAGTTTGTATGGGACCACAAAAGATGCTGAATAGTAAAAGTAATTTTGAGAAATAAGAACAAATCCAAAGGTGTCACACCCCCTGACTTCAAATTATACTACAAAGCTACAATAATCAAAACAGTATGGTCTTTGCAGAAAAAGAGACACAAAGACCAATGGAGCAGATTTGAAAGCCCAGAAATAACTATGGGGAACTAATTTCTGACAAAGGAGCCAAGAACATACAATGAAGAAAGGAAAGCCTCTCCAATGAATGGTACTGGGAAAAGATTGGAAAGCCACATGCAAAAGATTAGTACTAGACTGCTATTTGACATCATACAAAATTTTAAACTCAAAATGGGTTAAAGACTTAAATATAAGATTTGAAACAAACAAAAAATATATAGAAGAAAACAAGTACTAAACCTATGGATCTTAGTCTCACAGAGGCTTTTTATAAATTTAACCCCAAGACAAGTGAAGTAAAAGCCAGAATAAAATATATCATATTAAAAATGTTCTGCACAGCAGAAGAAACCATCAACAAATCAAAAAGGCAATCGACTGAAAGGAAAAATAGATTTGCAAAAAGTACTTCCTATAAGGGCTAGTATCCAGAATACATAAAGAATTCATACTACTCAACAACACAAATGCAAACAATCCTATTAAAATTGTACAGAAAATCTGAACAGATACTTTTCTCAGGAAGACATACAAATGGCCAACATATATATGAAAAAATGTTTAACTGTACTGGTGATAACTGAAATGCAAATCAAAATCATAAAGAGATATTGTGTCACAATTGTTAGAATGGCTATTATCAGCAAGGCAGGTAATAATAAATGTTGGAGAGGTTGTGGAGAAAAAGGAACCCTTATATACTGGTGGGAATGTAAACTGATACAGCCACCAGGGAAAACAGAATGGAATTCCCTCAAAAATGTAAGAATAAAACTGCAATGTGACACAGCAATCACTCTTATCGTTATCTACACAAAACAATTTGAAAACATTTATTCGCAAAGACATATGTACCTTCGTGTTCATTGCAGCATTATTCACAGTAGCCAAGATGTGAAAACAACCAAAGTATTCTTTGATGGATGATAAGATGTGGTACATATAAAATGGAATACTGCTCACCCATAAGAAATGATGAAATATTGGATTTGTGACACCATGAATGGACTTTGAGAGTATCATTTTAAATGAAGTATCAGATGAAAAAGGGCAAGAAGCTGATTCACTTGTTGTGAGATGTACAACAGAAAGCAACAAATGAACAGCCAAAACCGGTTTGGCTCAGTGGCTAGAGCATCGATCTGCGGACTGAGGGGTCCCAGGTTCGATTCCGGTCAAGGGCATGTACATTGATTGCAGGCACATTCCCCGGTGGGGGGTGTGCAGGATGCAGCTGATCAAGGTATCTCTCTCATCGATGTTTCTGATTCTCTATCCCTCTCCCTTCCTCTCTGTAAAAAATCAGTAAAAATATATTTAAAAAAATTAGAAAGCAACAAATGAACAAACAAAAGAAATAAACTCATAGACAGAGACAATAGTACGGTAATTACCAGAGGGGAAAGGGTGGGGGGAGGTAGTAAAGGGTAAAGGAGGGTCAAATATATGGTGAAAACCTGACTATGGGTGGTGAGCACACAATGCAATATACAGATGATGTATTATAGAATTCTACACTTGAAACTAATATAATGTTATTAACAAATGTCACCCCAATACAGTTAATTTAAAAAGAAAAAAAATCATCTTGTCACTGCACAGGAACCACAAAATCGGTGTGTAATGCTACATCTCTTAAAGCAGCGCGCCGCTCATGACCGCTGGGGAAGCTGGTCCAAATGTAACTGATGACACATGTGCATGGTGGGAGGCCACAGTGACTTCTGGGAGCCATTGGTTCATTCTAAATAAAGCAGATTCAGTAAAGGGAAAAAAATGAGCTGCAACTGCGGAAAATATTCCTGAACACATGATTATTGTATTAAGTTCCCCCTGAACCATGAGCTCTTGTTACACGAATCCTCTGCCCAGGTCTGGAACTCTATCTTGTGGTTGAAAAAGGGAAAATTTTGTTAAAGCTTTAAGGATATATATTGCGTATAGAAGGAAAGAGACCAATTTTTTAAAAAGTGTCTCAAATAACTTAAAAAAAAAACACAGCGATCCCTGTCACTTTCAGAAAGCCTGGGCTGAAATTGCCCCATGGCTTTGACTAACAACCCCCTCTTTTGTGTGGGCTCTGTTTTAAACCACATGGCTTTAAGGTTGTGAAGTGGGTGTAGCTTATAAATACCCAAATTACAGCAGCAAGTCTGCATGAATGATTTTTTCCCCTTTGTAATAATAATGTCAGGACTGTTATTACACTTGGCTCTGCGGGGGAATTGGAAGTGTTTCTCAGAAGGGAAGTGCTTCCAGCTCCATGGCTCTTTCAAGAGCTCCCATTCCCATGTACTTGCTGGAAACTTTCAGGAAACCACATTACTTTTCACATCCCCATTTAGCAATGTGATCTCTCCCAGCCAGAATGCTTCCCAGACCACCTCATCAGTCAGGCCTGGGAATGGAATGCGGCCACGAGGGGCTAACACGTTGGGGTTTAGGTCCTGTTTCCATGTTGTGTTTGTGAGTAAGAGAGACAAGCAATGATTTTTTTTCTCCCTCCTGAGAATATTTAGTCAGCCCCCAGCATATTATTTCAAAGGATTCAAAGTCTCGAATAAATCAAAGGATTCAAAGTCTGTAATCTGGGGATTGAGTGGAAATGGAACTGAAGATGACAATGATATCAAATTCTGTCTCAGAGTGGCCAGAGTTGGCCTGGACTTCAGGTCAAAAGACATTTGACAAAGTCTTAGAAAAATCCATAGAAATCTAACAGGTAATTTCCTGTTACTTTTTTTGGAAAGAATCAGACCAAAGGAATCTAACTGTAAGAATAGTGAGATGACAGTCTCTTGTTTTATAATTCAATAAAAAAATTAGGGAGGAAGGGATTAAAAATAAAGAACAACTAGATTTTTGAAACAAGGTATGGATTTCAAATATTATATGATTTTGAATGAATGATTTACCTTATTTAAAAAAAAAATCAACAAATTATTACATACCATCTCAAGTTACCAGCAGATGATACCATGAAAATTTAGAACATAAAGACGTTTCTTATCACAAGCAGAACAGTCTTAGTGGTTTGACCCTTTGATTTTGTGTCATTTTTTAATTTTATTGCATACATATATGTGGTAAGGTTGATAAAATTGGGAAATTAGAGGATGGGAGTAATAATATTCAAAGGGTGGCAATAATCAATGGTCAGATATAGCACAGGTTTTAGTTTTTAGATGTTTATTTGATGCAACTACTTATTATTCTATATAATATGCAAATAAAACTCATTTCCTTCCTGACTAAAGTCTGTAAATGATATATTAGTTGTCAAAGATTTCTATGTAGCACCAGAAAATATGGAGAAAGTCCCTGTAGAACTTAAAGTACTCCCTATGGTATGTCTTTTGACTTTGCAATCTGCTTCTTTGAGAAATAACTGGAGACCGACAAAGAAATCTGTAGAGTAACTGAATCCATTATTTGCTAAACAGACTATAGCAGAGTGGTAACTGCTTGTTCTTACCTCAATGCATTCTTTAATCATAAGCTTTTGTTACATTCCATATAGGTTTTCATGTACACTTTTTAGAATTTATTACAGTCATGTCACTTAATGACAGGGATACATTCTGAGAAATGTGTTGTAGTAATATCATAGAGTCCACTTACATAAACTTAGTTAGTATATATAGCGTACTTAATATACCTAGTTATATGGTACTAGAGGCTCGGTGCACGAAATTCATGCATAGGCGTGTGGAGGGTGTGTGTGTGTCCCTCAGCCTGGTCTTGGCCTGCAAAGCTGCCAGCATCCCTCACCTGGCCTCTAGCCAGAGGTTCCTCCCCTCCTTCCACACAGCCTCTGGAAAGATGCTTGTCCTGGGGCCTTCTCAGGGCCCTGGCCCATGATACCCTGCAGCTTAGGTACTCTAGTGCTTGAAATATTTTTGTAAAGCTCTACAATGCATTTGGCTTTCAGGTCCGGCTTCCTTGCCTGGCTGCATATCAGCTGCCATGGGAACCTTGCCTCAGGAGTCGCCTCCTTGGACCATACTACTTGTGAGTGTGTATGGGGGTGGCCTCTGCAGTAGCGATTTGATGTCTGTAGTGTGCCTGCTGGACACCTCCCGCCACCCGCCCCCCGCCCCCCCCCCCCTCCCGCGGCACCACACTGATCCTGTTCTGACTGCTGGCAAGGGGCTTCCAATCTGTGACTGGGGCTGCTGGGCTGTGACTGAGGGCTGCAGGTGGACGGCCCTGTCACCCATAGGGCTCTCTCAGCATCCGGAACTGGAAAGATCCATTTTTCTGGTTCCTCCCCCTGCCATGGGGACGCTGAGCTTGGGGCCCCACAGGTCTCCTCCCTCACACCGCAAGACAGGCCAGAGCATGGACTCTGGGTGATGGGACTCTGGGGTCGCTACCCTACAGGGCTCTTCCTTCCCACAGCACAGCTGTGGCTCCAAAGCTAAACTCCTGCCCCTACTGGCGATGCGAGCTCAGTGTCTGGCCAGAGACTCCTCCCCTCCCTCCCAAGGAGCAGATACTGGGCTCCCGTTGCCTGAGCAATGCCGCCAGCGTCTGCTATGGGCACCACCATTTTTGTCCCGGAGTGATGGCTAATTTACGTATTACTCTTTTATTAGATAGGATAGCCTATTGCTCCTCAGCTACAAACCTGTACAGTATCCTACTGTACTTAACACTGAAGGCAATTGTAACACTATGGTAAGCATTTGTGTATCTAATCATATCTAAACATAGGAAAGGTACAGCAGAATTATGGTATGAAAGATTAAAAACAGTGTCTCTGAGCAGAGCACGGACCATGACTAGAGCTGGCAGTCTGGAAGGTGCCCGGGGTGAGTCAGTGAGTGAGTGGTGAGTGACTGTGAAGGTTAGGATGGCACTGTGACTGCTGTAGACGTCACAGACACTGTACTGCATGGTTTATTAAAATGTTTCCTTCTCCAATAATAACTTAATCTTAGCTTCTGTAACTTTTTAACTTTATAAGTTAAAAGTTTTTTTTTTTTTAAACTCTTTGGCTCTTTTGTAATAATCCTTAGCTTAAAACCCAAATGCATTGTAGAGCTTTACAAAAATATTTCATTTCTTTATATCCTTACTCCATATGCTTTTCCCTATTTATTTTAAACGTATTTTATTTTTATTTTTTATTTTATTTTAAGAACTAATATAGCCAAAACCAGTTTGGCTCAGTGGATAGAGCATCTGCCTGCAGACTGAAAGGTTCCAGGTTCGATTCCATCAAGGGCATGTACCTTGGTTGCGGGCACATCCCCAGCAGTGGGTGTGCAGGAGGCAGCTGATCAATGATTCTCTCTCATCAATGTTTCTAACTCTCTATCCCTCTCCCTTCCTCTCTGTAAAAAATCAATAAAATACATTAAAAAAAAAGAAACTAGTATATAACCATACACTAACCTAGGCCTTTGCAGGGTCTGGATCATAAATATCACTTCTGCTTCCACACCTTGTCCCAGTGGAAGGCTTTTAGGAGTAAGGACATGTGTCGTCTGTCTCCTATGACAACAATGCCTTCTTCTGGAACACCTCCTGCAGAGCCTGCTTCGGGCTCTGGCCGAGGAGGTGTCACTTTTTTCAGAAATATGTCCACAGTGGTTTTCTTGGCTTGCATCTTCTTTTTTTCATCATAGGTTGTAAGTAGATAATTCACCGTGAACATTTCTCTCTATCAATGAAAACCTTTTGTTGTTGGGGGGGTCCATGTTTTTAAATTTTTTAAGGAGCTTATTGAAATCTGAAAAACCCTTCACTGTGATTTTTACTGGAGGCTCTTCTTTTTCTTCTCCTGTAGTTTCCTTTTCAGTGAGGCCCTCCTATTTGAGTTCCAGCAACTCCTTATTAGTCAATTCCAGAGGGACCTCCTTGAGGAGTTTCTCAATGTCATCACCACTCACACCCATGCTAAGATTGTTTGCCTCCTCAGCCACGGCCTTGTGGATTTTTGAAAACTCCTCATCCTTGGAAAGTCCTTTGAAATCACAGTCAACTCTTCTGCATGTCTTCTACCACATGCCATTCATACAGTCCTTGGTGACATCACCTCAAGCCCAAGCAAGGTTCTTGACACAGCCGTAGAGGTGACAATCCTTCCAGAGGGACGCGGTGTTTTCTCAGTGGTAACAACAGCCTCGGAAAAGGTCTTCCTCACAGAGTGGACCTTAAAAGCTTTTACAACTCCTTGATTCATTGGTTGGGTCAAAGAGATTGTGGGTAGAGAGAGAAACACGACTTTGATATGGGGGTGAAGATCACCAATGAAAAAGGAGGCTATCTGGGAATATTATCAGCAATAAAAACCTGAAAAGTATGTTATCCGCCAAATAGTATTTTTCCATGTTAGTGGCATAGTAATCCAGGAGGGCGTTCTGGAAGAGAAGCCAGGACATCATGATTTCTTGTCCAGGACACTGGCAGTGAGTGCTGATGGATATGCTTGAAGGCCCTGGGATTCTCACTGAGCCAGTAACGAAGGGTTTCAATCGGAAGCCTGCTAGAAATAAGACTGCTAACTTGTCCTTAAAAGCCTTGAAATCTGACATTGTCTTGGCCTTCTTATATATGAAAGTCCCTTTAGGCATCTGCTTCCACAACTGGGAGCTTTAATTTATATTGACTATTTGTTCTGTCAAGTAATTTTCTTCCACAATCAGCTTATCTAGAGTTTCCAAAAATTCTTCAGCATCAGCCGACTTACCACTCACATTTCATTATTTTTAAAAATATATATTTTATTGATTTTTTTTAGCGAGGAAGAGAGAGGGATAGAGAGTTAGAAACATCGATGAGAATCATTGATCAACTGCCTCTTGCATACCCCCTACTGGGGATGTGTTTGCAACCAAGGTATATGCCCTTGATCAGAATCGAACCTGGAACCTTTCAGTCTGCAGGCCGACGCTCTATCCAGTAAACCAAAAACGGTTTCGGCACATTTACATTATTTAATGAATAATAATTTTTGAATTGTTTAAACCACCCAGAGCTAGCAATAAATTCTACATTGTAGTTGGGTTCAGTCTTTTCTTTCAAGATGGCAAACCAATGTTTTGCTTGGGCCATAATCATCAGGTTGCTGAGGAGAACACACTTTTGTGTCTGGTTTTCAAACCAGGTTATCAGAAGTTTCTCCATGTTTGGTAGAGGCCCTTTTTGAATTTTGGGTAGTCTTGTTGCCTTTGTTGTAGCAAATCCTTTAGTAGCTTATTGTTCTTCAAGACTGTAGCCTGACTGTCAAGCAAAAGCCATCACTGATTTTCCACTCCCATACTTTCTAATCACTTTTAATTTTGCATCCAGGACAATCATTAGACATGGTCTCTTACTGGCAATGTTAACAGGGGTTTTTCAAACTTTGGGGCCATGAATAAAACAACATGAGATTAAATCAAGCATAACAGAAAATGATGCAACCCAGAGATCCAGTAAACAAGACATGTATGAGGCTGCTTCTGGCATAACAGGGCATACAATTTTACAGCAAACTTTTTTTTATAAGTAGGAAGAGTGCATGTTAGGAATTCTTCAGCTCTACTTTACTCTTTCATGAACAACATTGTGTATGCGGTCAGTCATTGACTAAAATACCATTATGCAGCTCATGACTATATTATTTGGATTTACATCTTTATCAAAGTCTATTCATTATTTAATTTCTGTAGGGGTTTTATTGTTTCACTTATCTTTTGAATAATACAAAGTTATTTATTGTATAATTCACTTGACAATATTGTTCTATTATTGAAATCACTGTGCTTTTGCTATGTCTGCTGATTCATTTGGAATGAATACTTTCTTGTGTGTTATACAATTTTTGATTATGATGTGTTCTTGTGAGGAATTTTTTTTCTCATGCAATCCTGTGTGGTCTTGATTGAAAGAACGTGTCTCTTGGAGCAGCTTCGTGCTTGCTTTTCCAGGCCCTCGGGGGTTCCTGAGCCCTGAGAACATCAAACCGTGCAAGGCGCTGTCATGAGTTCCTGTTTCTCATATGGGCCTCTTTGTATAACCAAAGTCTAAGCCGTGGATGTGAGGGCTGATTTGCGGTTTGTTGTGGTCCCACCTGTTTTGGGGACTTTGGCTCCAACTCGTCTCTGTCCATGCACAGTGTTTGGCTTTCCATGCTGCCCCAGGCCTGGAAGGAAGTGGCAACGCAGCAGAGCTAGGAGCTATTTTATGCACAGCTCACAGCTCTGCACAGAGACTGGGAGGCTATGAGAGAAATAAGTGTCACAACAACATTAATCCAGTGAAGTATTCTGAAGACTCAAGTGAAAATGAGAAACAAAAAGCCAATAGGTAATTCAAGACATTACCTTGTTTAGTTCTTACACTTAGGACTGCTGGTCTCTAAACCATGTGTGAAGGAAGAACCAGGTATGTCACCCTCTACATATCACCCTCATGACCTGGAGCACCATGGGAACCGAGTGTACATGTGGGGAGGACTGCACTCAGAGGAGGAGAGGAGAAGACGGCTATGGGCACTGTGAGCATTCTTGGGAGATATCAAGAGGGCCATCAAAAGTGGGAGTCGTGACCCTGGGATTGCCCAGGTTGACCTTGCTGTGGTCTTGGCCATGACCATTTCCCTACTGTCTTCTGTTAAGTGATTAGGGTATGACAGTTGCTCAACTGACTAAAAATTAGGAAACTAGGGACAGCACTTCCCACAAAGCTGGTGACCTGGACAGTCATCCCTCCCCCATCTCCATCCCTCCTCCCCCTTGCATTCCATCTTGCTGGGCTTTCCCACTCTCACAAACATCTGGCCACGGCTAAACTGCTTTCCATTCCTTTCCCACTGCAGGGCATTGCACAGTCTGTCTCTCTCCTTTTACTAGGCCTGGCTGGCTCCTTCCTCTCATTCTGGTTTTAGCTCAGGGTCCCCTCCTTGGAGAGGTCCTCCCTGACGAGCTCCTTTGGAGCAGTTCTCCCGTCACTCCCTATCCCCACAGTCTCTGCTTAGTTCACTTTGTTTGTTTATTTCTTGTTTGTTTATTAATTTACTAGAGGCCTGGTGCACAAATTCATGCACGGGTGAGGTCCCTCTGGGAGGCCTGCAGGGATCTGGCTGAAACCAGCAGTCCAACACCGCCTGCAGCTCTTACTTGTCCATCTACTCATCCCAGCCCAACTGTGCCTGTCATGATCAATTCGGGAGAGGCTTGTGCTGCCACAGCAGCGATCACCAGCCATGAGCCCTGAGTCTGGTGCCCTCCCAAGGGGAGTGGCCTGTGGGATCTGGCTGAAACCAGCTCTCTGAAGTCCCCCGAGGGGTTTCGGGTTGCGGAAGGGCACAGGCCAGGCTGAGGAACCCCACCAATGGACCGGGGAGGGACCATGGGAGGGCTCCAGGGTGTGTCTGGCCCACTTGTTCAGCCCCAATCAGCCAGACCCCAGCAGAAAGCTAACCTATCAGTCAGAGCATCTGCCCCCTGGTCGTCAGTGCACGTCATAGAGAGCAGTTGAGCATCCTTAGCATATCATTAGCATATTACACTTTGATTGATTGTTTGGTTGTTCTGCCATTTGGTCTATTTGTATATTAGCCTTTTATTATATAGGATTGCCTATGTCCATTCCCCCATAAGACTGTAAAGCTCATGAAAGTAGAGACATTTTTTTTTTTTTTTTTTGGTCCAAGTTACTGTAGTATGCACAGAACAGAGAGAAATACTTAGCACCCGATAATAATTGTGTGAGTGAGGTGGCATGCTTGGATTTCCAATATAAGTGAACAAGAGTGAGCCCCATTGGGCTCTCATCTGGGGATGCTCAGGTGCACAGGAGCGGCGTGTATGGCTGTCTGTCTGGCTCTGCTCCCAGGAGCACACTGCTCCCCCTCTGCTTTTTCCTCGGCCCCAAACCAGCCCCTCCCAGTCTTCAACTTTGCCATCATGCCAGGCAGGATTCTTTTTAGCTGCCCCCACCTCCACCCAACCCCCCATTTTTTGTTTTTTTATTTTTTTGTTTTTGTTTTTACATAAGGGAGCTAAACAATCATTTATTTTAATTTTCACACAAATATCTGCAGGATTTACTTTTCATAGCTACCTTGCATTGCTCCGAAGGGAAAGTGGCTAGGCAGCTGTCCCCTATGCCTTTGTGGGTTGTGTTGTCCAATCTGGTTTGCGTCATCTATGTCCATCAGATTGTGTCCTTTTCACTTTGGATTATGCAGATGTGGAATCATCTTAAAGTTAAAAGAGGAAAGAAAAAAAAATGAAGAAAGAAAAAAGGAAAAGCATTCCAAATTCAAAACAGCCCAAACGTTCATCTTCTGGTCCCTGTGAATTCATCAAGTAACTGTAAGGAATAAGGTGATGCTTATAATTCATCACAAATTCTTTGGAAAAAGAAGTGATCATATCACTGAGAAGGTTTCCCTTCACCCTCACAGGAGCACTGGCCAGGCGTAGGGTCAGCAGATTTAGCCTGAGGTTCACACAGAAGTGTCCCCAGATGCCTTCACAGCCAAGGCCCCCACTCTCTGGCTGACGCAGACCATGTACAGAGTGAGAAAGGCAGCACAGGGCCTTACTTTTTTGTCTACGTGCACTCATCAGGGATTGCTAAATTTGCACTAGAGTGGGACAGAGAGGTTTATATTAGAAAATGTAAATGCGACTCCAAGAAGCTTCACAACATTTCAAAGTGGGTAGTGTCTTTAATGAGTTCCCAGCTTCTTACTGGGTCCCTCCTGCCCCTGAGAAAGCCCTGGGGCAGCGCCATGAAGCCAGCCCCAGCCTGGTCGCTGTAGGAGGAGGGCAGCAGCAGGCCAGCTGTGGCCAGGCAGCCCTTGAAGAAAGCCTTTCGAGGAGGTATTTCTGCCCTGGTCGGCATGGCTCATTGGTTAGCGCTGGCCATGTACTGAAGGGTCACAGATTTGATTCCTGGTCAAAGGCACATACCTAGATTGCAGGTTTGATATCCTTGGCATCAGTCAAGGCACATGTGGGAGGCAACCAATCCATGTGTCTCTCTCATGTTTCTTTCTCCCTCCCTCCAACTCTCTTTAAAAAAATCAATGGGGAAAAATATCCTCGGGTGAGAATTCACACACACACACACACACACACACACACACACACATTTCCGCTGTCTTCAGAGGGAGCGTCTTTCTGTTCTCTTTCCAGAAGGTCATATGTACAGTCAGCCTCCTCCAGAGCAGGAGAAATTCCTCAGGAGTCCCCTTGAATTGTGCTTCTGTTCTATATCAGGCCACAAGTGCTGGGTGCACTGTTTACAAGACATCCTGTGGCTTCTCAGAGTGACCTGGCTTCAGAGAGCGGGTCCCAGGTGAAACATGAAAGCTGTCCAGGCTCCCAAGACAGCCAAAGCGCTTGTCTGTGAGGCCCATGCTATTCGATTTAGAGAGGATCCATGCTTTGTGAACGGGGTTTGCACAGGGAGCTCTCTGCTTCCTTAAGAAATCTGGTGGAGTTTGTTACTAATTTGTGCAGGCTAATAAGGCTCCATTCACCCTTCTGCCTGATTAAACACACACACACACACACACACACACACACACACACACACACACACAAACAGGGGGAAAACAAAACAAAACCCAACAACACACACTTCAAACCATTTGGTGCTTGAAGAGTGCAAGATCTTAGAAAGGAGAGCAACAAAACTATACATGTTCTTTGCTTTTGGGGGAAAATATCAACACGTTACCTTTTTATTTTCTGCTGTCCTTCCTTCCCCCGCCCTGCCCCACCAAGATCATCCATGGGCATATGCATCTTTAGGCGTTTTAAGTGCTGAGAACAGTTGGACCTTTTTAGATGCTGTTGGGAGAGCAGAAGCACCAGCTGACTGAGATTTAGAAGTTGTGTTAATGTCGCAGAGAGGAGTTGTTTTTCTGAATTAAAATGTATGAAGACAGATTTCAGAGCAACTTCTTCTCTTCATCTCCTCCCCACTTGTTAAACAATCCAATTATTTTTTAAGGAGAGATTTTATGAAAGCATGAAGGGAAGATTTTATGTTGTATCCTGCTGAGGATTGTGCCTGTCCACCGTCCTGGGGCCCAGGGTCCAGAACTGTTTCAGATGTACGCTCCCCGTGATGGGTTTAGTAAGTGATAAGGAAATGAGAACTGTATAGTCTGCTCAGAGACTTAAAACATTCTGACTCTCAATCCCATGGCCCTCATGGAACATGTAATAAAAACTGAGCTTCATGGGAGAATAACATAGCAGTATAAATGAAAAACATAGAATAGAAGGGAGATAGAGATGAAAGGAAAGCGAAACAGGAAATTCTGGTGCAAAAGCTCCATTCTCAAGTCCCATTAAAGGAAAACACCAGAGTTAATGAGAGTGCTGAGCCCACTTTATCCCGTATTGACTTTGGCCAGACATCAGCTCTCTCTGGGAAGACTGGAGGAGCAGCGGGAACTGCCGCTGCAGAGCTGCAGGGCTCCGCACCCCAGGCCCGCCACCCTGCAGCATGCAGAGTATGAGAGCGTCTGTTAAGAGCTCCTAAAGCACTTTCTGCCACACGGAGTATTTTCGTTTTGTGGTCCTTGAAAAAGAAGTATGTTTTAATATAGCTCTAAGCCTCCAATGTACCACCTATGTTCTCAATTAACAATGCGAAGATCGGCTTCTCCACGAAGCGGGATTGTAAGCAAGCAAGTTCTCTATCGCACCTTTTAAAATACTTCTTTTCCCAAAGGATGGTGATTAATGCATAAAATTCACTTGTTTGTCTTGGTTTAACCGCAATTGTAAAGTGCTCAGAAGTACCACGTTGAACCAAAAGAAAAATAAATAAAATAAAATAAATGACAACAATATTATACCTTTGGGAAGTTTCTGTTTTATTTGTTTATTTTTTAATCCTCACCCAAAAGGTGAGGCTATTTGTTCAATTGATTTTTTTAAATTATTTTTATTTTATTTTTTATTTTATTATTATTATTATTTTTTTAGAGCGAATGGAAGAGAGGGCTGGAGAGAAGGAGAAGGAGGAGAAGAAAAGAAAATCGACATAAGAGAGATACATAGATTGGTTGCCTCCCACTTGTGCCCAGCCCAGGGCCCAGGATTAAACCTGCAACCAAGGTACTACATGCCCTTGCCCAGAAATTGAATCTGAGACCCTTTGGTCTGCAGGCTGACACTAACCACTGAGCAAAACTGGCCAAGGCTGAAAAGTTTTAATATGCTGCTCAACCTTATTTCAACTGATCATCTCAAGCTTCCTAAAATGCAGATAGCAAGCGGCATTATTATGACTTTATTATAAATGTGGTGATGAGTTAGAGAAAGACGGAAAGAATTTACCTGAAGTTTCACAATCTGACTTGAGAATGAAGCTTTGCCACTAGAATATCCTGTTTTATTTTACATAAAGCCAAAATCCCCCCATCTTTGTTTGTTTCTCACACAGATGATATGTCTAAAATCAGGTTTGTGTAAATGAAATACTTTAAAATTTTAAAGTTTTTAAAAAAATACATTTTATTGATTTTTTACAGAGAGAAAGGGAGAGGGATAGAGAGCTAGAAACATCAATGAGAGAGAAACATTGCCCAGCTGCCTCCTGCACACCCCCTAATGGAGATGTGCCCACAACCAACGTACATGTCCTTGACCAGAACTGAACCTGGAACCTTTCAGTCCGCAGACAGATGTTCTATCCACTGAGACAAATCGGTTTCAGCTTAAGTTTTTGATTTCTGTATTTTTGTTGCCACATGAAATAAACTAAAGATCAGTGGACTGTATTTGTTCTCAAAAGTATTGATGGCAGCACTGTCTCTGGACCTGCCTGCCTTCCCCCGAATCCCCCCCAGTTGCATTTCCTGGCCTCTCTCTCTCCCCTAAGCTCTAAGGGACCTTCTTTTGCCTTTGAGCCCATTTCTTCTACAGCTCACTTCTTCTACCTCTGACTTTCTAAATAAACTTTCACTTATACTTAAAAACAAAACAAAGCAAAGTATTGGTGACAAGAAACCTGATTTTGACTGCATGATATCCTTCATACCGAATTATCTGCAGTGACACAGCTCCACATGCATTCCCTGACACAAGGCTTTACACCCTCCATAGGCTCGGCTGACATCATCTATAAAGATTTAGAGATATACATATACATATACATATACATATACATATACATATACATACACATCCATATCTCCAAGGTTAAGATGGTCAGTGTTTTTAGGACATGGTCCTTTTGACATTTATGGAAACACAGTTTGCCATTGGGATAGCCCTGAGGGGCTATGACATCATAAATGAAATTCTGGGAGAATCTCTACAAGGTCAAGGGCATCAAGCACAGCGTTCAGAATACTTGGGAATAGAGACTTAGCCCCAGGGCGCCTCTGCCGCTAGCATACTTGGTGACTCTGGGTCTAATGCCAAAGCCCCTTTGTCTGGAAGAGCTCATTACCAGAGCTGGGGAGGGCTGGGCAGGCTGGTATCTGGGGAAGCCCGAGGCCCAGTGGGTCAGGTTTCAGCAGCTCCCAGCCAGCCTGTCCATGAGTGGTCAGCATGGTGGATAAATAGGTAAATATGGCCACAAGGAGGATTGTTTGAGAAGCCAGGAGTTACCCCACACATTGTGGAGATTGGCCCCAAATCTCTAATTTGCAATTCAACTTCCAGCTGCTGCTGCTGGCGGTGGTGGTGTGTGGGGTGCTGACAGGAGGCAGGATGGCATTTTGGAAAGAGCTTGGACTTTGGCAAGAAATGGATTCTACTTTGTTTATTTTTATTTTTTAAAAATATATCTTATTGATTTTTTACAGAGAGGAAGAGAGAGGGACAGAGAATCAGAAACATCGATGAGAGAGAAACATCGATTAGCTGCCTCCTGCACACTCCCTACGGGGATGTGCCCGCAACCAATGTACATGCCCTTGACCGGAATTGAATCTGGGACATTTCAGTCAGCAGGCCAACGCTCTATCCACTGAGCCAAACTGGTTTCGGCTGGATTCTACTTTAAACCTAGTATCTGTCACAGTGATTCAACCTCTCAGTGTTCTCATCTGGAAATGGGGATAGTCATGCTGACCCCACAATGATTGCTTTGAAAAGGAAATAGTTATGGGGAAAGCCTTTTTATCATGTAACAAGTGTCTTGTGAACATTGGCTCCTTCACAGGGCTTAGGGGTTTGGTCTACCAAGTGGTTGGTGAGCGACTTGGCGACCATGGTCCAGCATGGTTGGTAAGGCAGCACCCACGTGGCCAGCTGGGGACCCTCCTCGGTCTGACTGTTTGTGAAGCCCTGGGGTACAGTGCAGTGAAGGCTGAAAGTGTAGCTGGGCCTTCCTTAGGAAGCTAAGTGAAGACCAAGGATCAAGGAGGGGAAGAGGTGGGTACACTATGCTGTTTGTGTTTTTTTTTCAGCTTTTCTTCAGGTAGTCTAAGAGGAGGCTCCCCTCTTGGTTTGTAACTTTGATACTTAAATGCAGACACAGCTCTTGGTTTGCAGACTCCTCCGGGAAGCACAAGTCCCATTATGTGGCACGAGCCGCTTGTTCAGAGAGGACTTGAGTAATGTTCTTTTCAACTAATAAAGAGGTTGCCAATGCCATCACATTGCATGAGGAGTTTATCTCAGTTGCGGAGATATTTTGCAATGATCAGATAGCTAACGCTGTATGCGGCCTCCTTCCCGAGGGTGCGGCTCACTCCCAGGGTATGGATTCAGTTGCACCACAGTCTCCCTCCACCCCAGCCTAGGGAGTGGAGAAAGGAAGGGGAGGCTCACTGTCCTGTTGCTCCACTTGAAATGGAAGGACCAACACACAAGTGCTTACTTTTGCAACCCTAGCATTCAGCACAGTGCTAGGCACAGAATTTGTGCTTACAGAAGTTTCACTGAAGTATATACCAGTGGGACCTGCAAAAGTTCATCTCATTGTCCTGCTTCTACATTATTTAGGTCTTAGCTCAAATATCAGAAGCTCCATTCCAGCTGCACTAAAGACTCCATCATACAGTATCTTTCTATGTATGTCCCTTTTAGCTCTTCTCCTATCCATACCATCTGTTATGTATGTACTTCTCTGTCTATTGTCTATCCTCCCTCCCAGTAGGATACAAGCTTTGCTCTATAATATGGGACATTTTCTGTCTTGCTCAGTGCTTAGAAATGTATCTTGCCCAAAGTAGCTACTCAATAAATATTTGCCATCAACACTTTAGTTATCTAGAAGTCTAAGTTTGGGCAGCATGAATCCTCTGAAAAATATCTTTGATCCTAGAAATGACTCTTTTAACCTTGACTTTTATGCTCCAAAATGTTAGCTGCACTGACATCTTGGAGCATAAAAGTCTTAAACCAAATTATCTGATTTTCCAATCTATACCAGATTAGGAATACTTAAACATGAATGATGTTGGAGGGAGATGCCGACAGATAACTTTATGTCAGAATAGGATATCAAAAAAGTAATAAGTCAGCATAGGGTTTGGAATATTAGAAGTATTCATATTTTTGTTCTTTGAAATTTTACTCAAAGCACTTCCTTACCTCTGTTTCAACTGTCCCAACACCATGAGGTACTAATGTTATACAGATGAGGAATTTCACTTCCACGGTCAACTTAGTGGGAAGGTGAATTTGAAACTTGTATCTCCCAGGTCCTATTTAAATCTTTGTCCATTACTCAAAGCAACATCGGTTGTAAGGTATAAAATTAGGTAAGGTGCCACACCAGCACTATTCCTTCAGGAAAATATAAATGTACCCCTCATCTGAGAATGACAAAATGTTAGGTCTCTTCTTTCTCACATAACAGCAATGTGGAAGAACACTTTTCTGGGAAGAATGAGACTTAGGGATTCTTTTACAAAAAAAAAAAAAAAAAAAAAAAAAAAAAGACTGAACTTTAATAACCTCTCCTTGTTAGGGTTTTATCAGGATTTCATAAACCCAAAGCCTAATGGGCAATTTCAGGGAGCATAGAATCCTGATTAGACAGCAGACCAAAGAGTGGGACATCATCAGTTTCTACTACATGAAAACAGGCCCAGCTGCCCTCATAGTTGACTCTTTCAGCAGTATTTACCAAGAGGGGAAACAGAAAGGCAATGTGTTGACTTAATTATAGTATAACTTTAATTCATTGAAAGCTACCCCAGGAATACTGTAAGCATCATCTTTTTATTCCTCCTAGGAACCTACTTGATAGTAAAGTGTGACTGCTAAGAGACAATGGCCAGCCTGCATTACAATCTTATCTCCCTTCATCTCTGTAACCAGGGTAGTTATTGTGAGCCTAAGTTTCTTCATTTGTAAATGCCCGGTCATCTTAGGTCTATAGTGGTATTTAAGTTAGATTTATGGGTGAAAGCCACCTAGACAATGTTTAGTACTTAGCAATTACTATTCACTGTTAACTGTTGCATTGACATTAAATCCCATTTTACAGGTGAGGAAACTGAGGTATAGGAAATAAAATGACTTACTCCAAATTACAATTAACCAGCAAACAGCTAGTTTCTTAAACATATACTTTGTCCAAAACTCACAACAGAATCTGTAACAGAAAAGAAAAGTACAAAAAGCGCCTGTCTTCTGCTGAGGATGGCATTTTGCCCTTTTTAGCTTGTGTGGGACCGCCCTTTTTACCAAGGCTCTTGCGAGCTTATATCCAGGGAGACTTGGATTTTGTGAAGAAAATCCTAATGGTTGCCATTTTCCAAAGCTGTCATTTATTCTGACATCAGTTTGGAAGTCTTTGCATCCTACTCAAAGAAATCAAATGCAGACCTCAATTGAATAGTGCTAAATGGGTAAATGGTTTGTTTGTTTTTTTCTTATAAAACTCACCAAGATAAAATATTTTCCTTGAAATCATATGCTTGTGATTCTCACTAACTGCTTGGCAGTAGGTGACCGTGGTCTGAGGTAACACTGATTGTTATTTCAACTTATCTTTGCAAGGGGTTTGGGCCATCACTCTTGCTTGCATACATAGTACACACTACACTAACTTCTAGTTCTGGTTAGTGGACCTAATTATTAGGTATTTTAGCCAAGCAGTTGTGGATTCTATGCTGGCTCTTTGGTAGCCAAGAGAACATGATCTAAGAGGACAAGAAGGGAGAGAAGAGAGTACTTGGGGAGAGCTGTGTGGAGATGCTCTCTGAATAGGGGAAGAAGGTAGGCATATGTGTTAAATCAAGATTTCTCTCCCTCAGCACTATTGACAGTTTGAAGTAGATTATTTTGTATTTAGGGAAAGGGGACTGTCCTGTGCCTTGTAGAATGTTTAGCAGCATCTCTGGTCTTGTCCCAATAGATGCGAGCAGCATCCTCATCCCCCAGTCATGACAACTAATAATATCACCAAACATTACCGAACATCCTGTGGACAGGGGTGGGGACAAAATCACCCACTGTGCTAAAATTGTGGCATTTTTTGCATTGTTGGCTTTGGAGGGCGCTTAAAGAAAGAGGATTTTAGCAACCAGCTTGGATAGGCATGCAGTAGGGAAGGAGACAGACATTCACTAATAAGGTTATGTGGATATTAAAACACATACTAAATAAATATGTCGGTTATATTGGCTGTATAGTTATTCGCTCTGAGGCATAGCTGGATAATTTGCCTTTTTTTTTTTAACTTGCCTTTTTTAAATGGTTAATTTAGTTGTTTTTCAATGATCTTGTACATTCATTTGCATGTTGGATTTTGTTTTTCACTGTTTAAAAAAAACTTTTATGTGTCAATCCTTATACATATCACCCCTACCTCTTTAGGAAAATGTTGGAATAGGTCGAATATGTTAAGTGCCACACCAGGACTGCTGTATGGTTTTCATTTCTTCCACCCTGGTTTCTTCAAAGCTCAGAGCATGTCTGCAGGCTGGTCCAAGTATTTTTCTTTACTCCCGCTGGACAGAATTATACAATAGGAATAAGAAGAAGGAAGAGAAAGAGAAGAGCAGGCTCTCCATTGCTACCTGGTGTACCTGTGTCTTGGGGTATGTTGATAAGAGTGTGCATGTGTGTTTTTGTCTCTTTGTGTCTCTCTGTGTGTGCTTGTATATACACACACACACACACACACACACACACACACACACACACACACATTGTTTGGACTGTGGTTTGTTAGTCCCAGGCTGGCCTTCCAATCCCTTTCGCAATCTACAACAGAAACATACTTAATTGCTGCTAGGAAGAGAGAGCTGTTTTGTGGAGCTTGTTTCAAATGGGTTTTGTTTTGAATCTTCAAGTTCACTCAAATCCAATAGGAAGCAAAATTCATAGATTGTGATGTCATGTAGATTGAAACCGAAGAAGGGCTGTGTTTCTGCCAGAATTTACTCATGGCTTCAGGAAACGCCCCCACTCACCAGCCATTTTCCTCCCACTCCTCCTTTTCTTCCTCCTCCTTCATCTTCCTTCTTCTTTCTTCTTTTTCTTCTTCTTTTTTTTTTAAAATATATTTTATTGATTTTGTACAGAGAGGAAGGGAGAGAGATAGAGAGTTAGAAACATTGATGAGAGAGAGTCATCAATCAGCTGCCTCTTGCACACCCCCTACTGGAGATATGCCTGCAACCAAGGTACATGCCCTTGACTGGAATCGAACCCAGGACCCTTCAGTCCCCAAGCCGACACTCTATCCATTGAGCCAAACCGGTCTTGGCTTTTTCTTCTTCTTTTGTCTACTTTTTTTCCCCTTGTGAGCCAAGAGTTCAGGTTTGTGCTCTACTAAGCCTCACTTTCTTTTGCAGACTTTTTTTTTTTTTTTTAAACAACCCTTGTTCTAATCTAAAGCATGCCATTTGTGCTATTATTTTACTATTTCTTTACATTTACATTACTAATTCATGTTCACATTGAAAAGGGAATAGATCTTTCCAATTGTCTGGACTCTGATTTTGTCCAGAGCAAATTGAATTGGGAAGCTAATTGAATTAGGAAGGCTTTCTCAACCCACAGGGGAGTTCCCATTGTGGCGGCCCTTCCTGTTGTGCAACCCCTCTGGTGTGACACCACTGTCCCCTGACCTCGTGGCCGACGGGGCATGTCACTCTCCAATCCTGTGTGGCGGACCTGGGTTCCAGTCAACCAGCCTGCCATTGAGGATAACTGAAGGAAAGGGATACACTTGAAGTATGTTTCAGAGAAGTGGTGCACGCCAACATTAGGCAACTGACTAACGGAAGAGGAGGACTGAACCAAGGACACAGAAGGACAGAGAACTAGGGCATGTGTGTGCCTCTCACCTCTTTGTATCTATGGAACTAGGAGTATTGTGTGGGCACTCCAGCCCTGTCTATCCATCCCAGCCTGGCACTCACATTGCCATCCGTGGTAGGAACTGTACTCATTTTCTCAGGGCTGCGTTAGAATTAGGGTCACTCTGATTTCCTGTGCTGAGTGCTTTCTAGTTATAGAAAACCAAAATCCACCTCCTCCTGATGCAACTCCTGAACGACTCCAAAGTGTGTGCTAGTTCAAACTATCGGATATGGGGAGTGGAATATTAGTGACCCAATTAATGAATAGAGAAGTGGCTTAGTGTTACTGACTGGGTTACTGGCTGGGACCTCACTCAGTTCTTCTCAACACCCCAAGGGAGGAGCAGGCCAGTCCAGAGAGACAATGACCCCGAACTCCCTGGATTATGTGGTTTAAATGAGGGTTTTCGGGATGTAGACTTCCATTTGCATCCAGGGATGATTGACAGAAAAGGGTTATATAAGTATATTTCTTTCTGTGCATGCCCTTACCCATTGTGCATATTAAAAAACCCACGAGGTTGGGGGAGGGAGCGGGACTGTCAAAACGTCAATGCAAATTTTATTATAATTATCAGGGGCCCTAGTAAGGTTGCCTTGAGGTCTTGTCATCTTCCTCTTTGCTTTGGAGAGAATCTACTCCTTCTGAACCTGCCCCCTGATGGTCTGCTTCAGGATCTGCTGGCTGCTGGGCAGCTCTGAGGGAGGTGGTCTGAAGGCAGTGTTGGTCCCACCCCTGTAAGGACCCCATGGCAGGCCCCACCCCAGCCGCTCACTTCTAACCTCCTACCTCACATTAGGAGTCAGAGCTACTTCCTGACTTCTTTTTCTTTCTCTGAGTGTAGACATCTGATGAGCTGAATTCCTAAGACTGCCCAGAATGCATTCACTCCTGAACTGCCGGGGGGCAGCTCACTGTTCAGAAATCCCAGCTGCAGGAGGTCTTCCGTGGCTTTTAGAGCATTGCATACAGCTTCTTCTGTGCTATGGTGGCAGTGTGTTAACTCTTGCGCAGTGCTTAGCTTTTGTGTTTCTGTATGGTGAACCCAGTGTCACATTTCAGTTTCTCTAGTTAAGATATACATTCTTGGGAGTTGCTCCTACACTCAGCACACTGATTGCTGATTGCATAATAAAGGTTTATGGAGAAAATAACTACAGAATAAATGAATATAAGTGAGAAGCCCTCCTGATCACCTCTGTTAGACTCTCTCCCATCCAAATACTAACCAGGCCCGACCCTGCTTAGCTTCCGAGATCAGACGAGATCGGGCGCGTTCAGGGTGGTTATGGCCATAGACCTCTGTTAGACTCTCAGTTTGAAAATGTCACGGTGTGATAAACCAGAGACAGGCCGGAAACACCGTCACAGAAGAAATGGGAGGCGTGTGTTCTTTTAAATAATAAAAACGAAATGATTATGATATTGTTTAAGTAGAATGAAATTTTCTACTTCTCTTTCCCCTTCCTCCCCTTCTTTTCTTAAACTTTCTTCCTGTTTTCTAGCTCCTTTCTAGTAGAGCCTATACTCAATCTTTCAATAACTCAGCTTTATTTAATAAATAATTGCACTTGTTATATGTAAGCATAGGTTAAATGCTCTGTGAGATGCCCCTGCATTGACAATCTAGTGGCGATGAAGGTCTCACTAGAGACTCACATATCAAACGGTGTGTATTCACTAAGCAATTCACTCATTCGCTTGGTAAACTGTTACCAGTTTCTTGCTGTGTGCCAGGAGTTGTGCTAGGCCTGAGATCCTAAAGTTATATGATATACAGAGTTTGCAGCATTTAAGTTTTCCTGGCAGGAAGCATTCTCCAACTGGGCCGTTTGAGGAGAGTATAATTAAGGGACTATGTACAGAGTTGTGGGTAGGTTCAGGAAAAGCAGCGAAGAATGGTATATTCTGGGATGAGTGGAGATAGCACATTTTCTTTTCCCCTCAACTTATAGTTGCACCTCTACTGGAAACTGGAGGACAGGAGCTTCGGCGTGCACAGTGGAGAAGGCCGAGGACTGGTTCAGAAGGGCATTTTGGTCAAGGCGGTAGAGGTGACTGCCCTGGAAACACATGCTTGCCAATGTCGCCCTCCCATGCTATCCTGAACCACAGGAGGTGGACTTCAGAGTAAAGGAAGGAGAGAAATCTGGAGGTGTTCCCAAGTTTTTTTTTTGTTTTTTTTTTCCTTTTTCTTTTTAATAAGAAGAGATAAATCTACCATTTCCAAAATCAATGGGAAATACAAAACTATGAAGATAAAGATGAGTCAATTGATTTTAGTACTTTTGTGTTTCAAGAGCCTGTGAGATATCTAGTGGAGATTCTAAACAGACCTGAAAATAGGATTTACCACTTGGAAACAGCCCTAGCTGGTGTGGCTCAATGGCCTGCAGACTGAAGGGTGCTGGGTTCAATTCCGGTCAAGGGCACATGACCAGGTTGTGGTCTTGATCTCCAGTAGGGGGCACGCAGGAGGCAGCTGTTCGATGATTCTCATCATTGATGTTTCTATTTCTCTCTCTCCTCTCCCTTCCTCTCTGAAATTAATAAAAATGCATTAAAAAAATAAAACTGGGAAACAAAGAGGAAGTGCTGTAGGTAGTGGGGTCCCTGTGGAGGACTGCAGGCCTGATTTTGCTTGTAAGGTTTGCCTAGAATTTACCCTCCTAGAAAGGAGGGAGGAGTGTCAGCCTCCTCCAGGAACTCAAGACCTGTAGAAGGATGGCTGTCCAGGAAGAGATCCCCAGAGGGCAGACAGGAGGGCAGCCTCAGCAGGCAGGGGACAGGGGGCTAAGAATCTCTTCCCAGGCGAGGCCCTGGAGAACTGAAGATGGCAGTGGAAGAAGAGCTAACTCTGGTTGAGATTTCCAAATTTAATGAATAAGAGCTTTATCATATAAAAAAGGGCGAGGATTAAAAACATTTAGGTAGAGAAATTACGCTACAAGGTGGTGCTGGTATGATTGACAGACTTCCATGGGCTCTGAGTGGGGAACTACAGGATGTCTTGCTCACTTCAGTATCTCCAAGTATGGAGTAGGGCCCAACACTCTGAGGTCTCATAGAAAAGAGAATGGAGCAGCAAGAAAGAGAGGGACGAGTGAAGGAGAAACTGAGGTGATGGGGGCCCGTTGACGGGGAGAGTAGTATTGTCTTTGGTAGACACTGGAGAGCCAGGAGGACCGAGGTAGTTGAATTCTGGGAGGAAAATACTGTGTTTGCTTTTCAAGGTACTGAATTTCGAATGATGATGTGAAGTTTAACAAGGAAAATGTCGAGCTGCAGCTAGAAGAATGCACGTAGAATCAGAGGAAAATGTCAGCTAGAAGGATGCACCTAGAACCAGAGGGAAACTGCAGGTCAAAATTGCAGCTTTAATTTTCAACGTCAATAGCATCAACTGTTATTGGAGATCGTTGTGGGAGAAAACAATATGCACAGAGAAAAGCAGAAGGCCAAGATCTCAGCCAGAGGGTTCAACTGCCATCGGGTAAGAGGTAAAATGGGCCTTTTCAAGGAGTGGGATGAGCCAAGGAGTGAGGGGGGCATTGGGCAGAGATGGAGATGGGGGCAGGGGGGGAGCTTTGTCCAGAGAAAAGCTGCAGAGAAATATCAGCTGGAACTGGCTTGCCGGCAAAACCGTGATGGTGGCCGAAGCCAGTTTGGCTCAGTGGTAGAGCGTCGGTCTGTGGACTGAAAGGTCCCAGGTTTGATTCCGGACAAGGGCATGTACCTTGGTTGCGGGCACATCCCCGGTAGGGGGTGTTCAAGAGGCAGCTGGTCGATGTTTCTCTCTCATCGATGTTTCTAGCTCTCTATCTCTCTCCCTTCCTCTCTGTAAAAAATCAATAAAATATATTAAAAAAAACACAAAAAACCGTGATGGTGTTTGTGAGTCCTCAGTTAAGAGGAGACACAATGAACCTGCTGTGGCCTCCCACGGACAAAGCTGGCCGGTCAGCGTGAGGGGGCCCAGCTCACAGCCTCTTCCAGTTCGTTCCTGATGAGAACATCCACACGGAATGACTTCAAAACTGTGTGCTAGGAAGGTAAAATCCTTTGATAGGAGGAACTTTTGCTATTTTCATTTCTGTCTCTGCTGTAGGCTCACATCTAACTAATTCCCTTCCTTTTAACTTTGGGGACTGCGGCGAGACACTCCTGAATGCACACATGGGAGGATGTTTGATGATTCTAGGAGGACTCTTCATCTCTTGTTTGGGTTACGGTTGTTTTAAAATAGTGTTTGTGGTTTAATCATTTCTTGAGATCTTGCTCCTAGATGAAAAACAAAACAAAACAAAAAACAAAAAAAAACCCGTGGCTGGAAGCCAAATTAATTTGCTCATGTAATTGTTTTTCAAACGGATCTGATGCAAGGTATTGCATACTGGGAAAGCTGAGCTGTGTGCATCTGCTGGTCTGTGGCCAGCCACCAAGGAGGACCCTCGCTGATGAGCAGAGCTGTACCCTGGCCAGGGCTGGATCTGAGGCACATGTGGCTGTCCTCATGACTCAGAGGAGGTAGGGACTGGAATCCTGTGGGCTGAAATCTGGCTGGGGGTGGGCTCCCCAGACTGCTGAGATAAGCAGTTCCTCTCTCACCAGCAATATTCGCTCCCCTGGGAATCGGCTTCCTCTCCAGCACCCCTCCCCCCACTTCCTGGAGGCCCGTGAGCTATCGCAGCCTTTCCCTGGGAGAAGCATTGCGAGGTCTAGGCTCTTGCCTGCAACCTTAACACTGGGCTGGGCCTGTATCTCCTCGCTTATGTGAAGTTCTGAACAAGGTCAACACAGTTCCCGCAGAAGGCCTGGGAGTTTCAGCCAGGTTCATTTCAGTTGATGATGTTACAAGTTCTTATATCCTTGAATTTGTAAAAAAAAAAAAAAAAAAAAAAAAAAAAAAAAAAGGCAGGGATAAAAAACCCCAAACAAACCCACACAAAGGTTTCAGTCAGAATTAGCCACCGTGTTAAAAACAGAGTTCAGCCAGCATGGCCTCAGCCTGCTTGAGGTCTATGGCTGATGTTCAAGAAGTGGTTCCTGTCCTTTTAAAAAACCATTATTATTACAACTCAGCTAGCAACGACCATGTAGACAGCAGGCGATCAGAAATAAATGTCTAACTTTGATTTTGCAAAAACTGCGTTCTCCTCCAAAGCACGCTGCCTGCCACTGACCCAGGCTGTCTTACAGGGGTAGCAACACGGCACAGCTCCACAGCTCCGAACCCAGGGTCCCCTGGGGGCTGCCCTGGGAACTGGTCTGCAGGTCACCCCTGATGCGAAGGCTGCCAGCTGTCCTGCTTCCCCTTTCTATTCTGGGAACGCAAAAAAAAAAAAAAAAAAAAAAAAAAGCATCGGGTTTCTTTAATTTTTATTTCCTGGGGCATTTTATTCTCCTTTTATTCCTCCCGTCCCCTCCTCTTCCCCTTGTTTTTACAGTCTCCCTGTAATGACTAATTGGCAGTCTTTCCCAGCTTTTTTTTTTCTCTCTCTCTCTCTCTCTTTTTTTATGTTCCTCTTACTCTGGTTACAAGTCGTGCTAACCCAGTCATATCCGCGGGGACCTATAGACAGCCAACCTTTCCCAGTGATCTACAGCGTCCCCCCCGCTCTGTGAACGCATAAAACATTTACAAGGAAATGTCCTAATGCACCGGGAACATGTCCCGGGCCGGTCATTAGCGCCGGCCTCCTCCCCGCGCCCCGGAGGGGAGCGCCCTGCCCCGGCCCCTCCCGCCGCCCCGCGTGCCAGCGGCCGCCCGGGACCGCGACGGCTCTGGCCGCGGCTCACGAGCCTCCGGTGCCCATTTACTGCGCGCGGCCGCCACTCTGGAGCCGCCGCACATCTGGATGGAGTCAGCCGCCCGCGCCGGGGGCCAGCGCCGGAGCCAGCCCAGCGCGGCGGCAGCGCGAGGGAGGCCGGCGCCCGCCGCCTGGTCCGCCCGCCGCCCCCCCGGGCACCCCCTCCAACCCGCGGCCTCCTCCGCCAGCCTCCCCCCCCCCCCCCCCCCCGGCCCCGCCAGTGCCCCCGGGGCCCCCGATCGCCCCCCGCCCCCGCGCGCCCCGATCGCCCCGGCCCCGCTGGATTTCCTGATGTAAACACAGCGGCCGCTCGGCTCCATGTGCCGCTCAGGGCGCTCTATCTGCCCGGGGTCAGCCCGGCGACTTAGGAAAACAGAAGCGCTGCTTTGACTTCAAACAGCCCCTCCCGCCAGCTGGGGTCTGGAGGCGGGTGGTGGTGGTGGCGGTGGCGGCGGTGGTGGTGGTGGTGGTGGTGGTAGGAATGCCTGCAGACGCAGCTCCCGCTCGCTGTTTACTTGTTCCGCTTTACGGCGATGTGGGGGCTAATGACATTATCTGCAGCCAAATGGGAAACAAGGTGTTGCTGTGGCTGCTGCTAGAGGAGTGTGTGTGGGTTTCTTGCTGGAGGATGCACGTTCCAGTCTCCCTCGGGAGCCCGCCGCCCGGCAGCACCTCCCGGGGTGGCGGGAGGTGGGGGTGGTAGGGGAGGTGGAGGAGGTGGGGGGGGGGGCAGGGAAAAGCGTGGGGGCTCTGCTTTTCCCTCCGCCCTGTGTCTGGGGGAATGGGGTTGCGCTCTGTCACCCGGGTGCCAGGCAGGAATGTGTTTCCGGCCCGGTTCCCGGAGAGGCCCAGCTCCTGCGGCTCCGGGGACAGGTTATCTGCCCTGCACAGCGGGGTGCGCTGCCCCCCATTTCCCAAGGAGTGGGAGCTATGCCCACCCCGCGGCCTGCTGCTCCCCTTCGCCTGGCGGGGCTGCGGCCTTTCCCCGTTTCACTGTGTTGCTTCACTTCTCTCCTCTGGCCGAGGATGAGGCCAGAAGGATTTGGGACTCCGAACGTTGATGAAGGAAAACTCGGCCAACTGTAAACGATGACAAAGCCATTTTTTAAATACGCGGTGGAGAGGGAGAACACGAAATGATGGCAGAGCTGGTATTGTCATCGCCGATAATGACCAAGAGATGAAGATGTATTTCCAGGGCAGTCACAAGCCATTTATTTGAACAATAAGGTCTAGAATCTCAGCTGTCCCTTTCCTGACAGAGCTTCCCTAGCCCTCCAGCAGGGAACAACTCTGCAAAGCCTCTGAGTGGGAGTCAGGGGGAGCCAGCCCCTGGGTGCGCCTCTGAGGGCAGGGCTGGGCCCATATGCAGGGGCTGTGAGCAGGCTTGGGGGGCAGCTCTGGGCTGTTGGGGTAAGATTTCAGAATGCAGCTTCACGTGAAGATTTGTCAGAAGGTGGGAGTCATCTGACCTAAACGTTGCTTGGCAGTCAGGAGCACTTGCATGCTGAAAGATCCTTGGATACACACATCACTGTATCGTGTACAAGCTATTGGAGAATCTCACCCCACCCCCACTACCCCGCAGACTTTATTTGGATGAATCAGAGGTTGGGCAGAGATTTAGGGACCGAACCAAGGTCTAATTCAGCAAATTGGCCCTTAGCCAATTGCTGGTGGTTTGATAAAGAGATGGGGCCACAAGCCATACTTACGTGAGGTTTAAAGGAATCTCCTGTACCTCTAAAGGCACATAGAGTGCTCCCTTTACATGGTAACATGCTAAGAAATAAGAATATTCCACGACTTCCCGTGATCACTGCAGGGCCCTAGCTCACAGAGAACTGGTGAGGAATGCAGGGGTTATAAGTTCAAAACAATTTACTTTTTTACGTTAATTAGATTTTTACGTAAGTGCCCTGCGAACAGGTAACAGGTTCTAAATATATAATTCTTACTTTTCTGCAGGAGAGACAAGCATGGTTACTTGGTTCCTTAGCAATTCTAGCCTCAGTTTCCCCATCTCTAACATGCAGAGAAGAAGTACTTCTCCAGGTTACAAGAAGTCAAATTGTCAAATTAGATCACCCATAAGATCTAATATAGATCTAATATAACCCTTCACAGAGGGATTAATAGATACATGCTTGCAGTGGGAGGCTTTTTATCCCACAGTTTGATTTTTATTTTTATTTTGTTGGTATTTTTACATATTAAAGGCACAAGGAATATGAAGACATTTTGAACTCTTGTCCTTAAAGAAATTTCTTCAAAATCCACATCTTGCATTTCCTAGGGTCTCCTTGGTTTTAAACACAGTATCAGAGTTTAATCCTTATTTTTCTTTTTTCTTTCTTTTTTTTTTAAGTCTGGGCAATATGCTCACTTTAGGCACAACCTCATCTCCGCAGATGAAGGAGAGCAGAAGTGGCAGGAGATCCTCGCGGAGGCCAACGGGCCATGCTATTCACACCTCCTGATGTGCACCTGCGACAGCAGAAACCTCTATGTGTGTGTGAGTGGGTGTCTCTGGACCAGACAGGAACCCAGCCCAGAGCAGTGACCAGTCATAGCCATACTATATTTTTTTTCATTAATTGAAATTTTTATTGAGATAGTTGTAACTTCTTATGTAGTCCGAAGAAAAATGTGAGAGATCCCATGTAATCTTTACCCAGTTTCCCCCAATGGTAACATTCGCAAAACTGTAGTACAATATCTCAGCTGCAACATTGATATTGACACAATTTGTCAACCTTATTCATTTTTATTTGTACACATTTGTGTGTATGTTTGCTAGGTGTACCTGTAACTAATGCGGATGTTTTCAATAGATGGAGTTACACATTTGTTGCTACATATGCGATTTGATATGTATGCTACTTTGTTGTATTGACAGCAAGCTTCAAAACTTCATATGTCAAATTTGCTGGAAGTGTTAACATCATAGATATTTTTATACTTAAAAATGTCGAATTTCTTGCAAAAAAAAGAGCATTTGCGGGAAGTTAAATTCATTACTTTATTTTGAAGAAAAGTGCTGCTGAATACTTCGGGGAGCTTGTGGTGAACATGCTCCATCTCCAGATACTTGTGAATGCTGATTTAAATGCTCTAAAAGTGATGTTTTCAATGTGATAAACAAAGAAAATCCAGGTCAACCAAAAAAGTTTGAAGACCAATAATTACAAGCATTATTGGATGAAGACACATGTCACACTCAAAAACAACTAGCAGAAAAATTAAACGTTTCTCAGCAAACACTTTCCAATTGTTTACAAGGAATGGGAAAGATTTTAAAGGAAGGAAAATGGGTGCCACATCAACTGAACGAAAAACAAATGGAAAACCAAAAAGTCATCTGTAAAATGTTGTTTCAATGGATTAAAGAAAGTATTTTTTTTTTTTTTGCATCGAACTGTAACTGGCGATAAAAAGTGGGTTTATTTTGAGAATCCCAAATGCACAAAATCATGGGTTGATTCAGGTCAACCATCAACATCGACTGCAAGGCCAAATCGCTTCAGAAAGAAGATAATACTCTGTGTTTGGTGGGATCAGGAAGGTGTGGGGCATAATGAGCTTTTAAAACCAGATGAAACTGTTAATATTGATCACTACCAACAACAAATAATCAATTTGAACCATGCTTTGATGGTGAAATGACCAGAATGTGCCAGAAAACATAGCAAAGTAATTTTGCTTCACGATGACACACCATCACACACTTCAAAACTAGTTAAAGACACATTAAAGATCTTGCCTGGGAAGTATTAACCCACCCACCATATTCACCTTGCTCCTTCAGATTACCACTTGTTCCGATTGATGGCACAGGCACTTTCTGAGCAGCGCTTCAAAACATACAAAAAGTGGAAAATCGGGTTTCTGAATGGTTTGCCACAAAACAAGAAAAGTTCTATTGGGACGGTATCCACAAATTACCTGAAAAATGGGGGAAATGTGTAGCTAGCGATGGACATTACTTTAATTAAAGCACTTTTGTTGTTTCTCTTGAAATTATCATGTTTTCTTGGATTACAAAATCTGCCATTATTAACCGGTACATCTAGTATTTGTTCTCTATAGTTTTGTCATGTGTCATTCCTAATTATACCACCATAGTCACCAGTCCCAGCACCACAAGGACCCCTTCTATTGCCTTTTATAGTCATACCCACTTCCCTCTCACTCTTTCCTGCCCTCTCCCTTCTCTTCCAGTCCTTGGCAACCATTAATTTGTCCTCTAGTTCTAAAATTTTGCTACAGCAAAACGTTATGTAAATAGAATCACATAGTATGAATCTTTTGGGATTGCTTTCTTTCACTTAGCATAATTTTTTGAGTATTCATTCAAGTTGTTCCCTATGTCAATAGTTCTTTTCATTTTATTGCTGGATAATATTCCATAGTACAGCTGAATGAATAGTTGGTTTTTAAATTTATCTTTGTGTGTGTGTGTGTGTGTGTGTGTGTGTGTGTGTAGTTTTCCCATTGATCCTTCCACCCTGTATCCCCACGTACCAGGCCTTCACCACTCATTGACTGTGTCCATGGGTTATGCATAAATGCACATACGTTCCCCAATTAATCCCTCCTCTCCTTCCCTCCCAACCCTCCCAGCCCCCTCTAAAATTCATCAGTCTGTTCCATACTTCTGTGTCTCTGGATGTATTTTATTCATCAGTTTATTTTGTTTATCTGCCAAAGGATATTTGGGCTGACTCTAGTTTTGGGCTATTACAAATAAATATGCCATGACATTTGTGTATATATTTTTGTGTGAAAATAAGTTTTTATTTTTCTTGGATAAATGTCCAAAAGTACCATTTCTAGATCATATGGCAATTTAATGTGTAATTTTATTGAAAAACTGCCAAATTATTTTTAAAAATGGCTATATAGTTTTACATTCCTACAGCAATGTATGAATGACCTAGTTTGTCTACATCTTCACCAACATTTGGTTGTTACTTTTTTCATTTTAGCCATTCTGATAAGTGTACTAGTATAGTGATCTCAATGTGTTTAAATTTTCATTTCGTTAATGACATTGACTATCTTTTCATGTGCTAATTTGCTAGGTAAATAGCCTCTTCAGGCTTTTTGGTGATTTTCTAATTGAACTGTTATTAACACTGTTGAGTTTGGAGAGATTTTCATATATGCTGGATCCTAATCTTTTATCATGTGCCTGGTTTGCCAACATTTTTTTCTCTGTCTGTAGCTTGTCTTTGCATTCCCTTCACCGGAACTGTCACTAAGCAAAAGCTTTTAATTTTGATGAGGTCCAGCTTATCAATTTTTCTTTTCATAGATGTGCTTTTAGTGTCAAGTCTATTTGCCTAACCTTAGAGCCTGAAGATTTCTCTCCTATGTCTTTTTCTAAAAGGTTTGTAGTTGTGCATTTTATATGTAAGTCTATGATCTAGTTTGAATAAATTTTTGAATAAGAGGTAGTCTGAATTTTATTCCCTTCCCCTGCTCCAATATGCAGTTTCACCAGAACAATTTCTTGAGAAGGCTTGCTTTCCATCATTGAATTACTCTTTCCGCTTTGTAAAAAAATCAGTTGAAAATATTTATATAGGTCTATTTCTGTGTTCTCTGCTCTGTTCCATTGATCTAATGTTTGTCCCTCTGCCAATACCACATTCTCTTGATTACTGTAGCTACAATGAACTAAAAAATGGATTAAAATCTTACGTTAGACTCAAAACCATAAAATCCTAGAAGAAAACATAGGCAGTAAAATCTCAGGCATTTCCTGTAGCAATATTTTTTTTCCTTCTGATTTCTCGCCTCAGGCGAGGGAAACCAAAGAAAAAATAAACAAATGGGACTACATCAAATTAAAGAGTTTTTGCAAAGCAAAGGAAATGATCAACAAAGTGAAAAGGCAACCCACTGAATGGAAAAGCATATTCACTGATACAGCTGATAAGGCCTTAATATCCAAAATTTATAAGGAACTTATAAAACTCAACACCAAAAAACAAACAATCCCATTAAGAAATGGGCGAAGGACCTGACTATTCACCTCTCAAAAGAGGACATATACAATAGATGGGGGGTTGGAGAGGGTGGGCGGGCAATAGACATGTAAAAGGATTTCATCATCACTATTCATCAGAGAAATTCAAATTAAAACTACAGTACAACAATGAAATATCACCTCACACCTGTCAGAATAGCCATCATCAATAAATCAACAAACAAGTGCTGGTGAGAAGGTGGAGAAAAGGGAACCCTCATGCACTGTTGGTGGGAATGCAGATTGGTGTAGCCACTGTGGAAAGCAGTATGGAGTTACCTCAAAAAATTAAAAAAGGAACTTCCTTAACACCCCACAATTCTACTTCTGGGAATATATCCAAAAGAAACCCAAAACACTAATTTGAAAGAATATGTTTATTGCAGTATTACTTACAACTAGGAGCCCAGTGTACGAATTTGTGCACCTTGAAAGGAACTATAGTAGGCACCAACCTACTTTGCCCCTGCCTGGCCCCTCCCTCTGTGGCCCTTAGTCCCCTATCTGCCAGCAGCCCCTCTCTCACTGCCGATCCCACATGCTGATGGCGCCTGTCCCGCTCACACCTGCTGATGACACCAAGTGATTGAGACTGGCTCTGGTGCCTGTTGCAGGTGTGAGTGGAGCCAGTACTGGCAGTGAGTGCAAGTGGTGGCTCTGGTGCCAGCAGTGGGTGCGACCATGGTGCAGGGGGGCAAAAATTTTCAGTAATCACCAGAGGCTTGCCCCAATGACAATGACCAGCACCCCGCCTTGGTATGGCACCCCTGCTCACCAGCTCTACCATCCTGCCATGGCCGATGTCCACCATGTTCTGCACATGCCCCCTGGTGCAAGTCATAGTGACCAGTTGTTCCACTGTTCTATCTGTTTGTATATTAGCCTTTTATTATACAGGATAACCAAGATTTGAAAGCAGCCTAAGTGCCTATGAGTAGATGAGTAGATAAGAAAGCTGTGGTACATTTACACTATGGACTACCACTGTGCTGTGAAAAAGAAGGAAATCTTACCTTTTGCGATAGCATGGATGGACCTGGAGACTATTATGCTAAATTAAATAAGCCAGACAAAGAAAGGCAAATACAATTTTCAGTAAAGTGTTGAAACCTATCTTCCATTTAGTCTTTTTACCTTCTTTGCTTTTAAGTATAATTTTCTTATGAATCAGAAGATGTTAAGAGTTTTGTTTCAATTAGCAAATATAATTTATAATATGAGGAAAAGAATAGTCTATTGAATATAATCATGTCTATTCTTTTTGTTGTTCCTCCTTCCTTCCTGATACTTTCTTCTTACTCTATTTTTCTTCTATTATTTCATTTCTATTTGAAGTCATTTTTAAGCCAATCTTTAAGGGCAAGCCTTCATTTTCCTTCATTTAAAAATGTTTTTATTTCACCTCCATTCCTGAAGGATAGTTTTACTGGGTTTAGAAGTCATTGTTCACATTTCTTGTCTTTCATCACTTAGAAAACATTATCTGAGGTTTGTTAACTTTCTGGATCTGTAGGTTTATTTTTGACAGATTTGTAAAGCTTACACCTATTATTTCTTTAAATATACTTTAAGCCACCCACCCCTGCCATCTCTTTTCCTTTGAGGTCTCCAATAATGTAAAATCTTTTGTTTCCCAGGTATCTGGGGCTCCATTAATTTTTTCAAAATCATTTTTTTCTCTAGGGTTTTATTGGGTGAATATCTATTGTACTGTACTGTCCTAAAGTTCTCTGATTTAATTTTCTTCACCTCTGCTCTACTATTAAGCTTGTGAAGCCAATTTTCATATCTATTATTTTGTTTTTCATGTCTATATTTTCCATTTGCTTCTTTAAAAAGTTTTAGATTAATTTTCTGTGATTTAATTTATTTGTTTTAAGAAAATGTATAATTTATTATTGGAGCAATCTTAGGACTACTACTTTAAAATCCTGGTCAGATAATTCCAACATTATATTCATATAATTGTTGGCATCAGTTAATTGTCCCTTTTCATTCAAATTGTGATTTTTTTTTCTCCTTCTAGTTATTTGTATAACAAGTGACATTCATTTGTATCCTAGATATTTTTTTCCTATTATGTCAGGGGTTTCTGGGCCCTATTTAAATTCATGTTTTAGCAGATAGTCATCTTATTTAGATTAAGCATGTGAGTCTTGACCTATATTTTGTGGACTGTGGTTCCAATGGCAGTTTAATATTCAGAATCTTTGCAATGTTGTTTTGGTCTGGTTGGGTTTTCTGGTTCTTTGGTGCTTCCTCCTGGCTGCCAGGTGTCTGTTGGTGGTAGAAGAGTGTGGTAAGATTCTTGTACCTGTGCCCTAGGCTTCCCAGATGTGTCTGGACAGGCAGGAGAGCTCAGACCCTTGGGATATAGTGCTCCCAACCAGCCCTTATTGTGGTGGGTTTCTTCTCTGGTCCCACTCCTGCCCAGGTGTGAATGGCAGGAGAAGGGCTTCTCAGGCCCAATGGAAAGGAGAACCCTGAGGCCACTGACTTTTGCTGGGGCTCTAACAGACACCTGATGGTGATTTACCAGCAGGTAGTTGGGGGAATCCTGTTTCACTTAGGTGCCTACTGTTTTTGGGTGGAAGCTGGGAAGCACCACACCTGGTTGTCTTCCTCCACTTACCCTCTTTTCAGAATTTTCCTGATGTCACTTTTTGCCCTATCCTGGGGTTCACATCTATGCTTAGTGTGTGTGTGTGTGTGTGTGTGTGTGTGTGTGTGTGTGTGTGTAGGGCAGGGAGGATGTGTCTATTACATTCTATCCTTCCGTGTGACTTTTATCATAGCTCCTTACCAGTAAAATCATTTAGTGATTTATTTGAGTTTCCATCATGCAGTTTAGTGCAACAGTACAGTTGAGAGCCCAGCCAAGGATGGGACTCCATTGGTCTGTGCACATGAACTTTATTAATCATTTCTTGGGCTTGGACATTGCTCCCAGGGGTAGGATGCCCTCTATGACAGTTCCCTTTGCTGGTCCAGATTTATACCTGCTGCCATGGTGCAGTTTTTAAAAAAATATATATTATATTGATTTTTTTACAGAGAGGAGGAGAGAGGGATAGAGAGCTAGAAACGTCGATGAGAGAGAAACATCGACCAGCTGCCTCTTGCACACCCTCTACCAGGGATGTGCCCGCAACCAATGTACATGTCCTTGACTGGAATCGAACCTGGGACCTTTCAGTCTGCAGACAGATGCTCTACCACTGAGCCAAACTGGTTTTGGCCATGGTGCAGTTTTTAACAGTGCCCTTTGACTCCTCAAAAGGCTTTGGCATGGATGGGAGGGACCAAAGACGACAATAAATGTCACCTATTATTTATATTATATGAGGTTTTTTTTTTTCCAAAACTGTACTATACATATGTTATGTATGTCCTATACTTAACCATTTATTAAATATTAATTAAGCTCATTTCCTTATTTTAATAAGCACAAATAAAAGTTCTAATCTTTCCTTCCATACTCAAGGGGATTACATGGTACGTCTCTGGTGCTCGCTCCACTGCATGGAGAAATCCATGTGCCAGCCAGCCCCATGAGTAAGCCGGGGGAGTCTGATACTCACTGATGAGATGGTCAGACAGTGAGTAAATAGATATACAGACTCAAGAAGGCTGAATCACTTTTAACTGAGAGTCATGATGTAACACGATAACGCAAGGTTCTGGTTTTGATATTTCCCTCTATTAATTTCATACCGAATTCATCATTCCTGGGGCTACACTTTTTACTCAGAGGCCACTGGGATAAGAAGAGAGCAGGGTTGTTTTACCCTCAGTCTGGAATTCAGCTTAAGTATCTGGCTGTTGGACAAAGTTGGGAAAAACCTGGTACACTAATTGTGGAGAAGGAAGAGTTTGCGCTGTGAGAATGAAACACAAGAGAGTGAATATAGAAGGCTGTATCTTGTCTTATATGTGATATTATCTATAATTATTTAATATTTTGTGAGCAAGTTACAGTTCTGTTCTTGGCAGTAGGCTGTTTGGAAAAAAAGGTTTCATGCTACAAATCAACTTATGAATGTTTTCCTTTTTGCAAAGTTTGACCTTTGTTCTGCTGCTGGCTTAATTAGCATACAGTCATTTTAAATGGTGGCAGGAACATGTTTTTGTATGTTACTTCTCAATTACATTTTTGTGTTAATTTAATGATGTGCTAAAAGGAGGGCAGTACAAGTTATACAAAGGTGTTTGTCTTATCTATATTTTCCAAAAGAATGGATAGTTGGAGATTTAGTGGACATTTGCCATTAGTTTCTATCAAGGTTCATGTTTACAACAAGCTGATTTTAAGAACTTGATGATGGACAACCACATTAAAATTACAACTAAAATACAGAACAACCATTATTCAGAACCATCTGAAATTTAGCTAAACAGAATTCCTACAACTAAAGATTTACAGAAGAAGGCACATTGAGACCCATAGGAAGGGTGGAGATGCTGGTCCCACACCTATGTGTGGCAGTTAAAAATCAGGAGGGATATCTCAGTTGTCAAGATCCCATCTGAGAAATGAGACCCCCCAGTCCAGGGTTCCAAGGCCAGGAAGAGAATTCCCCATAACTTCTGGCTATGAAAACCAGCCAGGATTGAGGCTTAGTGAGATGGAGGACTGCTAGAGGCCCAGGCATTTTTCTTAAAAGGCCTACACATGGAGCTGCAGCTTGATAGATGCCAGAGACTTACAGGGAAGAACTGAATTGTCTGGCATCACAGTGAGGGCTGGAGTGGTAGTTTTCTCCCAGAGAGTGGTGCTGGGAGAGGCTATTTTTTCTCTGCTGAGTCCTCCTTCCACAAAGCCAGCAGGCAGATACCATATTTGAGTCTCCATCAAGCAGTCTAATATCTTTTCCCTGCCCTGGTGTTTCCCTGAGAACATGCCCCACCCAACTTGCAGGCCTACCCAAACTGTTCCCAATGACTGTTCCATAGGAATAGCCTGTCTTGGCTCATGATTTGTTGGACTTTTCTAAAATCTCTCAAACAAGCAGCACCTGGCTGTGGCACTAGCTAAGTGACTCCAGGACTGGCATTAGTGGCAACCAGCCTTTGTTTGCAGTTTGGCCTTTCCAAGTCACCTCTAAGCCCATCACAAGTAGCAGCCATATACAGGTGACAGGTGACAACTGATCTTGGCCTCACCTTGCAGAAGACCCTGATAGTCAGTTTCATACCATGCTAGAGCACCACCTAACCACCTTTGCAAGCAAAATGCTCAAGGGATAGACTCAGCAGGCACCAGAGCCCCACTAAAATGAGTGGCTTCACTAACCTCCTCTGTGGGATCTAATCCTGCACAGCAGATTTTCCCAGGTGGTTGCATCCAGTCCTCATAGCCAATCCGCTTGGGGGAAAAATCCCTTTTAATGATGTGCCAACAGCAAGAAAGGCTCAATTACAACAGAAGGGTGCTTTCAGCCCACATGGGGTGGGGGGCACATCTGAAGTGCCCATCTTGGGTGATTTGGAAGGGTATGCCACTGTGTCTTACAGGACACCTACTAAATAAGGCCACTTTACAAAGACTGGAGACAGAGGAGCTCTACCTAATACAAAGAAATAAACACAAGGAGGCAGGAAAAAAACAAGAAGACAAAGAAACATGTCCCAGCCCTTTCTGGTTTTGCTCAGTGAATAGAGTGTCAGCATGCGGATTGAAAGGTCCCAGGTTTGACTCTGGTTGAGGGCACATGTCTGGGTTCCAGGCTCAATTCCCTGGAAGCAGCCAATCAATGATTCTCTCTCATCATTGATGTTTCTATTTCTCTCTCCCTCTCTCTCCCTCTCTGAAATCAATAATATATGCCCCAAATGAAAGAACAAAACAAAACTATATGAAATAACAAAACAAAAGAGAAAATGAAAAACTAAAGAAAATGGAGACATACAATCTTACAGATGAAAATTTCAAAATACTGGTTATAAGGAAGCTCAATGAACCTAGTGGAAGAGTAGATGAACCTAGTGAGAACTTCAATAAAGAAATAAGAAACACAAAGAAAACCAATTAGAAATGAAGGATAGACTAATTGAAATTATAGGGAATCATCAGTAGAGTAGATGAAGCAGAGCTTCAAAGCAGCAATTTGGAAGAGAAGGAAGCAAAAACCATTCAATCAGAACAGAAAAGAGACATAAGAATAAAAAAAAACAGAGGTTAGTTTAAGAAGCCTTTGGGATAACTTCAAGAATACCAACATTTGATTATGGGGGTGATGGAAGTAGGAGAGAGACAGAGAAAATAATTAAAAACCTATTTAAAAAAAATAATAACAGAAAACTTCACTAGCCTGGTGAAGGAAATAGACATACAAGAGCAGGAAGCACAGAGAGTCCCAAAGAAGATGAAACCAAAGAAGCCTTCACCAAGACACATCATAATTAAAATGCCAAAGGTAAAAGACAAAGATAATTCTAAAAGCAGGGAACTTTCATAAAACTTCTAGCTGATTTCTTAACAGAGACTTTGCAGGCCAGAGGAATTGGCACAGAATATTTAGAGTGATGAAAAGCAAGTTTATTATCATTCAACCAAGATTATTATACCCAGCAAAGCTATTAGTTAGAATAAAAGGACAGATAAAGAGCTTCTCAGATAAGAAAAAGCTAAAGAAATGTATCACCATTAAATCAGTATTATAGTAATGGTTATAGGGTCTTCTTTAAGAAGAAGAAGGAAAAAAAGATTAAAAATATGAATAACAAAATGGCAATAAATATGCATCTATCAACAGTTACTTTAAATGAAAATGGATTTAAGAACTCCAATCAAAAGACACACAGAGGCTGAATGGATAACAAAACAAGCCCCTTACATATACTGTCTACAAAATACTCACTTCAGATTAAAAGAAACACACAGACAGAACACAGAAGGATTTAAAGATATTTCATCTGGGGTAGCTATACTTATACCACACAAAATGGACTTTAAAACAAGATATACAAGAGACAAAATTACCCAGCAATACCACTTCTGGGTAGTTATCCAAAGAAACACAGAACACTAAATTGAACAAGACATATACATCTGTATGTTCATTGCAACATTATTTACAATAGCCAAGATATGGAAGCAACTTAAGTGCTCATTAATAGAGAATTAGATAAAGAGTAACTGGTACATATACAATGGAATACAACTCAGACACAAAAAAGAATGAAATATTGCTCTGCAACAACAAAGCTGGATTTAGAAGGTATTATGCAGAGTGGAATAAGTCAGAAAGGAAAAGATAAGTGTCAGATAATCTCACTTGTATGTGGGATATAAATAAACAAAGTAAATGAACACACAAAACAGAAACAGACATATATACAGAGAACATTTTGACAGTGGCCAGTGGGAAGGGTCTTGAGGCGATGGATGAAAAGGTGGAGGGATTAATTGGTAATTACAGAATAGTCATGGGGATGTAAAGGGCAGCATAGGGAATATGGTCAATAATATTGTAATAACTATGTATAGTGTCAGATGGGTGCTAGATTTGAGTGATTACTTTGTAAGTTATATACATGACTAATCACTGGGTTATACACTTGAAGCTATAATAATATAATATTGTATGTCAACTGTTTTTGAAAAATAATATATATTTTTAGAAAGTTGATGGTAAAAGTTTTTGCCATTTAGGGAATGAACTGAAGAAAAAAATAAAAATTATATTAGGAATTACCCCATTTTTTGGTATGTGCTATAAATTTTTTAGAATATAAATTTTTCCCCTAATTTTTGTTTTAGTATTAATTTACAGTTATAGTAAATTGTTGACAACCAATATAGGAGTCAATAACCTAGCAACTAATTTTTTTTCTTAATACTCAGTTACTTCAGTACCATTTTCATCTACTCTAAAAATATTATTTAATCCAATTAGTTCTCTGATTTATCAGATTTAAAATTGCTTTAAATGAATGTTGCTTTATACTCATGTTAGCTATATTAATTTGGCTTCAAAACCCTTTAATTCTATGTTTTCTTAAATATATTCATGAAGGGCTCCATACTATAACTTACAAGTATGTTTTCTTCTAAAAATCAGTACTGATTTTCTCAACAATAAGCTTTAGTGTTATTATTGAAAGCACATAGAAAATAAGACATTTCTTTAAACCTAATGCTAGAACTATATTACTCATCTAGACAATTTTCCAAATAACTCTAAAATATTTCATATTATTTTCCTACCTGCCTAATTTTTTATTCACCAGAAAAAACAAAGCCATCGATTTATAGTTCCAGCATTCAAATGGGATACTGTGCAGACTGGTGTCCTCTAGCACATTCCACCTTAATGTTCACAGTACAATGAATTTCAGAGATACACAATATGATCAAGAAAAACCACTTATAAATAGACATTAAATGATATGGGGCAAAAAGGTCATGAGAGACTTAGTTAGGCTAGAGTGACTAAGAATTTGTGAAGCCCAGATTAGGGATGAATAATATTATGTTAGATTTCTTATTCAGGGCACTGTTCAAGGATAAAGCATCAGATGGTCCACTTTCTGAATGTATCTCTATCAAAAATTAATTTTCAGAAAAAGGTGAAAGTTAGCTCTTATACATATATAAAAATGAACACATGTTGAAAATTTTATTTTACTACTTAAGCCTGGGGGAACCAGAAAGATTTTAAAAACAATCAAAATGATATTTTATAAACCAAATTTATATGAAGTAAATGAATTGAATTATAAATGGAGGCAAAACTGGATTTTCCATAGGCATACTGAATGGATTCTATAAAACAAGACAAATTTGTACATTCATTCTTTCCTGCAGTTTATAAAAGTACAAAATAGCCTGATGATAAAGAACAAGATAAAAATAAGACTGTGGTATAGAAAATGCATCATTTTTCATTGAAGTACAACATTTATTTTTTGATCTTGACTCTGTTTATTATCCTTCCCCAAAAATGAATTAAATTAGGAAAGGGAGTAAGAGACAAATTAAAACACAACATGCTTGTATGATCCTTCAGCTCACTGGGAACAAACCAAACAAATGAAGATACATTATTTCCAATTTACTTGAGGAAAGGCAAAGAAAGTTGATTTATAGTGGAAATAGGTTTTTTATACCATTATACCGCTCTTCCAGCAATACTTTGAGGCTATTACATCACTTTAGGTCCAGTGAATTACTGAAGTGATGCTGCTTACTGAAAAAAGATCAGAAACAACAAACCAGAAAGGAAGAGTTTAATAGAAATAGTGGAAGATTAGACAAAATAGTAACAACTTCACGTTCTGGGTAAGAAAAGTATTGACCGTATATATCTTTTCATATGTATTCGAAGTCTTCAGTCCTCCCACTCAGGGCCTGTGAATAGTTTGGGTGGGCAGTCATAACCACACAGACCTTGAAGCAAATCATTAAGAGCAAGAACATGGGATTAAAGAATTTACAAGTTTATTTCACTTGTTCCAGCCCTTTCTTCACCAACTGCTTCGGCATACGGTGGAGGTTTTTGAGGGCAAACTGAGAGCTAAAAACAATTTAAAACTCTCTCAAGAATTTAGCATTAAGTCAGCTTCTGAGAAGGGGAGAAATAGAAAAAAAAAAAGTGCTGACTAATTTTTCTTTTTGGAAAGAAAAACACGAGCACAGTTTAAAATCAAACAACAGAATATAAGGAAGTTTTGAACTGTGCACAAGGACAATTTCTAATGAATGCAATGAGCTAACTGAGGGTGAGACCTGCTCACTGTTTTACTTTTCTCAAGACTGACTTGAGATATTTGTCCTATCACTAAACCCACTGAATCTAGGTTTAATTACCTGATAATCTAATTAAATGAGAAAAATAATAGTTACCTTATAGGGTTGTAAATAAATAAAATAAAACAAAATGCCAAAAAGCGAAAGAAGCACTCACCTTCACCACTGATTCAATAAGTGGTCTCTATGTGGAGGCTACTGTTAATGAGTGTCATTGCCAGCAGTGGCTCTGTCTCACTGCATGCCAAGCCCATGCCAGTGTGGGCCACATTGACTAGGGAGTAGAAGGGAGGGCAGCCTGGCACAGCGGAAGGATATGGGCCTTGAATGAAGAGGTACAATTTCAAATCCTGGCTTTGCCATCAACAAGCTACATAGGTGGGCAATTGGTAGCTTACTCAAGGTACAGATATATTAAATCTGAAATGAAGATTATTTTGTAAAAAATTAATATTTTTTTAGTAAGCATTTAATAAAAACTAAATGAGGTCAAATACTTAAAGCGGTTGGTATGTGATACTTAGGAAATGATGTAATATCATTATTGTTGCTATTATTGTTGGTGACTCAGCTGCTTCCTACAAGGTTTGCAGTTGGCCCATGAGTTCATCCTCTCCTCTCAGTGTCTGTGGGCCATTCCTGGCCAGCTGTGGAGACCTAGCACAAACAAACACTCTCTTTGAGGCCTTGCTTGTCCCTCCTTCATGAGCTTTCCTTCCCCAATGTAGGCACTTGTACAGTGGGCACTTGCTGGCTCTGAGCAGGGGATGAGGAAGGATTATTTGTGTCTCATAAGTCTGTTTGTGACTATTTATTGAAGGAAAAACGTACACGGCCTATTTATGAACAAAGCCTGTGAACACTTCTCTTAAAGTCTGAGACCTAGGGGTAATATACTTCTCTGAGCCTTACATAATCAAATAAATAGATTTTATATTCTTCTGAAAGAAGATGGCCCTGATCATATGAACTATGAGAGTGTATAAAGAGTGACTTGGACAATCTCAGCTTCTCCATGTGTTTCCTCCACATTTCTAAGGGTAGAGTTTACTCAGAGGTGTCCCCACGGTGGGTCTAATAAGCATGAAAAAGGCTCTTCTTGGCTGAGAACATGCACATTTTATCATCATCAGGGCCTGGATCAGATACATATTGAAAACTCAGGAGAAAAAAAAAATAGCTTTCATTAAAGGATTTTCCTTAACTTTTCCCTGGGATGTCCTGAAACTACCCAAACTCGGTGATCATCCTCTTTCCCTTAATTCTCAGAAGGCTCCAGTGAGGTCCATTCCAAGAAGAAAGTTCTTTTCCAAGTTCTGCTGTAATCTAATAGACTGCTGGAGATGCAAGTCACTGGGTGAGAAATATGCAAGCTAAGCAATTCCAGTGGACCCCATGGCTTTCTGAGGACAGGAGAGGGACTTTGATCTTGTGACTAGGACTGCATTGGCATGACTGGAGGCCAGGAGCGGGGACTGCTACCTAGAGCACTAATTCCTGAAATATGGCACATTAGTAAAACTGCATTCTGTCCAAGGGGAAGGAAGACATAATGGAAAAGAGAAAGCCTTGGACTTAAAATATGGTGATAAATGATGATTCTGGGAGACTTCTGGGCATGGATTATCCCTTTGGATTAAGTATTTTTCCCTTTGCTTCTTTGTTTCCTGGTGTTAAGAGGAAATTATGATACAGTGAAACAGTGTTGGGCTTGGAATAAAAGATCCTGGGTTTAAATCGAGGCTCTATCACTTTCTAACTCTACGACCTCAGAAAACTTAGTTTAACCCTAGGATGCTCAATAGTTCCAGCTGCTAAACAGGATACAAAATTAATGCCAAGAAATCCATGGCATTTCTATACACCAACAGTGAAACTGCAGAAACAGAGACTAAAAAAGCAATTCCATTTACCATCGCACCAAAAAAATTAAGATACCTAGGAATAAATTTAACTAAGGAAGTAAAGGACCTATTTGCGGAAAACTACACGACACTGAAAAAAGAGATAGAGGAAGATGTAAGGAGATGGAAGAACGTACCATGTTCATGGATTGGTAGAATCAACATCATCAAAATTTCCATACTTCCTAAAGCAATCTATAGGTTCAATGCACTCCCCATTAAAATACCAACGACATATTTCACTGACCTAGAAAGAACTCTCCAAAAGTTCATTTGGAACAATAAAAGACCCCGAATAGCCACAGCAATCCTGAGAAAGAAGAGTAAAGTAGGAGGGATCTCAATACCAGACTTCAAACTATATTACAAAGCCACTGTTCTCAAAACAGCCTGGTACTGGCACAAGAACAGACATATAGATCAATGGAATCAAATCGAAAACCCAGATATCAACCCAAATCACTATGCTCAATTAATATTTGACAAAGGAGGCACAAATATACAATGGAGTCAAGACAGTTTCTTCAATAAATGGTGTTGGGAAAATTGGACAGACACTTGCAAAAGAATGAAACTAGATCACCAACTTACACCATTCACAAAAATAAACTCAAAATGGATACAGGACTTAAACATCAGACGGGAAACCATAAAAATACTAGAAGCATCCACAGGCAGCAAAATCTCAGACGTATGCCAAAAGAACTTCTTCACTGATACTACCCCTAGGGCAATGGAAGCTAAAGAGAAAATAAACAAATGGGACTACATCAAAATAAAAAGCTTTTTTACAGCAAAAGAAACCATCAACAAAACAACAAGAAAGCCCACTGTGTGGGAGAACCTATTTGCAAATGATACCACTGATAAAGGTTTAATCTCCAACATCTACAAACAGCTTATACAACTAAATAAAAGGAAGATGAATAATCCAATTAAAAAATGGGCAATGGACCTAAATAGAACATTTTCAAAAGAAGACAGATGAAGGCCAAAAGGCACATGAAAACATGCTCAAAGTCACTAATTGTCCTAGAGATGCAAATCAAAACAACAATGCGGTACCATCTCACACCTGTCAGAATGGCCAACATCAACAAGTCAACAAAGGACAAGTGTTGGCGAGGTTGCGGAGAAAAAGGAACCCTCGTGCACTGCTGGTGGGAATGCAGACTGGTGCAAACACTGTGGAGAACAGTGTGGAGTTTCCTCAAAAAACTGAAAATGGAACTCCCATTTGACCCAGTAATCCCACTCCTAGGAATATATCCCAAGAAACTAGAAACACCAATCAGAAAGGATATATGCACCCCTATGTTCATAGCAGCACAATCTACAATAGCCAGAATTTGGAAACAGCCTAGGTGCCAGTCAGCAGATGATTGGATCAAAAAACAATGGTACATCTACACAATAGAATACTATGCTGCCATAAAAAAGAAGGAATTTTCATCATTTGCAGCAACCTGGATGGAATTGGAGAACATCATGCTGAGTGAAATATGCCAATCAATGAAAGAGAAACACCACATGACCTCACTCATTTGTGGATGATAAAGAACATTATAAACTGATGAACCAAAAGATAGATATAGAGACAGTATATCAACAAGTAGACTGTCAAATTACAGCGGGGAGGGGAGGAAGATCTGGGAGAGATAATAGATCAACCGAAGGACTTTTATACATGCATATAAGTACAACCAATGGACACAAAACTCTGGGGAGGAAGGGGATGTGTAGGAGGGAAGGAGGGAGGGAAAAAATCAATAAAATATATTAAAAAAATAAATTAAAAAAAATAGTTCCAGCTGCTAAAAAAGAGGATAATAATACTAATGGCACTTTATTGTGATAGAGAATAAATGTGAAAACTTGTGAAACTTTGATACTGAGCAAATGCTCAATAAAAATTATTTATCTTTTTTTTTTAACTTTGCTAATCCCAGTGTTGACATACATTTTTCTGAAAGATTGCTTTTTAATTTCTATGAAATAGCTGTTTATTATCTTTATTGTTTATTAAATTATTATTTATTGATATTATTTATGATATTTTCTTGCTTGAATATCTTTACTCCACATTCAGTCTACACACTGAAAACTGAAATCACACTCCACTGTCTACATTAGCATGATTTTGTGCTATTCCTCTGCTTCATTAGTCTAATTTTATTTTCCCATAAATATCTTGCCCAGGCAAATTGTTTGATTTTACATAACAGGCATGTCCACCAGCTCTTCCATGGAAAACATCAACATATGCTCTAATATTCAAAAGAATCCCCATCTCAAAGTCTTCACTTGCTTTTTTCTCCTGTTCTGGACTATTGTGTCATGAGCCTTACCTGGTCCTAAACGAACTCTGCTTTAAATAAACTCCCAATTCTCAGGCAATTATTACCTCCCCTTCCCACCTCTGAGGTGCTGTGGAAGCTTTGTAATATGGTAAAAACTGCTAACCACGGTAAGTAATAAACTGAACTTTGTCTTATCAACAGGTTGTTTTGTGGATATTTGGAGATTCAGATGTTTTGATGTTTAGTAGCCCCACTGAGGTCTAGTCAAGATGAGACTTTCCAGGTACAATATTTGACTGTGAAAAGCCCACTTCTTTTAGGCCTCTGGAGCCCCCTGCTAGGCTTGGGGGTTTCCTGGCCACAATGCTGAGGTAAGTGGGTCTCATATAAGTTAGAACAACTATCTCTTTTAATGAGATCCTAGGTGCTGAGTTTACTTTGTTTGTAAGGAATAAGAAATACTCTTCAGATACCCTTTGGCCATCTGATCAGATTTGAGAAATGTTTACTCTTGCTGGAAACCTACCTGACACTCTGTCCTCATTAAGAGGAACCTTGAAATTAGCTAATTCCTCAAAGCAGCCTGGGGAACTAGGAAACTGAAGTCTAAGACTGACATCCTTTGGACAAAGTTTGCCATAGGTTACTTATCAAAGCCACTTGAGAATTTTCCTCAGTCTTGTCTTCTTTCATCCAGAAAAATCTGGTTCTGGGAAGTACCTCCTCTGCAAACCATTCCATTCCTCTGGGGCCATAAACCTTGTCTGGAGTTTGTAGCTGGATGGCCTATCTGGTAGCTTTGAAGACTGAGATAAGCGATGTATAAGCAACCTTTCTGGATAAAATTTTCTTCCCAGACGTTCATGGATTTGACTCAGTCTAAAGTTAAGTCTGTGCCTCCTCTTCCTGGCTGGACTCCTGTTTCCTGAATAACATGTTTACATTATAGTCCAAATTTGTGTGCTTATATTACTAAATGGAATATGTTAACCAAGAACACTTGTAGAGATTTTGATATGACTAAGATTGTTTATTTGAGAGGTATATTAAAAAAATGTAGAGCAAAGTTTCAAACTTCTACTAGTTTTCATTTTTTAATTAGTTTGAGGAAGTATCAAAACTTTTTTTTTTTTTTAGTTAAAATAAAAATCTCTTCCTTAAGATATTTATTGGCTAAGTCAAAAGAAAAATGTAGAAAGCTTACAACTGTCTCTTCTAGATCACCCTAAATCCCAACTTTAACTTAATAGCCATTATCCTACTAGTTCTTTCCCCTACCTTATACTCCACTTTCTTCTGTCCCATATCTCCCTCTGAGCTACTCCCTTCCCTCCTGGCCAGACAAAATCCCCTAAGATTCAGTTGCTTCTTAAAACTAAACCTCTCTCAAGATAAGGAGCCCTTTTCTGTTGATGTCAAGCTCTGTTTTTTCTCTGTACCTAGAGCCATTATTAAACTTTCCAAAGATCCATCAAGGCAGGGAGACATTTGCAAAAAGACTTAGAATAATTTTAGGAATATATAATCCAGAACTCCATAATATATACCAATTGATCCATTGCTATTGAGAAAAAAAAAAAAAAAAAGAATAGGAAACTCTGAAGATGGTTTTTAAAACCTCAAATTTTATAGGAAACCAAAGGGACTTAGAAAAGCTGTCAGTGTCAGATGATGTATTTTGGAGACTATCCCCAAAGTCTTGTTTGTGAAAACAGACTGTAATGCAGTCCCAAAAGAAAGAAAGAACAGAGGGTGGAGAACTCTGGAATGAATCGTTAAATACCAGTAGACAGCATCCAGGAGCAGTTCTGGAATCATATGTGACTCCAGCTCTCACCTTAGTTTTTGTCAATGGTGTTAAGACAGAAATTGGGGATTAATACATAAGATAAACTAGAATGGGAAATAACCTATGCCAGAAATCCAACACCTTGCTGAGTATTTTATCTATCATCTATCTATCTATCTATCTATCTATCTAACTACCTACCTATCATCTATCTATCTATCTATCTATCTATCTATATATCATCTAGTTATCTATTTAACATTTATCATCTTCCTCACACAAGGATATGTTTTTTGATTTTAGAGAGAAAGAGAGAGAAACAGAAACATCATTGTGTGAACCAGATTTATGGAGATTCAGATATAGCATAGCCTTTCAGCTCTATGGTGTGGAGGGCTCAGCACTTCTGACTGGGAGAAAACTGTGCCTCCAGCTCTTGCATTGAGTCCAGACAAGTTAGTTTCTCCCTGAATGTCCCAGGTTCCTCTCAAGCTGCTGCCCAGTGCTGGAGCTGAGAGGAGTGAGTCTGACTAAGTCTGTGCATGGGCCCTTTAAGAGGAATTGTATGGGATTCCCACAGATTCCATGTCACTCAGCCACAATCCTCCACTGGTTTTACAGCCTGAAGTTGTGAGGACTTCTCTTCTTACCACTGGAACACCCTTGGCTGGGAGCCTTGTGTGGGGCTGGGACCCCCTCACTCCTCAACAAACCTCCACAGCCAAGACTTCTTGCAATTTTAACCTGCCACAAGTGGTTAAGGGATCAGCCAGTTCCATGATTCCACCTCAAGTCTCTGCCTCTCCTACCAGTCTTGATGTGCTTCTTCTTTAATTCCCTAGTTGTAGGACTTCTGTTCAGCTAGATTTCTGGTGGTTCTGAATGATGGATGTTCTCTATTTTAGTTGTAAATGTTGATGTGGTTGTGGGAGGTGATGTTTACCTACACCACCGTCTTAATGGAAATCCAAAAATATCCTTGTAGATATTTTGTCTAAAACTTTAGATGGTCTTCATTATGTTTGTTTTACATGCCATAGAAGCAACCGGAATTTTTTTTGTCATTTGCATTTTTATAATGTGCTGTCATCAGATCTTTCACTAAAATGATCAGTCATACATTATCCATGGCCATTTTTAGTCTCTTCCTTCTATAAATCCAGTCAAACCTCATTTCTCAATCGTTTTAACATTTTGAAAAATTCAGTTCTCGATCAAGATGTTCACAGAAAAAATGTCTTGGTTGTCAATTCATACTTCGGTTTTTGACCTGACAACCCTTTCATGCTGATACCTCAACATGACAAAAAAAAAAAAAAAAAAAAAAAAAAAGCATCTTTTAGGCAACAAAGGAGAGAATGCTTTTGTTGCTGGCAAAATCAATGATTAGCACAATTTTAAAACACAAAGAGGCCATCAAAGGTGTTAATCTTGCTAATAGTGTGAAAGAAACAATCACAGGCAATTGAAGGGATAGAAAAACTGTTGTTGATTTGAATAAACAAAAAGCAGTTAGACAGTGACAGCATTTTGGAGCAGGGATATATGAATAAACAAAGCTGCTGCATGCTCACCTGAAAGACACACCTGGAACTAGTGCTGACAGTGGTTCCTTTAAGGCTAGTAGAGGGTGGTTCAATAAATTCAAGAAAAGAAGTGTTTCTTTATAGATTAAACAGTACTTTAGACATGTACTGTATATAAGAAAGATTAAAACAGAATCATTTGGGGTCTGGAATGAATTAATTAAATTTATATGGTTTCTAATGGACACAATGACTGTTTTCAAACAAATAGCTTCTCAAACAGCCTTCTGGAATGAATTAAGTTCAGGATCTGAGGTTCCACTGGACTGTTTGACTTTGATGCTTCTCTGAAGCCTCAGCTACAGTGAGATTTTTCTCGTCAATGAAGGACTGTCTCACAACTTTGACTGGAAGAATTCTATCAAGTATTATTAACAAGTAGAACAGCTGTGAAACTCTTAAGGGGTTAACTCTTGGATTCATGCCTAAACATCCTCAAGTCACAAGAAGATGCCCCCATTGGAGACCATAAGCAGTGGGTCCTGAGGTGCCCTCCTGAGTCTGCTGGTCTTCAGACACAGCCAGCTTCATTTCAGATTCAGAGAACCAGACCATGTCATCACTCCTTAACCTGCATTCTTCTTCTAGTTTAGATATTCCCTTCCCTTCACTGGCTTGAGGTGACTATTTACTTACACATCCCCTATTTTTTAATATTGCTTTGTACCTATGTAGTCCTTTTTAGTATAAATTTAATATCTGGCTATAATGTAGCACAAATTGGCTAGAGTACAATCAAAATGACTGTTTGGTTTGTGTGCATTTTTCTTTGGGAAGTACCAATTTCCGTAGTTACAGTTACTTATAATAAATAAGTTAGTTTCCTAGGCAACTGGATCCAACCATTTGGTGATGTTTTCAATTGGCAACACCACCATAGACCACACATCCAAAAAATCTAAAACCCTTACCACACTGTACCTGTAAAAGGAGGTTTCTGCCTCCATCTGACAATGCTCTGGAACTTTTGTGGGAGCCAGTCTTTAACCGAAATAGAACCTTGTAAGGGAGTAGGGAATAGGTGGTGTCTATTTGGAGTCTGCCTTACTCATAGGCCCTACAACTATGATACATTACTGTTCTTTTACTTTAGACCTACCTAATCATCATGATATGTCCAATTACTTGGCATCTGAATGTCTCAGCATTACTTGAGTATCCTATAAAGATATTTGGCTCAAAACAGATCACTAGTGTCTTCTAATGACTAGTGTTGGATCAGTGGCACAAAAACCCACTGGTCCTACTGCAAGCTAAGCAGGGACTTTTTACCTTACTGTCTGTTTCAGAATTGTCTCTGACAGCACTCACATGGGCCTATTTGGCCCATCGGTTTGTCCTCTAAGAAAAAGAAATTAGTAGACAATTTAATTCAAGAAGGAGGAAAACATGGCTCTCACCTAACTACTCTGATTTCTTTATGTTCTCCTCTGGTTCTTTATTTCATGCTTTACAAGAGGCCTGGAAAGTTAGGTGAATCCTGCATGCTATGGTTGTGAGATTATCAGGGAGTAGATGATGACACTAAGGGTATCAAACTCCTTACCTGAGAGGCTCATGGAAGTAGATGGCAGTGGTTCAGAACAGAGCTTCCTCCATATGGCAGTGCCTCTCCAGGGATGAATACTACATGAGGGAGAAGGTTGCACTTAAAACCTTGCAGTCCTCTATAAACTCTTTTATATTATAAGGTCTAGGATGCAAAAGTAAGAAATCAGAGAACTAGGTAATTTGGTTAATGATTTATTCTATTGGTTTAATCTGGGCACTCTTGGCAACTGGCTGAGAAGTGAATTACAAACTTTGATCACAATCTTTCCCTAAGTGTGTGTCTTGATGTGTGATCTCCAGAGTTTTAAATACTGATGCACAGCCACCATTCTGTCAAATGCTCCAGCAAAAGGTACTCAGAGAAAAAACTGGAAAACTTGATACTTCTGGATGTTGAAGGAAGCATGGCTGGAAATTTGGAGTCTGGTATAAATATCTACAAACCAGTTGCATGTGATTATGACACCCCAAACAGCAGTGGAAATCTGGATGTAGCACACACTCAGATACTGATCAATGATCTATCCTTCTTGGCTGAAGAATGACCAGAAGGAGGACTGAGGAGAGAAATCAACCACTACCACAATCATTCCAGACACTAAAAATCCCAACCACACCTACTGTATACATTTTTCTGGTACTCTCCTTCCAGGCAAATAGTTTGGTTGTTCATTTTAAGAACTCCCAGAAAGACCCATCAACTTTCTAAATGAGCAAAATTTATGCCCTAAGATTAAATCTCTAGTCTCACTGTCTTCACCTTGCTGTTTCTTCCTATCCTGTACTATTGTATCGTGATCCTTATTTGGTCCTAACTGATCCTTTGCTTTAAGTCATACTTCAAATTCTCAGGCAATTCTGACCTGGCCTTCCTCTGGGTAGCGTTTTCCCTTAAGGCTGCAAAGAACTCGGCTCCATTCAGAATTAAGATTTATATATTTCAGCATCTTGCACTCAATCTAAATATACAATATTTTTTTTCAAAGTCCACTATACACCTATTTGATTTCATAAGAAATAATTTTTGGCCATTAACTGGCTGTTTGCTGCTAAATTCCCAGAATGAAGATCCAGGGAGGTGGCTGCCAGTAGTAGTTTGGGTGGGTCTGAGAGCTGCTGGTGACTGAGCAACTACTCTGTGTCAGGCTTTGTGCAAGTAGCTTCACAGACCCCACATTGCCTTTAGTCCCACAACTTCTCTGCCATAGCGGAATCTTCTTTGTTTTATAGACGAGGAAACTGTCCCTCTGGCCAAAGAACTCAGATGAACAAGAATTCAAACCCATATTTGTCTGACTGGAAAGGAGAGAGTCTTGATTTCAATCTCTCCCCTAGTATTTATTGACCGCCTCTTGCAGAGAGCTTGTTGTTCTCTTTAAATTATCTTTATTGTTTCTCTCAGGGAAACATGAAATCTTCATGCTGAAGAACTTCTTTTGGCTCTCATCATTGCATGTCTGAATTCCTAGAGAGAAAATGTAGAGTAGGCTGATCTAGAATATTTAACATGAATGACTTAATTCCTTGAAATTCATTCAACTCTTATTCAGGATTGTCTTTCTTAAAATGATGAAAGTGTTCATATTTTCTTTCCTCCCTCCTCTCTTCTTTCTTTCTTCCAATTCCCTTCCCCTTCCTTCCTTCCTTCCTTCCTTCCTTCCTTCCTTCCTTCCTTCCTTCCTTCCTTCCTTCCTTCCTTCCTTCCTTCTTTTCTTCCTTCCTTCCTTCCTTGTTTTCTTCCTTCCTTCTTCCTTTGTCTTTTTTCTTTTTCTATTTCCTGAATCCATCTTTCCTTCCCCGCTTTTCCCTTTCTTGCTCTGTATTTTCCTGATAATGTACCATCAGGTAGCTATTAGGAAATCTGCTTGAGGATATTTGAGTTTTGGGAGAGCAGGTACTTCTCAATTGTTGGGAAGTTAATTTGGGTTACATAACTTTTAGTTGGTACTTGGCCAAAGAACACTTTCATTGGGAATAAGTTATTACTACTAAGTACTACATTCCTCATTCTTTTTAATATTTAAGAACCTTTATCAGAAACAAGTAGGACACCAGTAAATTCTGGTCCTTTCCAAATAAAATAAATTTGTTGAATTTTAGCAAGGATTTATTTGTCATAACAAATTATAATTGTGTTATTTACAGTTCACTTATTTGTCTCTTAGAAGAAATGATGCCTTTGAAGGAAGTTGAACTAAATCAGATGTGGATAACTTTTTCACATTTCAGGCCACAGAGAAGCCTGTGCATGGTGGGAATTTGGAGATGGAGATGGGAATTTGGGGATGGGGATAATATCAGGCAGGTCCTCACTGGGCTCCACAGGATGCAAACAAGGGGTTATGTGACTAAATAAACAGTGACTGTGACAATAAAGACAATGCATCCACTCAACTAAGGCAGACATTTTTTTTAAAACATCATTATGTTATGAAGTCCTATGACACTGAACAAAAATAAAAGTTCTTTTAAAAATGTTTTCTTCTAAATCATATCTTACTTGACATCACAGTAACATTTTGAGTTGGGTTATTCTTTTCTGGGATGGAATATATTTTATTTTTTCAAGTTTATGGTTTGTCTCTAGATCCCCTTCTGCCAGGTTAGGTACTTTTTACCCTCTGGTGATGCAGGCTATTCTTTTGCAATTCATTAGAATAGGAATCTTCAGTTCAGATGACAGAAGTTCTTGTTTTAATGTTGGAAGGTGACTTCATAGTAAAAGAAAGTGGCATTTAATAGATTCTTTTTATCTGGGATTCCTAAAAAATTCTTTATAATCATAAATACAGCCTTACTCATTTGAGTTAAATGGCTACAACTCTAACAGTCATGGACAGAGAATCTGTTAGAGAAAGCACATAGCCCAGGTCTGTTGGGTCCGGTGTTACTCCTTCAGTATAGAGTCAGAGGCCTCAGGAACCAGCAGTATATCCGCTCTGCCTGAACAGGAAAGATGTTAACCCCCATTCACCTCTACCAATGGATTAAATTTGGTGGCTGGCCAAAACCTTGGCTAAAATATTTAACAACAGAGACCTTGCACTAGCCTTTTAATGTATAGTCATTCTACAAACTATAAACCGAGTTATGTTCATATCATACACTAGGTGTGTTGTTGAGAGCAAAATTTGTTTTATCAGCAGATGCACGATGTCAGAGCCATTTCTCAGCACCTGTAACGTACGGAAGTTGCTTCAAAGGCAGCGTCCCTGAATAACATTAAAATGTGCGGCACAGAATTGCTGAATTGGAAGCTTGAGAACATCGGTTACTAATATATGGTGCTGAACCAGACACATTTGCGTTGCTCTGTGCTTTTTTCTAGTCACTTCCAGATAGGGTTTCACTAAAGGCCTTGTCTGGCTTAATTTACCAGCCTTTTATGGGCAGAAGATGAACATGGCCGAACCCTGCTTCAGATGGCAGTTAATTCCATGTCCACTGTCCCGATGAAGGCTCTGAAACATGGCATACCTGCAGCCATGCTGCCCTGGAGGCACTCTTGGAGGTTAAAACGAGAAAGAAACTCTTCACCGGAACCAAACGCCCAAAGTTCCCATTTGAGAAAGAGTAATTCACAAAGAGCAATGCCATGCAGAAAGAGGGCCCGCTGGCCCCTCTCAGTGCCCAGGAGGGTGTGCTCCGGTCTGCCTACCTGCCAGCACAGCTGTATGGGAAGGAGCAGTGTGATGAGCTGTGCCAGTTTCTTAGGGAGGGCTGGAGGCTCCTAATTGCTTTGTGTCTTTACCGAGGGAATGCAGATGGGTGTTAACTGAAGTTCTTAATAGGGTTAGGGCTGGATTGGAGAGGTTGTCTAGTCTTTGGCTCACTGTGCCCCGGACATGAGGGGAGAAAGCATGTAAGGTGACAAGCCTGGTTCCACTAATGTCCAAGGTTTCCACTGGCTGGCTGCAGCCTCGCACATTTTGGGCAGGGTTCAGTATGGGCTTATGGAGGCCCCATGGCGGTGGGTGTGGCTGCCATGACTTCTGTCTGAGAAAACGTTGCATAAGCGGGGCCAGACCTTTGGCAAAGCAGAGGGAGAGGACAGCGTGGAGGAGTTAACTCTTAGGGAAACATGTAGTGGAAAGGATGTGTTTATCATCCATTTGCAATCTCTGACTTTGCTCCTTAAAGTCTAAACTTGGCACTAACAAATGCTCCATTGTGAGAGAATTTGGATTAAGTCACCATGGACAGTTTAGCTGGCTTTCGGGATTTGGAAATGGCAATTTTCACCTCCTCCACACTAGCCTTTTCAGTTGCTTGCCAAGTATAATGAGGGGAAAAAAATCCCTTAATTCTGGTTAGAAGTGTTTCAAATGTTACATAAAGAGTAATTTGGCTGGTGAACTGCAGGAGCAGTGTGGCTAACTTCTAAGTCAGTTTTGCTCCAGGAAGCATTTAGGCATGCTCTGTAGGATAGCATTGCTGGTAAACAACGCTTGATCTAAAGCCCCTCTGTCCACAGAGACCTCGGCATTCCTACTTCACTGCCTTCACATTCCACCCAAGAACGCCACTTGTTGTAATATTTTGGTCTATGTTTGAAAAGATGCAATAAATTCTAACTTGAAACATGAAATAATCTCAAGAAACCGTTTCTGTTCCTGTTTTAGGTTTTGCATTTTGGCTTTCCAGTGAAATTCAAAATCAAATTGGCAGCTGGTAAAGGCAGTTCTCCCATGCCATTTAATGCTTCCAATAAAAGAAATTGGGAAAATCTGTGCCATTGATAATATTTGAGTCTAAATGTTATCATTAACTATATTTAGTTTTAATTTATTATTGTTAATTTTTTTTCTACATATTTGTAATTGTGCAGACATGGAGAGCCAAAACGAAGTCCACTCTCTACTAACACCGAGAGAGGAGTGTTGAGTATTTAGGCTATTAAAAATAGCTTTCGGTTTAACCTGGTAGCTGCAATTTGTAGGAACAAATTGTGTGTCCCTGTTCTGGTAAATTCAGTGGCTGCCACAATGGCTTGTCCCAGTGCTTTGTGGTTGGAAACAGAATTTCATGCCTGGTCTTAGAGGACAAGTGGAAAAAAGTCCAGCTGTGTAACCAGGGTGGTCATGGTACAGAATTCCGCCATGGCTACCTCACGTCACAGGGCAAGCTTAACAGGCCCTCGGATGAATGGGGGAGATGTGGGGCGGAATTC